>NW_024537391.1:0-600000 GCF_016647745.1 Suillus plorans | reverse complement strand
CTGGAGCAGAACTAGCTTGACTCCACCCGGCGCAATATTCGAGTACACTCCTCTTGTAAGTACCAAAAGCAAGACTTATGCCGTTGAACGATGTCTCGAAGATCTTACAGGCGCCAGAACGCCTCTCAATCGAGAACGTGATCCAGAAGATCCATGCCGTACAGGTTCAATCAGCTAGATAACATGCTCGGTCTTATCTGGCAAACTTTGCTAGGACATTTTTGCGAGCACGTAGACAAGTCGAGTGACCTGTGGCGCGGCTCTTGAAAAACATCAGACTTTGTCCTTCTGTTCTCAATGGGATTTCCAGAATTCAAACATCGCAATGTACTATGGCTTATGTCATGTTAGATGAAGGCGAGCCCTTTTAATCATCAAGCTCTGTCACAGCTCCTTTGCTAATTAGTAATAGCCTGCTCTTGATTGAGATAAGATCATTCTCATTCGTCGCTCCGTCAATTTGGGCCTTAAGCCCATGATGCATTCATGAATGTTTGAACCCCGCTTCCGCTCTTGCCGCAACGAAGATAAATCCTGACGTACAATCAGCACTAATTTGCAGAGGAACTCTTTGTAGTATGGACCTCGTCGCCCTCTTGGGCAATTCACGTGTCAGCTTACTTACTTGATATAGTACATTTGACATCCTGCATCAGATCAATTGTTTGGCTCAGTTGAGCCGGATGCGATATATACTTCAAGCTGACCTATTCTTCAATGCACCCTCCTCCTTTGAATACCTATTGCGTAGCAAGTCTCATCCAACGATGCTCGATAATGGACCCGGACTTTACTTGGCAGTGTCAGCCTTGATGGTAGCTGTCTTAAGCTACAATCGAAAATATTGGCTCAATCAGTCGCATCCTCCCCTGCCGCCTGGTCCTACTCCCCTTCCAGTACTGGGAAATGTTCTCAGTCTTGATTTCGCTCGGCCTTGGCTGACCTTCAATGCCTGGAGATCCACATATGGTTGGTACATCATGGCTGGGATCCGTTCATGACAGTTCATTTTGTTCCTTAGGTGACATCATCTATGCTCGTCTCCTCAACAAGCCTATCATGGTCGTTAATTCTGAGGAGGTCGCTAAAGACCTCTTTGAACGACGTTCAAGCATATATTCAGATAGACCCCAATCAATTGTTTACGAAGCGTGAGTTGCATCCTGGATTGTTAGTCGGCATCAATACTAACATGTTATCAGTTTCGCTTCAGATTTTAACATGGGGTTCATGCCATATGGAAACAGGTACATAATTGGGTTATTCTATGATATGTGATGGGTGTCTGATAACAAGCAGGTGGCGCCTTCACCGACGAATCTTTCATCAGGCATTTCATCAAGCTGCTACACCTACTCATCAAGCCGTGCAACTCCGTTCTGCCCACAAGATGCTGTCCAGTCTTCTACAGGACCCTGACAATTATCCAGACCATTTTCAGATGTCGGTCGCGACAATTTGTCCGGTCTCGCGCTGAAGCTGATTCTTATCAGATTTACTTTGACATTCATGCTGTCTATCATATACGACTGTGAAGCCAAAGCTGAGGACGACCACGTTGTCCACGCCATTACAAAGTATGGGGAACTTATAGTTGATGGTTTCGCGCCAGCTGCGATGACATTGATGGAAACATTCCCTTTCCGTACGTTCGCACATGCTGTGATTGCATATAAGTAACTCAATAATCCTTCTAGTTTTGAAGCTACCTACTTGGTTTCCCGGTGCCACATTTAAGCAAGCATCACTCAAGTGTATCCAAGCAGGCCATGACGTGAAGGAGATACCCTTTCAATACGTCAAAGAGAGGATGGTGAAGTACCCCACTAGTGGAGGTACATCGAACTAACGAATCATTGATAGTCTGCCAATGACATGGGGCCGTGCTTGGTAGCTGATGCTTTGAACAAGACCAGTCAAGAGGACGACGTCTATACAACTGCAGTTAAGGAGGCTGCTTCTGTTGCATTCACAGGTATGCAAGTTGACGAATTGTTTCCTCTCGATGCTTATTTTTGTCTTCAGCGGCGACTGAGACAGTGAGTTTCTTCTGGTCTTCGTTTTCCAATCATAATCAGTTTGCAACCCTCGACTCAGACCACTGCCACGTTACTTGTGTTCTTTCTTGCTATGGTGCTCAACCCGGAGGTACAAGCTAAAGCGCAGGCGGAGATTGATCGAGTCGTTGGCAAAGATAGACTCCCTAATTTCAATGATAGACCAGCATTGCCTTACCTAGAGGCTGTTTTGCGTGAAACACTCAGGTGGCACCCAGTGATTCCAATGGGTTCGTCCTAAGCACAGATCATTTCCAAATATCCTCTGACAATATTCGCAGGTGTCCCACACGCAACAACAACCAGTGACATCTACAATGGCTATTTCATCCCTAAAGGTGTGTCTCATGCTGATTTAATGATAGCCGCTGACGACCAGTTTGCTAGGTGTTGCTGTATTTCCAAATGCATGGAAAGTTCCCACTACCATTATCCTGGATATATCCAAATAACGAAACCTTTAGGGCAATGACACACGATACAACGAAATACCCCAGTCCCAACGAATTCAAACCGGAAAGATTTTTCCAAGCAGATGGGGCTCTCAACGACGACAATATGCGTTTAGGCTTTGGTTGGGGTCGCCGGATTTGGTGAGCATCTATTCGCTTTCCTTCGCCCACTGTTGAAAGCAACTGGTCACCGGCAGTGTGGGACGGCATGTCGTAGACGCCTCACTCTGGATCGCGATGGCAAATTTCCTGGCATTTTTCTCGGCCCACAATGCTCTTGATGAACATGGAATGGACATCCCAGTCGTTCCGAAGTTCACCACTGGTTTCACAGTGTTTGTAGAATTTCATCTGGCCCCGAGAGTGGTATGCTGAGCTCTTGTTATTTAGTCGTCCGGAGACATTTCCCTGTCGCATTCTCCAGCGATTCCCTGATGCATCTTTGAGGACGCTGACGCGTTCGACTAGCTTAGGTTCGTTCTATCGATAACACCCAGTATTCTCAAATACTGACATACAGTGTAGAGTAATCGTGATTGTGATGTGCGGTGCGGGCAATACGCAGCCCAATAGCTTTCTACTTTGACTTTTGTTGTTTGTAAGATGACATTGCGACTACGTTATTTTGACCAAGTCTATGATGCCGCGATGTCCATTGAATTTGTTGAGTATAACTACAACCTGTGCATACTCTGAACATGAAGAATTGCCTTCCTTCTGCTAAGCATATGGTCTGACTCCTGGTAACGGAGTTTCTGGTCCCTGGACCCGTTCGGGGTACAGGTATATGCAAAAAATCTGTCATTCTTGACCGGAAGTAAATTTAGTCGCTCTTGTTGTTCGAACCGTCGATGTCTATGTCACAATCTTCCCGCTTGTGTCACTGTCACCTCTGCCTCCGAAACTTATACCACATCTTTCGGGCTTGCCTGGAATTGATTCATCCTCACCGACATCTGGAAGTTGCTCGATATCTCCTTTGCCGATTCTGTTGCACCAGCATGGCTTTTCGTGACGATACGACATATATCATATTGTTCCGAGTCTGAGATGCATTCGTGCGGATCCAGCCATAAATTATAACAGATATGGCATCTGACGATGCCCAGGCTTGCATCAATCAGAGAGATAATACTTAAATGAGACCACACGTAGTAGTCCAGGATCATCATATCCTATTTTCTCTCGCAATCCAGTCACGAAACAAGCGGATACCTCGGATAACTGAAGACTTTTGTTTATTTTGCTAACTTCTCTGGGCTGCTGTATTGTGGATTACATTGCTGCTTTCTAGACATCGTAAAGATTGAGGCCTAGGCAAATACTGCATGAAGACAGAAAAATTCAGAAGTGGCCATGAAGCCGTGTTTGCATCTATTTAGACCAATCCACCTCGAAATTACCCGAGGGACACTGGAGTCGGTCAACTTCAAGTCAATATTCCTCATGCCCCCGACCTCATCTTTGCGTGCGCTTCAAGTGCAAGTACCACGCCGCATAGCAGGCAGGCGATTTGCATCCCATGGCCCACCACAATTCAACGAGCCTAGCGGTTTACTTTTTGGCGAAAAGGTGATGTTTGTAACGTTTGTTCAGAACCTCTGGGAAGCTGACGAGATGAGTGATTTAGCCCCCTGCACCAGGACAAAAGCGAGTGAAAGAGGAGTGGGAAAACATCTGGTATGTAGGGATGTTCGGGTCTATGGCAATGGCTGCAGTATTGTTGTACTACAAGCCTGACACAAGGTGGGCGACCTATCTCTTCTGCTGAGCCAGCTCGTTCATCGGTCAACTTGGTCTATACAGCATACAAACGTGGGCCCTAAGGGAAGCCAAGGAACGTATGGAAGCTCGTGGAGAGAAATACAAATACGAACCATCATCATGAATTTCATCAACTACCTTACCATCTCATTCTGACAATACATACTGGTACTCGAGATAGAATGCATTGCAAGAGCTGATGATTTCTAAACATCTATGATAATATAAGTAATAACAAAGGTATGGCAGTTGAGGCCAGGTCTTGTATTGTTGGTCAAACTTAGTCTCCTGCAGGCGGACCAAATAGAAGGTAGATAGTCGCTCCTGATTCACGCTTCCCAAGTCGCTTTGTAGCTCTCGAGCGTGAGCAGTGCATTGATCTGTTACAATAAGCTGCTGTTAGAATCCTTACAGAAACGTGAACCACTCACTTCCTCGGGAGCAGAAAGCTTGATTTTACACAGCCAACCTGCAAGCCTCATGTTAATTATTCTGCTATAACTCAATCGGATGTGAAAAAGATTACCTTTTTCTTCGGGAGAGCGGTTTAAGAGTCCAGGTTCAGAATTCAAGGCCTCGTTCACCTCAGTGACTATGCCAGATACTGGTGCATACTGTGTAAACGAACATTCATGAGCTATGGGCCAAAAAGCAATCAGTGTCTCTTAACTATATCCGAGGCCGCCTTGACGCTCTCAACTGCACCAATCTGGTCTACAAATAGGTTTTAGCGCGTTGTTCACCTGTTCACAGGAAACGGGTACCTACCGCCTTTTGAAACTTTCGTGCCTACGGCAGGAAGCTCCACGAACACAACATCTCCAAGACTCTCCTGCGCATGATGCGTTATAGACACAGCACCCAATCCAGTCTCATCGTCAAAAGCAACGACTTCGTGCTCCTCGGTATACTTTTTTGCTAGGCGAGACTGTCAGATAAGGGTTCACTCGGCGGGTGGTGGGTTTCACTCACTAACGATAGTCCGACAACCGGGAATGCGCATGATATTCGAGGGACTTGTCCTTGCAGTCGTCAAGGACATCGTTCGCGCACGAGCAGCTTGTCTGATTGTAGAGAACATAATTAAGTTACTGAGGCAAGCGAGCGTAAGGTAGCTGATGCAAGTGGGGGTGTGAGGTGTGAGACAAACAATCTTGGCATTGCATTTTAGAACCTTCAAACAACCGACGTTTACTTCAGGGGTGGCGGACAGCCGTAGGGAAAATTGCCAATAGTGGCTACAAGGCGGCCACGTAGATAAACGACAGATGTAGTGCATAATGAACTGAGTCTACTTTTGAACATGATGCTGAGGGGGGATGCAACAACACTACAAGTGAAGAAAAGCAAGGATTACGACAGAATAGTATATAATAATCTAGTATCATTCATGCATACTCCAGGATCTTCGTGACGATACCAGTGCCGACTGTATCGTGGTTGTTTAGCTGGGACCTGATGGAGCATATGAAATCAGAACTTACTTGTCTTGCCACCTTCACGAAGAGTAAAGCGGGAACCAGCCTCGGCGGCAACATCATGGACCAGCTCACAAACCATCTCGACATTATCTCCGGGCATTACCTACAAAAAAGTGTAAGCAATAGATCAGAAAACGGTATAATGCATACCATTTTCTCCTCGGCGTCAGGAGTGCCCTCGGCGAAAGTTAGAGCAACGGTGATATCAGCAGTCCGGAGGAAAAGCTGAGGACGATAGTTGCTCATGAATGGGGTGTAGCGACCGCCTTCATCCTTAGTGAGGACGTAAATTTGAGCTTGGAACTTCTTAACAGCCTTCATCGAGCCTGGGGCAATGATAACCTGGCCACGGCGGACTTGTTCCCGCTTGACACCACGTAGGAGGCAACCCATGTTGTCGCCAGCTTCACCCTGAAAAATGGATAAAAATAAGCATGACGCATATCACAAGACAGAGTGCCTCATACTCGGTCAAGTTCCTTGTGGAACATCTCTGCAAATTCATGAGAAATCCAAAATTAGATGATGCATTCATATTGATCGTACCGATACCAGTCAATGTGGTTTTGAAAGTGTTGCCAAGACCAACGACCTCGACCTCAGCACCCTTGGTTGCAATACCACGCTCAACCTGTACAACAGGTGAGCTCAGAGGATACATGTTTCTAACGTGAAGCTCACTCGTCCAGTAGCAACAGTGCCACGGCCAGAAATCGAGAACACATCTTTGAGGGGAGTAAATATGTCAAAGCCCTGAGAACAATGATCTTGATATTACCTTCGATAGGCATCAAGAAAGGCTTCTCCAGGTCACCTATGAAAAAAAAATCAACCCTCCTAATGAAGAACCACATGCAAAAGAAACTGACGAGGAGGAACGTCAAGCCACTCATCACAAGCCTGGACGAGACTAAGGATCTTTTCCTTCCCTACGCTGTCATCCCGACCTTCCAAAGCGGCCAATGCTGAACCCATGATAATGGGAGTGTTTTCGCCGTCAAAGTTGTAAGTTGACAGCAGATCGCGCATCTCCATGTCAACAAGCTCGAGCATTTCTGGGTCTTGAATCATGTCAACCTTGTTGATAAAGACGACCAGTTTCTTAATGCCAACTTGGCGAGCAAGAAGTAAATGTTCACGGGTCTGAGGCATCTGACCATCCGTTGCCGATACGACAATAATGGCTCCATCCATTTGTGCAGCACCAGTAATCATGTTCTTGATATCTATGAGGATTAGTTGCATAAAACTGGGGACATATGTAGGCAAGGAAGGACAAACAGTCAGCGTGACCAGGACAGTCAATGTGTCCGTAGTGACGCCCATCGGACTCATACTCGACATGCGCAGAGTTGATAGTAATTCCACGAGCCTTCTCCTCAGGCGCCTTGTCAATCTGCGAGTAGTCCGTGAACTTGGCAGCGCCTTTGTCAGAGAGAACTTTGGTGATAGCTGCAGTCAGCGTTGTTTTGCCGTGGTCAACGTGACCTAAAGATCAAACTAAGTTAAAGCGCGTCAGAATGCAAAAAAAAACATAGCCTTACCAATAGTGCCAATGTTCATGTGGGGCTTTTCGCGAGAGAATTTGCCAGCGGCTTCAGCATAGCCACGTCGGTTGCCTGTTAGAATATCTCAGACACGAGCAAATTTGCTCCAATAAGCATGATCATACCCCAGCTTGCAGCCGAAGGCAGAAAAGGGCCAGACGTTGGTTTCCATGTTGAGCACCGGCAGCGAGCATACAGTGAAGAAGCCCTCAGAGCTTGATAACCAGGAAACGTTAGACATGTAGAGAACACGAGGCAGAGCATGATATACCTCTTGAAGAGCCAGCAAATTTGTTCGCTATTCCCCGCTGAGCTGCCAACCTAAACATACTTGTTGCAAAAGAATTCTGGTCCAACGTCCTGCGGGAAAATTGGAGACGATCGGAGAATGAATTCGGAGCGTAAGGAGTAGACTTTCCTAATCGGCATAGTATTCGAAGACTTACTTAGTAAGTTACTAGCACCATGGCAGACACTGATAGACGCGAACTTGTCCGTAGTGCAGTTTCGTTCCTCTCAGACTTTACGGTGTGCAAGTCATAAATTTCTTGAAGTGTACAACACTCATTGGGTATATCAGACGCAACAAGCGCCGCTTGCCCAGCGTGTCCAATTCCTTGAAGCAAAAGGCCTCAGCGGACCAGAGATCGAGGAGGCAATGAAGCAGGCGGCGAGCCAGACTACGCGCTCGCAGCCTGCGGCACAGCCTCAGAATAATTTCCAATCACCGTATGTAACATATGGGCCAGCTAGCTATCCTTCTCAGCAATGGGACTGGCGCGATTATTTCGTGCGTCATTTCACTTTCCTTGTGGTGCAAGTTGTGACATAGTCACCATAGATAACTGCTGTGATATCAGGGTCAGTGGTGTATGGTGCCGTTTCGCTGTTCAAGGTGAACGACTTGAATCACTCCGTATTTCTTGCTTTTACCTTGGCCCTAGAAATATCTTCAACCACACCTTATTCCTCCAGCAGCGACTGCATATGAACAAGACCGCGATGGACTGACAGCACAATTTGATGCTGCAGAGGCCCTCTTGAAGGAAATCCAGGCAGAAACCGAAGCCGTCAAATCTGCAGTGTATGAACAAAATGAACGGGTGAACAAAGTCACCAAAGACGTTGAGTCGGTAGTGGTTGAAATGAGGGAAGGCGAGTCAAAGACGCGGGACGAGATGCGTGAAATTCGTGACGAAGTGGAAAATATCCGAGAGATGCTTCCCAAGGTAGGACCGGCGATGTCGGTCATTTTTGCGTCTCTCATATTTCAACACAGATGATTGAGAAGAACAAAGAGTCTCAAAAGGAGTCTCTTTCTGAGCTGCAGCAAGAACTCAAATCCCTCAAGGCTCTGTTGCTTAGTCGCGGGTCTGCTCCACTGACGAGCTCTCCTTCGACACCGATACCCTCGTTGGCCAGTAGACCATCGATACCTTCATGGCAATTAGCTAGCTCGGCGGCCCCGGTGCCATCTACTGCAGAGTCACTACCGAGCTCAACTTCACTGAATGGGTCGTTTACATCTCTCACCCAGTTGAATGGAAAGGGGAAGGAAGCAGAGACCCTATCGAATGAATCTTCATCGTAAAATCATGTATAATATTTGTTCGTTTTATAGCAAGTTGTACTCTCAAACTTAAAATATGCAATTTGAACGTTTCCTTTGGCACGCTCACGTGGGAGACTTGTTCGAGAGCCGATCATTGTCCAGGACCAAGTGCGACGGCCACCACTGCCTTTGCAGTTAGGTTTGAGTACTTCTGGTATCCCTAATGTTTTCACAGTTTCGGCAGGCAGTGGAAAGCTTTGCGCAGCCGCAGCCCCGTCGGTCTCAAGACCTCAACAGCGATGATAACCATTTCACAAGCGGTTCACCTGACGCGCAGTCTACGCGACAGTCGCAGTCCGCAAATCAACTCGCAGACGCTGCACTGATTAACATGCGCAGGCCATTTGCATCACAGCGTCCTGGGAGTCCGCGATCCTCTAGTCCTGTCTCTTCGTCTATCTCAAAGAGTAACAGTACGAGTGATCCTGGACTACGCAAATTTACTCTCGAAGAACGTCTACGCGCGTCATTCTCAGTCGGAGATGCATCTAATACTACATCGCCGGCTATATCTTCGAGAGCTTCGCCAGTTTCGAATACAGTTGTTGTCACGCAGCATCCACTCTCCCCCACATCTATTCCTTTGCCAGCCTCCCCTGCATTACTTCCAACAGCAGCTCCTCCACCGCAAGTATTTGACACCCACCCCAGCGACCTCCCGGCAGATCCTTCACCATTGTCCCTCGCTGCAAATCACCTCCAAGATGCTAGTGAGGAAGGCCCTCATGCTACCTCAACAACAGAGGTTCTTCAAGCTCTAGTTCAGGTTCCACTGCCACCGAACGTAGAGGAGGCACCTGTGGCAGAATACTCTGTTAGTCCCCCAAAACCCATATCAGCATCTATCGGGATAGAAGAAAATCTCCAGCTGCCTAATGATCTTCCCGCTGATACAGACACGGCACTTCCGTCAGAAGTCCACAGCTCGGATTCTGGAGACATCGATGGCAACGTCGATGCTCTCATTCACACAGACGTATCTGCTTCCTATGTAACAGAAGCTCACGGCTCTGACTCTGGAGATATCGATGACAACGCCGACGTTCCTATTCATACAGATGCATCTGCTTCGCATGTGTCAGAAGTTCAAGACTCGCAATCTGGAGACATTGATGGCACTACCGATGTCCCCGTTCATACAGATGCATCTGCTTCTAATGTACCAGAAGTTCACAGCTCGGATTCGGGAGGCATCGATGGCAACGCCGATATTCCTATCCATACGGACTCATCTGCCTCGCATGTGTCAGAAATTCAAGACTCGGATTCTGGAGACATTGACGGAAACGCCGATATTCCCATTCAAATAGAAGTACTTACTTCAGGCGGTGATGGCGATGGTGAAAAGACGGAACAACCTCCAGAAATCCCTTCCACTGTGCCTTCGTCAAAGTGCAGCGAAGCTGACGTAGAAGCTCTTCAAGAACGTCTAAGACTCGTTGAACAACGGTTTTCAGGTACGATGTTGGTTGGACTGTATGTTGGGTACATGCTTACTCTTTCAAGATGTGTCGACATCTTTTAAAAAACTTCAGGCGGAACGGTCGGCTGTAGATGATGTCATTCGGGAATTGACTCCTTTGGAGGATGCTGATGATGCAACTGTACTACGTGACTATTTGTCTAACATGAACATGAAGACTGAGGTGACGTGCCACAATGTTTGCTCGGTTCTAGCCTCTTAACCGTCTAAGTAGCTTACACAAGATGAACTGCAGCGTCTCAACGGAAAACTGACACGTAATGAACTGTTCGTATCGCCATAAGAGAATGCTGACTTTCGTTAAAACAGGCCAAGAGGAACGTATCGAGGAGCTCAGAGATACTCACAGGCTTGAAACCAGGTCTCAGTTGGACCAGATTCACAAGCTTCGTCAACAGCTTAACGAAGCAGAAGCCCTCGTTGCAGCCTCCCAAACTTCAGCTTCTCTTATGGAAGAAGAAACAGGGAAGCAAACAGCCGAGATCGAACGACTTGCCGTTGAAGTTGCCAAAGCAAAAGAAGTAGCAAAAGAAGAGGAAGAGAAACGTGTCAAGGCAATTAGCCTCCTCAAGACTGTGCGTCAGAAGCTTGTCAAAGCCGAGAAGGATAGAGACGATGCGCTGAAGGAAATCGGGGAATCTAAGGAAAAGGACAGGCAGGAGCGAGACAAAGAGAGGCTTGAACGAGCAAGGCTACAGTCGGAAATCGACGCAGTCAATGCAGAGCGAGAGAAAGCGGTAACAGGCTTAAGGACCCAGTTCGACAAAGAGGTAGCTGCTGTCAAGGATCGCAGTGAGAAGGAGCTTTCTACCACCCGCGCACAATTTGAAGTTGAAATTGCAGCGCTGAAGGTTCGTATAGATGGTCGCAACTTCGTCGATGATCTAAGAAATTGCAATATAGATGTCGCATTCAACGGAATTGACTCTTAAGAAGTCACAGATCGCTACATTGGAAGCATCTGTCAATAATCTTTCTAGGGAGAATAGGACATTCTTTGAACAACTCCAGATTCGGCAGGCCGAGTTGGAATCCTCTCAGCACCACGTCGGGACCCTCCAGGGTCAACACACTGAACTACAGTTCCAGCTCAGGGAAGCACAGGATCGCCTTACTCTTCTCGCCGAGGAAATCTCAGATCTTCGAGGGGAACAAGAAACGCGACCGCATGGGCCAGGCGCTCCACAGGAAGACGTCTCGCAGCTCATCTCCACGATGGAAGCCAAGTACGAGGCCAGATTAGCAGAAATCAAGAGGAACTTAGTCCTCGCAGAGAAGGAGCGGACAGAGAGCGAAGCGGACTGGAGTCGCAAGCTCTCCGATAAAAGTAGAGAAACGGACGAGTTGAAGACGATTCTGCAGTCTTCTGCAAAGTTACGGGAAGAGAAAGAGAGCACTACAGGGGTACTGAAAATTGAAATCGAGAAGCTAACAGCTGAGTTGCAGAATCACCAGCGTCATGCATTGGAACTTCAGCTACAGGTTGACCGTATGAACAATTCCGAGGTATGGCTTGTGTACTATGCGCCAGAATGCTCTTTATGACAGGTGCCATACAGGCGTCGTTCCAGCTTCGCATCTCGGACGCTCAAGCAGAAGCCGAAGGTTACAAGAGCCAGCTTGAAAACCTGAAGGCTCATGAAGTACAGCTGCGTGGTCACATCAAGGTGATGACTATCCGAGCTCTTCACTCCCCTTTTGTCTCATAACACTTGCAGACGCTCCGAGAAGAACTCCGCAAGGTGCAAAACTCAGCTGCTCTACTTGAGCGACAGCGCAATCCAGGAGTGGGTTATTGGACCTCGCGGAGCGAGAACACTGATTCTCGCGTGTCGGTATCGTCTGGCTCTGATCTTCCATTGCGAGCTGCATCTCCTAGACCAACATCGCCCACCCCGTCCAAAGGCGATGAAGAGATTAACCTGGAGTACCTTCGAAACGTGATATTGCAGTTTTTAGAGCACAAGGAGATGAGAGTGAGTGCAGAACACCGAATATGTCCGTGCTAATAATCCATTGTTTCAGCCCAATCTCGTTCGCGTTTTGTCCATCATCTTGCGTTTTACACCACAAGAGACCCGGAGGCTGATAGCGAAAGTCTAATGAGGAAATTATCACAGTTATTCGATGAAGCTTTAGAAAGACGGTATCTACGTTGCTGAGACGTATTATGTAGGATGCTCTTGGAACTTGTGAAACTCGCAGCCTCCTGTTGTGGTAACACCGCGCGACAACACATACTGGCAACGCTCAACGTCCCGCCCAATCCTTCACCTTTTCCCTAGTTCTTAAATTTATTTATGATAAATGCTTTAACTTTAAGCTGTTAACTATGCTAACTCTTTATCAACACAATCCTCCTTCCCTGGTCAAGCAGCGTGATAAACGCGCAAAAAGCGGAAATAAAATTCATTCGAAAACAAGAAAGAGTAATGCCAGTAAATGCCAACATATCGGCGACAACAGCCACAACTAGCTCTGGCAGAATCAAGAACTATCATCGCTCTCGTGAACATAACTAGTAGTACATACACCAGTCGAACGAAGAAGCTAATATAATTATTACAACAGGCCGCATCTAGAAAACTGGAGGACTCTGGTTGGAAACATTTTTAGAGGCACGCGAACAACGTCAGTCAGACAATGAAGGTCAGCCAATACTCTTTCACAAGGTCTTTGAGTGCGAGAAGATGCTAAAAACTAGCCTGTACTCTGGTGTCTCCATGCCTTCTCTGATTCGACGGTGTGCCCTAAGAGCTGACGACCGTTCAACGGTAGTCAAGTGCGTCAGCTTCGGGGTACTGGCCATTTGTAACCGCAACACGGAGTGCTTCTGTGACAGAGACGAAACAAAATATGGGTCGCGTGCCAATTACAGTGATGCATGGAATAGTCATGGCATGGAGGGGAAAAGTGATCTGAGCTGCTGTTTCTCTGATACGCGGCAATCGTATAAGCGAGACGCACTGTCAAATACTGTTTTGTCTTGCAAAAACATTGAAGCAAGACCATCGAATAGACACACATCTGTTTGTGCAACTCGGCAGACATCACCACAGATCGTAAATGAGACACTGTGGCATGTGTTGAGAATTAAGTCACTTTCCATGAAACCGAGTATGCGGAGTTTCCAGAGTGAAGGTGTCGAGTTGACCAGCATAGGTGGCCAGGTCAAGGTAGCCAAGATACTCGAAAATGGCGTCGAAGACATTCTCGTCACCGACAACGGAATCAACGAGTGACGAATCTATACCCGCCAAGAGTAGTTCGGGGTTTTGACGAAAAACTGTTCAGGCGGCTGAGTCGTGACGATGAGTTTGTAGAATCGTGCACTAGTACAAATGTTTGGAATACGATGACAGGACGGTCATGAGTGAAGCTCTCTCACCATTTCGTGTTTACTTGAGAGTTGTAAACAAAGGGCACTTTTAACCCTGGCCGCATTTTAATCTTATGGAGATGTGAACTGATGAGGAACTAGCTGCCGCGTCGGCAACTCGGAAGTCATAGTCCACAGCCACAAATTCCTCAGCTCAATCTGCTACTGAAGGTCGCGTAGGCTATCGTCCCTGCGCGTGAATCCTTACGCTGCTTTATTTCTACATTGACGCAGTATTCCGCTGAACACGTCGTGAAACAACAAAACAAACCCAGCAAATACTAAAGGGCGGCAACAGTAGTTCTTACCTGTAACATGTCACTCGCTGAGTTGACGAGGAATTCGTTTCAATGTGGGGTATCTCCGCAACAGGTGAGTAGTTTCTATCATGTAGTACTACATGCTATAATGGTGTACCGGAGCTTCTCAGTGGTTGGGATTATGCAAACTGCTTGTACAGCAACATCATGTCGGTGTCGACTTTAGCACCGCTATTAGCAGTATGTGACCTGCATACTGATGATCCAGACTCTACATTGAATACGTGTTGAACAGATACTATCCTTGAACTTTATCGCTTGTACCCCGCAGACCCTACTCTTCGCGAATACCTTCAGCTTGCTCTGAGTGACGGATTACTTTCGAACGCGGTCTTTGTCTCCACATTTATACGCGCTGCTCGGGACCCAGAACTTCAGAATGGGTCTACCCTGGATATGCTTTGCCGCTTAGCTCTTAATACACATTACACATCGGGATCATCACCCGCAGGATCCATCATCCCCTTAGCGGACTCCCAGGTTTCTGTACTTTCCAAAGTACAAGATGCGCTGGCTCTTTTGCGGATTGCCCACTCTCTTCCCCCTTCTAACTTCCATCAGCTTATCGTATCAGCTTCTGAACTCGCGATCCTACTACTGTCTTGTGTCACTGACATGTCGCAGTTAACAGCCGCTCAAGCTATGATTTATCTCGGGGATGCGAATGATGTGCTGCAGTCATTGCGCCTTTCGCAGGAACTCCGGCAGGTATTAGAGGGCTTCGTATTATCTTTGAGCTTGCTCATGGGAGATGACGCAAAAGCCGTCAGGGATGCACAAATGTTGCACGCTATGCAGTTGACTATGGGAAAAAATGACGTCCATGGTGTCAATGGTGAAACTGATACCGTCACCTGTGGTCTGTTATTGCAATGCCTTGTACGTATTTCAGGGCTGTAACTCGAGCACCACTCATCCTTTACAGATGGCATGCCGTACCTGTGACTTTGGAGCGGGAAGTGATTTAGAAGCTGTTGCAGTAATGACAGGTACATTGCGGTGGACGTCATGGGCCCCGAATGTCTTTTGTACGCAGCTACTCGTGGCTGCTCTGACTTGCGTCGCTCAAAGCTCTGCTAAGGATGATCATGAATCTTCCTTTTCTCTATGGAGAGCGTTTGTGGTTGGTCGTGTAAGTTTTAGTGCAAGGCTACCGTGAGTATCATTACAGCTTACCACCAACTCATGATCTATAGCTTCCGCGGCTTCTATTTGCCCTCGAAAAAAGTCTTGAAGCTCATGGAACAACGGAGGCAGATTGGGTAAGCGAAATCTTTTTTGAAAGTCGTGAAGGCTTAGCATGAACTACGATTCTATCAGCGAGCTGCAATGCATGCTGCATTGTTGTCGTTATCTCAACGGTCTGATCTATTGGCACAATGTGACGCTGTAGCCCGACAAGGCAAAGGACCCGATTCCAGTCAGGATAACAACACATCGTATGTTTGATCGTTGTTCCGCGTCCTTCGTGCGAACGTCTCATTCTGAAGGTATAGATCACTTATTCGCGAATTCATTCAACAACTTCTAGCTGTTGGGATTATCGAGTATGCATTTGCGGTCTCCATGGACCCCATGATGGTAAACGACCCCAGGACACGTTTACAGTCAGAAGCTTTTGATCATGGCTGTTCCATAGAAGTAAATTATCACACCATACTTTCCTTGCTGATGATGACGGGACCTGCAGACTTATCTAGATTCAAAACTCACTTTAGATTCAGATCCAGAAGACACTTCGTTACTACTGGAGAAAATTCGCCAAGAACCTGGCAGCCACTACTATCTCGCCGCTGTGGTTCAGAAAGTAATTGCGAGGCTATTCATGATTGATCCCGTCCGTTAATCAGGCACTTTTCAGCGATTTACGTCACACTCTACGTCCCTGGATCTCGAGCACTTGAGTCACCTAACGCGGACATTGTACCACCATGATTTCGCCTTAGATATACTATCACTGCATCTCAAGATCTCAAACTTGATTTGTAATGCACTGGAGATAATCTCGGAGTATGATTGCGAAACAGTTGGTATGTTCGCCACCGAAGCTTACAACATTTGTGTTAACAACGACTCATAGGTGATCCACAAACTGCAGTGAGCCATTTGGGCGATATAGTTCTATTTGCAGAGATGGTCTTGGCAAAATTCCGGGTATGTTTTCTGTCGTCGGAATACGATTGTTCCTTGACATTCTTTGTCAAGATCTCATCGCCAATCATCAAAGACGGAAAGATGTACCGCACAGAACTTCTCCGATGCACTTCGAGAGTTTATCAGTTAGATGAATTAAGCCTAGAACATAAATCCGCATTTGCCACTTGGTACAAGGCGATTTTTGATAGCAATAGCGAAGGGATTGACGACGCCTTACTCCGGTAATGTTTTCCCGCCGTTGCAATGAAATTTGTGTCTCATTTCCCTGTAGTACAACAAAACCCCAAATTCTCCTGCAAATCTCCGCCACACTATTCTCGCAGGCCGCCCTGGCTCGTCATGAAAGCCGACTTGATAACGACACGCTGCAGACCGGTATGTCATACTTCCTTGGACCATTGCTCCGGTGGACACTCGTTGGCGTGATCCATGCTATGTTATTTGAAATTGGGCAAAGAGCGTAAGTGCAATACCGGTATCAAATGAATTCATCGTCGACACATTCTTGCTACAGGCTTATAGCTCCCCTTCACCTCGCAATCGTACAAACTATTTTATGCTCTCCTCATTGTCCCATCGTTGTCCGCCGTCTTTGTAGTCCGAGCTGTCTCAGACTATTATCTAGTAGACGGATCCAAGCTTTCCCCCAGAGTCCAGTTCTGGACATCAGCGTTATACGAGCCACGTGCTTCCAAACCCTCGGAGTCAACAAAGACCGTGAGTAACAAGTTCGAAACAATCATTTCCTCTTGCCAGCTAAATTGATCATCTGACACAGCATCTTGCAAGGCGTTGGAGGATCATCAGATCAGCCCTGCCACCAGATGGATGGACTTCCCAAAGCAAGAGATCCACGAGGCACTCGCCTTAGCTCGGCGCCACAAGGCTCCTCGCATTGACGTTACACGGTGTCTTTCCGCCACTTCACCCTCTAAATTCCTTAATCTGCTCTGGTCAGAGCTCAGTGTCGCTTCCAGTCTAGGGGAGATGGAAACGTGCAGGCGCCTAGCGACATTCGTTTTAGCCATGCCGCGTCAGCTATCATCGGCGCCACCCCTCCTTCCGATATTTATGTACAACGTTCTCCCCTACCTTATTACCACCATAGACCAACAGCAGGCAACAGAAAAGGGTATGAACACACAGCTCCTGGTGACAATCATTTCATCCGCCCTCACCGCCGCACTACACATCGAATGGGCGGTGCAAACAGTATGCGAAGAGCAGCGCTTTGTACTTGGTCAACCAAGTGCTGCTGTCGCGAGGCGGCTTGCAGCTGACCTCCGAGCGCAGAAGCGCGGTTCGTCTACTAGTGCAACTATTTTGCAGCGTCTGGGATCATCCCCTGCTTTCGTCACCAATTTTCCTGTGTTTGTGATGTAAAAAGCTGTAATAATGTAGACGAAACTTCAGGATAATATATCTTGCGAAAATCTAATTACGCCTTGCCGTCTAGCTTCTACACGGCCATGCATTACATACTCGCCAGAACCAATTCCGCGCACACCAGTGGCGTGCAATATCAAGATATATACAAGGGTCTGAAACACATAAATAGTCATGGTACTGGTGCTACACGCATGGGCAAACGTTTTTTAAACGCTTGGTACGGGCGGAGCTGGCAACACAGGGTAAGTGTAAGCGATAGTATGACAGATAGATGGAGGACTCACGGCAGCAAGCATTTTCTACCGGATCACAGTTTTGATCCGCTGGACACAGTATCAAACACGATGAGTCCATGGATGACTTGAGGGTGATCAGCCAAATGGGGATAAGTATAATCGATGCAGGGTACCCACCCTCAGTTGGTCTTCTGGAAACATGTTTGGGTTGCGAGTATGGTACTCGGGTTGAATAGTACTAGAATGTATGCCGTGATAATGAAGAGCTTTTCTAATTTCTGCTGCAACAGGCATAAAGTCATGGTTTCGTGATGCCATTACGTGTACCGATGCGACGATTTTGGATTCCGAGAGTTGCCACACATGCAATTCATGCACGGAAAGAACCCCATCTACATTCAGAATGGATTCCCGGACCTCGTCCAGGGATATAGCCGGCGGTACGCCTTGGAGGAGAATGAAAGACGCACTCTCGACTGAGACAGATGAGTTGATGCCAAAGATACAGGTAGGAAAATTCACATACCCAATGGCAGAGCAGACGAAAAGATAATGGCCGTGATCACAAGACTAATGATAGGGTCGAAGTAAAATTTGTATTTCCATTCCGTAAGCCAGATGACCAAGCCGGTAGCAATGACTCCGACATTCCCTAGGGCATCGCCTAACACATGCAATACAAGGGCGCGCATATTCATAGAGCCATGCGTGTGACCATGATGGTGGACTGTGTTACTCTTGGAAGACGGCACTTCCGTTATTTCGGATCCGAGGAGTGGGAGGCGCTCATCGAACACGTGGCTGGAGGTGCTTAATCGCCTCGTGTGCGAAGAAGGGGATGCTATGTCCTGAGCAGCTTGCACGACGGACGCACGCGTCGCAATGGGGTGACCATACATCGAGGAATATGAGTCAGAGCGCTCATGGCTACTAGGCCGTCCAGGTATCTTTCTCGGGGAAGTGACATCATCGTTTACAACTTGTTCTAACTGAGAGATGCTCGAGGAACGTGTTAGAGTCGGAGAGGTCTTATGGTCATGACTATGTTCTAGACATAGCGTGGTAATGTCTGAGCAGCGATCAGCATGGTGATGACGTCAAAACTGACCATGGAAGAGGAAGAGGCCAACAATATTAGACGCCAGACCGAAGGACCCTACGATCACAATCAAACGAGGATTGGAAATTTCTGCGGGAGCGAATGGTGAGAAAATGTTTCTGGACGACATAGGGACTCGCCCACCTGGAGTGCTGAAGAAACGCTCCAAGGCTTCCATCGTAATAGAGAAGCAAAGCGCAAGGAGAAAAACCCCATTGACAAGAGCAGCGAGAATTTCAGCTCTGTGCCACCCATAAGAATATCTAGAATCGTTGGCACTTTTTTGTGACAACTCAAAGACAAAAGAGAGGTTATGAATTATTCAATGGGCTGAAACGATTGACATCATACCTTAATGGCGTAGAGAGCAACCACAAGGCTTATCACATCGCTGTTGAGGGATTTTAGCTACATGGCAGAGTAAGTTGAAGGAATCCAAACTTCAGCATGTGGAAACTGTCGGCGACAAGGGCAAGCGAACCAACAGCATAACCTGCGAGTGTCTCTCTTAAGAGGATCCTAGTGTAAGACTACAGAATGTCAACTTACCTGCAATGAGCTCAATGAAGAAGAATATAACGTCAATAATAAGCAACAGCGTTATTCTCCCTGAGCGAGACATCCCTAAGACGGACATCGAGTGGTAAGTAGTAGAGGCTGGCACTAAGTAATGCCTACTAGTAAGCCGTTCACCGCGGCGGAACAACTCACCACCGCTGCTTACGTAAACTCATCTTATGCAACATTTTTCGGCGACCGTCGACCGTCGTTTGAAGCAAGACTACAGTAGCATCTCGGTCCAAATCATAGACCGTATCAGAATCGTTTACATAGAAAACCAAAATGGCCGCTCCATCGATGGCTGCAGCTCTGGCTGCCTCACTTCCCGCCCCTCAGGCCGCACCAACACCTGCAGCCCCCACGTATGAAGCCATCCCTGCATCCATGTCCAAGGCGATCGACATCGAGGCTGAGATACCTCTTACATGCGTCCAGCTTGATGGAATAGTGCGTAATTTTGTGGATCCCCTCTCCCTTATGTCCCCCATCATTTACCTATGGACGGTTCTACTACTTCTACTTTTTAAAGTTGCGCGTTGAACTTCTATTTATGCTATACTGACTTTTGAATCGCAGGTTATTACCAAAATTTTGAAACACAGTCGCGAGGCGTTCTCAACAACCGCGCATGGGCTTCTGTTAGGCCTTGATCTTGATGGCATCCTCGAGGTGTCCAACTCGTTTGCATTACCGAATCATCACAATGACGACGATGAAAAGGCGACAAAATCTATTGGTGGGTCCCCCGTTATTATCTCCACGGATCGTAAACACTAATAAAACGTTGTTGATGGTAGCCCGCTACCAGCAATCCATGCTGCGATCGCTAAAAGAGGTTCAAGGAGACGACAATGTCGTAGGGTTTTACCAAGCAACCTCGCTTGGTGCTTTCTTCAATCAATCACTGATAGATACACAAGCAATCCACCAAGATAGGCTTAGACACGGCGGTGTTGTTATTGTTCATGGTAATGTCACGTGGCCCGACATGCAGACGCCACATGCTGACAGCAAGGTTAGATATCTCACAGACGGCACGCGGAAATGCATCATTCCGTGCATTCAAGCTGACGCCAGCATTCATGGATGCCTACAGAAGAGCTAATTTTAGTACAGCCGGGTATGTTTTCTCGGTTTGATCACGCTCCTCGATCGATTTAACTGAGTGAGATTTATAGGTTGATTAGCCATCGATTAACTTTTGCTTCCATACTTGAGGAGATCCCGTTAAGAGTTAGGACAAATGCGCTTCTGAGTTCGTATTTGAACACGCTTGCGATTCCTTCGACTTCAACGTTTTCGGATGCTCATCCGGGGGTGGCAACGACGTCAGCGTTACCTCCGTCTTATTCAGTGCTTGATATAGGCAATGTGGGACTGACGAAGAATCTGGAACAAGTCGCCGAAGCGATCGATAATTACCGGACAGAAGAAGGCAATGTCGCGTATTTGTCGAGGCAAATCGCACGGGAGAAGCTTCGTGCGGAGACGTATGTTGCGAAACGGAAAGAGGAGAATGCGCGGCGGGTGGCGCAGGGATTGAACGCCCTGCCCGAAGAAGATGTCAGCAGGTTGTTCAGGATCCCGCCTGAGCCGAGCCGGTTGGAGAGCATGCTCTTACTAGGACAGGTGGATGCTTACGCGAAGAGTCTCGAGAGCATTGCAGGTGCGGGATTAGTGAAGATGTATGCAGCCAAAGCTAGCTCTGGTGTATAAATTTCCTTGTATTATACAGGGGCTAGACCAATAACGGATTAGCGTTTGAGAACAATGCGAGGTTACATGCCATTGTTTTAGGGCAGACCTGCCATTGTTGGTACCTGATAAAAAATAGGGTGGTTGTGACCGGAGGCAATAATATTTTTAGATACCTGAAAAAAATACATAACCTTTTTGTTAAAATGATTACTTAATATAATTTGTGGGATGTATATTAACTGAGGGTACTTCCTTCGCCTTTTACACATTATCTTGGTGTTTGACTTGCTTCTTCTTCATCGTTCTTTCCCTGGTTGTCGGCTGTCTTTTCTTGTCCACAATCTTTATTTTTAATAGCTGGTACTGCTACTATAAAGTCACCCGTCGATCCTTTTAGTCGAACCAGCAAGTGTCTTCTCCCCCGCTCATTACAATGGCCCCCATCACGAAGTGCCTTGCTTTTCTCTCCCTTGTACTCTCGGCTGCTGCCCTCACTTCCCCTCACATCTCCAATGATGTTTTTAACCACCGTCGCGCTCTCACTCATGTCGACGTACAGGCAGTCACTGGTGGTCAAGTCGATACTTCGTCAGCTCCCACACGTAAACGTTCTCTGAACAAACGCTGCGCACCTAAACCATCTGGTAACTCCAGTGTATCTTCTTCCTCGCCATCGACCTCCCCGTCTGCCGTTGCTACAATCGCCCCGGTTAACGTTGCTTCATCACCTGTTGTCACCTCTTCCCATCACTCCTCTTCCCATTCCTCGTCTGCTTCGGAGCCAAGCCAGGAAGCTTCCAGTCCTACTCCCACTCCCACGCCTACGCCTACGCCCACACCTTCCCCAAGTACCACCAGCAAGGCTGCGCAGACTACTTCTGCATCCAGTGGTGGTGCGCCAGGTGGCTTCCTAAGCGGCATTAATGCTGGGCAGGGTAAGTTTTTCATCATCATTGTCCAGTTCTCGGCTCATTTTTCATGGTAGGCACATACTACGCGACTGGTCTTGGAGCGTGTGGTATCACAAACACCGACAGTGATCACATCGCTGCTGTCTCACACTTGTTGTTCGACGTCTACCCGTAAGTATTATACTCTCTGTTCATAGCTGAGGTCTCATTTTGGTGAACCAGTGGCTATAATGGTGTGAACCCCAACAACAACCCTGTCTGCGGCCAGAAAGTCACTGCTAGCTGTAAGTCCCTTCTGTCTATTAGCGATCATGTTTTGACTTTATCTTCAGACCAGGGCAAGAGTGTGACAGTCACGATCACTGACCGGTGCACGGGCTGTGCGCTTACAGACCTTGACTTCTCGCCCTCTGCATTCAGCGAACTTGCGAATGAGTCGTTGGGACGCATCGACATCGACTGGTCATGGAGCTAAACATCTCGCTCCCGTTACGCCTTCATGCTTTCACGCCGAATGGCCATAACGTCTTCTATGTTTTATTCGTTATTCTTGCAGTCAAATACTCCGAGGTATATATTTTTTCCGATTGCTTTCGCGCCAGCCGCCTCTCTGCTAGCAGAGAGCTTGGGATTGCTATCGATTTTACTCATTCCCATATACCCACACACACGTGCTATGTACATATGATCACTGGATGATTCCTATTTACCTAGTTGATGGGTTGGATTGAGCGGTTGTTGCTTGCTTGGGTCTTGCAGCGCTTTTCTTCTTGATAGGCTTAGCTTTGGTTTAGGTCTTATTATTGTGCAGTTTGTAACATAAAGTGGAATATAGATGCCTGCTATGTAACCTGTACATCCCGTTGTTGAATGACTCGTGTCCCAAGTATACGCCATCTTACGACACGGCATCCGAAATCAGTCGCCATCGATTTTCGCATCCGCACTGCCGTTAGGCTACATTTTGACACTCCAAGTCAGGCGAACAGTCACTCATACCCGATACTTCTGCCCTCGGTCCTAGTAGAATCGAGGAATCAGATTAATCGAATATGATCTTTCATTTCCGCGTCGCTGCCGTTATCCAAGCATTGCAATTACCACATAAACGTAGGTAATATGATTGGTCCATTCGGTAAAGTCTGGCTGAAAGGCTGTGACTGACAGGCTCCCTTGAAAAAAACGTTGCAAAGACACCGAATCACGCCAACGGGAAGGCGCAGTATCCCCGCGGTTTCAAACGATGTTATGGGTAGCTGTCTGATCATGTGATGTAAAAAACCACTGTAGGCCGAAAGCAAATATAGCCGCATTGCAGGTCTCACGACAACCCTGCTGCTGTCATAAGTTGCTGCCAATAGCCTTCTTCGGGGGTACCTGATACTGCACTACCCACTGCGATCATAAGATTCTCTCTCTCCTCCCCCTCCGATCTCGTTGAGACTGAGAGAATCGTAACTACAAGGTCCACCGCTAACCTTCGGATAAGTAGTGAAGAAGTAGGGATTTTGGTGAACGGGCCAGGAAGCCGACCGCGAACAGGATGCGTGATCATGAAAAAGGGCGTGAGGCGGGTTTGCAATCCGATGATTTCCTATAAACACACAAAGGAACGGGATCATATGTTCGTCAATTGCCCGTCGTTCCGATCAAGGACGCACCTCATGTTTAATCATGATGGAGCCACGCTGGAGAAGACGTAACAATGATTTGATGACTATCTAGAACCAGGACGGTCAGCTGAAAAAAATGGCAATAAGCTCAACTTAAAAAATTACCTCGGAAGTAGCCAGGTTGTGAGGACCTATCTCCCAAAGCGTTTTTGGGAGGTGTAATATCCATTCTCGGAATTTTTCCTGCTCCCCTGTATTGCGCACATCGAAATGTCCGCAATAGTCTGACTCTGTTTCGAGCTTGGAGTGATGTCACGCATTCATTTCATAGAGGGGTGAGGGAAAACACATACCAAAAGAATTCGAGCTATAAACTCCACAGTGAGCGCCTTGACAGCAGACTTCGATGTCGTCTTAATCGCTTGATCAAGCATCGCGGATAATACGGTGTCTGTGGGGGCCTCGCCTTGACTCCGCGTGTGGCTCCCCTTCGGCTGGTTTAGAAGAGCCCATATCGTGGGTAGCAGCGCGATGTACATCGTCGGGATTAGCGGCCTTGAAATCTGTGCCCCAGAGTGGTCTTCCCCTCGCAGAAGACTAGTGACGTATGTTCTGACCAGGCCGGCTTGTAAGGTTAACTTGCCCTCATATTTGACATGAGAAAAAAAAGCGTTTGATCGAGAAGTTGGAAAGCGGGCTTTGCGTGAAATATCTCCTGATGGTCGGCGGAAGGATACGAGAACCAATAGCGCTGTGAGCTCGCAGTAGATTATATTCAGATCTTGGAATGCATGTTCCACCTGATTGCAATCAGCTGGGGAATCTTTATCCCAGATTGACGAATCGTTACCTTGATTTCTCGGCGTGCAGGCCTGAACGGAAAGTACCCTGTCATATAACCGAGCAAGGTACTTAGCTCGTCGCAAAGGGTTTCCTCCTCGGCGTGGCTCAAGGAGAACCTGTCTTGCAATATTGATCCATAGAGCGTCTTCATGATTCGCGCCGTCACGGTAAGAAGGTTGAGCTCTGCTTCAGGAGGATTCGCGCTAGGTGAAAAGACAATGGGAGCGCAATCAAGATACGAAGCTAGTAAAGTCGAGTACAGCGTTCGAGCCAGGTGCTATGGATCATGTGGCGTTGATGGAAGACTAGACGATGAGAATAATCGGTGACGCACGATGAGAGAGGAAGTATTACTATTTAGATGAGTCAATGATTCAGTTTGAGCAAGTGATAAGTCAGAAAGGTCATTTAGAGACCAAGCCGCGGCTAATGGGCCAGTCGCGAAGTTCGGCATACATATAAAGCCATCGCGAGGGTGCTCAGCGTCCAGCTGAGGTTGACAATCAACCGACTCGGGTCGGAATAATCGTTGGTAAGCAATGAATGGCCGAGTAGAGCGGAAAGAAGGAGCGAGGAACCATGTTGGTAATGGGACTGCGGCCGGGTCCAGGTTAGAAGTTGCATGATCTGACAGTCGCAGTTGTTGTGATACCGCATGAGTGAGAAATGCCGAAAGTGACTTCAGTACGATGAGCTTCGACTGCAATGCATGTCAGCATTGATCCTGTAGCATGCTTGATGGTTTAGCCATACCTGCGACGAAAGAACTACACTAGCAGTCGATGTTGCCTTTAATTCACCTTTGTGGGATGAGAAGTTACATGAGTTTGCAAAGCGTTGTAACCCTTACCTTCGGTGTCACCATATTTGGTTCCTGCGCTCAATATCCCTAAGTATCCCTCTAAAACTCTTTTGCCGTGTCCAGAGTTTCCTTGGGTCCAGCCATCGACCACACTTTCTGGAACTATCTCAAGAAACAAGTCTAAGAATCGCACGGCATCGATCCTGATTTCTGGGTAGATATGGGTCTGGGCTGATGTAGTGAAAAGAATGAGCAGTGGAACATGAGGGATCAGATCCTCCTGCATAAAACCAGCTTAAACATTTGAGTGATCACGATAAGTCATGTAGTACATCACCTTCGAAACAAGAGGTAGCAGCCAACTCAAAAATGAAAGCAGTGTCTTTCGAACGCCTGCATCCTGTAGATACTTAAATTTCATTTCCATGAACGCGTCACTGGACAAACCTCATCTCCAATCAAGCGGACACAAGCACCTAGTAGTATGGTCATTGAGGATTCTACGATGCCAGGATGCAATTCAAACAACTCCCGGAAGCTTAAGATGGCATCTGTGAATTCAATAAGCTTTTGTCGTTGCGAACGAATGACACATACCTTTCCGGGTATTTGCATTGTAGTGTTTCATGAGCGAAACGAGGTCATCGAATGACTGTTTCCTCCTGGTGGTAGGAAGTGTAGCATCCTTCTCTATAGCAATACTCTGGGTAGGAAGTACAATGCCTTTAACCATAAGATACATCCCGGCCCATAAATGTAACCGAATCAAATACTCACTACGAGCTTTGAATGAAGTATCCACCGCATTGCTTGGTAGCTGCTTGCCTTTACCAAGTTTCAATTTGGCTTTCTGTTGTCAAGTTTAAAAAATAGAAAGGGTCGGGCAAGTAAAAACTCACCGAGAAGTCGACTGCCTTCTCTTTCTTCTTTTTGGAGCTCTTTGGCATGATGGTGTCGAATAGCGAGAATGGATGAAAACGCGCTTGATCTTTGCGAGCATCGATGTTTCGGCAAAATCCATCACATGACTTAGTTCTCTATTTAGGAGCTTATCAAAAACGGAACGTTGATAACAAGACTTATACATAGTCCGGTTTAAACATATTGTAGTACAGGCAAAAGGATATCGTTGTGAGATGAAGGTAACTGCAATCTACCACCCGAATCTTAGGAATGGGCTCTTCATAAAATTGACTTGAAGATCCAAGCACAGCATATCGTCCTCGTCCTTAGTATAACCTCTCACAGCGACGGTGAATTTGGCTGCAAAAAAGTCAGCAACTGGCTTGACTATACTATACATAGACTTGTGCGCACCCTGAGGAATCTCCTTTGGTAATGCAACCGTTTCGACTACAGTGTAAGAGCCCTCTTCAACTGGACACTGGATGGTTGCATTTGCGTTGCGTCTATTATCCAACTTCAATCAAAATCCAGGACAAAAACAACAACCAACTTACGCTTCATCACAAACATCAAAACTCTTCGAGAGAAGTTTGATGAGTCCAAGTTTTACAACAACGTCGGCATAGGCTCCATCCTGCGAATAGACATGATATTTTCCGACATGTAATGTTAACAAAACCAACCTCAATTCGTTGTTGAGCAGTCCCCACGACTGTGACAGTCAAGTCTTGGCCCGGCTTGGGTGGGTCGGGAGAGACACTTATCGATTCCAACTGAACAACGTCTGTTGAGGAGCCTGAAGAAACTTAGCATACAGCCTATGCGCTTCTATCAAACAGGTCTCACCACAATCTTTCCATGACCAACTCTCCATTGTGTGCACCGGTTGATTCATAACTTCTTGTGTTGGAGGAGAACTTGCAGAAGCAAGACCTGCCAATATGGCGAGCAAAGAAACGGAGAATATATGAACCATGGCGCAACGGTAATTCGAGCAAAAGCTGAGAGAAGATAGAGTACTTGTCCGGAGCTCAGCTAAAGTGGCAGGATGGCGTGGGAGAATTCTATACAGGACGGAGCGATCTGTGGCGATGAGCGCAAGTCACTGCGCACTGGTGTGCACCAAGGCAACTCGCTTCCTTTCTCTTCTCGACCAAACACCAAGGCGATTAACAATTGTGCAAAGCAGCCAGAGAATATTGGTAGCTTGATCCTATCAAGCAGCGTTTACCGTTAGGGTCATTTTCATTGATATCGTCCCCGGGTTGTGCTGCCGAAAATGAAAGCTAGAGAGTATTGCTGTTGCGCAATCCCCTTGGTCAAAGCTGGTATATATACCACGCTGATCGAACAATTTTCTCTTGGGATTATCATAGGCACCCTTTCTGTTGGAACGCCTTCCAGTGAGTCGCTCCAACTTCTGATTTCTAGTATGTAACCCGTCTCTGTGTAGTTGTTGGAGCAGCAACTCCTTCATACGCGCCGGCGCTTCTTGCAGCAGTATGCTACGTGGGCGCTGCAATTCAAGTTCTTGGCTTCATAGGTGTATTCCAGGTATGATGTTCTTTCAATGTAGCTGCCGACGCTGAAATTTGCGTCGTTAGGAAAAACACATACTTTTCCGCCGTTACGCCACTCTTCACTCTCTCATCACCCTTGCCGCTTTCGCGATTGCCGCGGCGTGGGTCATACTCTCAGCCACTCGACACTCGACTTCTCTGACCAACTGCGAGAACAAATACTATCCTACAGCGCCCAACGGTAGCAATACTACCGAGGGTCAAACCGTCTGCGGCATCATCACCTGGATTGACGTTGGGTTGATGGCCGGTGCTTGGGTTTTCTTTGCCCTTGTGCAGGTAGCTTACCTACCATCTGATACTCTAGTAGCCAGCTGATCGTTGCTCCACAGGCATATCTACTCTTTGTTGTTTCATCTTACGGGACCGCCCAAACACGGGATTATGAGAAGTACGACGCTCTCAATGATACCACGAAACCACTGACGGATAATATTCCGATGTCTGATCGTGGCGATCCTTGGGATTACAGAGCATCTACCGAGTACGAGGATGGCCGCGGTCATATGCGACATGCAAGTACGGCATCAACCATGAATGCTCCATTACAGAAAGAAAGATACGCCGATGGTCAATCTTATCTTACGCCGACCTATCCCCCCGAGCCGCAGCCGCAATTTGAGCGGCAGCAGTCGACGCGAACTGCCCCTTCAAGCACGCAGAGCCCTCAGCCTGCACCATATGCTAATAACTACTACGGCCCTGATAGTCCGGCTGGGCAATCTGCACCCACACAGGCTCACCCCGGTGTGTATTGATTCCTAGGTCGCTCATCACAATCGCCATTTGTGGTCGACTTGAATGAGCGGGTTTGTCAGTTCTCCCGAATAGCGTTATCATTATAAGCTGATTCCTTTTTCCTAGCTTAAAGGTTCTTCGGTCGCCCAACGCCACAGATGGTCAAAACCGCCACATTCTTGTAGCAGAAGGAAATTCTCTGATTCCATCATTGCTTTGTGGATTCCTCCCCGTTTGTAATATACCTCTACAGCGAACATTCCTCTACATGGACTCATCTATTTCTACGACTATATATTAGACGTGGTATCTCTTGCTCCATTTCCAAAATTATGTTTCCTCCTCGTCTTCCCAGGGTCCTATCTTTAGTGATATGTGCTGTGCAGCGGCAATGTTCCTCCACCTATCTTGTCGGCCATGCTCGGTCATTAACTGACTATGAAATGAGACATGCACCACTTGATGGGGCAAGTGCCGAAGCAGAATTCTCTCCTCTATCGTATCACAAATAACTCGCTCTTCTTCAAATAGGGGTAGAGCATACCACGCATGAGTTATTTGTAACTTGAGCACTTGGAGCGAGGGACCCAGAGCTAGAATAAAGTTTTCACGCAGCTCGTTGACAGTCACCAATGAGAGAGCAAAGTACTCTAACGTGGGCAAACTGCGGAGGCATGAAGCGATGGTTGCACTTGAGAGCCGGCTACTGCCCAATAGGACGAGTTTACGAAGGCATGACCCGGGCCCCGCGAGGAGGGATTCCAGATGAATGTTTCTGATTTCGAAACCAAGTCGATGACCTTGTGCATGGATGAAGGAATCGAGTTGACAGTTGGGAAAACTAGTGTCGAAGCGTATCTGATCAAAGGCATTGCTTGTGACGCCCCGAATGGTGAGATGGCGCAGGGCAGGAAAAGGTGTTTTATCGAAACGACAATCTCCTGATAAACGCAGCGAACGAATGTGGTTCGAAGGAATCGTTTGGAAAGGATTTGCCCTTGTGGATGGATCCAGGTGAAGTTCGTATGCCTGCAAGAGGGGCTGGGGACCCTTTGCGGCAGGAAACATGGCACCCTCGAAGTTCAGCCGATACCTTGGGTATGGTACTGGATTGAGAATTGAGACCAGCAGGTAATATAATTAGCGTCTCACCTACAACTGGATATCATGTGGGGATGATAATGACGGACGTTGAATACTCGAATTTTCTCCAGCGATACGAACTTTGCTAATACAAGATACAACCGGGAGGCTGGGCCAGTCTAATCGATGACGACATAGCTAATTTAACGACCCCCTATTCAAGGCAGAAGAAGAGAATGTTACATACCTGACCATGCGTACTCTCCGAGACACGTCCATCGTTGGCAACATCGGCCCAACGGACTATGGGCGCAGCTTTGGGCTCGGAATCCAGATAAGCGAGGTAGTGATCCACGTCCCAATCGTTTCGCAGGGAGACATACTTATGGAATATTGCGCGTGCTTCATAGAAGATCTGCCTGCAGGTATGAAGGACACGAATATGGTTATTGGAGGGTTGCCGATTTTGATTCACACACAGGTGATTAGCCAAGATGGCTTCATAGATGAGGAAACGAACGTCGTAAGGTAAGTCTCGTATAGAAAGACCTTTTGTCGACATATTATGAGGGTTTCCAAGATGTAGGAAGGCTGAAATTGAACCAAGCTCATTAGTACCATTGAAATATGTAAAAAAAGTTTCCAAGGGAATTAATATTGGTTACCGTACTGGTCCTAGTACTAAGGTGATTATAAATTGCTGAAAAAGGTGTGAGCCAAGTTGATCAGCAGATTATCCCGAGCTTGACATTTGGAGGGAAAACGATCCAAGCCTCACCACTTAAGCATGGATCTGTCCTTCCCTGCTTCCGATCCTGGACTGCCATGTTCGCAAGGCATCGGAGGCCGCAATACCTGCGCAATTCCTCCGCACGAGGACAATAAAACAAGCAAAACGTGGCAACACGCCTGACTCTACTTATTTGTTCTTGAGTCACCGTTGCCTTACTTCAGGAACTTCATGCTACCCAAGCCACATAAACTCATCGTAACTTACATCTCTTCATTCAGGACCGTGCTTTTGTTGCCCTGATCTTTTGATAGTTCAAATTCGACGTCTAAACACTGCAGTGTTTGGGCACGACTATACCGCGTGCCGTAAGGCAAACAAAAGAGGCCAGCGCATCAACGCTTCTCCGAGTGAAGTGTCTTCGCGTGTCATCCTCAAGTCAATTAATATTGCTATTCCGTCTGGCCCTCCTTTCGTCTTTTTCCACTCCCCATCCCCAAAGACTTCTACTTATCGACACAAGCCTGAGCTCCCGTAACTTTCCGTTTCTAACGCTATCACAATATGCCTGCAATTACACAATCATATGAAGTCTTACTCGACTTCACAAACGATACGCATGACTGCGCAACGATCCAGTTACTGCGTGATTATGGCCGGAACACTAGCGCAGTTGTTCTGCTACACCCTGGAGAAAGCCTCACCCTAGTCCTCGAGGCGGGTTCCATGTATAAATATGCTCTCAAATCACATTCCAAGGTTGCCAACGTGAGGTGTGTATGCACGGCAAGTCTGTCGTTCGTTTCTCATATGTATTGTATACAGTGCACGGAGCTGGCGAGATATTCAGTGCGAAATATCGCATTTATTTGCTGCCAGCCCACCCTCATGGGCTTCTTTACGTGGGTCCACGGGTTCGCCCGCCAGCGGCGTCACCGTTGACCGAGTATGGCGGGACTATCGGTTCAATGTTTGGAACGATGCTGTAAGTAATTACCATATCTCCTGTCAATTATTCGGTCTTACCTCTAATAACCAGTGAAGCAAGCCCTTTTGACGAGATACTATACCCTGAGGGGCAGAAGCCTTCATACGATACCAATCAGCATTTGCACGTAATCTTGTAACGTAAATTTATTTCTTTATTGTTGCTGGTACACACCTCATCTTGCAATTGAAATTCACGCCGTAGGATGATAAGCAATCAAATGTTTATTGTTGTCATCCTTCCAAATTGCGCAATCGACATTGTGTTGATGACATATTAAGGGTAATCAACCTGCTCCGGTTCGACAACGGCGAGTGGAATGTTACGGATCTTCTGGGCAGGGATATAGATGTGAATGCTGTATTTCAGGCTCTGTACAAATCAGTGCGTGAAGTTTTTCAGTGACTTGAGATAAGGTGGGGATGTCGGCCGGATTAACACGCCGATGGTCCAGGTGCACTGCAACATGCATGATATTTACCGGACATGATAATCTCCCCATCATAATGTTACGGGCTATACGTGATGAACGCTCGGACTGTCGCGTGAGAATGATCATAGCCAGCGTCATATGTATGAAGTCCATTGCATCACGACCAAGGACGCGTATTTACGACAAACCATCTCCTGAACATGCCTTTCAACCTCCTGACACAATATGCAAGTTACCGCTAGCATAATACAGTTGGTGAGTCTGCGTGGGATAGGCTCATCTACGTTTGCTGATGAATATATGCCAAGCAATTTGCAAAGTTGCCTACTGTCGTACAGCTGGAATACAAACTTCGCGAAGATGGCTCAACTATGAAAGCCCTCGCATGATTCGGCGCGACAGACGTTCGAATCATCGATATGCCTATCACCGACATCACAGAATCGGAGACCTGGTTGTTAAAGTTAAAGTGACAGGCACAACTATTTGTGAACCAGATTTACATCTGTACCACGGAGAGACCATAACCCCTGAGAAGGGCGATATTTTGGGTGCAGGAAGGTGACACCGTCAGAAGACCCAGAATATGGTTTAGTGTATTTACACTGTCGAGTTTCCAATCTAACTCCGAGCAGGTCTTGGTCCCATTGGACAATGCTGTGCTCGCTGAGCAAGATTGAAGGGAGCATCTCGCATGACCAAGTCCCAGAGCGTCTGGAGCGTGCAAAGGAGCAGGGTTGCGAAGTTATCGACTTTGGCAAGTCAAGGACGTTAGTCAAAAGGTCCATCAAATAATTCCCCGGAGGACTTGACGTCGCACTCGACTGTAGTGAGCCCGTCACAAACACATCCAGTTATATTGTTTGAAACAGTTCTCAGGTACATACCACGAGCCGAAGACCTTACCTCGCAGATGGATGAAGATGCTCATGCTTGAGACTGATGTTCCCGAGACTACAAACGAGATGATCGTGTCTGTGAGGAAGATCATGCATCATGACGGGCAAATTCGACCCCAAATTGTGAGTTTCTTCGTCCTGCTTCAGGCGGTTCACTCCACCTAGTTTTTCAGTATAATCAGCCGCTTTTGACAAACACAGGTGTTGAAAAAGTGTTTGTGGAAACTCGGTTCTCCTCGCCGCCTTCCAGAAGTTCCGACGGAGCTCCGAAGCTCAGTCATAAACGATAAACGATAAATAAATTGGCTGACTACGCTACTGTCACTGATGTAACTCAGGTACTACATATAGAAGTGCCTCGTCAGCTCTTCGAAATACATAGCCACTATGAATGTGACTGCAAATGCCGCAAATGTCTAGCCAAATCAAACACACGCTCAGCCTTTCCGACCATTGGATTCGTAATATGCTTGTACATCCCCCAGATTTGCCCTGCCAAACGAATACTTGCAACGTGCCACGCGTGCGCTATTTTTGTCGCCAACACAGTGGTTATTTGATCTGCTGGTTGAATCGCAGGTACAATTCTCAAGTAATAGCGAGTCTCGTGCAAGGGCCACACCGAAGCGTCGTCCACGAACAAGCGCCGTGCGGAGTGTAGATAAACATCCGTTGTTCGAACAGTGGTTTTTGCTTCACAGAGAAGCATGGAAGTTATATCAACCACTTCCTGCGACGACTTGTTGCGCGTTTCGCGAAACGACAACACTTGGCAAATAGATGATGTGGTGTTTCCAGACACTCACACCTGAACTGGCACCACGGTGATATGCTTCCCATATGGGCAAATCGCACACTCGCAGAGTCCAGTTGGCGTGATCTCGCATAGAGCTGTACCAGTGCTGAGTATGCGTACGACGTCCGCACGTAAGGATGATCCGGTGGCGCATGCAAGTCATAAAGAGGCAGCGCGAGGGTATGACCAGGTACGAAGGTCGGATCAGCTGCAGTGCGTTTGGAGAGTATGCGAGTAAGCAAGGATGGCAATGGGATTTCAATGAAGGGGAGTATAAAACAAACCTGTCCGATCCAAACGGAGCATACGGTATGGGATAAGGTTGAATGACCTGAGAGTGAGAGTCATGAGCAATAGCATCCACTAATGCATTCGCTCGTGCTGGCAAAGACGATGAGTCGGTGTGTGCTTTGACATGGAGAGCCGGTGGGTTGGGAGACGACGAGATGATGTTAAGTTGATGACTGTGTGCATTAAGTAAAGCGTCTGACAGTCCTGTATTGTTGGCAATTCTTTCCTGATACGTCTCTAGTATTGTTCACGAGTCGTGTTTTTTATGTATATTGAAGTCGTGGTATTTGACGAAAAAGTCAGCTACCTAAAAGTGCTGTCGTCACGGTGATCGTAATGAAATGCTTAGCTGGTAGCGATGAAGCTTGAAGCCGTGCAGCCATCTATGCTTATGCAGTTGTCTGCGCTTCCACAGTGCATTGCTGTACGAACTATTGGGCATTTGGATACGGGTGCGGGACGCTGGCCTAATACTACATGGAGGACATGGAGAGGATACCATGCGAGTGAAAGGTCACTGAGTACCAAACATATGGTTCAACGTGAATACGACACGCACGACTTTATGCATCGTGCACAGCATGTCGATTGTGTAGGGCTGGCAATGAGTTCGAAGATATATGATGATCAGTACGAGAAGACAGAGGAGGCGCGTTTGAAGGCACTAGTTTACGAAGTGAGGCAGAGACTCTTGGAAGTCATCGGATCCAATTCTGCTTGGAGCAAAGAAAGCACTGAGTGATTCTGCTATCGACTACAAGGGTACATGCCTGGACTATATACTTTCGTGAGTGGCTCAAGAGCCAAGCTGAGAATACGTGAACGAAGGAGTGAGGCGAAAGGAGACAAAGCTGAGCGCTGCCCATGTGCAACGAGGCGTGACACATGATGTATGTGAAAATGTGAAATGTGAAAGTGTGAAATGTTATGCAAAGTCAGAATGTATTTGCATGTCTCGAATGTGAAAGGTAGAATCTCCACGCACCGACGATACTCGGAAATAGCTTGCGCCTTTGATCAGAAGTGTTAGTTTGCGGCGTAGAGGATAAGGAGTCCTTACAATTATGGCGAAGATCACATACCACTTATGCCACACAAGATGAGCACGCATCAGACTATCTGGAGCAGACTGAAGAGTTGTACGTGACTCAAGCTCGAATATTATGCATGAATTAGATCCTAAGATTGTAATCAAACATGCATGAGGTATATATTATGCCAGTGCATGCCTGCCCTTCCAACGAGCGGGCCGACCGAGTGCCCCTTGAACGAGCCGCATAGCAGGCCGAGTCTCTCCAGGTAATGCAACACCTGCACGGGCTGGCAAAACTGGGAAGCTGCCCACAAAGTTGGGGTTCCCTCGTTTCCGAGCTTTCTCCTTCTCCTTGGAGTCAGCTCGAAGTTGCATTTTGGCTTCGGCGACCGGCTTGGCCAAAATGGTTTCCTGCGTGTTCGCATATAATCAGGATGAAGAACAGTGACAACGATTGAGATCTTACAATATAAGCTGAAGCCTTGGCACCTATTTCTGTTAATGCCTCTCGTCCTCGATATTTCATGACTTTCTGAAGATTACGCCTCGTCGTTGGCCGCAGTTCACCGCTGTCAAGTCCACCCAAGTTCAGCTCTTTTGCAACGACAATATCTGCGTTTTGAACACCGCTGTTGACGACACCGCGGGGTGAGTCCCACCGAAGCTTTTCATTCAAGAGTTCCCGCCCTACTGCGCGTGCAGTCATCTCCAATTTGAAGTCACGGGGATTGTCGACGAGCTCAAGGAGAGCAATGGGTGCATTGTCTCCGAATCGATTATCGAGCCTATGGATCCGCGTGTAGCCTCCTGGCCTGTTTGCATAACGCTCGGCAAAGGTAGTGAAAAGCTTAGGGAGGACAGGAGGTTTCAAGATGAATGCTTGAGCCTGGCGATACGAAGTCTCGTTGTTCTTCTTCCCCAGCGTAATGATCTATTAACGCGTGAGCAGACTGCAAGAGATAAAAATGTGGTCTTGCCTTCTCTGCCAGCCTGGCAGTGTCTTTGGCCTTGGGTAATGTTGTTCTAATCTGCTCGTGTTCGAAGAGGGAAGTCACAAGATTCCTATGGTATTTTCAACGCCAGTGTAACCAAAATGAACTGGTTTACCCACCGTAACATTAAATTCCGATGCGAGGATGTCCTCGAGAATTTTCGAAAGGCTACTCCATGTTTCATAGCTGCCTAAATTCGCAACTTATTCAGTGACACGAGAGGATGTGGCAAGTTGCAACCGACGTATAGTGCCGCCTAGTACATACGCACCGAAAATTGCTTACACGTGATCTGATAATGAACAACAATATGTATGTATAACAGCAGGTACTTATACGTGCATAGATTTATCGTCCGTGAGTATGTGTACTACAATGTGCTGTATGTAACGCATGACAATGGGAGCGACGAGTTTTTACGAGAGGGGAAGAGGGCAAACACGAGCATGAGAGCGAGGCAAGAAGGCGAAGGGAGAAGGCGAGAGAAAGATATGAACACGTGTGTAAGAGTTTTGGACGGAAGGAGACGAATGCACAGGCGGGTAAGAGCAGAGTATCAGCACGTTGTACCGATGGTGTGAGACTATGCACGAAACAGAGTATGGCTGAGACAGTATGCTGACAACAGCAAGACAAGAAGTGGCGAGGTGGCGGGACATGATACATATGGTACGCGTGTGCGAATAGAGACGCAGGTTCAAGTTTTGAGCAGTCTCCAATACGAAAACAGACACAGAATTGTGTGTATGCCAAATTACTCCTCTTGCTGCTGCTGTTCTCTACCGACCCTCCTCTCCTTCTCGCTCTCGAGCTGATTATAAAGCAGGAAAAGGGCCTTTTCGTTGGCCTCCGGAGTACCGACGATGGTAAACATCCGTTCGCCTGTCTCATCATGTGGAGCTTTGGCAATGGAAATCTTGGATCCTGACAACCGCCGAATTTCAGTAATCTTGCTTCCACTTCGACCAATGATACATCCAACCATATCCGATGGTATGGAGATGTTCTGTGTGCGCAGGTTGGCTGTGGACTGTGCAACGGTAGGTGAATGGGGCGAAGGTGGTGGTGAACGTCGAGCTACATCTCCATTGGACTTGCGAGCTCCAGCCGAATAGCCATTAGCTGATCGTCTCGTACCTGAGGTGGCATCACCAGCACCAGGATGGAATGGAACGGTGCCCTGACCCCTCTCCCAATCTTCCAGTAAGCACTTGCCAATCTCCTCGATGGCACGGCCGATCGAATCAGGTGCGCCTTGTACCTCGACAATGCGCTCAGTTGATTGTGGAAGCATCTCCTTTGACGCCACCATGCGCGCGCCCGAAGCATCCTGAATAGCCTTGATTTTGCCACCGCTGCGGCCTATTATTGTACCCATAAGATTGTGAGAAATTAGAAGACGGATTGAGGTATGAGGCGATGATGATGATATGGAGATGGGTGATGGGCTGGATGCCACAAGTTGGGAGATTATGAGGTTGTACGCCTGAAACATGAGCCACAACGTGTGAGCGCTAAATCGAGTATATATTTGAGTTGACTTGCCTTTGCAACGGCTTCAACAGATCCGCCAACGGTAAGGACGCGCTCGTGCACGCCAGGGATAACCTTACTGACGCCAGCTCTGACGCCAGTCTGCTCACGAAGATCAGCGACATTTTTCCCGCCTTTGCCTATGATTACGCCAGCTTCCTTTGTGTTAACAAGAGCACGAAGAGTCAATGTGTCATGAGCATTATCTGGAGAAGATGAACGTGATCCTGGGGGAGAAACTGATGTGACATTCAAATATGAGTTGTAAAGATCACCCCTAGATAAAAAGATGAGATTACCAGAGGCGTGTCGAACTGGAGACTCAGCAGACATTGTGAGCTGAAAGAAAGGGGGGAGAGAGAAGTGAAAGGGGATGGAGATGAGGAAACCGAATTATTTAAATGATGATGATGGAGGTTAAGATGCAAAGAAACGAAACTTATTAACAAAACTTGCCACCGTCGTCGATGCCTTTTTCGGTGCCGCTACCGTCCGATCACACAGCCACATCTCATATGACGTTTAAGGCCGTCTCTCCCAAACTGTTGCCAAAGTCAATTATTATCCTTCAATTTGTATCATATGCATGCCTAAAACTACATCTCTGTTGCAAGTGTTTTTGGTGGAGGTTCATCGTCATAAAAAAACGCCAGCTCAGCAGAGATCGCATAGTTACATGCATGTCTTATGGGAACCATCATAACATAAAGTAACGCAAGCACATAGAAGGTGAAGTAGTCTCTCATCCAACTAGTACCCCAGCGTCGTCAGTTTCTCAAAGGATGGCGAGGCATCCGAAACTGCCTTTTGGCGCAACTTCAGTGCTGTAATCTATGTATCATGTCTGAGTCAGTCTTGTTCAATGAAGCTTGCCCAGTTCACGTACCTTGCGCTGGTGGAAGGCCTCAGCCTTAATCTTCCTCTTCTCCTCAAGACGGTCCACAACATCCTTGTAGCCCCAGCCAACCTCGTGCGACAGACGCTAAATCACACCCTGTTTATCATCCAAGTCATACGACTGAGCGACTGAGCCCACCTTAACGGTACAGTATTTCCGGCCGGGCTTCAACCGCAACACACGCAAAGCCTCAGGAACAACCATCCGCTTTTTGTGGTCGTATGGTGGTGGAACACCTTCGAAGAGCTTCAAGCGCTCAAGAGCGGTGGCACCCCGAGGAGTCTTGTGGGGAATCATACCACGAATAGCACGGAACAGAATTTTGGAAGGAGCACGGTGATGGAAAGGCCCAGATTTCCTGGGGTTGACAATATGGCGTTTGTGGAGGAAGTTGTGGTAGCGTAGCTAGATGTTTAAGTGTATGCGTCTCGTTCTTTGACTGGTTTAATGAAATGACCAAATACCTTGTTGCGGAAGAAGCTGCCGGAGATGTTGATCTCCTCACACCTCACGACAACAATCTTCTGGCCAGAGAGAATCTGCTTGGAGATTATTGAGGCCAGTCGACCAAGGAGGTGACCCTTGCCATCAATAACGATGGGTGTCGATGAGAAGGTGGCCATTACAAAGTCTATCAAAACGCGCCGGATTCAGCTTTGAAATTAGCGACATGAATATTCCGTGCTCACCTAGGGGATAGAAATACGTGTTCAGGAGCGTCTACACGGCGGATAGGATTCTTACCTTGAAGGTCTTGAGGTCGTTGTCGAATGTGGGAACTTGCAAGTCTCAGCCACTGTGACCAGAACTATGCAGTTCCTTTCGGCAATCTCCGAGCTTTCGATTGAAACTTTGTTTAAACGTTCATCACAGACTTTAACGTTTGCTAAAAAATAATCAAGTAACTATCACTAGTGCGCGTCGGGAAGTTATCATGCTCTTTCTCTTTCGCAGGCTCCATCACCAGCTATGTTCCAGGTATAATATTCTGATAATAAAATACTCCCGCTTGGCCCGTGGGGCACTTTATGCCATAGCGACGGAATCATTTGCTGAGGCGGGATACACAATTACGTTAGCGGGATACATTAAGACACGCGTCCAGTAGGTCTCCTATAAACATGTGCGCAGTGGACTCGATAATCGGACGTTCAACGTTAGTTGAGGGATCCATTGATACTGTCATAACTTGGCCAGCAAGCTCGGCGAGTCATACTTTGCTGCTTCCCTTGCAATCCACTCTGCTGTCCCGTACTCCGTTATCGTCCATGCCTTCTCGGCAATCGCATGTTCCTTCCAATAAGCAACAATTCTTGGGCGAGTCATTACTGCTATCCATAATTGCCCGCACAACGGAAAATTCCCTCCAGGTACCAGCCCCCGCTTGACAGATGGAAACAGTTGCGTTATAAATGTGATGGCTGCTGCCACTGTTGCATGAAGCGCAGTCAGTGGTCCCATCTCTTCTGGCACTACTCGCATCTCCTTCTGCAGTTCTCCGAGTGCAGCTTCTGTGTTGCGCAGGTATCGTACAGTGATGGCTTTCCAAATCTTATCTCGTGATGGTGGTGCTAGCCAATCCTGTGGTTTTTATTTCTCAGCTCACTTCTATGAGTCACAGTGGCTTTAATTACCTCTTCCCCACTCAATTGCCATACTCTGTTGGTGAAGAACAAAGATGCTTCCTTGATCATCTGTGTGCGTGCACGGGTTTGGAGTGGGAGGTCGTCATTCAACTGCCGGATGATCGATGCTTTAGCGCTGGTGCAGTTTATTCACGGACACACAAGACTTACCGTAGTTCCTGGCAGTGTTAGGATCTCCTCAAGGTAAGACAGGATAGCTGAAGTCTCGCCAAGCAGAAATTCGCTTCTTTGTTTAGAGCTTTTGTCTGTTACTCGGAGAATAGGTACGCCACCGTATGGAAACATCGCAGGCGTAACTTGGCCTGCCTTCTTCATTTCTACCCACTTCGCATGGGGAATTTCTTCGTACTCAAACTGGGTTCCCGAATCTGCGAGAATGAGTAGAACTGGTTCACATCGTGCTCGCACGGGAAAATAGGTGATGTGGATGTGGTATGTAGATGTGGATACCATGGAAGTTACGAACACTCAACCGAACTCGAACCTTGAATAAATAGGCGAGAGCGGTTTCCGATACCCTTTTATTACTCGGACCTTCCTCGGTTCCTTCAATCCATGAGCAAACAAGGTACTGACACCCTCACGTCATTCACACTAACAAGACCCGGATTCTTCCCTACATGTTCCGTTCTGAGGATTGGGTAGCGCCTAAGTGTGCTTACATATAAATATGACCAATGGCTACTAAAAACTCACCGATGCATGTTACACATCACTGACAGAAATATGGTCACGTACCGGACGCTCCCTGTCCATGCATAACAGTGACAATACGTTTGACAGTTGTTGATACCAGTCATCATCAAACATGTTGATCACAAGTCAATTGACGTGCAGAGTCCAGACAACATTGCTTCACAACATTGTTTCATACGGTTATAGAAAAAAAATGCAGTTGTATAAATGAGTGGGGGCGCGTAAAGGAGCTGGCTAATGGCTGTGCTACCAATCCTTCACTGAGCTACAAAGAAGGTCAGTAAATACATTGCAAAGATAAATGATGTCCTGACCTTCTGGTGTCTTTGCAATATAGTCGATAGCTAAAGGACGTTTACAAAGTGTTAGTGGACAGCCCATATAAAATGGGCAACGGAAGCGCACCTTGCTGTACGGTTTTTATCTCATCGGCTTCCGCATCCGGAATCTCAATGGCAAACTCCTGTTGAAGTACGTGTTGATGGAATTCTCTGTGAATATAGACGTGGCCACGCACCTCCTCTACCGCCATAACCACCTCAACCGCATCTAAGCTGTCAAGCCCGAGATGATCCGTGAATGAAGACGAAGTTGTGAGCTAATACAGAGTGCTGTTAACAGGAAAAGAGGTGTCATCGGGGCAAACATTCAGACCTTGGCTGCGTCCACTTTCTCGAAGCCCTTTAGTACGTCCAGTACGCGTGTCTGTATGGTTTCCTTCGACAACCCTGCTGCTGCCGCCGAGTAGTTCGCACGAAATACCCAGGTCTGTCTCGAGGACGACGCAAGCACGGGTCGTGCACGAGTCACACTGCGAAGGGTAAGGCGAGTGAAAGACATGATTTGCAAAGGCAACGTTTTACAACTTGGAAGGAAAAGTCAAAACGTCCGGCTTTGGCCGAAGCGGCTAGACTGTAATCACGTGGACGCAAAACGCGCTTTTGATTTTGATTTTTTGTGATAAGTCTGAATTGATCGTCATGATTCCTCTACCTCACCGGCAATTCGAAGCTGGCTCGTCTCGTCTCCCTCAGAATGCACACCAGCACGAGGATGCTAATCATTCTGCGTATGCATACGCATCCTCCCAGGCTGCGATGGCCGGAAACGCCATAACAGCGGCATTAGCTAACCCGTATGCTCAGCATGGAATGTCTCCTCATTATTATCAAGCATATATGCAGGCCATGCAGCCTCCGATAAATGCGCAAGGATATACCCTATCGTCGACTTACATGCTTCAACACACCAGTGGAAGTGCTCCGCGAAATGTATCCCGTGAAGCTAGCAATAATGTCCCTGCGCGGACTAACGATAGAAGGCCAGACTCCACCAGTGGCCAAGCGTATGCTAGTTGGTACCAGCATGGAAACTGTCGTTGTACTCGTCAAGGTTGTGTCTTTACTGGTTCTAAGAAATCAGTCGAGATACATATGATGGACCGCCACTTTATCTTTCCCCCTGGATGGCAGAAAAAAGACGAATGGGATACCGACCCAAGTCTAAAAGGGTAGGTTTCACTTGAATTCCGTCCACCTGGTGACTTTGAATTAATTCCTAGCTTAGCAAACCTATTGCGATTCAGGGAACATCTTTAATCCTCGACTCCCAAGAGGCGATCAATGGTTGGATAGCAGAGCGCAAGAACCGGTTTCCTACTACACAGAAGGTGGAAGACAAGAAGAGGAAGCTTGAGGAAGCCATCGCGAGAGGCCAGCTGACACCTGAAGACATTGGCTTACAAGCGAGAAGGAAGCGGAGAAGGGATGATTCGTCATTTCGGGGTCAGCAACCAAGGGGTCGAGGGAGGGGTAGAGGAATGGGTCGTGGCAGTCACACTAGTTTCATTGTCTCGAGGACTCCAGATACATCATCACCGATGAAACCTCAAGCAGCACCTCTTTCCTCATCAATTCCTACGGAACAACAGGATAGATCTGATCTAGACTCTAGTTCGGATGATGGTGCTCCCGAAGTTGTGTCTTCTAAGCGTCCTCCAGCTGCAGAGGCAGTCTTGGTCTCAACGCCACAGCTCAAGCAAGAACTGCAATCACAGGCGCCACCCAAACCCATAAAAAGGCCACCTCAACCTCAACCCAAGCCCCCGCCGCGAAATCCATTCGCGTCACGACCTACCTTGCTTAGGAGTGTACGTAGTGCTTGTGTCCATTATCTGTTGAGCTGCGAGTTGATATATTTCATCTAGTTGCTTCTTCCTGAAATTCGCATCACCGTATCAAACCTGTCTCAAGCGGTTCGATTTTTGGTTGACAACGACTTTCTGCGAGGAGTAGAGATGAAGCCCGGCGAGGCGCAGCAGAAAATGATTGAAGTACTGGGCAGCACTGGACCCCAACTTCAAACCGCTCTCTCAGATTCGAAGTCCCAGATGACTGTCCTAGAGTAGTAATGATATCATTGGCCAAAGAACGGGAGTAAGTAGGGATGTTGTGTAGGTTCATCGTATAATTATCGTTCATCGTCCTGAGTCGCTCTCACTATCACCATCGCTCTCACTTCCACTCCCATCCTCATCGGCTTCGACCTCCAACGTCCGTTTCTCAACTTCGAAGCCATAACCAGTCAATCCGGCCGCAATCTCGTCTGCCTTGGAAGGTGCGGTGACCACTGTTACCATAGATCGCTTCGAGTCGAACACAGGCAAAATATGCTTCTCCAGGGCAGCAAGTACATCAGCCTTCGTCACTTCCTGGTACTTCTCTAACATCTGCAGGCTGTGGTCTTGGGGAACTCCTCTAAGAGCTTGGTTAGTAAAGGAGTTAATAGCCTATGACCACTGTTAGCATGATTCAAAGCTCGAATAAACACACGTACAGCTCGGCCAGCCGTTGCGACATTCTTGGTGACGCCATAGACAATGCTGCTTTTGGCTGCATCAAGAGCGGTTTCCTCCAGTGCCACCTTGCTTTGGATCAGTAAATACTATGATCAGGAAAACATAAAACATACAGTTCCATCAACTAGTCCGCTAACGACCTCTTTTGCTTGTTTGAATGCTTCCAGACTGTTGGAACTCTGTAAGAGCATCAGCAAAAAAGTTCACCGTTCGCCCAAGAGCCGCATACCCGGTAGAGGGAGAATGTGAGCAAGCCAGCTTCTCTATCTACAGTTATGTAGGCGCCATACGCAAGACCTGAGCCTCGGATAGAACGCTACACATGTAATAAGTAAGATTCGGTTCCGCTCACAATGTGTTCACCTACCCAGAGGAAGCTTTCTGTGGCATTGAGAACCTCGAGAGCTACCCGGAGAGCGGGGAATTCAGGATGATCGAAGCCTCGTATTGCTTTCGTAGTGTGGTTGACGAACGAGCTTTCGATCGTTGGCAAGCTGACCACGGTAGCCTAAGAACAGTAACCGGTAAGAATGCTGCAGAGCCGTAAAATAAAACCTCTTTGCACCTTCGTTGCAGGATTTCTACCCAATTCACTAAGCGTGTGGCTCGCAAGCTTCAACGGAGCAAGTTTGGATTCCTGCGTGATCATGAAATGATGCCGCCGATGCTAGACAAAGAAACACGTACCGGTAGAAGGTCCCCAAAGTGTTTAGACCAGACGCTCCTTGGCTTGGGTATGTCCAAAACGTTACCCGTGACTGATATCCGTACTCCAGTGGGATCCGTCACTGGTCATATTGTGAATGAATGCCATGTCATGCTTTCATGATACGTACAGTATTTCCTCAGTTCCTCAAAGTCCGCGACCACTGTATCAGGATCCTCTTGAAGGTTCTGGATAAGTTTCGGCACAAATTCTGATTGGGGAAGGATGGCGCCAGCGAGCGACGTCGAGCTCTTATCGTAAAGCATCTCGGCCCATACAGAGGACAGAACATTGTTTCCATCACGCTTGAGTTCCGGAAGCGACTGCGCCAGCTTGGCAGCAGAAATCTGCAGTCTATACCGCATGAGACATAAAAACTAGACGAATACCACGAGACCCTACCTTTCCTTGTCAAATATCGAATTGTATACGAGATCACGTAACCATGCGATGGCTGATTCGTATTGGGATGTCTCGACCTTGAAGCTGACGCGCATTAATTCGGAAAATTGGTCAGATATACCGAGAACAGCCTCATACGAGACTGTCCCATCGTCGAGCTGGTTGACAACCTCTTCATGGCTGAGTACCTCTCCTGAAGCGCGTTGCACAGGGAGCGAGAAAAATACCGAGAGATAAGTCGAGAGGTAGGGCCGTAGCCTATTAGGCAACTTGGCCAACGAGAAGAAAGCATGGACAGCAACGAAGTCGGACTGGACAGTCTTGAGCGTCATGATCAAAGGGAGATTATGAAGCCTTTACCTTGACATGGTCGTATTGTACGAACATAGAAAGTGGCGACCCATCAGACTGGATGTGCTTGGAAAGCTGAGACTGTCTAGAATTCTGCACAGCACTTGACCGCCCTTTTCCAGGCTCTTGAACGCACTGAACAGGTATCCAGGAAATACTCTTCACATCCGGAACAGGGAACGACGTCAAAACGTCAGTCGGTATTGGCTTCTCATGTTCAGCTTTTGCAGCTTCCAACACCCGCTCTGCATTGATAAGACCATCTGGACCCAGCGTCTCCCGCTGAGTAGCAAGGCGAGCCTTTTCATCCTTCTCGAGTTTCTCTGCCAGAATTGCAGAAGGTTTGCCAATGACGACAACGTAAGGGCGGTCAATAATGTACCTAACGGTGGTTGAGCTATGTCGAGGTCATCATATATCATGACTTACTTGCGCACGAGATCCACCCATTGTGAGCTAGTCCATGTCCGTAAAGTCCTGTAATGATTGATTTCATCTAGGGCAGGGTGCATGTCCGAACCATCCGCAGCACCGTACAAGAAGTCACTTATGATGGCGCCTGAAAAGGTGTCACCTTTAGCTGACTCCAATTTGCTGCGAAGCTAGGTGGCGTCAATAACTTCAATGTTTGGTCACGGCCTGGTGGTGCCAACCTACCTGGCGTTCATCCCGGTTGATGACCATAGACATTCTCGTCATATCTATACCATCCAAGGCAATCTGTTTGAAACTTGCGACAAGCTTCTCATCGAAGTTATCCAACGCTTCGACAGGGACTGAACCAATATAGATCGGCAGATCAACCATTGTCGCACGAGTGTCTTCGCTAAAGTAGATGTACGAACTTACAAGGAGTGTCATCAGTCTAATACCGCACCGAATTATGAACCAGATACTCACCAGAGCGGTGACTCGATTTCGATGTACTCCTTGTTCAAAGGGGCAACAGGCGATGATGTAAGGTATGTAGCAAGAATGTCTAAAGCCTGCGAGATTGTAAGCTCCAAATCAGAAGGTTTGTAAGACCACAGACTTTTCGCTCTACGAAGTCGTTGGGCGAGGGACCAGTATAAATGATCAAAAGTTCGCCCTGGCTCTCGTCCTTCTCAGGAAACTCGACGGTTTCCTTCGTGATTTTCTTGATGGGAGAACGGTTGGCACTAGCGGTCTCTAAGAAGGGTCGTTTCCAACCGCTCGGGCGGGGGCCATGGTTTTGACCATGTGAAATGATACTAGGTTCAACCTTGTCCTGCACTACAGCCAACAAAGACTTTGTTCCGGTAGAAAGCTTTCCGGTAACGATCAAGGACAGATTATGCGGAACATAGTAAGTGGCGTGATAATCCCTGACTAAGATCAGAAGGACGTTAGTGAAGGATGGACGCCAAGAGGGATTGATTCACTTTGCTCGACAGAGAGTGCCCTAAGTGCTGACATGAGTCCACCGGTTTCGCTACGATAGGCACTCCCAAGGGGGTACAAGAGACGCTGTGAGCTGAAAGGTGAACATGAGCAGTAAAAACAATGGTATAGCATAATAACGGACCGAAGGCCCATAAGATCGCCCGACGTATTTTCGCGGCCCTGCATTTCACTGTACACAACACCACTATTCTCGCCCTTTGCATTAATGTGGTGAACCTAATCACGGCGCGCGTGTCAGTATGTCCGCGAACAACAGCTTTGACAAACTGCCGACCTCAGTCAAGAAGGCTGCCTTGGTCATCGTGGGATAGAGGATGTGATCCACATATATCGGTAAAAGTTGGAGGAAGCCCTGCTCTCCAGCAGTTGAAGCGGTATACGCTGGGAGAAAAGGATCGATGGATGGAAGGAATACGGCACTTCAGAAAAGACTTACCAGTATGATCGGTGTCTGTCCATGCATTGGTTCCATGAGAAAACCCGCGATTCGCAAAATGATCTATGATGCCTTTGTATGGGTATTTTTCCGAACCCATGAAGACGAGACTTCCAGAAATATTAAGCTACATTTGAAAATCCATTGGACACTCCACTTACTGCTCTAAAGTGTGCGGGCAGCCGCTGTCATCGAAGACTGTCACGAAGTTAGCCCCGGCGTTAGTCACAAGATGGAATGACACCGACTTTCGGTACCCACAACGAAGTAACCGTTGACGATAGGCGCTAGCCAGAATATTAAGAATAGGTCGAACAAGATGACACGATGCATACCTTCATAATCGAGATGCACAATAGTGAGACCAGTAACACGGCTCTGCCATCTTGATACGACGACGTCAGTATAGTCTAGCTTGACACGTTTGATCAGGTCGAAGTTGCCATAAGCATCAAAGTTATCGTGCGGGGCAGCTGAACCATTTAGAGACTGAGGTGACATCGATGAGATGGATGATTGGAAGAAGCGGCAGGGGGAAAGGAAGGGGAGATTGCGATTAGCGCCGGTTTGCAGTTGGACCGATAGGTTTGATAGTCCGATGCGTCTCCGAGAGAGAGCCCTTGTACAAAGCCGGGACGCCGTTAACAGTCGCCGCTGCATTCACTCAATTCGAGATTTTTCTGAGCGGAACAGTGCTCTTTACGTCAGCACTTACTTGGGTCCAATTTTATACTGCTCACACACTGGCATGTGACTACAAATGACGCTGTCTCCTGCGTTCTCTCGCGCCTGCTCTTCAAGGCCACTCATGGAGACGAAGCGTGTGTTTGATTACAAGCCAACGCCTGAGCAATTGGCTCTTGCGGAGGAACGACGTAGACAGCGCGAAGCAAAGAAATTGCAGCAACAGAATGCCCAGAATCAAGCTCATCTCCCTCCAATGTTTCTTCCAAGGCTATGGAAATCTTTGCCAAGCACTCAGAGTGCACCTCGGTCCACTATGAAGGTCATGTCCTGGAATGTTTGTGGATCTTCATCTTGTATTTCGGAACCATGATGCATCAATACTTTAGCTTCTTGCTCAATGTCTGATTCGTGCGTGGTTTGGTTCACGCCCAGTGTGTGTTCAGGCTCAGTGATGGTCGAGGATAGGCTCGAACCTATTTCCAACAAGTTCAAAAGCCCTTAAAACCTCTCACAGGGAGCCTATGATACATGCAGAGATTCTGTCCCATTCTGCGGATATAATGTGCTTGCAGGTTAGTCGTCAAACCATCTCAGACGTTCAAGTTTCCATGCTGAGTGCTGCCACCTACAGGAAGTGGATCGCCTAGAAAACCTTTCTTCTACTCTAGAACAGGCGGGGTATTCCTTTGCTTATGCTGCGGGCCCTGGAAAGCAGCATGGCTGCCTTATTGCTTACAAGCAGAACAAATACAGCCGAGTGGACGAACTTATAATTGAGTACGACAAGCAAGAAGTGCAAGAGGATTCTTCCCATCCTGCTACACGTATCGGATCGAGTCGCATTACGAAAAATATTGGTTTCATGGTCGCATTAGCTGAAGTCGGGGCCGATCACCAAGGTGTCATCATTGCAACCACCCATCTGTTTTGGCATCCTGCGTTGGTGCAATTTATATGTTTCAACTGAACCCACATTAATATTGGTTTATTGTTTCAGATTCACGTACGAAAGGGCAAGGTGTTTCAGTTCATTCGCCAGTCGAACATATCGCTGAGCTGGCTCACAGGCAGGCCGGCATTCTCATTCGAGAAGTCCTTAATTTCCGACAGTCTATGAAACTTGACCATTGGCCCTGCATCATCGCCGGCGGTAAACACGCTAAATTCGAAGTGAATTACTGTGTGTTGACTTCCTCGTGATTCTAGACTTCAACTTTACTCCCGATGACCCGGCATACTCCTTGCTCGTCGGCGATTCGCTTACTGAGGCCCAGTCTCAGCGTTTGCATACGTCTCGTGTTATTCATATAACCATCGATCCCACTATAGTACCAACTGCCAAGAAGGCAGACGATGAAGAGGGAGATGGCTCAGAGGCTGATCCAGATAGGGTCATTAATAACTCCAGAGTAGCCACTTCATCAGACGGACTGCTGTCCGACCTTGAATTGACATCACTCTTCATCAATGGTGCCAAGCTTCGGAGCGCATATGATGAAGGTCAAAGGACTCAGAGAGACAACGGCACCCCAGGTGATTTGTACACATTTGGCGATCGAGTCTCTTTGCCCCCGACCAGACTCGGAGCTCATGAACCAATGTGGACTAGTTACACAAACTACTGGAAGACGACGCTAGGTTTCTTCGTCTCTCCCGTCTCCCTTCGCTTGCTGAATTTGATGTTGTTAGACTACATTTTCTTCGTGGACACACCCAAACACAGCATCAATGTCGCAGGCTACCTCAACCCACATCGTACCACCGACATGGAAGCAGGTCTTCCTCAGATTGGGGTTTGCGGAAGTGATCACATCTCTCTTTGTGCAGAACTCCTTTTATCATGATAGATTACAACGTCGAGGAGGTATGTGGCATAACCTGTCTAGGGTATTTCAAATGGAATGGAGCCCAACCAGCATTGGTAAATGGGATGAAGAAGTAAAAGAAAACCTGATATGATAAACGGAGGGATGAAGAAAACACGGAAATAGGCACACGGACCCTGGTCCAGTGGAACGATTTATGATATCTCAAATTATTTCGACCTGTCCGACCCTGCAAGTAATTTATCAAACAGTTCTTGAGCAGCCTGCTCATTTCGAAGTTGGATCATATAGATGATGCCTGTCCGTGCACCTTTGGCATCGCTAAGTTCAATAGCAACACCAGTCTTGCCCACTCGTTCCACGCCATCCGTAAGCACTATCGTCGAGATGAGGATGTTCTTCTTGTCTTTTGAGCCCGCTTCGACAACGAGTTGCTTGACATTAGTTGGCTGCTGATGATAGAGAGTCAGTCGCGCAGAGCCCAACGACTTCCATTGCGCGTGCTGTTGCTGGTGGAAGACCCTGCACTTCATTTCCGTTATCGTGGGCTTGGCCGGACCCAGAGGCTTTCGCTCTTCAATCGGTGAAGTTGGAGGACTATTATCGTGGAATATTGATTCGGTGAACGAGTTTGCTCTAGAACTGATCTGCTGCGATGGTAGGATGGGTCTTATCGGAGCATTATTGCCGCTGCCCACAGAACTAATAGAATCTGTACGTTGGTCATAAGGTCGTGATGGTATCGGCAGCCCTCCAGGTAAGGAAGGAAGTGGTGGTGCTTGACCCGGACCTGGGGCATAGTCATACTGAGAGCGGAGAGACCGCGATGATGCCGACTTATGGAGTCTCCCGGAGGGCGCCTGCGGCTCAGACGGTGGTCGAGGGGGAGGAAGTCCATGAGGAGGACCTCCAGGACCCGTAGACCGAGAAGGAAATGGCTGAGCGTGATGGGGTTGTTGAGAAAAGTTCATAGATTGAGCTTGGGGGGGTGCGCTTTGTGGAGGGCGAAGATGTTGATGAATTGACGGGTATTGGTGATTGAGAGGCGGTTGATGATTGAGAGGCGGTTGATGGTGAAGAGACTGCATCGAGGTGTGACGTGACGAATTGACTGACGATTGATGATTTAAGGGTTGTTGTTGTGGGTATCCTTGAGCAGTAGGAGGAGAGTGCACTCTATGAGATGCGCCTCCCATGCTGGGGTCCTGATCGGGGAAGGGATGCGAAGAGCTGGTCGTGCTTGCACTCCGAGCTGGCGGCATGACCTGACCCAGACCGAAGGAGGAAGGTGGCGAATGTGCGGAAGCTCCTTGACCAGCAGATGGCTTGCGCATAGGGTGAGGGACACCAGAAGGAGCATCCTGCAATGACGGCGTCCTCTGTTCGCCTTGGAAATTTTGCGTCTGGGGTATAGCAACAGCTTCGCTAGGACTAATGTTCCCATTCCCCCCCACGACTTGCCTTGGAGCAAATTGTCCTAAGCTTGTTTTGCGAGGGGCGAAATTCTGTTGTGATGTGATGCGAGGCCTCGAGAAGTTAGGGGCAGAGGAGAGCTCAGGAAGCTCAGGTCTTCCATTCAACACACTAGAACTGGCAACCGGCTCTCGTGGAACACCCTGTTGAGTGTCATTAGCCTGCTCACGCGAAGGAAATCCCTCATTTGCAAGAGGAAGATCAGCAACTGGTGATACAGGGGGGCCTTTAGGCAAGGGGGGAACTGGTTCTGAAGCAATTCCAGACACTTCTCAAGATGTCAGTAGGGGATGGTGCAATCAGAGGTACATGCACATACTGGTCCTTGCAAAATCGATACACTCTTTGAATTCCTTGATGATCTCGTCACGGGATTGCATTGAAATGGCCTCAAGGATCAGCGTCTCTTTACGCATGATGGAAATCTGAAGTACGTTATCTGCCAATATTTTAAGATTTTATTCGGTGTGATGATCACGTTACGCACCTTGATCAGGTACCTCGGTCACCTTCAGGACTTTTCCAGAAAGTGGAGGGTAGCAAAGCCGCATATCAGGACCGTCGACACCCGCTGCAATCCTGTCGTCCAAGGACATCTCCTCACATATCAAGAATAGATCTGATAGAATAAAGACAAAGCCGCGCTGGTGAACAACGTTCACGCCTGTCGAACGAGGAGTAAAATGGACGACAACATTGGCCGACAATTTAAGTTCTCTAGCATAAGGCAACGTTGGCGGAGACATTTGCAGACGAACGAGCTAAAGTAAAATAATCAGCGATCACCACGACACATCATGGGAATGTACGAACCTTGGGCTCCATGGTAAATATGTCGAGTGTCATATCTGTCGCCAATCGTTTCTCCAGGTTAGCGATGGATGTAGGCATGGCTGCTGTGGAGTTACGACTGATGGATGTCATCCCCGTCTCCCGGGAAAATTGTTCTCTAATTGCATGTCAACATCATGGACGGCATAACATCATCGTCCATGCTCACCCGCTTGACGAACCGCTTCCACGAACGGATGTAGTTGCGCTGACATTTCCTCCCCCAAATTGACCTGAAAGTAGCTGGTCGTGCGTTGCATCAAATTCTGTTACTGGAGACATCGCTGGAGAAGCGATAGGCCCAGCCTTCTCGTTAGATGTGACAGGCGGCAGTACGAAGGAGGAAGCGGGAGGACTGTGGCCAACCTTGACCTGACATCTTCCGTCCAAAGTCTCCAATAGATCGTCTAACTTTTCAAGAGCACCTGTCAATAGTCGATGGTCGCTCCTGCCCGGTACGGTGCTCCTTAGCAGTCTGTTGTATAATTTCCTGTAATATAAAAGACGACCCTTAGGCAACAGAAATAGGGCATCCAAGGTCCATAGCGATGGGTCAGCTAGCTGAGAGGACTGAATTGCAGCTATTGAGGGAGGGCTAGCCGTAGAGAACGCCTCGAGAACGCCTGGAAGCTTCATATTTGACTTGACAGGCTCCCATTGATCAAAACCAGTAGAGAATTTCTGACAGTACGTCGTGTAGGGTCGGTCAAGGTCATCAATCTTTGGAGCACATTCAGAATGCAGGAAAGTCTGCCTAGTGCTAAACTCTCACCCATCGCATCAAGAGGTCACCCAGAGCTTTGGGTGAGGACGGATTGGCGCCGATTTCTTTCAGTTTCTATGCACGTGTTAGCCACATTGTACCCGTGAAAATGCATTACATACCGCGAGGAGTGTGCGATTTGTCTTATAGACACTCTCAATGCTGCGAAACATGACATCGAGCTCTGGCGGTGGCAAATTGGACCGTGACCATGCTGCGGCTACCCTCTACAAAAACAATGAATTTGACAAGTCTGTAATGAATTCAGGAACGCACTCGTATTATGCCAGTCAAGTACTCCACATAAATCTTTTCGCTCTCGATAAGATCGGTCAAAGGACTAGATTTCTTCGTCTTTTCTATTTGGGAGGTAGGGGATGTAGGAGACATTGATGAGACAGTTGGTCCAACTGCTATTGCGGGAGATTTGGGCGAGTCAAATCCTGGTGGCCGGTGTGAATATGTGCCTAGAACGAAAATAGGGCGAAAAAGATGTGTTACCTAGAGATGCCAGGCTTGGTATTGGAGGTAGTTGAGGACCGTTGTTATCAAGGTGAGTATCTAGTACAAGGCCGATATTCTTGGGAGGTGGCGGTGGTGATACATGTGAATCTGGTGGTAGAGGAGGTAACTTTAGATCACGACCTAAAGGTCTGTATTCGACGCCAATGGAACCGGACATTGTTGATAGAGCGAGAGATTCTAAGTGGCTGGGATTAGAGCATCAGTCCTGTAGGCAAGCTTAAGCTTGGCGGATCTGTAATTCAATAAAAGAGGTGACCGACAGTCGCGAGGATAACGTGCACAACGACTATTATTTCAATCAATTTTTGATATGAGAACATTTCCATCAACAACCACCTCAGTTTGTTTTTCAAATATTTTACACAAGTTAACTACAGAGAAGTCACGTGATGAACCCGTACCTAGAATCACAATCAAAGGACCCACTCCAGCTTCGTGCTCCGTAAGACCTTACTCAACTCGTCTATTCCATGTCAGATAACGTTGTGGAAGCCAATTGGGTTCCTTCCACTCTTTATCAGAAATCTCAGCTAGAATCATTTGCGCGATAACTTCGGCACTAGAAATCATGTCATGTATGAATTGAGCCTGAGACAGTTCAGCCACACAATGTAAGACTTACCATCCGAATGCGCGCGGCATTCCATGACCAGTATATCCTGCAGCGATGTACTGTTTCTTGTACAGGTCTCTATCTGGATTCGCTGCGAGTAAGTCTGCTACGGCACCAACCTGGCGAGGGGTACATCAACCAACAGTAGTTGCAAGAGTTACTTGGACGTACAAATGGATCCCCCGTCTTCGTGTAGCCCGTAATTCCAGTCTAAACCTTCGTCAGGGATATCCTCACCCACGTAGAAAGAGCACCTACCCATTCCATCTCAGGCTCCGAATGAGGGTCATATTTACCTTCAAATATAGATGGCAAGAACTCGCGGAGCGCTTTCCCAACGAGAGGGTGCGTTTCAGAGTCGTCGTCCACATATAGCTCACGACTGGGTGCCGCAGCTTCCTGGCCACCACCGATGATGATCAACGGTTTTTCGGTGTCGCGTGTTACGGGTCGGGGGAACCAGTATGCAAACCCCTAAAAGAGAGATTGGTCACAAAAAGACGTGCTAGGATAGAGTGGCTTACTTTGTTTCCACTCCAGCTCGATATCTTAATTTGATCAGTACCGACAGAAGCACGGGTGGTCATTACTTGTCCTCGAGCGGGTATAATTCCATCTGGGCTCGTGAGGAAGGGAAGAAGGTGAGAGGCATATCCATTTGTAGCATGGACGATACGGGAGCACGATATGCTACCCCGGTTCGTCACGACTGTATAAGTGGAAGTCGTTTCATGCGTGACTGCAGTCACCGGCGTCCGAGTGTGCAAGCTGAGGGAGGCGTATTGCCTAGCGTGTGCTTGAGCATGCTGGTACAACTTTGTGACAAGTTTTAGCGGCCAGACATTATACCCTGGCCTGCGGAATCCTGGGTAAGGGACGCCATATTCCTGGTAATGAAAAGGTTGAATCAGACTAGGAAGATTATGACTAGCGAGAACAGACACCTTCTCGAGTTCCTCCTTCGAGAGCCATTCCACACCATCTAGATTGAGCTGTGCTTGACGTGCCATATCGAAGTCATTGTGCGCGTTTTTTGCCTCCTTCTCCGTGAACAAGAGACTTATGTGTCCACCTTCTACGAGGTCGACGTCGCTCGCCCAGCCATTCTCCTCTATGATCTTGACGAGCAGAGAAGTGGTGTGTTGCTCCAGTTCATATGACTTAATTGCCTCGACCGTATCAAATGATGCCCGACGTTGAGCAAACCTAGTGAACGCAGCCGGTGTAAGATGTTCACCATTCCTTCCTGTAAACATTCTTTTCTGCATGAGGATCTAAAGAAACACACGGTGCTCCACGCACCGGTCGCTCCTGAGCCTGAAACGCGTCAGTACTGTACAAAAAAACTCACAATCAGCAGACAGACTGACAGAAATCTCTCGCCTCGAGTATCACGATACTGAGCGAGTGTTTGATAGAAAGCGAGGCATTATTCAAGAGTTCGATAAGATGGTACGCGACGCCAACGCCAGTGAAACCAGCCCCGATGATGCAGATGTCTGCCTCGCTAGGCAGAGGATCTTGGCTGCCTTGGCCAGCGAGTGGATTGACGTCCGGGGAAGAATCAATCCAGAAGGAGCGGGTTGGATTGCGAGATGGGAGTTTAGCAGGAGTTGGATGTCCTGATGGCGGTGTCTCGAGTACATTCTGAGAATGTTCTAACTTACCGAGTATCTGAGGGTTAACAGGCGGCATTATCGACTAGGCCAACTAAGAAGAAAACGAGAAAGGGCCGCATCCAGTCTCTCATTTCCGTGAAAAAGATAAGATAAGATGACCATTAGCCTGGGCCTTGCTGGAACTTCGAATGTGTTGAATTAGTATTATAACCACAAATGGGTACCGGCGACTACGCACCCACAACCCTGACTCCGCTTTTGGGAGACAATCATTCAGCCGTTCGGCGTTCATCGCATATGTTCTGAGGCAAGCAAAAACTGTGAGGTTCAAGCAATACTCAGGGTATAGCGCCGTACGAACAATGGTCCCGTTAAGTACGTAGATTATCGCAGTGTAACTGCTGATTTTCCACACAAGAACTAGGACAATGGGGGAAACTACCTTCAAGAATCAAAATCAAGACCAACTTCAGCACTCGCACTGGCAAACCCAATGAATGAAGACGAAGTATACCACTAGATAGATAGATAGATAGATAGATAGACACGATTATTTGACCGCCAATACCAAGAAAGGGGATCAAACTTGCTGCCTCAGGCGGCATTACTCAGAGTAAGTTACTCTAGCCTGCCCCATTCTTTGCAGGCGATGCATGTCCTGCCGGTCCATCGGCCTTTCACACCTTCGTCACAGAGGCCTTTGGCAGCCCCGCTCAGTGGTAGCAGCCTCATGGACCTCGATCCCGTTTGATACACTCGAGAGCCGGTCGGACTAGTTCATGGTTCAGGGAATGGTCTGGTGCGTGGTTCGGGATAGGGCCTGGTCAGCAAGGAGGTCAATATACGGTCGACGAGAGCAGCCATGACAACCTCTCCATACCATACAGTAGCTCGAGATGACGCACAGACGAGATAGTGACAGAGGGTAACAGATGTTTGATAAAAGAAAGATAACGAGCAGACGAAGCCCCGTTAAGTGCAACATCCAACCCGGTGCATAAGCGACAGAAGTGCAACACTAGGCAGCACAGAAGAAATTTGACCGATTCAGGATGGGTACGCTTCTTTGGAACAAAGACTGAAGAGAGTTGGAGAGCTGCCTCTATGATTCAGACGATAGACGCAGGCAAATCAGGAAGGGATGTGAAATAATAATCCTCGGGAGAAAGACACGCAGGATCATCACTGACCACAGTAACATACTGTACAGAGCGCTGATATCGACCATTTGAGAAAACCGATGGTAAACGACTTGGTAAACAAGGTTCTTGTTTCCAAATATTTTACACAACTAACTAATTTCAAAGATTTAATCCAATAATAATTACCACCTTGACACTAGTACTATTATCAACGATGTCATATCCCCAGCAATGGCTCAAAACCACTTTCTCCTCGCGGTCACGCGCCGTCGAACTCTTACACCCAGAGTTAGAGAAAGGCGTCATCACAAAGCATGATTTTGAGCTAGCAACCAGATTCCTGCCTGGGGGGCACAGACACTGGCCTGTTCGTCTGTTGTTCCGGTATCATGTTCATATTTGACCGCGCATCCTTACGAACAGGCGATATATGGGGTCGGGGCTGCAGGCGCCACCCTCGGTTATGGGTACTCCATGGCGCGTCCCAGGTGGTCTCACGCAAAGCTTGCATGGGGCTCGGGCGCTGCCACCGCCATCGGGTTGGTTTTTGGCGGGGTCAGACAAGTCTTGGCCCACAGACAGTTTACAGAAGCTCTGGAAAACCCCGCAGGCTTTATAGAAGCGTTACGCAATGTTGACCGCAGACTTGGCGGCGATGGGCAGTTGGGCTTCACGCTGTCACGAATACGAAAGGATGCTGCACATTTGGACAACACTGCTACTTCCGGGACTAGTCAAGAGCATGGCCCGGAGATGGTCAGTGAGGAGAATTGGGGGGCGTCTTTACCTCATTCTGATGGCGAGTAACCGTATTGGTCCTGCTATATGTCACTCTGACATTCTCGCAGCCCCTTCACCCCAAGTAACTCAACCAAAGAATCGCTGGGAAGAGATACGTGCAGCGAACGCACGTTCTGCTGGTTATGTGTCTTCATGGGACACTATCCGACAACGTCATGAACGGAACAGATTGCCATACCCAACATCATCGCCGAGTAACGACCCACCATCGTCTGGAATGGATGATCGAACAGCAGAGCAAGCCAAGTTTGACGCTATGCTGGAGGCCGAAAGAAGGAGAGGACAATCACAAGACTTCCGCGAATTTGTATGATGCTAATGCACCGACGAGACATTTCTTTCGATACGTAATGAGAACCAGCTACCAATAATTCAATGCATTATAAGTGGATATACGCACAGTCCAAGGCAGTCTACAGTATAAGTAATGGTTCGAGATGAAGAGATATAAACTCATATGCGGTGATTCCATCGCACTATTCCGCTCTCGGAAGGGAGTGACTGCTGTAGCTCGTGGGGGGACCAGCTGGGGAGGATGGGAGGTGAATTTTCAACGGGGCGGCAGTATGAATCTAGTGAGCCTAAATCACGTATGAATATCGGGGAATCATACTCCATTGAGTGTAACATGGAGGGATTTGGCAGAGGTGCCATCTGAGCATTTTCAGGTAATGTTGGCGTCGCGAACAATGTGGTATGAGAGAATGGATACAAGGGTAGCCCCACCTCCAATGGCTGCTTCTGGCTTGTCAATCGTACTATGTCTCTCATAATGCCTTGCAATAACTTCTCTTGGCGAGCTGCACCATCGTGAATGAGAAGTCTTTGATAAAAGAAATATACGTACTACCTATGGGAGATCTCACTCCGTAGTTGATCATTGCTCGTCTGTCATACCAATCAATGGAGGTTCTACGAGGTTTCAAACGAGAGCGTACCGCAAGACGTTGATTTCTCCCCATACCTGGTCTTCTCTTGCCTCATCCCCTACTTCTATGAAGTGTTTGCAGACCTGAACTTGAACGACTGCGGCAAGGTACCAACAGATCTGCGATAGACAATGAATGACTTCTGATTGGAACAACTCAAAAACTCACTACCACAAATGGGTGCAATCGTGATATATCCAAAGAAGTCTCGGATAACTTGAAGTAGGCTGAAAGAATGGCTCTTGCTGCATTGATACATCGACTCGTGGATATGCGATTCAAGTCGGTTAGGTCAAGATAAGGGTTATGAAGTGTAATCGTAGCCCTAAAAGTTGATATGTGAGAATTCACGAGAGGAAGGCAGGGCAAAGCACTTACGCGTACGGTATAATATGGACCATATATAAGTCTGTGTCCACAGAGCCATGATTACCAGGCAGATCGTTAGCGCTCATCATTTTGAACATGGTTGGGAGGTTCGCTAGGAAGTCATTGTAGACAAGTCGATCGAGATCCGCAAAGCCAGGTAATTCGAAAGGGTCTTGAAACTTGCTAGGCGCAGTCGGAGCATGCAAGTTTCCTCGGACATTGAAGTCTGTGACACGACCAAACACCATGATGGCCTTGATCAGGAGCAGAAACGAATCCGTGTATTTCGGCAAATGTGTGGTAAAGACGTCTTCCGTACGCATGTCTTGAGGATTGCTAGGCATTGATTGCTAAGGATGAGGTCAATCCGGAGCCGTTATAAGCTCTCAAACAAACGATAACTAATGCTTACCTCTGAGTCAAAGTCCTCCCCTCGGAGAGGAAGCTCAGTTCCCATGTCCCTCTCGTCAATTGCATGGATCCATCCACCGACCGACACTATACGGTCAAAGATGACTGTTGTCCACCAGGTGCGACGACGTGACTCCAGATCTATGAGGTCCCTCGGGGGAGCAAGATACCCACCCGGTAATCCACTGTTGTGAGTCGAGAATGTTCCTGGATAATTTAACCGCAGGGGTATGGCAACGCGAGTCTGGAATCCTGCAAAAATCCAAATTTCAACCCATCGTCCTTCTTGATAGAAATACCAAGCAAGCAGGATGCACGCCTGAACGACGGGAAAGATATCTTGGCCAGTGGCCATGGTTTTGTCGATATACTGTCGAGTTTTACTTGCGTGGAACTCCGCAAATTCATCACGTCTCGTGCCGTCGGGCAAAATTGCCACATTGCGGGAGGACCACCTGGACGCTGACGCACACTATTACCGCTGTCAGTGAGATCCAGGATTAAAATTAGTGACAGATTCACTATTGCATGGAGTATGGCCGAGTGTGGAAAGGAAGGATCCCTAGGATCCAGACGTACAGCTGCAAGAAAGGATGGGCGATGAAGGATACGAGGACCACAAGGATCGCACTTGAAAAACACATCAATACTATGGAAAACTTAGTGAACGCGATAGACAGAGCATCAAACCTCACTAGTGCTCCAAAACACTGCGCTCAGGGAGATCGGGATTCCAGCCGGAGTATATTATTTCAAGAATGGTGTCAGTGGAACTCTTGTGCCGAACCTCGTAAAGTTCTGGACTATTGCTGTTGTTACGGGGATCAGAATCGTCCATATGACCTGGAATTATAAGGTCTTTTGGGTAAGGAAGCGACGGTGTTTGAACAGAACTAGTGGCAGGACTTCCGGATTCGAGATTCAAGGAAGATGAGGCTGATCCAGAGCGGAACTGACCGAGATGGCGTAGTAGTTGCTGAGATTGTCCTGACGGACCATTGTTTCGTTGCTCTTGAAGTTGAGTCTTCAATTTCGCTGGAAGCGATTCAGCCGACATATAGTTGAGTAGGCTATGCAACGTACAAACTTCTTCTTCCAGAAGCCGAATTTTGTCGAGAGGATTTGTATCTGGCGCCAAAGCGAGACCATCTACTGGATCATAAACGCACTGCGGTTCTGCAGGGTGTCTGAGATCTGGATGTGAACATCACAAGCCGCATGTATTCGTAGAGAGCTTACGCGTAGTCGGGCGGTGCAGGCACACTTATGAGGGACTGCCATTGCCTTGTGTCCGCCATGTCAGGCTATCTTGGTACCAAACACCGAGAGCTATTGTACGCACTTGACACATGTGCCACAGTGGGGACGGGCAGCATCACATTTCTAGAGGTCTGAGTTCAACCTTTGGCAAGCGAAGGCAGCCGATCATAAACTCACGAGTTTTCTCTTTCGACATGGCCGACAAGCCTTTGAAGGATAGTAGAGATTTCACATTAAGTACGGAAAGATTGGCGTGTGCTTACCTGGTTCCTACGAAGTGCAGGGCGATTTGCTGCGCTAGCGCCTTGGGTTGCCTTTGGCATTAGTTGATGATATTGGTGCTTAATGTATTACTAGTGCTCGAATGGTAGTGATACCCGGGTTTGTGGTTGTGTCAAGGTGTAGTAGCGGGTGGGGAGCGAGTAGTTCTGGTTTTTCGGTGGTTGGGAAATATAAGCCAACTGCTCGGAGGGAGTGAGTATTCAAATGTGCAATAGTCGACGATGAGTTCGCACTTGCATCCATCATTCAAATATTCATACATGAACTATTTGGGTGAGCGGCCTCGCGGACCTTTAATAATCTCAGGTACAAGGAGAGTGTAACCGGTAAGCAAGAGACTGAAACGTTCTTTGTAGATTGTACGTCACCAACTTGAACGATGGCAGGCAAACATACATTTTAACTCATAGTAACATTAAGTGGGTTAATGTAATGTTCATGCCTGCAGGTGCTGATAGCTGTTATAAGTGTGTTCCGGATCCTGTGTACAGGCCGTCGACATTGGTGAGTACACGCACACAGCATAGTGCCAGGACTGTCGAAGAAGCGGTGCCTTTCCAAAAGGGACAATTTACCTACTGAAAGTCACCCGCGGGGCTTTCCCCGGCTGTTCCCACAACTCGGTCCATTCCAGACGGAAGGTTTCAATTATTGACTCTGCCCTCTACTATTATTTCCTTTCAACTCGGAGCGCTCACGGAGGTACTTCATTGCTAGTGTCATACTGAAGCTCGGTAAAGAAAAAACCAAAAGGTAACTCGACGTGGGAGAGCGTGAGCACTGAAGAAAAATGATCATATCGTCAAGGTGACATTTGATGAGGAATGTAGTAGACCGTGATGAGCTTGCTGATGGGTTAGATCACTGGAGAAGATATTATGATGGTATCAATGATGCACTGGCAATAGCATTGCGGCAGTCCGAGTCCACCGCAGAAAAGAAACAGTACGAGGGAATGAAAGAACACGCGTGCCACAAGGCAAGCAAAGAAGCGATGAACCATCCAGTCTTTAATTGGGTAGCGGCAACAATACGTATATATTATCTTGCGTCGGGTCTGCTACATAATCAATATGTATGACAGGGGTTATGCGTTTTGGGGCACTCATTTCTTCCTGACTCATGCAATGCTTGAAGCATAACGGCACACCTGTGGCTAGCGGGTACACCCTAGAGCGTTTTTGGCTGAGTGCCACCGTAAGAAGTACAGGATCTCTCCCACTTCGAAGAACTTCTCGGCGGGCCGGGTGACAAATGATAACTGAAATGATTGTAATTGGCCGTCTTCGCGCGGGCGTTACATGATGTGTGCCGAAGGGTGATTCACTTGGTTGATTTATCGCGAGAACAACGGGATGTACGATCTTTTGCTGTATTCAAAAGGCTTACTCACGTTAATATCGAATGGTGAACAAAATCATGCCTGCGCAAATTCCCGCATGATGCGAGGTGCACCTACCTCATGTTCAATGGAACAATAGAACTGTCGTGGTGTCAGCTCGCGTGACTATGTAGATCATAATAGATTCCAATCGGTCTAGGCAGTCTTAAGTTACCCACAGGGGATAAAAAAGCACTATAGCACGTATGTAACCAGGATAGTGCGATAGGTCTTTATAATCACTGTGCAATTGCTCCATATATATGTTGCCAACAATTTATGATCTGATCTTTAAGTCAGCCGATGCTAACAATACCCCGAGAATATATAATTCGCTTACAAAACTGTGGCAACGATCCGCCTAGAATGTGCTGCGTGTCTGAATTCGGTCAAGTAGATCCCTAGAACATGAACGGATGTGAATAATTAAGTGAGCTCTGCAGAAGCAAGAGTCTTAACCTTGCCAGGTGCCGAGGTTCAGACGGCCATCGGTAATTGGGATCGAGATAGTAGCACCGATCAAGGATGTCTTCGTGTGAGATACGCTGAAAGAACAGGATTTACGTTGGTGAAAGAGCACCTTTGAAATTTAATAAAGCGACATACGAGTCACTGTAGACCACACGCACATGAGTCTAATTATCAGTAAGCACTGCTGAACGTGAAATAATTACTCGGGGCCTTCGTCCGTGTGCATCCAGTTAAGACTCTCGGGGACGATGTTATCCAGAGCCATGTCCATGTCTGTTGAATTGTTCAGCCAACATGGTCGTCTTCTACTGCTTCATGATGTCTCTCCTTTGCGAACGTCTGGAGCACCGAACATGATGAGCACTAACTCAGACTTAGTACTTCACTGAGAACCGACCTCGATCACAATTTTCATTGATTGTCAGCGCGGCTGACGTGTGTTGACTGACAGTGTTTGATAATGTCCGAAATACAGGCTACGCTACACTCACATGAAGAGGAAGAGCATCCCAACCTGTGCAAGATGTGAACCGAGCAGTGTTGGAATAACCGAATCAAGTGAATAGTACTAGTCGTACCTTCACGTCCTTGATACCTGGTGTGATATGGGCGTAAACCTCATCCGTGACAAGATGACACCCCTTGGATCTTTGTGAAAGCGAAAAGGTTTTCTGCCAGCCCATCGTATGGAAACAGTAAAAGAAAGGTCAGGACAACTCAAACTCTCAGAGGGACCTTTGGGATTAACGATTAACGATTTTCATTGGCTAACTACGCTATGGGAATTTGAAAGTGACAAAGCTTATGTCATCGTCACGGAGGGCAGCCGCTCGCTTGACCCGTTAATTTTCCCGCACAAACATTCCACGATCTGTGTAGTACATGTTGTCTGTACTGGTTTCTGGATTCCAGCGATTCCCAGAGTCATACACTCTTCACAGCAACCTAGACTCCAGCTTCTCACAAGTTTCTTCAGACATACACGAGAACGACCTTCCGGTTAACGCCATCCATTCAGTCCTGGCTTTAGTCCGCCCTGACAGGTTGCCTAATGCCTTTCGTATCTGCAACCAATACCAATCCTCAGTCACCTCCATGTCTCTCTTGATGTGCGCGGAGGATAGGTAGCACCGTGGCAGCCAAAGCGGTAGCTGTGCGGAGAGTGGGAGCTGACAGCGCACTTAGGTTATTTCATATGACACCAAGGTGCATGAGCAAACCAGATAGGATCAGCATTTAACGTGGCTGTCTCGCTTCGTCTGGCTCTAGAGTCAATGACACAATCTATGGTTGGGCTGGACCGAGCGTTAGCTTGGGAAGGCGCATGAGCAAACCAGATAGAATCAGCATTTAATGTAGCTACAAGAGTCTAGCTTCGTCTGGCTCTAGAGTCAATGACACAATCTATGAGGTTGGGCTGGACCGAGCGTTAGCTCGGGATGAGCAAACCAGATAGGATCAGCATTTAACGTGGCTACAAGAGAGACTCATCCGAACTGTGCTACTGGAGTTTGATGGGCTCGGAGGCGAGGGGCAAACGGTGGGAGTACAGTGGAGAAGTATATAGCGCTCTAATTCAAGACTGTTTGCTTTACATAATTGTAAGTTAGTACCCGTTGTCGCCAGCCAAACAATGACATCAGCCACCAAATTAATAAGTAGCGCCAAAACATTGCGGTCAAGACGTCAAGCCCTCATGCACATGCAGCATTCGAAATCCTTAGTGGTCAGAGCGTTTCCGTGATAACCAGATAAACAATAGTGCACGACAGTTTCGGCGCTACGGGCCGTAGATAGTTTATGACACCTTGAACTTAAATCTTAGTTGAGGACGCTTTTTATAAATTAGGTACATGGCCAGACGGCTACCTGTTTAGACTTAGAGAAACTCTCTTTGGCATGATATATCACGCATATCCCGCATATAGATTTTGTTCCGGCCTGGCCAAGATTATTCTCGGTGCTAGTACTTGTATGTATAGTCCTGCATTTCAATGAAAATAAGATGCTTATCCCCTCCCAGGCGAGTTACTAGCATCGGCAGTCTGAACCTTGTTAGAAAAAGGGAATCATTTCAGGTGCACTGATCAGCAGGTGCCTGGAGACTGGAGTGACGGAAGTCGCCACTTCGTGTAGTTGGTGACGCTTGCACATGTGTGTCGTTTCTCTCAAGGTGTCGAAATGACAGGTTCATTCCAAGGCACAACACAAAGTACATTCACGAGGCAATGGGTGCCTAGTATCAATCTTCCATGCCGAACCTCTTGGCACGATCTAAACCACCGCGATTGCCTGGTACATTACGATTCCTACAGTGATTGGCATAATGGCCCTTTTCTCCGCACTGGGCATGATGAGTATTTTCCTCTATAAATAAATGCGTAGAAACAAACCTTGAAACACAGCACTTCATCGAGGTTTCTACGAGGTGGTCCGCCACCGTTCGGTCCTCCACTGTGCGACGTCGCCTGCGGACCCATGGCTCCTCGATCGAAATCAGCATACCGACCATATCCTGGTGGCGGCGGGCCAAGGTCACGATTCGAAGGCGGTGATGGAGGTTCGTATGATTTAGGTGGCGGTAAGTCAGGTTTTGGACTGGGAACAACAAAGAAGTCAAGTAAGAAGAAAGAATATGGATTACACGCACTGGCCACGAGGGCAGTCTGGACCTAGGGGGCACAAACCGGTTAGGTAGAGTTGACAGGCGACACGGCGAACATGCTTGCGAGGGCATGTTGGTCCTATGTGGAATATTAATAGATCCGACGTGACGAGTTGACAGAGGCACACACCTAGTTTGCAGAACCCGCGTTTGTAATCAGGACATTCAACACGGCGTTCCTTGGGATGAGCATAGAGGCATTCATCTCCTGCTGAGCAATAACCGTACTTTGCATACCACCAACACTCTGGCATCCGCCTGAGATTGTACTCGTGCAAGAACTCGCACGCATCACCCTTTTTACACAAACCACGTAGCCAATGTTTACAGACTGTAGCTAAACGTTCTCGTTCACGAGGATGTGTGGGTAACTGCTTTGGGGGCTGAAAGTTCTGTGAAGAGGGCGTTGTATGACGTAAAGGACAGTGAAGTGGTCCTAATGGACATCCAGTTGGGGTCAAGGACAGACGACATATTTGATCGTCTTGAAAGAAGTTGTGAGTGGAAGAGATGGTATTAAAAACCGAAGAAAGTTACCTTTATCGAGCTTGAGACCAAGTTCATTTTTTACATATAGTTCTTCTGGAAAGTTGTTCTGGTGAAACTGAGGATGGACGATATCCTTGAGGGCTGATGGGCCAGCTAATGGGTTAGTGGCCATTATTGACAAGTTGAAAGCGGTGCAAAGAAGAAGCGACACGTCACGGGGTTTATTTATCAGGGGCAATGGCTTCCCATAATCTGTACGTCAACTGTACGTAGTTATTAAGGGTTGCATAGAACTCTAATGATCAGATCGTCACACCAAGATAAAATACCAGCTGCCGAGGTAATTCGTATCCTCACGTCTGCCTCGTCAGCCTCTTCCCTTCCATCATAGAATATGATGCCGTCGTCATTCAGCCTCCCCCCCGCTGATCTTTCCACATTTTTTCTCGCCCTCTTCGCACTCGCATGGTTCCTGCCACGCACTGTACTCGCCACAGTTGCCGTGAAAAGGCCCCTACCGCCTGGTCCTCCCACAGGTTGGTTTGGCAATTTTAATTTGCCCTCCAGCTATCAGTGGCTTCATTATGCAAAGTGGAAAGAATTATACGGTAAACATTAGGAGTAATGTCTATCAAATAACTTATCTACCCATAACGTTTACAGGCGACATCATCTATGTCTACGTTCTGGGCAACCCCATCATTGTCGTTAACTCGGCACAGGCAGCAGAAGAACTTTTTGAAAGGCGGAGCAGAAAATATTCTTCAAGGCAAGTCCGTTCTGCGACTTGATCTGTCTCTTGGGTAATCATGAAAGAACACAGGCCTGTCAGAACTATGGTGGTCGAACTGTAAGTACTGCTGTGAATCGATCACTGATACGTGGCTGAAAGCCGTAGAATGGGATGGGATTGGCTCTTTTCGTCAATGCCGTACGGGAGGAGGTGGAAACAACGTACGTGGTCTATTATAACAGGCATGTAAAAGTGAATTTTCGCCCCTCAGACAGATCTCTCTTCCGTCGTCACTTTCACAAGCTGCTGACCTCGGATTATTACTCAGTCGTCACCAAGGAGACTTATACAACTCTCCGAAATTTGGCCCATTCACCGGATGATTTTGCTCACCACTTGCGCCGAACAGCCGCGGCTATCGTTATGAAAATATCGTACGGACATGAGGTTTCAGACAAAGGTGACATTTACGTAACATTGGCAGACGAAGCGATGCAGGGTCTTGGTATGGCAGGCATCTTTGGCACATTTTTGGTAGATTATCTTCCATTTTGTAAGTCGGTTGCACGAGCCATGATCAACAGTACTGACTAGTATCCATGCCTGCAGTAAAATACGTTCCTGCACGCATGCCCGGCGCAAATTTCAAGCGTCAAGCGTCGATATGGCGCAAAAAGACTAGGGCTATGATCGACCAACCATTTCAGGCAGTGAGGGAACGTATCGCGAACGGCACTGCTATTCCGTGTTTTGCGCAGAAGGAATTAGAGAAGTTGCAACAGGATGTAAATTCGGATCCCGACTATGAGACCATAATTAAAAACGTAGCAGGTATCTCCTATGCAGGTTGGTAATTTTTTTATTGCACTTGGATATGTTGACTCTAACTCAATTTCAGCTGGCGCAGATACGGTTCGCTGCAAATATTCATGAGTTCTTTGGCCGTCACTTATTCGATTTGCAGACTGTGTCTACCTTGCTTTCCTTCGTTCTGGCGATGCTGGTTCATCCCGAAGTGCAGACACGAGCGCAGCAAGAACTTGATGATATTCTTGCCATGGACCGCCTGCCAACGTTTGCTGACAGATCTAAACTGCCATTTATTGACTGCGTTGTTTGGGAATGTCTGCGATGGAATCCAGTACTCCCTATGGGGTTGGCTCGCCTTGTAACTTCAGATGATGAATACAACGGATATTTTATTCCAAACGGTACCTCGGTCTTGCCCAACGTCTGGTAAGTCAAACATCGATGAAATGAAAAATAATGAAACTTATAATTCATAGGGCAATACTTCATGACGCCGATGTTTACCCGGATCCGTTAATTTTCAGTCCTGAGCGTTTCTCAGACCAGAAGAAGAACGACGACCTTGGTATCAACAAGCTTCCTTGGCCAGCCTTCGGGTTCGGAAGACGGTTTGTTACCAAAATACTTTCATTTAGCCAAAAGTATTCACTTCGTTCAGGATGTGCCCCGGACGCTGGCTAGCTTACGAAACTGTTTGGTTTTCCATTGCGTGCATTTTATCTGTGTACTCGATCGAGAGATGCATTGATGAAAATGGCCTCGAGATTGTACCTGAGGTTGCATACACTTCCTCCTTGCTTAGGTGTGTCATGTCGTTACTTTCAGAAGATGAGTTATTTACAGTCACGATAAGCCGACCCAAGCCCTTCAAATGTCGCTTTATACCTCGCTCGGAAAGAGCCGATGAATTAATCAAGGGTACCGCCTCCTGAACTATGTGCATCAGTGGGAGGTCTAGATTGTGAACTTCAGGCTCTCCTGTTTCTCGGCTTCGCGTGCTTAACGGATGGAATTCGAAATTTTATTATGACACGATATTGCGCAAGTAGACCTTGCATGAAACGAATATACTTGTAATTCTGACCTACACGAATATCTATATTACCATATGCCCAGAACTGTGAATTCCAGACCTTCTTGCCTTAATTTTTCGACGGCCTGGTTCACACGATCGAACCAGGTAACATCACCTTCTTCTCCCCCTTCGGCAAACACTTCAAGAAAGTATACATCATGGAAGGTGGCTGAAGATAGGGATGGTCGTCGGTCTATGCGGGAGATGGGTATGTTGAGTGCCTTGATCGCCCGTGAAAAATCCCATGCCAAAGAGTCTCTGTCAGGCAAGAGACGGATTAGAGCACGCTTCTGGTCGATGGGTGGCGTTTGCCATGGGACCCGAGCGTCCGCGCCATAGGATACGATATAAAAGCGCGTCATGTTGGCTGCAGAATCTTAGCTCGTTTCTGTGATGCATCATAGAAATCACATACATTCTCCATCTTGGATGCCAGTGTGCAACACTTCCAGGCCAGGAAACAGCGAAGTCACGACCGTTGAACAGATCGCTGCACTCTTGAAGGGGTCAAAGCTCTCGGACGGTGCGTTGAGCAATGCACGAGCAGCGCTCGCAGTCGAGTCTGTCGGCACAAGCGACGCTCTTGGAAGGCGTCCTTGCAAAAACGCCTTACATTGGCCTAAAGCCTGCAGTGATGCCATCAGAATGTGCCATATGCAAGAAGGGAGACGTATGTGTTCTCACTTGTTCGTGGCTGAAAACATGTTCGATGTCCTCGATTTTGACATTTTCCCGAACTACCAGGGAGTGTTTGATCGATAGGTTTGTATCCCCTCTCACAAAACTATCTCGACCGGCGGATTCGCATCGGAGTAGGTTGTAGGTTTCGATCACCGACCCATTGGTACTATTTTCTTGGGGTATGATACCAAAGGGCAACTCAGGCGATAAAGACTCGAAGACGCCTAGATGATCCAACAGATCATTACAAATATGAGTGACCAGGAGAAGACCGACTTACTAGTGATCGTCTGCTTTGCGACATAACGGACAGAATCACCAAAAACGTCAAACGCCGCTTGATGGGAATATGTTCCGGGCGGACCCAAGAAATTCAGAGCAGGCAACTCCTGCACTTCTTCGGAACTTGATGCCAATGCAGAAAGAGTGTTCGACATCGATAGTCTATTCTTCGTCCAGGCTTGTCTGGCCAGGCAGGACGTCCAAAGGTCATCAAACGAATTACATACACAGTGAAACGCATGATCGTTGTCGTAATCGTATCACATCAAGATTCAAAAAAAAAACAAGAAAGTACATGAAGCTGTAGCTGCTAAAGTACTTCATGGACAGAGGCAAAACATGGTAAAATTTACAATACATTATTTATTGCGATAACTTAATAACGAGACAGACTGTTTCCAAAAAAAAAAAAAAAAGTGGGGAAAAAGTTAAGGCTGGGGATTTATGTTATTTATCTTAAGGAAGTATGCCACGTCGGGATGACTTGTGCTCGCCTGCGAGACATTGGCAAGCAGTTGCTGATCGCTGACAGTGGAAACTGGTCTCCCGTCCGCAAGACTCAAATGCACGGCATCCAACATTCTCTGATACCGGTCTAAAAATATAACATTGAGTACCGGAAGCTAAAGTCATCCGAATAACGTACATGAGAGGGGAACTCGTTCGGCCATTTTGCTCAATGCCATCCTGAGCCAAGAGTTTGTTATTCAGGGAATCACCATGCGTCACGCACCACTGACCTTACAAAGTCGAGCTCTGCCCGTAGGGTGTCTATTTGTTGGACACAAGCAGCTTCCTGGGCAGCGCGGAGGAAACGGCCAAAACATTGACCGGCAAGATACCAGCAAAACTAGCAAAGTAGATGAGATATAAGCGACCCCAGGTTAGCTATCACATACCGAGCAGAAATAGTCCAAAAGCCCGATATCATAATTCGTGGACCACATCGCATATATGAGTTCAAGAATTGCACGGGCACTCTCGAGTATTTTGGCAGCGGAAGTGCAATTCCTCTCTAGATTGGCGTGAGGTTCATGAAGTAAAATCATTGATCTGAAAATATGACAATGAGCTTAGACGCATGGTCAGAAAACTTCAACAACTCACACATGTGCGGTGAGGAAAGTCGTGTATAAGTGCGTGTCCACTTGTCCATTTCTGAATGGGTCTTTCAGATTACTCGGAAACGATGACCGGAACGACATGAGCAACTGATCCAATTCCAGGAAGGCAGGGGATGACCGAATATCTGGTTGATCTCCATACACCTGGGTTGCAAAGTTCCTTGCCGGTAGGAATCTCGCGTCTCCCAAATTCGATTTGATCCTGTATCGGTGGTTGAAGTTTTTGATGAAAGAAAGAAGCATAGTGCTCTTGATATACAACGTGAAGGAATCGGTGATATCGGGGGGATGGAAAAGCACCGCTTCTCTGACGTGACACCACTGGCGCACGTTATAGTTCACAGGTATCTGAGTAGATTGTCAGCTAGCAGGAAGAAAAGCAAGTGTCATACTAACCCCCAACTCAAACTGCTCCATTGTGACTGGGAAAACTTGGGCGATGTCGTCATCATCAAGAGAGAGCGCCCAACCAGTGCCAGATCCATGCTGGCGATCAACTGCGTACGCCAGCCAGAAGGTATTTCTTCGTATTTCGTCCTCAATTGGAGTGCGAGGCGGCGAGATTATCGACATTGTTGGGGAGCTCCCAAGTAACGAACGAAATGGAGGGCAAATGTTTAGTCCCAACGGAATCGCAACGCGCAAAGATTGGCCACTGCAAGTAAATAACTGCATCAAAGGCAGTTAGCGATATTTCATGAGGCATGTAAATCATAGCAACCTCAACCCATCTGCCACAAGCTGGTAAGTAAGAGAATATTCGATAGAAGATAAACTGACTTCGAGTGACACCAATAATACCACGTCAGTAGAACATATGCTGAAAGACAGTTAGTCACTACGCAGCCGCTCACACAGACTCACTGACTTTGCACGCATTGAACCAAGTGTTGACCTTTGTTCAAGTACTTCTCGACCGTTTCCTTAGCGTGGCTTGCTTGTTGCTCTGCAAATGTATCAGGCAGGTCCGGCTGTGCAAATTGTCCTTCGTCTGCCACAAAGGCGATTGTCAGCCAAATAGACGTTGGAACAATTAAAAGATGAAATTTTTACATGGAAAGTCTGCAGCATTTGTTCGGGGTCCTCCAGCTGCAGTGTAGATGGCACTGACGGCGCATATGGCATGTAGAACGGGTGCAACGGGGAAATCAGGATGATCTGGCGGGTATGATAGCGAAGCTATGAAGTTAGCCCTGTGGAAAAGGCGAGATGCGTGCGGGTGAAACAAAAAGAACATATCGACCCTAGTACGAACAATAAGCCGAAGAAAATGATCGGAGAAACGACTTACAAATGACGAATGAGTTCTGGGTGAGGGAGGTTGACAGGCCAATGTGACCAGATGACGTCTGCCAAGAGAAATGGAATCTAAATTTACAAGAAAGAGGGGTCGCCACACGTACCCATGCCAGATGAAAGCAAGGGAGCATCGATCCTGGCGCTTGCACCTTCAATGAGATGTGAATTGCCATTCCAAAAGTATGGGTTAACCGTCTGAGCATTCATGTCCAAATTAGATGGTGACAATAGGGATTCTAGATCACTCGGGAAGTTCATTGTGGATGCCGAACCAGGACGTGAATTTGATGGCACGGATTGAATAGAAGCAGGTGAATTCTGGATAGACGAGAGAGTCGAACTGCTAGATGGATTAGCATCTGGGGATGTTGCCAGCTCCTTTTGGCTTAAAAGTGCCTCGAGCTCCTCTGAGGACGATAATTTGGTGATGAGTTTCCACGAATTGAGCAAGCCATATACATACTTATCCGAGTCTCCAATCGCTCGAACCTGTTCTTGGGACTATCTGATGGAGTAGATGGGGTCTCCGTTGTTGCAACTGATCTGAGATTTGAACACAAGAGCAATCTACCAGCGATGACGCGTACCTTCGTCAAATGTGCATTCCGGCCTTTCCGGTAAGTTTGCCCCGGGCTGTGCATGGTCGCGAGCATGCTTGTGCGAGCGAACACACGTCGAGCAGGGTCGTCTGGCATCACTGGTGGATGATTATCTGAGCAAAGGCAGCTCTCATCTAGACATGACTTTACCATTTCTTGTAGTGGTATAGGTCAGAATGCTGCCTCAAATGACAGATTAAAACTCACCAATTTGCGTCGTCTGCACTGATGGCAGGCCTAAAAGATAATTTGAGTGTTTGGGGAGGGAAAGAGAAAAAAGTCTTTGACCTGATTTCTCTTGAGTACAGTAGCGCCGCCTGTTCCCGAGCCGACTGAACCTGGTGCTTTAGGCATCGATAAAGATTGGAAACGTGGACTTGATAAAGAGTATGATAGCGAGTGATTACAGCATGCAAACTTGGACCAACTGATAAGTAAGGTCCACTAGTGGAAGCAGTGGAAGGAGTGCAGGTCCAAAGGTGTTGAAACGTCGAAGAACCACCTCAGACAACGTCAATCCTAAAACAATCTTAAAAGTAACTCGCTCAACCATATCCGGGACCATAATATTTACACTCGACATCTTACTTAGACTCGCACTAAGTACGCTCCCGCTCCATATCAATCATGACTAAGAACCCATCAGATGCAACATATAGGTCGTAACAGAAGCAACAACATAAATGGGCGTGATATGATAAAACAAAGAAAATCCATCTATATGAGCATGGTAATAACAAGTCCACTCTCATACGATAACACAACCACGACCACTGCGCTTCTTTTCCTTCGGGGGAGGGTTCACTGTAAGTCTGGTTAAACACGTCTCGCGATGAGGATCAACAAGCAGGCTCACAAACAGCACGGATAACCTCATCAAACACGGTCTTTAGGCCCTTTTGCGATAGCGCAGAGCATTCGAGATACTTGACAGCACCAATGTCCCTCGCCATCGAGACTCCTTGCGTGTACTGGATGGGCTGCATGCGTCTGGGTAATTTGGGATTAAGAACAGGTCTCAGGTAGTATGCCAGAACTTACCGGTCACGGAGTTTCTCGATGGTAGCAGGATCTTCGCGCAAATCCAGTTTAGTGCCAACCAAGACCACCGAAGTAGATGGTGCATGATGTGAAATCTCGGGCCACCACTGGATTGCTGTGGTTAACAAAAACAGTTAGTGTATTTGAACGAAGAGTGACGCACCTTGGTTCTAACGTTCTCGTAGCTAGGTGGACTGACGAGTGAGAAACAGATCAAAAAGACATCTGTCTGAGGGTAGGAGAGTGGACGGAGACGATCGTAATCTTCTTGTCCAGCGGTATCCCATAGGCCGAGAGAAATGGTTTTCCCGTCGACCATCACATTTGCAGAGTAGTTGTCGAATACTGATACTGAGTGAGACGGTAGCACTGTCAGGTCACCCACCGATCATACCTGTTGGCACGTATTCTCCCTATGAAACAACTTGAATGTTGTTCCAACACAAGAGCGCATAAAACTCACTGGAAAGGCATTTGTGGTATAAGAGATGAGAAGACACGTCTGAATCACCCATGAATCTCTCGACGCCAGAGCCTCAATATGAAGGAGAACTTGCCTTGCCAACAGCACCATCACCAACTACAACACCTGAATGTCGTGTTAGCTGATATCGACAGTAGACAAGCAAGACATACATTTGATATTGTGCATTCTGATTGAATCCTACTTGGTTGCCTGAAAGAGAAGCCCTCAAGGAGAGCAATGTGTCCGCAGAATAAGCGAGTGCTTGTATAGACCTGCCAATTTCGCAAGGAGATAAGCCCGGGTGGTTTGTGGCTGTCAGCAGATTGAAACAGAGGCCATCACAGCTCAAGATACAGATTTGAACATACCTTTAACTGTGAAAGATGGTAGGAGGCAAGACGACCGACGACGAATGTACGGGGGAATGCTTTGCACCTGGAATCGGTGCGACTAGGCTGTCCTTGCTTGATATCCTTGATGTGCCTCTCCGCAAACGTACAATAAATGGATCAACAATACCTTAAATTAGGAATATTTCGTTCATATCTCCGCTTTTTTCTCACATCCTCATGCACCAAATGTACTGTATTTCATTCGTTCATCACAACGGCGTAATAAATACACTAGGTAGGGCGGTTCACGACGTACTTTCCAAGTAAAATCTTGGCGCTGGGATAGTGATCAGATTAATCATGTTGTGAATTTGAGATCCCACTCCGGGCAAAATCCGGCCACTGGCCGTAGGAACAAATACATGTCAAGGCAAAACAGTATACAAGTAAGGTAGGTTGGGCGGGCGTACATGTACAAATCTGAAACAATTGCAAAAGCCAAGTGTGGAGCTGATAAATAGCGGAAACCATTCAGATATAACGACATACAAAGGCAAAGCGGATCGAAAACTGGTAGAACAAACGAACAAGATCACTCAGGCTAACCAAACGTCACTCTGCGTTTCTTTGATGGTGGTGCCAAATCATCCGCAACATCAATTAACACTCCCTCGACTTCCGCTTCATCCTTCTCCTCCGCTGAAGTAGAAAGATCGAACGGTGCCATCAACCCAATGCCTAGGCCAACGAGACCGTCATTGGATTCTGACGTTTCATTGTCCGGTAGACGGAAATGTCTCATCACTGGGCTTTCCGCCTCTGGACTAGATAGAGGCGGCGATATGACCCTCTTTTCGGGCGGGTGTCGCAAGGTAGATCCAAGCGGCTTGAACGGGCTCCCAAAGGGATCATCGCTGGTTAAGCGGGCAGGGCTTGGTATCGCTGCACTGCTCACCGAAGATGAGAGCGAGTTATCAGAAAGCCAGCCGCCCTGCAAGTCAAAGGAGTTGTTCATGGCAGTTTTTTTCCGGTCATGACCAAGCTTGCGACGTAGACTGCCGCCGAGTGAGGAGTCATTCAAGCGTTTGCGGAAGTCAAGGCGAGTAAAGACTGGCACTGGCGAACGATTATCAGAAAATAAGTGGCGCGGTGAAGGTCTAAAGATGATGGGAGAGCTTCCTTCGGTGAATATGCTGCTAAGGTCGCCGAACGTCTTTCCGCGGAAAGTGGCACTGCAGGGAGTATTCATGACACTCGTCGTACCAGTGCTTGGGGAGCTTGAATCGATAACAGATGAACCTTTCGTTACAGGAGTCGCACGCGCGAGCATCGACAAGCAAAACTCCCTAGCCCCAGAATGAAGGGGGTGGCTTGGACTCGGAAAGCGCCAGGGTTGGTCTGAAGGAAGACGCGGTGGAGAATGGCGGAACGATGGTGTCAATGTCGGGTCGTAAGGAGACATGGGGATAGCAAATCTTGATGTTTTTGGGGATGCACTTGAGTCATCAATTTGAATTGCCCGCAAATTATAGGAATCTGTTAGCGTGACTCCTTCGTCCAATGGCTTTGCATGTTTGAGCACGGGAGGAGACGAAAGTGCAGGAAACTCATTCTGTTCAATGACAGGCGCAGAGGGCACGGGGAAATCATCATCATCTGCATCGTCGTCATCCTCTGGGTCTGGGGTAGGTGTTATACTATTCCTTGAGGACAAGTTTCTTGACTTCCTGGATTTGTTATCTGGTCCCCTTGAACCCCGATGATCATCAGCATAATTTTCCTTATCGTGATAGTTATTTCGTTCCCCTGAAATGAGAATTAGTTATCAGGAGATGCCAACTCTCGGGCATAAGCTTACTGCCAGATCCGCGGCCACCACGAGTACGATCATGTCCCTCACGACGATTCGACATGGCAATCTTGTGTTTCTCATATACGTGTCGCCTCCACATACTTTTTGCATTGACCCCTGCGTACGTTCTCCTGCAGAATGTGCAACGCAGCCTGGGCTCTTCACCTTCGGGCCAGCCATCAGGGCCCAAAGCCTTGAGATCCTTTTTCTTGGCTGGACACCATCCTCTGGGCGGTTCAAGCTGCGGAGGATAAGGGATTGCATCTGGATTGGTAGATGACCCGTTGACAAAATCGTTCTGATCTAAGAACCAATCCGGATTCGCAGCCATCAACGAGTAGGAGAGGCCTTCCGGGTACAGGTGAGCATTTGGAAAGGCAACGAACGGAGGATGAATAAAAAATATATTCGGGTCAGACAGGGAAGGATCCATCATAGGCATATGTTGAACTAAGGATGACGCTGAATGCGTCCGCATAGAAGGTTGTAATTTAGGCGGCGGCGGGACAGGAACTGAAGAGCCGTTTGGTGTATATGGCTTTGGCTTAAATGATGCGGCGGCAGGCGTGAAAAAAGGGAGGTCCGAAGTAGACGTCAAACGTCGCTTCAGGGCGCGAGTTGCGTTCGTAGATGACGTGCTAGTAGATGAAAGCGAGGTGCTTAGAGTAGGTCGCGTGTCTGACATGGCAGGTGACTGCTAGGCTATGTGTACCGATTACTCTTATTAAGCGCTATATATTTCCTGCCCAACGCAACGAGTACTCACGCGTAAAAAGACTTCTGATGGTGTCTCAAACCACTTAAGATAATTAGATTTTGACGTGCGTGACAGTGGGCGGGCTGGTAGGGGATATCACGGGAGGGGTCGCTGCGAAAACTGTCGACCGGGTGACGATGTACTCACTACGATTATTTCTCACATTTTAAGCGGAGCTGACACGCCTCTCTTCTATCCTCAACGCGTCCATCACGTGACACTGAATTTCGCGTTACCACGGAAAGCGATTAATGTTTCTCAGCGCTCAGCCGGAGCAGGCGTGCAAACAGGATCAATTAATTAAGTACGTGGAAACAAAACCGCAGTGCCCCTTTTCGATATTGTTGATGAGACGTGTATCAGTATGATCACACCACTATCCTGAAGAGTTTCCGCCGCAAAGGACACGATCTACGGAAGTATCGCAGCAGTACACGATGCATAACAAGGCTAGAGTCAAAGGAACCCTAGCCGGTGATTTGAATTGCGCACTAAATCAAACCTACTAGCAGCTCACGCTCAAAAGCAAACTTCGACACTCACGACTGCAACTAGAAGTGAGTGTATGGACATTTGTCGACAAGAAAAAGATACAAGAAAAAGTAGTCATGTTTCCAAAGTATCATGTACTGACGTAACCAGGGTGGGGCGATGGCTCACAGCAAGGCCAAGGCTTGGGAACATCATGATTCTAAGCAATAACTTGAAGGAATAGCTGATCTAGAGTGCCAGGGTAATGTACCTGTTGGACACGACGGCATGGGCGTGTGCTGGAAGTATTGGAAGTATTGTTCGGCTTACCCAGCAATCATAAATATACCACCCAAGGGAGTGATAGGTCCGAGGAACTTCAATCTGGATATGGCATGGCGATATTAGAACACAGACATTGACTATGTATAAGAGAGATGCCGCACTTCCATAGAACAAGCGCTACGATGGAGCCAGAAAAGACAAAGCCTCCTCCTGCAATTGCAGGGCCAGCAAACTTGTGCGTCGAAAATCGAGGATGCATCGAGACCATAAACAAGGCCAAGCCATTGAATATCTTGGCGCTCGAAGTCAGAAAAGAGTCATAGTACACGAGGAGTTGCAAACCGCATAATGAGCCGCAGTTTGCCAGGCGGTCAAACTATCAGGCGTGATACCTGGCCTGCGCTTCAATCCATGGGAACCAAATGCGCCAGCAACCATTCCTGTAGCAGCTGATCACCAACCGCCGCACGACAAACGTTATTTAGACCATGTCAACAAGCTGTCCCCAAATAGCTAACCAAGGATAGCCCCCGCCTTCCAAAGGAGCGAGGGCGTTACAAAAGTCGAATTTCGCGGGAGGAGTGGTGTAGACGAGTTGGGAAACGCCATTTCAAAGAGTACTCTAGTAGTAGTGGTAGTACCACTAGTACTGTAGGGTGTTCGCTTCTACGAACTTTAGTTGGTGATGTAATCAATGTACATATATTGTTGCCGAACGTTTAATGTAAAAAAGTCAGGTTTGACTGTATAAGTGCTTGCAGCTAGTACTAGCCATTCAACTAGTCATGGGCAAAGCACAAAAAAAGACAGGAAAGGGTCGGCTTGACAAGTATTACAAGCTTGCAAAGTACGCATTTCCTAGATCATCAGAAATATCACATTATCCATCACATCACATCTAGAGAGCAAGGTTATCGTGCGCGGTCAGCCTTCAAGCTAATTCAATTGAACAAAAAATACACATTCCTCGAATCGGCCCGATGCTGCATTGATCTATGCGCAGCACCTGGAGGTTGGCTACAGGTGGCTAGCAAGTACATGCCGACAAATAGTGTTATCGTCGGTGAGTGTTTTACAGACACTTGAAAATGACTCTCTTGATTGGTTCATTTCACTCTGTAGGCGTGGATCTTGTACCAATAAAACCTATACCTCGTGTGGTCACGTTCGCTGCAGACATTACCACTACGCAGTGTCGTAACCTCATTCGTAGCGAGATCAAGGATTGGAAGGCGGATGTTGTTCTTCATGACGGTGCACCGAACGTCGGTACTGCATGGGTACAGGACGCATACAGCCAATCAGAACTTGTACTGATGAGTTTGAAACTCGCTGTGGAATTTCTCGTCAAAGGCGGGACATTTGTCACTAAAGTTTTCCGAAGCGTCGACTACAATAATCTGATTTGGGTCTTCAACCAGCTTTTTGGAAAGGTAGAAGCTACAAAGCCTCCGTCATCCAGGTGCGTCTTGTTATTTTGGTAGTAGTATTTGATATTTACATAAAGACAGAAATGTGTCTGCTGAGATTTTCGTGGTCTGCCGGGACTTCCTTGCTCCCAAACACATCGACCCCAAGTTTCTGGACCCCAGGCATGTTTTCAAGGACCTGTCAACTACTATTGCGTCCGGTACAGACAAGGGTACCTCTGCAAACAACGCACAGGCAAATGTGTTTCAACCTGAAAAGAAGCGTCGGAAACGTGATGGTTACGATGACGGGGACTACCTTTTGTTCAAAAAGGCTTCTGCAGCTGACTTTATTCGGAGTGCTGATCCAATAGCTGTTCTCGGACTGGTCAACAAAATAACCTTCGAATTGCCAGAGGAGAAAGAGTATGACCGTTAGTTCTCTGTCGTGCCATTTTGACGTGTTCTTCAGGTGGTTGCAGCTTGATATCACTACTGTCGAAGTTCAGGCAAGCTGTGAGGATTTGAAAGTGCTCGGCAAGGGTGACTTTAAGAATCTACTCAGGTGGCGGACTGCACTTCGTCAAGAAGTCAGTGGTACCGTTCTATTTCACTTGTTTACGGTCACTCACGTTTACCCATAGATCGGGTTAGATATCAAGGCGAAGGATACGCAGGATGTTACAGAGACCGTCGAGATCACCGAGGAAGTTGACGAAGAACAGCAAATTCGAAACGAGGTCTGTCCTCTGGGCCTATGATTTTTCATCTTTCTGACTCGTGTGTTAGCTCGAAAGATTGAACGTTGAGGCAGCTGCGCGTACTAAACGTGAACGTCGTCGTGCAAATGAGATAAAGACCAAGACAATCCAGCGAATGCAGTTGCAAATGACCGCCCCGTTAGATATCGGTCTCGAGCAAATCGATGCTTCACTAGGAGTAGGCCAAGAAGATATGTTCGATTTGACGGGCACCGAAAGGCAGCTGAGACACAAAGGCGGGATTGGGATCATACGGGTGGATGATGACACGCCGGAGGATGAGGACGAAGATGAGGTGGTGGCAGGGGACGATCAAGAGGATGAGGTCCTCGATTCTGAAGAAGAAAGGGATCGAAAGGCGTCACGGCTCGAGGCAGAAATGGATGGCCTATATGATGCTTACCAAGAGAAACTGAAGGAACGCGACTCAAAATTCAAGGCTAGAGATGCGAGACAGGGGAACAAAATGCTGGAGGAGTGGGGCGGAATTCAGGATGGCGAAAATAGTGAAAGCGACGAGGAAGGCGGATGGGATCAAATGCAGGCTGCAAAGGGGGACAATGACGATTCCTCAGATGAAAGTGACGACGAGGAACACGAGACGCCAGGCCGAAAGAGGAGAAGACCTCAAGCAACAGAAGTGAAGTCAAATAAGAAGGTCAAGCTCGTGACGAAGCTAGAGGAGCCAACCGCAGCGGGTCGTGCTTCCCAGGTATGGTTCAGCCAAGACCTTTTTGGAGGTGTAGAGGGTCTTGATGATATAGAGGGTGAAGAAGGGAAGGAGGAGGATGTGGACATGGCATCGGCGCAGCATGATGGTAGTGAGGAAGAATGGCAGGATGATGTACGTCCGAAGTCACTCATTTTAAGTTCTATGCTTATAAGATCACCTAGCCTGCTGCTTCGTCTGATGGTGACTTTGAAGTTGTGCCCCAGCAGCACGACGACGACATTGAAATGTGGGACGCTGAGGACGCAAACCAAGATGAAGCTAAGAAGGAACATATCAAAAGTTCGTGCGATGAGCACACCTGGTGTTTTTAATAACCACTGACCCATGTTCTAGAGTATGGCCTAACTACAGCGGAATCTGTGTCCATTGCTCAGCGATTAGTAAATCGCCAAACTACCAAAACGCATCTTCTTAATGACGGATTCAACCGTTATTCTCTCAACGCAAAAGACGGTTTACCGTCGTGGTTCTTGGATGATGAGGGAAAACACTACAAGCCAAATATCCCCGTGACTAAAGAGGCTATTGCTGCTCTGCGAATGCGTCAACGCGCACTAGATGCACGTCCAATCAAGAAGGTCGCGGAGGCCAAGGGGAGAAAGAAACTACGAGCAACACAACGGCTGGAGAAGGCGATGAAGAAGGCAGAAGGTGTGAATGAAACATCAGATATGAGCGAACGCGACAAGGCAAAGCAGATAGAGAAGCTTATGCGCAAAGGAACTGCAAAAGCAAACCAGAAGAAGGAAACTAAAGTGGTGGTTGCGAAGGGTGCTCACAAGGGAGTCCAAGGTAGACCAAAAGGCGTCAAGGGGCGTTATGTTATGGTCGATGCAAGGATGAGAAAAGAGGTAAATTTTTCGTGTGTTGATCTTGCAGATGCTGAGCGCTGACTGTTCAACAGACACGTGCCAAAAAACGGAGAGAAAAGGCAAACAAAAAGCGAAGATGAGCATGACCAACTTGCCACCATACTACAACCAGTTTCGTGCGATGCCAATGGAATTCATCACATCCATGATTCGAGAGCATCGATGATTAGTTTAGTGTATAGAATGATAGTAAGCTAAGGGACTGAGAGATCTGCCTTAAGACCCTGAGCAGGGATTGAAACGGTGCTGATAAGGTCACACGATGCGAGGAACCGAGTCCAAGCTTCACGACCTGCCGAGTTATCAAGCGTAACCTAGTTTATAAATGAGTCCACCATAAACCCGAATCTCATGGTCAACACACCTGACAAGTTGTAAACTTCTGGTTGCTCTCCAAGTCCAACACACTTTCTGTTATGACTTGTGCAGAAACAGACTGCTCCGCGTTACCGCCAGTGCCGGGTGTCTCAGTAACTTTGCGCACACTTAAGCTAGTCTGAAGGAAGTAGATCCGACCGCGAAAGTTGAGTGTAACAGGCGGTTGTGGTTGAGTTGCTTCTCGATCTTGAGACGTTAGACTGCCAATTATGGGGCGAGTGAGATCAAGTACGAAAAGTATGCTTGAGAGAAGCGCACAAATGTCGAAGTTGCTTCGTATAATCAACAAGCAGCGGAGGCTGGTCACCTGCACCAACATATGCGTGTTCAAAGACAGTGAATTGAACATCCATTGGACTACCCCAAAATTAGTCCATATCGCATTAGACTGGAAATTTAACGAACCGATCAGGCATCATGACATCCAGTGTGGATTCAACGCCTTCGAGGCACGTTGCTTCCGAAACGTTGACAACCACCTCTTGAGGGTTTTGCTCTGCGTACTTCAAAGGTCCTCCTGGAGTGGCCGAGTCCTGGGATGAATACAGAGAATTTGAAAGGTCATGATCGGCATCGAGTTCCAGAGTCAAGTCACCCGCCAATTCGCGATCTGAGTCACTGTGCTCAAGTGCTGCTGCTTTGGTCTCGCCCATGTTTGACGTCGAAAACTCCAATTCTAGCTTGATCAATTGCTGATGGAGACTATTCTCAAGCCGGGACTCTGGAAGCGTGCGATACAAGACGCGGTGAATGACTTTTTGGTTCGAAGGTGGCGAATTCAATAATGTAGCAGGAAGGCTGGAAGCCCAGATTAACATATGGTTGAGATGACTGTAGCATCAATGGACAAACCTGGGAACAAACGTGAGCGCAGTATTTGAAGTGTGCAACCATTTGAGAATTTTTGATAATGTCCAATTTCCCTTGAAAGGGGGAATAAGGACACTATGTCCGGTCGGTGATGCAGATCCAAGAACGATGTGTCCAAAGCTTCGGTGACGTCAAAAACAGCGCCCTTGATCTAGTGAGCACTTACGAGGCGGAGACGACTCTCTCGTGACCGTGGGTCTTTGGGGCACTGAGGAGCAATGCCTCAAGGTCTGTAGATTCCCTTCGAGAAGATGTCAGTAGAAATCCCGAGCTGGCTTAGGGGAGAAGCTAACTCAGTTTTGGTTACCATTTTTCCTTGCCCGCCTGCCAAACCACCTGTTTTCGTCGCATCTTCGACGGCAGTACCACCGAGCCAATCTGCAACTCTGCGGACCCGGAAAGATGCACCTTTCACCGTCGTCCAAGGTAAAGACCGAGGGGAGAGGAAAGGGTAGATAGAGTACGTATGTGGCATAAAGGAAGGCGCTACGGAATGCTCCAGTGTTGCCTTTGCTGGCACGTAGCAAAGGAGGGGTGAAGCATGACCACCTTGAGTCTAAGCCGTCCATCAGTCTAGCAGGATGGCCGATATTCATATAATGATGCAGCTAACCTCCGTTGAAGCACGGATAGCGAGTCGTTTTGCAGTGTCCATTTTGTCGGTGTCTTTAGCACAAATCCTGATCTAAGTGCACTTTCAATACTTGCTTAGATGACAGGTAGTAGAACCTGCCTTGCCCTTGTGGCCAAGGTTCTCCACGTAAGCGCCAGCAAGACGCGATATGCGTTGGACCAGGTCCTGACGAATAGGTTGTTTTGAAGGCAGTTCAATGATTTCATCAATAATACCCTCGAGGTAGGTTAGTTTCCTATCACTGACGTGAATTTCGCCAACCTTACCTTTTTCAGTTCACTCAAGTGTTCTGTGAGTTGCTTCATTGTGCCCCTGAATCCCTCCACTCGCAAGGCAAGTGGATTAGAAGCCAGCGAAATGTGGACGTTATATTGCATAGAAAGTTGCAATAAGTCGGCCCCATCTGGAAACATAGCCATTACAAGAGGAATGTCGTGAATTAATTAGACTTTACCTTTACCAAGAATGAGAAAAAGTTGACTTGGGTTGACAGAGAATGCTACGGAAGTCAGTTAAACATGTAAGCAATATGCAGAACAAAACTGACTCTTTATAACAACCTCTGTCTTGTCCCTCCGCCTTCTCTCGATTTCCTTCAGAGAGGGCCAGTTCCACTGCTTCTCCATAATGGATTCCGCATATTCTACTTTCCGTCTGGAACTACGCGTCCATATAGGGCCAAGGTTATACAACTCTGTAAAATTCCTTAGCTGGTCCTTGCTGAAAGACCGACACAGTGTGTCCAAGAGATTATTATACTCTTCTGCATATTTAGACGACTCCGGTGACGAGTGTCTCTTAGGTCTGCAGCGCTCTATGTCATCCAAGGTTGGTTCCAAGCCAGCAGCGTGTATTGAGGCGAGGTATAGGTCGACACGAGTCGGTTCTAGTGGATTTCGAGACTGTGAGGGTGTATCATTATCCACCAGCCGCCCTGCCTTTGTTTCTCCGGGGGCTTTGGGCAGATTTCGCGTTGTTGCCTTCGCTAGCGCATTACTAGGTCCAGCAGATAGTGTTTCTGTCTGCTGAAGGTCACTTATTGGAACAGCCGAGGTCGCGAACACTGCTTGTGACGAGTAGAGTCTGTGACGCTGCCAACGAAGACACGATGAGCACAGAGAGCGTGATGTCCGTAGTAGCGGAGACGACATTCAAAAAGAAAGCCCAGTGTTAGTCCACCCTACGGAACTGTCGGCGGGCAGAAAACTATGCTCTCAGTAACTCGGTTACACTCTATTCGTCCACTATTTCGTAAAGTCACACTCATGTCACGAATAGTAACGGACAGTGACACTGGCTGAATGCTTCACCTGGGGAAAGCCAGGTGGAATGCTTATGTTTGGCAGCCGTGACACCGATTCATTTTGTTGCCGTCACGCTGAACGGATTTGTTGTATCTCTTGGAATGTGCTAGTATAGTAAGTATGTAGGAAGAACATACTCCAGTGAAGTAGCTAAACGATCACTTTACATAAAATTGAGTGCTGTGGACAAAAAGTAGACCATCACGAATGGAGTCCAAGGACACCGCCAAGTAATGGCTTCAAGTATGTATTTCAATCAGAGTCTTTCAGTAGAACCTGCTTCAGCGACGTGGTGGTCTGCGAATGCTTTCTCATTGTCTTCACCTACCTCGCCTTCCCAACCATTGTCAGCGAGGTATTTCATGAATTTGGCGTCTTCGTCGGCGAGGTCAACCCCAGTCATGTCTGGGACGCAGAAATACGTGATCAGGACACCGGTTACACCACAAATAGCGGCAATGATGAACGTCCACCTTAGAAGGCAGTTTAGTGAGGGGATTCACATCAAGGAAAACTTCTAACGTACTGTTTACCCAGATTATTCTGTATGGGAGTGAAAGCCTGAGTGCCAATGGCTGCTCCAGTCTTCCCAATAGCAGCAGATAAACCGTAGCAGGTGCCGCTGTTGACTAGTTTGTACTTTGCACGGGATCACCTAATTGTTATGAATGACATACCGAATTGGAGTCGCATATGACTCCGAGCTCGTCAGACCAAGCATGTCACCGGGTCCCTAAGAGATGTAAGACGAAATGTCGCTGGGCTCATGAAAATTGCAATATACCATGTTTCCGACTGACTGCATAAGCCCATAGCTATGAGAAGCTGTCAGGTGGAAAAACAGGATTTAATGAGATAGCTCACAAAATGACGAATAATGGTATAATTTTCGTGATCTTGTTGTAAGCCAGTCCAATGATGAGGCCAAATAAGAGGTATCCAGAGAAGCCGAGCATCATCTAAATACAAATCAGTGTGCGCTTATGATCAAGGAGGTGCCACCCACCGTATTTCTTCGACCCAATCTATTACAGAGATAGGCACCCACGAAAACACCAGGGAGCGCGATTATTCCGAGAAGAAGTTGCCATTCTGCCGTCGCCTTTATGCTGCCGTCGTGGATGACGCTGGAAATAATGGTACCCGAGAAGACACCGTTAGGGAATGTGACCTAAGGAAGAAAGATATCATATTTGTGAAAAGTACAACCACAATACTTGGCTCACAAAATCGTAAAGGAACCTGGTTGTAAGATGAGATGCAAACCAGTGCATTTGATCCGAGAACGACTCACCAAGCCCCACAAGTTCCGATCAACTCACGCCAATAACGCTTGAATACGAGTCCATATGGGACGCGACCTAAGATCACATTAAACTTGAGGGGTATCAAAGCAGATTTATACATACGCTTGATAGCACCCTTACGGTACAGCTTAGAGCTCAGCATCCGAAGACGGAAGAAGAATACGGTCAAAGGGAGCAATATGCCAATGCCAAAGCACACGCGCCAGACCGTCTCTAGATGATTATCTCCAGCAGCCGATAAGACAATCAGAAACACAGATACAGCGAGGGGGCCACCAAACTGATTCGAATTGTTTAACTCTCCGTCAGAATAGCACGAGCATACGCACGGATAGAACAAAGTTCGTAACCATGATGAATACTGCTCGCTTCTTAAGATTATATATACTTGTGTTAATTGACACAAGCTTACCTGGACCGCGATTTGCCTGTGCCGTCTCATTCGCAGCTTCGCTGGCACTCGTGGAAGAAGCAGGATATTCACCTCCAACGCCCTAACAAAATTGATCATGGAGAATGCATCATGAAAAATTTGCATACGACACCCGTGATGCCTCGAGCGATAGTTAAGAACCAAAACAATCCCTGGGCGCTTCCGTGCGCACCGTGGGCCGCAGTACCAAGGATAGCACCAATGACAATGAGCAGGGTTGTCGAGACAAGGGCAACTTTGCGTCCCACCCTGTCACAGATCAAACCCACAAATATCTGGCCAAGTACAGCACCTTTATAATGTCGAAATAAGATACGTGCAGGCGCATTCCTACTAGTACCACCACTCACCAACTAACAAGGAATTTGAGACACGAGTGGACACAGTTGATGTGTAATCATTTGGGTATAATTCCTTGAAGATAACCTAGTAAATCAAATCAGAAACTTTCCTATTACCAGTGCCTGATGGTGACGAACGTTGCTCATCGTCATCAGATTATTTTGGTCTGTGATAGATAAGGTGACCAACTGTTACTTATCGGCGGTTTAAAGCCAAAACCTACAGCCGTCACTGATCAAACCAAACCCAGCAGCAAGGATGGTAAAATATGCACTGAGCGACTCTCTTCTATTGAGGTCATGTGCTGCAACCTTAATTTCCGCTTCGTGGGCCTTCGCAGTGACCTTACGAAGGTCACCGGTCTTCGCATCAACGGAATTGATATCTTTCTCGACAGACATACTGTAAGCGCCTAGAAGAAATCGAGTTGGTTGAAGAGGGAATGAAGGGCTCACGGCTCACTTCATAGATCCATCATTTTATGAGTGGATGCACGTGGTACAATAGTGAAGCTCTCGATGGAGGATTACTGTATGTTACATATTTAGTACTGTAAGTGTTCAGCGTGGACCACCTACATCCTAATACAGTATGCTCAGAGGCCTAAGGCCTACACGTTCAAACATCTAATCATCATTGATGAGAACAGGTAGAACGTGTCTCGGATGTCCCCACGCATAGATGAGCATTCATCCAGAGCACGATTGTGCCCCAAGGTGCTGTCAAAACGTTGTTTGATCGACTGCGCTGCCTTTCTCAGTGCAGGCAGCCACCAACCGAAACCAATGTCACAGAGGCTCGGAGGCATCATTAATACTCATTACTACGAAAGGATAGTCGCTGAGAAAAGGGATAACCTCTTATCAAAATTATGTAATTCACCCAAAAGGATACTCCGCTTGAACTTTATTTTTGTGAGGGCAGACCTTACTGCCGACGAGAGCAGCGAGCAAGATAAAATGGCCAGTCTTAACGGCACTTCACACAACTCTATCGACGATGAGCTTGATTTTTCAGACATCGAAGCCAAGTGCGGGCTTCTTGCGCTTTCAATTTAACTTCTGCTCATTTTCTTCCGCTTAGATATCGTGTGGACTTCGACGACGGTTTCGACAGTATAATCGTGGTTGACGGCGTACCTGTCATCGACAGGTCTAAGCTCGACAAATTACTCGCAAAAATCTCCAAGGAGTTCTCCAGGAAAGGGGCTGTGATCAAACAAGATGACATTTTCGTACCATGGGACGACAATGCAGGAAAATCCAAAGGGTACGCTCCTTCTAGCTCTATTGTTATACTGTTTGAGAACTAAAGTATGGTAGCTTTATCTTTGTTGACCTTGGAAATCCAGATGCGGCTGCCTTTGCGGCCGGCGCAATGAACGGACACCCTTTTGATGCGAAGCATACTTTCCGTATCAATCGATTCACCGACGTCGAACGCTATGCAAGCATTGATGAAACATACGTTGAACCTGCAGTAGAGGAATACCGTCCAAAGGTTTGACTTCCCTATCGTGATCAAGATGTTAGACTCACTTTCCAAAGGAACATCTCCGAGCATGGCTCGCTGATTCTCAAGGACGTGATCAATATGTGACTTACCGAGGCGATGACGTGGAAATCCATTGGCATGGGAAGCCCTCGCAGTGTGAAATTGCCTATGCAAAAAAGGTATGTGACCGTCCTAGTCATCATTGCTTCTGCTTAATTTTTTGAAAGAATTGGACAGAACTCTACGCCTCATGGTCACCGCTTGGTACATACTTCGCTACGCTTTTTCGTCAGGGTGTGCGCCTGTGGGGTGGACCATCATGGGAACCCCAACATCGATTTGCACATCCCCTCGTCAAATTGATCGACTTTTCTCCATGCGAAAATTACATCGTCACCTGGTCACATGATCCTATCTCAGTCCCCGCTAATCTTCCTCAAGGTCCCGAATTCTTTTCTCCGGAGGACGAGGGCAATAATATTGCCGTTTGGGAGATCAAGTCCGGTCACCTTCTTCGCACGTTCCCCACCACGGCTTACGAGAATGAGGATCCTGCGATGAAAAAACAAATGCAGTGGCCCGCCTTAAAGTGGAGTTCCGATGATAAGTTCGTTGCTCGTGTAACGCCAGGACAGCATATCAGTGTCTATGAGTTACCAACCATGGGCCTTCATGACAAAAAGAGTTTGAAAATCGAAGGGGTTGTAGACTTTGAATGGTGTCCCCACGGAGAGAAGGACAAGGAAGACGCAGAGAAGCCAGTGAAAGCCGAGAAGGGTGTCAAGAAAAGAGAAAACATGCTTGCTTACTGGACGCCTGAAGTTGCCAATCAACCAGCGCGAGTGACCCTCATTAATTTCCCGAGTCGCACTGTGCTACGACAAAAGAACTTGTTCAACGTCACAGAGGCATGTGTTGTCTGTCTTTTCTGTGATTGGTCCTTTATTAAAGATCGACATTCTAGTGTAAACTTCATTGGCAAAATCAGGGTGACTTCCTTTGTGTCAAGGTTGACCGTCACACCAAGACCAAAAAATCGATTTTCTGCAATCTTGAGATTTTCCGGGTCCGCGAGAAGGACTATCCCGTTGAAGTTGTGGAGTTGAAAGGTGCAGAGACCCCTGACCTTAACGGATCATTCACTGACATGTCATATAGACACAGTGACGGACTTCTCTTGGGAGCCTAAAGGGGAGCGATTTGCTATTGTGTCAAGCAACGATCCAAACCTCGGCAACCCTGGGCCAGGAATTACAATTAAAACCGACATCAGCTTCTACCAGCTAGATCGTACCAAGAATGATTTCAAACTGCTGCGTACGTACTATCAACATTGCCTAGCTTTGTCGTTTGACCTTTTTTACAAGGCACGCTTACGTCAAGGACAAGTAATACGATACGTTGGTCTCCCCGAGGCAGACATGTAGTTCTTGCGACAGTCGGTTCATCAACCAAGTCTGAACTCGAGTTCTGGGATCTGGATTTTAACACTGAAGAACGCCGAGAAGGCCAAAACGTAAAAGAAGAATGGGGAAGTGGCATTCAGCAACTTGGTTCTGCCGATCATTATGGTGTCACTGATGTGGAATGGGACCCAAGTGGGCGATACTTGGCCACCAGTGCAAGCGCATGGAGACACACGGTCTGTCGCATTTATGTTGGCCACTGCGCTGTACTGATCTATTTTGTGCTACATAGCTCGAAAACGGCTACGCTATTTGGGACTTCCGAGGACAAGAATTAGAAAAGCACATTCTTGATCGTTTTAAGCAATTCATTTGGAGACCGCGGCCCCGCAGTCTTCTTACAAAGGAACAACAGCGGCAAGTTCGCAAGAACCTGCGTGAGTATAGCCGTGCATTCGATGAGGAAGATGCTGCAGAAGAAAGCAATGTCAGCGCAGAACTTATCGCTCATCGCAAGCGCCTTCTTGACGAGTGGAACGCATGGCGCGCACGGTGCAAGCGAGACATTGCAGAAGAGAAGCGGAGTCGTGGACAAAAACTTAACGGCGAGCACCACGAAGAGGAAAAGGAGGAGATTGAGGAGTGGATTGATGAGGTTATTGAGCAAATCGAAGAGGAGGTCGTGGAGTAAATGTTTCGTTATTGAGGATGTATTTGGTCGGAGGTATACACGTTGCTTTCCCATGCGCATACCCCATGTAGTCAGTCTTCGTCCATGGGGCTGTCCAAGGCGGTGTTCCGTCAACACTCGATAGTTCTGTGTTACCACCCAACTGGGTTCCCGTCGGACTTCCCCACCGAATACCGAATCTACCGATCCAATATCTAATCTAACATTCAATTCCTCCTCGTGGTCGCCGCAGACGCTGAGCACTGTGGCTGCCGTTCGATATCGAGCAAGAACGCTTTACATTGAAGTCATAACCCTTCCAAGTTCTCCTGTTTCCTCGCTTGACGACGCCTGCCATTTGATTGGCGCTCATTTTGCAAGCATGGTACCTATTGGACCGTCACTGGCAGCCTCAACATCGGCATCGACGCTATGGGCAACAGGTAAGCTTGATTTGCAATTGCGAGCTACTTAGTTTCAATAAAACCATCTGCAGCGTCAAAGGAGTGGGTGATCCCAGCCAAACCCAAACCCGGGCGAAAGCCCAAGAAGGAGAGCTCTGCAGGCCCTCCAGCCCCAAAGGATGATGAGGCAAGTAATTCCCTATTGCCCTGCGCTTCAGATTGTTGACATTGATTGCAGGACTCGGAGTCTGCAGGTAGGCGTGTTCAAAACAGGTGAGGGGTTAGGCAGTTCTCTGTGACACCATCCGCTTATTCTCATTTCAGAGCCGCCCAACGCGCATTTCGCGAGCGCAAGCAGTCCCAGCTTGCTGAGCTACAAGCTCGCCTCCATTCTTATGAACAGGGAGAAATTGAGCGCAATGTCGCACTCCAGAACATTGCGAAGAAAATGAAGGATGAGAACGAAGAGCTCAGAAGGGAGAATCAGATGCTGAAAGAAAAAATCGCTCGTCTCGAGTGGGAAGCAGATTCAAATGATGGTGACAGAAAGAGGAACAGGGAGAATGTTGTGGTCGTGTCACCTAGCATGTCCCCTGAACGATCTATCCGCAGCAGCAACAAGCGAGCGAAGATGGAAGCTGAGGCGACGGACTCGCCGCAGGGCATGTCGAGTCATTTCACCTCCTATAGCCCTCCGTCTACTTCAATGGCTTCCTCTCCTGATGACGGAACTACCGCCAGCTTCTCCTCAGCAGGTCGTTCAGGACTTTTCCCCACACCCCCACCTTCCCTCACACACATGCTCAACTACTCTTCATCGGAGCCTGTCCCAGCATTAGATGCACTAGATACACAAGATTCAGTGGATTCTTTCCAATGTGTATTGTGCAGTCCAGAGGTTCCTTGCGTCTGCAGGGAGATGGCCATGCAGCAAGCCATCACTGACACTGATTTAAGCCACGCATCACTCAAACCGAAACATGATCACTCTGCCGCCATGTCACCTATGGACCAACCCACGCAGCTAGGGGCATCTACATCTTCCCAGATGAATATACTCGAAAACCTCCCGGCATACCAAGCGCCTGTCCCAATACGTCGACGAATGCCCGGTCAGAGCACAAACCCAGTCTTCTCTGTGACTCCCATTTCGGTCCCACCGTCATCCGCCAAATGTTCAGGTGACCCTGCTAATTGCTTGGCATGTTCAGATGACGCTTTCGGAAAGGCGTTCTGCCAGGCAATTGGACACTCCGTCAATTCGACGTCACCGTGCATCGACTGTCCTCGACGAACTAACCAATCTGACAAGATCGTCGTCGGTGGTTGCTGTGGAGACATCATGAAGTGTGGGTCTTGTGGCATAGCGCCCATGATTTCGTCCACGGAACCTCGCGCTGAGACGTCGATACCGACCGACGATGCTTGGCGTCAGCTCAAGTCGCACCCAAATGTCGCATTCGCAGATCTGTCATTATTGGCCGAAGTGGTTGCTCGTAGATCCAAGTGCACTGGCTCACGGGTGGTAATATCACCGGCGCCAGGATCCATCACGCCTGAACGTAGCACACTCATGGCAGGACATTCTCATCAGGGTGGATCCACAGCACCAGATCATCATTCGGTGCTACTGACGGATCCACATGAGCGATACCGTCAACAGCAAAGAGAGCACTCCTCGCCACTAAAGCTCGTTCCGCAAGAGGTGTTGATCGAGTGTGGACGTCGAAGAATGCGGGAGGTAAATGCAGATGGTGTCAGAGAAGCACTCCGACTACTAGATTCTAAGTTTGCACATGCTCGGTAACTCATGCTTGTGGATATTCTGTATGTAATATGTATTAACCGCGTCGTGTTACGAACATTCATCCCAACTCGCATAAATGAGTTATTCCTATCCCTCTTTATGTGAATATCCACCGTGTCTATCAAGCCCATCGGAAAGCGACCCTGACCACTGCTCAAATCGCATCCACTCCGTTTTGATTGTCCTCATCTTCCAGTGCAGCAGACGTTGTTGACGCATGGACAATTTGCGTCTCCTATGTTCCGGGTTCAAGCTATAGGAGCGAAATGTCACGGCTAGTGTGCGAAGATCGGCATGCTCCAGCTCGGAAGGAAATGGTTGAACTTGTGCCCACATTTCGCGTAGGACGCGTCTTGCTACTGAATATGCTCCCACAGCAAAATATGCATGGGCAACTGCGTCGATGGAGGGCACATCAGGAACAATACCAGCACGAATCATTGCACGGAAAGCCCGCATGGCTTCCTCTGGCTTTCCTCGGCGACCATAGCCATTGATGAGAATGGTGTACATTATTACATTTGGCTGGATGCCAGCCTCAAGTGCATCTCGAAGCACTTGTTTAGCGCCTTGGATGTCACCCATCTTCGCGTACCCGTCCATAAGCGTTGAGTAATGGTGGATGGTTGGATGAAGCCCTTGATCCAACATATTTCGGAAAGCAGTTTGGGAAGTCCCCATGTCAGACCCAGCAACTGCCTCATGCTTCAGCCTAAGTGCAATTGTAGCACGATCACTTTGAACAGCCTGCCGGGAGACCGACTGCAGGATCGGTCCAAACCAGGATTTCAACCGTAAACGACGGGGAAGTTTGAGACCGGCTGTAGGATGATAGTGTTCAGTGGTGTCCAGAATACGTCCCTCCGGGAACTTTGGCTTGTAAGTTCGCTTCTTGGAGTACTTGGCAGCAGTCGTGTCCCACCCACATCCGTGAGCCATAAATTTCTCGCGACGAAGGATACTCCGCAGGATGATGTGGATGTGTCGGATGGTAGGTCGAAGGGAAGGGGATGAAAATGAACGAAGGACACGTATCAACTGACGAGGACCGGTCCCTTGTGCTCGTTCGAGGAAACTCATAAGAATTTCCACCGTGTGACTATCAGGACTGATCCCAACAGCACGCATCGTCCGCAGGATATCTCGCACCGCTTTAAGGCCCACGATGTCAAGTAATCCGCTCATTAGTGCATTGAATATATGCGCTGTCAAGGGAACACCCCGGACATCAACCGGAAGTGTTGTCAGCGGTTGTACCTGCATCATGCCACAGAAGACCTCAGCAGCAGCAGCAGATCGTATGTTCAGCAGTATGGCGACGATACTAATGGCTTCACGACTATGACCTGCAGCTAGATATCCTTGAATGAGGGCTGCTAGAATGGAGGGATCTGGATGGACACCGGCTCGTTTCATGTGGTCCAGGAGTTTGAGCATGCGAGAAAGTTTGCCTTCTCTTGCCATATAGCGCAATAGAATTGAGAAAGTAGCCGCATTGGGCTTTACAGCAGGGGAGTCTACCGGAGCGTGATCGCCAACGAGCCCGGTGGTACTGCCAGATCCCGTGGGATTTCGGCCGCGTCCACCAGGAAGATCGAATGCAAGAATAAAACGTGCTGCTGCTTCTTCGTCCCTCGAGTCTAGAAGCTGTTGGACGATGCTGTTGAGTACAACAGTGGACTGCCGCCCATCTAAATCGCGTAAACCCTCGAAGGCACGGATTTGTACCTTCAGGTCTACTCCGAGAGAACGATAGGCAGCGACGATGACAGCATGAGTAGAAGAATCTACGGGGAACCCAGCGACAGCCATCTTCTCCATGTACTGCTTTGCAGAATTCAAATTTCGGTTCCGAAGGTGACCTGAAATGAGGAGATGGAACGTTCGCCTGTTTGGTGGGAGGTCTGCGTCTGTGAACTCCTCGAATGCGTGGTCGAGCTGATCGTAACGTTGATTCTCTACGAAGGCGCGCATATTCCAATTGAGGAGTCGGACCGATGCACGGCCACAATGGTGCCTGGCAGTTGTAACTAGCAGGGGGATCAAATCCCAATGGCTTCGGCTTGCTAGATGATAGGCAACGCCCTCGTAATGATTTGGTTTCAAGTAACAGCCAAAGTGATGAGCAATATTCAGAATTTGTAATGCTCGTTGTGGACGTGAAGTCGCGACCGCGTCCTGGGCGAGACGATTGACACACTCCCTGTTGGTAAAATACCGAGAGTAGATGGGAACGTTCTTGATCTTTTTTACAGCTTCGCAATCCACCGACTCTCTCGGATGCGCGAGACACGTATCGATGGCAGCTACCACTTCCTGCGGGTAACTGTCCAGAGTTCCTGTGGAGGAAGATTGCTTGGCTTTCATAAAAGACTGTGAGTCTGGGCTGCGATAATGAGATGTGCCAATATAAGCATGGGCGGGATGAAAATTTCGTTTTGCACTGGTCTGACAGTCTGGTGGATGTGCCTGGGAGTGAGTCACTGCCCGAGTGGAACATGCTGTATGGTGAAGTTGACAGACGGAATGAAATGGCGTTCCGAGAGCAATGTGGCGGCCGATTCGGACGGCTTGCTTGAGATGCTGCCTGTGAATGGGGCTGGCTCCCCCTAGCATCGACAGCCAGAATTGGGGGGGCTGTGAAGCTCGACCACCGTGACTGAAAGTAAAATTTTGGTGAGCGTTGAAAGTAAACGATTTGAATGCAAGGATCTTACAGGAATTGCAGAGTCGATGATATGGACTCTCGAGCATGCAACAAACGTCCGGAGCAAAAGGTTGTTCAATTTCAATCGGTAAATTCCGGTATGCGACGAATGAACTTTGTACACTTCTGACCACCACCAAAGCAATATTAATATTCTATATAACTGTTCTCGCAACGCGGTACAAATGAACTGTCTATCAACAGGTGACCTGTGAGTGACATCAACGTAAAAGAGGGGGGAGATGTCGCATTCGAGATGAGTGCTCGCCGGCTTATCGACACAAAGGCGGAAGAAAAATCACACTGATGAACTCAGTGCCCGATGGAGGCGGCGGGCCACCTTACTCTAGAGTCGAAACACCCAACGCCACCGACTTGAAAGTGTGAGTTTCATGAACACGCTGAATTCTTCGACGACGTGCGTGGACAGGTGAACCTACAGCGTCCCAGCGGTGATCTGTTTCCGGGCATTTGGAATATGGACCAGATGTCTCCCGCGATCATAGGCATAACAAGTGATAGCGGGTGATTCAGTCCGTTTGTCCGGGTTTCCTCGTGCCTAATAGATTGAAGCGAGCGAGCGTCTAATTATTGAAATGTGTTCCAGCGGCAGACGAGCGGATGCGTGACCGCACGTTGGTACCTTGGCATCGCCAGTACGCTTGATCTGTTTAAAACTTTACCTTGTTCGGTTTCGATGATAGGGAGGCGATTGAGTTTCTTCCAAGTGGCTCAAACGTTCACCAGATGAACTGTGTAACGCATCGAGAATTATCAAGGTACATACTACTTGTTACCTTGTCGGTTATTTAAATCTACAGCCTGTCTGAGGAGTGAGCCTCGAGCGGGACTGCCATGCCGTCGGACTGAAGAGCTCAGAACCCCTGAAGCACGTTAAATGCCACTTGGTGTAGCGAACGGGGTGTGATCTGGTTCGTGTTCGCCACCGCTCATTCAATCTGGTTACCGCTTCAGTTGACAATTCATAACGAGTCATTCGGTTTCACTCCGGCATAGTGATGGAACAAGAACTAGTTGCTACGATGGTAAGAATACAAGGTCAGTGATTGGAGCCAGGTAATATCGTAATAGATCAAAACACGGTTTAGTTCGGGCTGTACTTAACACAGTCTCTTCAGGTGCTTGGTAAAGATAAATCATCACGTGATCTACTAACCTCCGTCCATGGCGGAACGCTCTTTGCCATATCCCATCCAGTGTATCGCACACTCCGAATCCGATGCGCGATGTAGTTTCATTTCAGAGCCGAGCTACCACGAGATGCTAGGGCCCAAATCTAGCGATCTCTTCCCCTGGAATTTGGAGTTTTCAATTTACTTTCAGGGTCTGACACGGCGATCTTCGTCGCCCGTGGCGTTTCTCAGGTCTGATCTCCACTCCATGACTTGGGTTTCACTTGTCTTATCCTTTTTTAGCGCTAGGTTATACGTTCAACTCGCACTGCAGTGTCCCGATCGTTTCAATATTTGACCTATCGCCGTGACTTGGAGGCTATCCGCAACACGCCTAACAACGCTTTACCATCACCCGCATTCGTAAAAAACTCCGTACCGGGTTATCCTCTGACGCAAGGCTTGGGCCTTCGTACAGCATGTATATAAAAGCCCCCCCGGCCAAAAATCCTGTAGTCATCTCACCTCCTCTCCTTGATGTCTACTTACCTATCTCACCTCACAGTCCTAGAACACAGTGCTTCTTCCTACCCAGACGCTCCGGTCTTTAGAGTGCCCCGATCAGATCTATCAACTGGTCAGGTACATGATTGGTCGTCAATAACTTACAGCCAGTTCAAGGATGATGTCGAGTTCACTGCTCGGTATTGGCGTCACACACTCGAGTCTGACGGCGTACCAGAGCATTCTGTCATAGGTTTATGGTATGTCTCTCGAACCCGCTCTTTAATCTAGGTCGCTGACATAGTAACTGCAGGCTACCGGGAATGGCATACCAGGATGTTCTCCATATCTATGGCCTTTCGCGAGCCGGATATGTCCCTCAGCTCTTCAGCATTCGTTTGCCAAATCCTGACGTTGTACTTGAACTGCTCAAGAAGGCAGGCTCGAAAGCGTTGATATTAGATTCCCAATTCCAGTCATCGACTGCATCGTTCCCCCTTCCCGTCCATCTCGCGGTCAAAAAGCGGGACATGGCACCTTTCGAATATGACCTTCCTCCCATACGATCCACCAACCCTGACAAAGCGGTATTTATTTTCCACACAAGTGGCTCTACGTCAGGCAGCCCCAAACTCGTCCCTTGTAATTCTGGCTGGCTCGATGCGATTGTGGCGAAGGCTAAGGTGACCAGCACTCCCATAAGTCCGTGCAGGCAAGATGTTTCCGTTTGGATGTATGTACATTATCCCGTATTGTCCTTCCCTTCCTAACTCTTTTCCAGGGGCAGCATGTGTCACATTGCTCAAACATTCAGTGAGCCCTGCGTTGAATCGTTTATGCTTTATTTTCTGACGTGATTCTAGTGCTCATTGGCGCTTTGCAACACGGGTCTTGCGTGATTCAGCCGACAAAAATTGGGTTTTCTTCAGAAGAATTGATCGATATGATCCACCGCTGCCAGCTCAATCGCCTGAATCAGTTTTCCACATTCCTTTCCATTCACCTTCGCAACTCGCGGCAAAACCGCAAACTTCTTGGTTACCTTCAAAGTCTCGATCAAATCCTAATCAGCGGGTTATCATTACCTCGGGAGGATGAGGAGTGGGCACACAAAAATGGATTGAACATGAAGGTGGGATTCATCGGAGCATTTTTTCATCCTCAGCCTGACCCTATCGAATTAGAACCTCTTCGGCAGCACTGAATGTGGTGCGATGCTCCTATCTATAGGTGGCAAAGGCCGGGATGCACCTCTTCTTCGTCCTATACCGGGAACATATTACGGCTTTCTACCCATTGATGCCGACACTCAGATTGAGTCAGGGCACAAGACGTCAGCCCAGATGTTGGAGCTTGTTATTCTTTCCAGCTCTGGCGACTGCCCGGACGCGTCTTTGCGCGGTAACGACGGTCACTTCCACACCGGTGATTTATTCCAAGAAATTATGCCTGGATCATATGCATTCCGTGGTCGCAACGATGACTGGATCAAGAGCGAAAATAGCTTGCGGTGCGATACAAAGTACGTATGACTTGCTATGCGATTTGGAGCCATTAATTTACGATGTTAGAGCGATCGAAGATAATGTTCGAGTCACCTGCGGTGACCTCATCGAAGAATGCATTGTCGTGGGAACCGGGCGTCCGTCACCCGCTCTTTTTGTTGAGCCTGCTCCTGGTGTTGACCACGGGAAGCTCAAGCGGGACATCATCCGCAAAACTCGCCAATTTCACTCCCGGCGCTACCTCCATGAGCAGATCACGAACCCGAATTTGATTGTTGTAGTGCCTTCGGGATCCCTTCCTCGCACTGCAACTAAGGGCAACATTCGGCGTAAGGCTGTTGAGGAGGCATACCAAGCCGAACTCGACAAGATCTACGCCTCTCTGCAGTAATGCAGTCCACCTATATCTTATTTTAATTGAAGTAATCGTCTTGGACCCAACTTATATCTATACCTTGTTTTATTAACGCTACGCGCAACTAGCTATGGAACTAACTCGCAATCGACAACTGTAGCAGCACAACTTATATTAATCACTACATCCACTACACAAGTGGAAGTACCTAGTCAAACCGTATATAATGTCAAATACCTTAGTATCAGCGGACTAACAATCAAAGAAGTTGCGAAGAGCATCACGAGTGTCTGATATGAACGTTTTCGGGTGTGATGCAAAGAGTCAAACGGGTAATCTCATGCCTTCCCGTAGTCCTGACAAGACCCGTAATTTCCCCCTTTTGTACCATACTTCTACGATAATCTACTTCCTGTTGGATGGCATCACCCAGGGAAATCTCTGGGGCAAAAGGAGGTATCGATACCGGGAATAAGGTGACGTGGTGCGTAAGGGGAAGCGGCATGGGCGTTGGTGGAAGATCGTCCGTTATTGAACTGGGCAGAGCGCTCGTGTCAAGGTTTTCAGAGTGAACAGGGAATGAATGTGAGTGCTGCTTGTAGAACGTCACCGGTCCACTGGATTGCGAGGCGAGATTCAGACCCCAATTGGTCAATATGATGAAAGGGGCATGAGACAAGCGAAGTCGACCAAGTGCCGTGAGCACATGCTGGAGTGGGTTCACTGATGAAGGTTCTAGTTCCCTTTGGGGCACGTTGCGCATCTGCTCCGCGATGAAACGGTCGGTCCAATAAAACGAGCTCATTGAATCCACGGCAATAAGGCCTATTTCGTGTTCTGGTATGGAGACCTTGTGATAGGATGGAAGATGTAAAAGACTGGTGGCGAGTTGGAGGAGCGAAGTTGGCCGAAAGACATGTAGACGGTGCAGCGATTCCTCAGTTAAACGTCGTGCCATCTCGATGTTGTGAGGGAGAAAAAGCGACAAACGGGCCAATAGCAACTGATGGAGTCTTGCGACATCAAACGATGCATCTGTGTCATAGATGACTGCAGCCAATCCATTCCCCCCAAAGTCGATGGACATTTGCCTTGACGGAGCAATGCAGAGCAGTACGAAATGATACAAGAGATGGGTTTTCCCTGATGAAGCAGGACCCTGAACCTCTATGACATTTCCGCGGCTGAGGGATGAAAGCAGCGGTGCAGGCGCTGAGATGTGAGGCGGAGCTGACTCGGACGAGGTTCGATCACAAAAGACATCAGATGGGGCGATGTGCTAGATCTCACCGTATGCCCTTACGGAGGAAAGCAACTAATTATTGATTGAGCTAAGTTACCCTTGACGACGGAGACAGTGAACTTACATTTTGAAGGGACTCTCGAGGAATCTCATTTAGCAAGGAAGCCATCTGCGTTCGAAAGTGAAATGTCAATCTCGTACACCTAATGTAACGGACTTACTGAACTGAAAGATGCCGTGGTCGATGAGAGCCACTTACTACTCGATTTAAGACGTTTGTACTATCATGTACTAGTGCCGCGGCGGTGTTCTTACCACCCACCTACCCGTTCTGGATTTGAAAGATATGGTTTCGCATGAACAGTTTAACCAAGCACATCTCACCAAGCACATACATACTCACAGCGCATCAACTTACAGCTGGCCTGCAAGCCAGATTCATGTACCAATAGCTTTCTAGGGCGTTCAGATACCAGCGTTACGCCACCCTGAACTCATCATGAATACCAGTAGCGCCCCAACTTCTCGGGCCACTCCACCGGGTTTCAGACGCTCATCTGGTATCGCAACGTCGCCTCCCCCTGCGAAGAGCCTTTCTATACCACGTCCAGCTCTGGCTTCTGTTCGTGTCCCAAATTCACAGGGCGCAGCAGTATCACGCCGCTCTTCTACGAAAGCAGCACCAACAATGGGACCAGAGTCTCGCGAGTCGCTGAATGTTGCTCTGAAGCATGAGACCGAAAAGAAGGAAGAGGTACGTTCATAATTCTGAGAGAGAGTACTTCACTGACCGCCACATCAGTTGCTCGTCGAAGTCCAAAATAAGGATCAGATGATTGCCAGTCTGACGGCTGAGAACGACAATGTCATGTCTGCCTTGAATACGACAGAATCTCGCTTGAACGAAATGTACGTTGATCAGGCGCGGATGGAAGAGGAGATGGCGGCCCGTATCGAAGTCTCTGAAAAGCTGCGGGCACAAGTCAGGGAGCTTGAACGGGAGAAGCGAGATTTGCAAAGGCGATATAATGAGCAGGTCCGTTTTTATCTCTTCTCGCACTTCATATACACATGGATGATCGTAGACATCAACATTCGAGGCAGAGCGACAAGCATCTTATGACAACGAACAGCACCTCAGATCACGGATTCAGTCCCTGACGCAAGCCCGCAAAGTTGCTGAACCGCCCCGATCTGCTGATGCATCCCTTACTACGGATTCTTCTCACCCCGATCCCCTTGACACCGACGTTGAGGCGGAGGCGGAGGCATCAGAAGTTGCTATCCCTAGAAATCGCGAGGAACACCACTATTCTACTAAGCAGGACCTCAACGATCCGGAAAGCGAACCGGCTGAAATGACTGCTCTCAAACTTGAGCTCTCGACACTATCAACATCTTATACATCCTTGCAAAGTACTCTCATACTTTTGCAAGTACAGCTTGTGGATCTGAAGAGAGTGAACAATCAATTACAAGAGGACAACGAGAGCTACATGATCTTGTTACGAGAGAAGACGTTAAGCGGCCAATTTGATCTCTTAAAACAAGTCGGTGGCGCCCCAAACACGACGGACGGCGGCTATGATGACGATGAAATGATGGTAGACGATGCAGGCAGTCTTAGGAGTACGGACAGGAGCGTGTTAGACAGGGTCGAGGAAGAGATGACGGAGGATGATGATCTGGAGGAATGTTTCAGATCTGATTCGCCATCTTCAAACCGTCATGGACGTCATGTGCGCAGGAGTGACTCGGCGTCACATTCTCCCCCGCGCGGAGAGTCTCTCGCCGACCTCCCTATTACTGGTCCAGGACTTGACTTGGCTGCTGAACTTGGCCGTGCTGAGAACAAGGACATTCTCTCCGGAGATTCCATCGATGGCGATCGAGCTCTTGGTGGCAAAGGAAAACGAAAGAGGGTATCTGCGGACACCAGAAAAGTCTCCACTTCTGACATACCAGACTCAAATGCAGACCTCGAAGCCCTGCGATCAGAAGTCAAGACTCTCAAAGATGCCAACAAGGCACTGTCTTTATATGCGTCCAAAATCATCGACAGAATCATTGCAGAAGAAGGCTTCGAGCATGTCCTTTCAGTGGACTATGAGAAGTCTCCGACCATGCATTCCAAGTCTCCTTCTCTGGGTGTAATAACCACTGCCAGTGCACCAGCGAAGGCATCCAAACCTCGACCACAATCAACCTTTTTCTCTCGAGCAGCCTCGGATTCCGCTCCCACCCCCGCTCCCCCTCCCGAGAAGATGCCATCGTCACCACCTCCCATTTCCGACACCTCTGCCCCGAAGACATCTCAACGACGTTCTATGTCCATCGACTGGAAGAACTTCTCTTTGTTTGGCGGCGCAGAGAAGAAACCCGAACAAGCCAATTTGCGACCTCTCACGCTGAAATCAACTTCCACACCCATGACCAGCGCACGCAAACTGGAGACCCATGAAGATGAGGAGGATCGGCGGGAAAGAGAGCGGCTCCATGCAACCATGAAACTCATGGGTATTGAGCAACCTGCTCCTTCTCCATTGGTGTCCATTCAAAAGAGTTATTCGACCCCCGAGAGCCCTCAGACTGCTACAGCCAGTCGCTTTTCAATCTTTAGGTCACGATCCACTACTGGTCATTCCGATACTTCGTCTGTTAACTCCGGGCCTTCGACACACAATAGTCATCAAGCAACGTATGGACTTGGCATCATTAGTGACGGGCGGTCTGGACTTACGCATGAGGCTCTGGAGCAAGCGGAAGCAGAGAACTCTTTGGCAGCATTGGATGCGCATGAGCAAATGCTCATCGATGAGATTGCCAAAGGTAGACCGGGAGGTTTTACTGAACCCCCGAGGAGCCTTGGGGAGGAGTGGAGAAGTCGCAGAAGCAGAAGGAGCGGAGGTGGGAGTAGCAGTACAGTTTGGAGTGCTGGAATGAGCCCCACAGGGGATGAGCCAGATACCTGAGTCTGAGCTACTTTTTGTATCACACTGCATATACCTTATTTATGCATACCATGATATATTTGTGCCGTGTTGCGAATAGACAACTTGTGGATTTCATACGATGTCGAGTGTTAAAACGTTAATGTTTGATTCACACCTGCAAAAACCTTATCTAATTGATGTAATGGAGATTTTGCAGAGGTTGTAACCTCTTGTACGATGATACACGACTCCACGATGGTTTAGTTAATGAAAGGGGACTGATGAATCGATCAACCCCGAGCTCATGTTGTCGTGGCGTCAGTCGCGCGCGCATGCAGTGGCGGTCCTGCAAGGTCGTGAGCGTCATGTCCGCGTTGTACACACTCAGATACTTGCCTCAACGCTGTTCTGACAGCTGTTGCGATAGGGTTTGTGGTCCAACAGTCAATGGCCCGGGTAGGGCCCAAATATGATAATACACGAGTGAGTTTTTCTAAAAGCAAAGAAAGCGAGATGGAAATGCAAAGCGGATCCGGCAACACGAGCCTGTACTGTACAAATTGCACTATCGAGTATACCCCTGGCTGATGATAGAGGCCAGATAGCTGGTTCCTACAAGGAGAAACCGTTGCCTCATCATGAAATTCCGCACGAAATATAATTGAAACGCAAACATTAAGATACTTACGCTGACCCGATGGACATGGTTTTTTCACTGGGAACTTAACAGAACTTGAAGAACCTCGATAGAAACCTATCCAGTTGTGTCTCGCTGAAACACAGTGTGCCATGTTCAACGAAAGGGGTCAAAGTTAGGAGTGAAGCAAATGCATTGTGAACATACGGGAAGAGACAGGAAGGTGCAGTCTCCGGGGTTATGCTGGGCAGGCGATTATCGATGTTCATTATGACCAGTGAACTCGAGTGTCATGGAGACTTTTGTGGAGGTTGGGTATTTGATGAAAGGAAATAACTTTGACGGAACTAGACGAGACCTTCGCGAAATGACGGGAACAGAAGCAAGAGGTATGCCATGCCATCGGTCGGGGAGGGAAAAACGTCACGGGATGTCAACGTCAACTGTGCGCCTTTCTCGGAATGTGCCCGCTGAGCGTTTATGCTTCAATCAGCAAGCGGCTTTGCTGTCAAGTTCTGCAAGATCACAAGTTCCCCGTGCTGCCAGATTCAGGAATAACATAGCAAGTCCAAGATGACAAACGAGCGGCGAGCAAAGCAGCAATGCTTAGCAAGATACTAGTGCAGGCCTAGACATTATCTAAGGGTTGCAGTTACCTGGAATCAGTTCCTAGTTGTGTCCATAACAACCAACCAGTCTGGTCATCAATCATTCAACCACCGACCTATGAAATAAAGGCACGATCACCTAATTTGGCATGCTGCAGAATCCTGGCGTATGGCCATAGCAGATTGTTCCTGTGGTGTTCGAGGACGGATCAGGAAAATACAGGTTCCGGACCACAGTCTTTGAAGGGCTGTGAACATGATCTACGACAACGAACGTGCACAGACACGAGGCAAAGGTATCTTGATTCGTCTGAGATCGTATCGTTGGAAATCGTAAAGCGGCGACAAATGAAACTGTACTCTCCATGCAGTCTAGGAACATCATAAAAGGAGACAGATTCATGCTCACCAGTCTATCGTTCCTTTTATCAATACGAACACACCGCTGACATAGTGATTGGTTATATATCCCAAATGATCACACTTGGAAATTTGTGCCATAACACAGCACACGGTGCTACTTGGCACTGTCGGAAGATATACAAGTCAGCGCTGTCAGTTTTCATATCGCACACCTTTGTTCTTAAAATCTGACGCGCACGTCCTTAATGTGCATACGACTGGAATGAATGTTGATATGTAGAAGGGTTTGGTTCGAATGGGCATACTCACGTGCGCCACCCAAACCCATATCCATGCACTTCCCGAACAATGAATGTGCTAGATAACTTCCCCATGAAGAAGCATATATGTCGTTGACATCTTACGTGGATGGCAAACATCGGAGACATTGGCATTACACCAGTGGTCGTGTACCATCCATCATCACCGTGAAAGTCTTGGAATATCGGGTATAGTCATGAATGTAGTAGTAGACTCTCGTGCATTTAGATTATCGTACATTGAAGTTATTGCGCATCTGGGACATCAACACGCTTCACGAGTGTATTCTGCGCATGAGTGCGGATCGTCTGAAATGGATTTGACGAGTACTGTGGATTTGAGAGTATCAATGGCTGTCGAAGTTTCTCAAGTTCCCTGGAAAGCGGATTAATAAGAGTATATAAGAGTGAGGAAATTGTATGAACTCACAAAGCACGTTTTCGCTGGTTCTTCTTTAGCGGTATTCCCTTACCCTCTCCAATCTGAAGCGTTTTGGTTTGAACTTTGTGAGCGCGAGCATCCTTTGTCTCCTCAGCCGCTGGGCTGCCTTGTTCTGGCGAGTCACTCATATCAATGGCAGAAAGAACAGCGCCAATGGCATCAAGTCCGCCGCCGACTTGTTCTCGTTGCCGTCTATTGAATCGGCGTCTCTGCACTTTCGAGTATGGCGATGTTTTCAATTTCAGTTCTAAAAGACAGGATGAGAAGAGGAGTGATGATTGGAAATATAGAGCGTACTTTCAATGAAAGCTTCGTGTTTGAGCTGCTGTTTCTCTTTCTTTTTTATTGATTGACGAGGCTGAGTAGCTGCTGTGGACATTTCTTGCAATATTACTTCCCCCTGACGAGTGTCGAGATTAAGCATAGGAATAGATTCAAAATTTTGTCATAAGACGCACTGAAATCTCTGCCGCGGCACCTACTTCGACCGCTTCAACCGCATTCTCTTGCACTGCAAATTGTCGCTGGGCGGGCTTAGCGGAAGGTTCATGGGCTGAAATGCGTTTTCTGCGCTCTCTAGGCTATAATGAATATCAGTGAGATGTGTAGTAGTGAGGCTCATTGCCCACCATCTTGATAGATTTGAATCAAACGTCCACTGGCAGTACATGACGTAAGATGCAGAAAGCTTCTGATCCTAATAAGTGTAAACAGATACTAGGGAGGAATGAAACGAGACCCTTCCTTCTGACAAGCAATTTTTGCCGGTCCTCGAGTCACATGTGCATGAGCATCGAAATCACACAATTTAGCGATATCAGCGGTCTTTGCACCGTTTTATCCGGATCCCGGAGTATTACCCTCGAAGACCAAAAAACATATATTTAGTGCTCTAAGTTTGGATCTAATCTAAGCAGTACAGTCAATAGAAAATGAACGGAACCGTGCGACAATGTCGCTTCCAAATAAATACAACAGTACCCAAAGATGGACTTTGCATTTAAGAGGATCTTAGTGCTCAAGCCGAACTCGGGACTGCTGGGCGCAAGCGTTGTCCACGAAATCATCAGAAATAAGGTCGCCACCCTCGCTTGGCTTTGCGTTCTCGACGCCGACTGCAATGAAGGCTATAACAACCAGGAGGGCACCTGCCAGTACTTGCGCAGCGGCAGGCTTCCCAAGGAAGGAGTCCCCGATAACCGCGACAGGAATGGTGAGACCAAGACCGACTGTCACCACTAAAGGCGTGGTCTTCAGCATCGCAATGACGTATAGGTAGTCACTCGATAAGGTGATGAACATCTAAACCATGTAAATTCCCAACACTGAGACACAGACGACGGAAACTCACATTCAACAAGATAATAACAATAGCATTATGGGTGGTGGGTATCTCAAAGCGCTCCATTCCAGCCAGATGCAGGATGACGCCAATAGGCCAGGATAGAACTATGTTGAAAAATCCCACAAACCCAAAGAACAGTTGCATGTCAATTCTCGACTCTTCCCTAATCTGAACCTTGAGGAAGACGACGTAGAGAGCATAAAACACAGCCGACATCAAAGCCAAGAAGTCTCCCAAAACTGGTAATGAGGTGGCAGCCTTGTTAATTATTGATGGCCCTATTCCTTCTGGTTGGCCATCGGGAGACCCGTCAGAAATAGCAACAAGGATAACACCAACAAAGCTTGTTACAAGCCGGTGAGCCGAATCATACATGGAGAGGACGAAATTAACTACATACGCAGTAAGCACAGCTCCAATCTTGATCAATGTTAGGGTTTCCACGCGGAACATACGTCCAACGGCAAGAGTAAACATGCCTTCCAGGGATGACGTATTGGTACAGCTGATGAATAACAGTAGTACAAACACACTCACCACTTGTGCCAGACAGAATTGTTGAACTTGCGACGCTGGTGTATGCCAGAGCGGCGTTCAAAGCCCAGTTCGCAATAAACCACAGGAAGCAGAATCCAAGTGCCAACCTTGCGGTCTCCTTCACGGTGAACGGCCTATCGACCTGATCAATTGGAGCTATCAGCTCCACCTAGATATAGTCAGAGGGGTCGTGTGAAAGAATGATAGACAATGTAATTACTGCAGGCTCTGCATCAATGTCAAGCTCTTGCTCCAGCGGCTGATAATCTATGATTGACCTGAGGTCGGTATCGATTAGCAATTAGAGTTATGGAATACCGTTTAAAGTTACCTTGTGGATTTGGGCGGACCCCACCGATCAGCCCATAATCTTCGTGTAATGTATGGCAGCAAGTAAAACACAAATGATGCGGTGTTAGTGTATGTTATCCTGCATCACGGTAAGGATGTATCCAACTACGAAGATAGGAATCACACTTACAAGAATGGCTTCTGGTACCCGTCGTCATACATGTCCTGCAGGAAATTAATGGATATCACTGCTCAGAAGTGCGCTCGTTTGCTTACTTGCGTCAAGAAACTGGACGCAGTCCATAATAGGACAACCGCGAAGAGGAGACCGAGGCCGACAATGTAATTCTTGGTGTTCGTGTTCCTAGGAACGCCTTCTGAAGGCTCGCCGCTGGGGTCGGACACGGTGTCCATCTGAACCAAAGGATGATCGATGAGACAAGACTAGCACTGGGTGGGCATACGCACTTATTCGATGAAGGGCCCGAGGGATCCAATGGGTGCCAACATGTGTTGCCGTGTGAATTTTCGAGAAGACAGATTGAATGTCAGTACCAGTGGCACTTAGCACTCTACAATCAACCAATTCAATGGTCTATCTTTAATGCTACTCTCGAATCAAATGAATCCATTTCAATGTTACATGTAGATAAAGACAGGTATGTATATAATACACCGCACTGAAGCGCCTAGATTGGTAGTCCGTGATAATGAAGGAATATATGAAGTGTACCATGAAATGCAAACAGAAAAATGACATGACGGATCCGATGAAGGTATAGAAGGGTGTACGAGCCACGTAGTGCGCTAAAACGGCATTGTAGGGCGAAAGCCAGCATACGATTTGACTTTCTCAAAAATCCTAAAGAGGCTGATGACAATATTGATGCAATACGTGACAAGGCCAACCCCAACCAGGCAAATCAATGCAAGTTGATAGTCGCAAAGCGTATCTCCCACTCCGCCCTCATTTCGTCCAAGGTTCGGAAGCGTTAGCTCTGGCCGACTAAGTTCATCGTACCAAGCTATGCTTCTCGCTGATGCACAGGGAATAAGAGAGGTGAAGAAATTGTCGAAACAGAGGGAAAACGCCGCAGACCATGCACAGATGAAACAAACTTCGAGGAGGGTGTGTGCAAGTTTGGCAGATGTTCGCCATAATCCCATGGGGCGACCGAAATATTCGAGCTGTAATGGAATGAGATGACAGTGAGAAATCAAGGTGGAAAGACTTGCATATATCGCCACCATGACATGGACCAAAGTCAAAGGTGCAAATATAATCACTAAGGTTCTGGCAGACGTATGCTCATCAAGTTGTCACTTATCAAGCTGTGAAGTGACGTACGGAGAACTTCCTACGATTCCCATGACACTATATTGCAGTTCGACGATACGTATTCTGATAGCCACCGCAAGGGCCGCAGTGGTAAATGTTATATTGATGAATCTAAAAAGCTAGATCGCAGATTTATACACACAACAAAGTGAGTAGATAGCACTGTACTCACCAATGGCACATATATATTCGTAAGAATGAAAGTTCTGAAGCGCTTCGTCCTAGATCTCCCAGAGTTGGACCTGTCTCCTGATTCATTATCTGAGCGATCTTCAGCCATCCCAAGGTTGGAATAATCATTCGTAGGGTAATCGCGTGTTGGTTCCCATGGCGTGTCCCAACCAGGAGTTTTATTGCAAGGTAAAGTGAAAGGCGCAGAAGACTCGGCATGAAAATGTACAGCTCCCTTCTCCAGTGGAGACGCCGTCTGAAAGTGGGGTTCATTGTACGACCGAGGATTCATGTATGATGGTAAGGGTGGTCTATTTTGGTGGGCAGCACCTATCTTGCCAGCTGCTTGACCCGATGGCTCTCCCTGAGGTTCTCGAGGACGTGCAAACGTCCCCCAGGGTGATTTATTCTCGGACCAAGTTCCATTTACTCCTCCAAATGACGAACGAGAAGCGGCGAGGTCGGATGGTTTCTGATCATATAAATGATGGTCATCATCTATGGGAGAAGGAGGTTCATCTTGCGCCCAAGCTATGTAGATTAGGGAACAAAGTAAGCGACACCGCTCGATTAACATTCAGAAATTCATACGGGGTGCGGTAACGACGGTCCTCGTCGCTGAAGGTACTACAAGTGCATGACTCCGGACTGATGCTGCAAGACTACTATTTGACGGAATCGATAGAGGTTTTCGAGTGCTGGCAGCTGATAAAGACATGGGCGAAGGAATGAAAAAAGAATGAGGCCTAGAGACCAGCTAGTGCAGATTGAATGCCGGTCAGTTGTTTTTCAGGCCATCCGCTATACACAGATTCTGGTAAGTGATGCGAAAGTGCTCAAAATAATAACTAAATGTGCCGAGATGCCGACTATATGTGGTTACACCTGGGGTCATTCAATTATCGGTAAGGTTAACACATGGAGGACGGTTTTCCCTCAGTGTCAGCTAGCGGCCCTGTCGGCTCGAGATTCATTTCTCAAAACGACCTAGAGGAGGCGAAGGCCCGCAGAGACGAACAGTGGAAAGCAGCATATGCCAGGTGCGCAGCAGATACAGCCTTGACTCAAAGTACAATGCCACATGAAGCTATACTAGGCTCGGACAGGTTCCTCCGCCACAGCCTGCGGAAGATTCATTCGATGGTCGAAGTCTAGCAGAGGTGAGTAGCAATGCTTTTGCTTCCAGTGTTCACTTGAAATAGAACCGTGAATAGAAATTAGCCGCGAACAGGGTAGGTTACTACAGTTGTTCTTCATTTGGTGGATTCATAGGTGGGTTAGGCCGCGAAGCAGGAAGAATGGGAGGAGAAGACGAAATTAGGCAAGTCAGAATGATGTCTTTTCATGGTGATCTTGACTTGCCCAATTGTAGCAAATCAATTTCGAGCACTAGAAGAGGACGAGATCATGTTTCTAGATTCCATCAGAGAAAAGCAGGCCGAAGAAGAACGCCTCCGGAAAGCACAGGACGGCGAGGAGCTTTCAGACTTCAGAAAGTATGTCTCCGTTCATTATTTCTCCGTCGCTGACATTGAGAATCCGCGAAGAGCTGTTGCAGCTAGGGAAAATGACCTCAACAAGCCTACGCAGCCTATGGCACAACCACGGAAACAGAGTGATGATACTCCGGAGAAGCCTAAAGCTCCCGTGGTGACGTCCAAGAAAGATGTCAAGAAATCATTGAAGGGTGTTGTAGTGAAGAAGAGACCCAAGTCTAATGTTCCAACACCCAGCGAACGGAAGGCGAAGGAATCTATCAAGAACATCGATGAGGATGCACCACCAGTCACAAAACGTCGCAAGATATCCGAATCATGACATCCATCGTAATTCCATCTCCCGACTTTCCTGTAGTTGTCATTGTGGATTTGTTCGTTGTAGCACCATCTAATTCAAGAACACGCTGCTCAGTCTTGACATTCCATTGTATTCTAGATACAACACCAGAAGCATGCATGATATATGCTCATTTGTCTTCTCCGTGGGTCAGGTCTCATCCTCCCCGAGTTGTCGGTGTTGGTGTCCATCGCACACGGTTGAGATCCCTTTCCCCAGTCTGTCTCGTTTCCCAGCCAGACATTCGACCCATTGCCTCCGCCCTTCTCGCTGCTGCGGTACCCATCGTAGTTCTATCCAACAATCGTTTGGCTGCAGGTGTCAGATTGCCAGGTGCGTCAGCTCTCCGCGGAGTCCAACTTGGAGGGCCCATAGAACCTGACTTTGAGGAACTTCCTCGGGCTGGTGTACGTCCGATAATTGGGGTCGGCCCCCCAAGGAGAATGGCTTTCGCGCGAAGGCTTTTTGAAGCATGTGAGGATAGCCTGTGAGATAATGCCTCGCGGCTCGACGGCGCAGCAATATGGAAAGGTGTGCTAGGCAGTGGCAAGGCTTCTGCTGGATCATCGGACTTTGATAATATCCGTGGAGTTGCATTTAAGGTCCCCCATGTCATGAGCTGATTAACGGCAGAAGGGCCCAGCTCAGCAGCGGTAGGTGAAGGCAGGCTGGGTACAAGCGAAAATTCATTGATGGGGGACCGCGGTCGATCTAGTGAGGTGGTTAGAAGAAAAAAAAATTGACCGACGTGAAATAGAACTTACATGGCGTGCCAGTGATGGCGGCATCAATTCGACTGCGAGTGGGACTTGGCGGAGCAGATGCAGCTCGCGACTGAGAATCCCCTTCATCTTGTTCTGTTAGACGTGTATTCACATGCGTTATGATACCGAGATCATCGCTTGCTTTAGCTTTCGATGTACGCGGGTGGTACGGAGACATGTCGGCGTCAGGGGAGAACATGAGAGAATTGCGGGCCTGGAATCCAGGCCCTCAGCCATAAAATGAAAATTGAAAATATCATTTGAGCCAAACGCACCTTGAAATTCCAGCCATCAACACCAGCCGGACGAGTATCTTTCCTTGGCGCCATAACGTCCATAGGCTCGCCTTCCTCAGCCGCTTCACTGAGGATGGCCACCTCCTTTCCCTTATCATTGTCCTTCGTATCTTGACTTTTACCTTCAGGTTCCTTCGACGACTCTCCACTTTGCGTGATGAGTCCTGCGACATTAGGGGCCTCGATTACAAACTTCTCTCTCACACCTGGTGCTTGAGAAGGCTCAATCATCATCCTCTCCCTCGCCTCAATCATCCTATCCCTCTGATCCTCGACTCTCTTCTGTGCCTCCCATGCCCAACCCCACCTCTCCTTCCTCTTCCGGTTCTCCTCATCCATAATCTGCGTAAAGCTAGCGTTGTCTTCCGAGGTGTACCGTGCCTGGAAGTTGTCTAGACTCATGCTTGTATTATACCGCGGGCGTTTCGTCACTGGCTCCCCACGTGGCGTGTGTAGCGGTGTCTCGGATGCACCAGCACCATAGGGCGTTGCGGACGGTGTCTGCCACGGTCGTCCGCGGTAGGTGGCGGGGGTACTGTTAACTTCTTGTAATCTACGCACGGATGCGTTGATCAAGTGGGGGTCTCTCGATGTCACAGCATCAAGGTATTCATTGGTCGCGTCGAGATGCACGAGAGAAGGGAAGAAGTCTCTCGCTATGATGTGAGACAAGGCTGCTGTGTACTCATCTTCTTCGAGCACTTGTTGAGAATTTAGTGAGCGAGATGATTCAGATGGACCGGGGGTAGACATTATAGGGAGTGTGGGTAGTGATACTCGTGTACAGTCCAAATGGACTTCAGTCACTGTGCAGTGGACGTTCCCGAAGGGGAGAGCATTGTCATTGTGGTTACGTAAATGATCATTAAGAATAATTCACACAATTCCGCAGAGAAAAATAAAATGACAGATGGAAAGAAAAAAATACGAGCACAGATCGGCTGTAGAAATAAACAAGTAATGTATCATGGCACCAGCGGAAGTGGGGAGAAGCGCGAAGTGTCGCTGGTAAATGGGTATTCGTTCTGTTTGTGTTCATGAATGTCATACGAGGCATGGATCAGCAGGTACACCCTGCAGAATAGTTCGCGAAACGAGTGAGCATGGAGTAATGGTCCTCGAGACCTAAAATGCAAGATGCGTGTAATCTAAACGTTCATCAGGGTGCGCCACTCCAAAGTCAGCATAGCATATCACAGACGGAAAATGAGAGATTCAGGAAGAAAAGTCAAGAAGCGCCGCCACGTCCAAAATTGAGCACGTTGCTCCCAGACCTGCCCCGAGGTTTCTTGTCAGGTTCTAGCAAACCGCTATTGTCCTGACTAGGAAGCTCCAATCCGCTGCTCTTCCACGCAGGTCGACCAATCCTGCTCTGTGACAATATCGAGGCACTGCTGGCGGAGGATGGGATCCTAGAGGATGCCCGAACTGTAACATTGGAGTGCGACAAAGGGAGCTGTGGTGGCGATCTCAAATCCTTCTGAACTTTGCTACTGTATGAGAACGGTCGTTCACGAGGGCGGAACTCTGAATCCGAAGAAGGCGTAGGTGACCCAGCATTGCTAGAACCTATAGAGGAACGTTTCGGTTGACTATATGGACCGCCGTGCGGACCAGTCCCTGGTCCGGTGGACTTCTTGTAGCCAGGGACTGCTGGACGGGAGATCGGAATGGGAAGAAAAGTGGGAGTCGCGGGGCGAGACGAAGGAGTAGGTATGGAACTCATTGTTGCAGTAGTGCTGAGGCTTGCTCCGGAGAGGCGTGATTGAGGTCGACGACTATGGGTCATTGTGCTTTGGCCAAATTGACTGGGCTTGGAAAAAATAGGAGATGATACCGATAAAGGAACTGCACAGCGAAAAGCGCTGGGGGGTGAGGGACTAGATGAGCGTCCGTGTTCCTTCTCAGCATCCTTATTTGGAGAGGGAGTAGTATCGTCCATAATGAGAACCCATCCTGAATTATCAGGGTTGGGAGTAGTCGCACCACTCGCCAAAACAGTGTCTACGCCAAGCCGCTGTGGAGTCGGTCTTCCAAGTTTGTTGTCCGGTATCACAGAACGTGTAAAGGTACTCTTGGTTGACAATGTAGAGGATATAGTAGATGTGGAGGCCATCGTGGACATTGTCGCTCCCTGCCGCCCAGCATTGCTGCCCATCCGTAAGCGAGGAACACGTGTATGAATCTTCTGTTCTAGATTCCTGACACGAGCACGCATTTCGGAAACCATTTGAACACCCTTGCTTCTGGATGCCATCATGGGTATGGCAGTGATGTTGGATACGCTAGAACTGGCAGTAACAGCGGCAGGCCGTGGGACAAGGGCAGGAGTCCGAGGAGAGTTGCGTGAAGCAGCAAGGGTTGGAAGGGTGTTCGAACGAGCCATTGATGAAGGTGAGGAAGTATTAGGGTTATGTTTGCTCAGCTGGAAACCTGCGCGCTGGAGTAAGATGGACTGTCCATAATTTGAGTTGGCAGCGGTAGAAGGCGGGCGGGTAGGGGTAGGAATAGAGGATTTCTCGTTGGAAGAGAGATCAGATAGTTCAAGATCTGGCGGCGGCGGAGTACTAAGCAGATTGTCATCCGATGAAGCCGTTGAAAGAGGAGGGAATAGTGATGAAGCGGTAGTGGAACCCGAAGTTTCGGTCAAAATGCTCGGTGCCCTAGAGCGAGCAGCTATCAGCTGATCTTTGAGGATAGAAATTTCTACAGATGAATCTAGCAGAAAAGTGTAAGTGCTCTATCCCCATGCAGTTCAAGATAACATACCTCGTAGCTCATCCTTGACACGTTGTAGTTCTTCCTCCAAATTAGCCTTGTCAAAGAGTTCATGCTCGAGCAATATCTTTTCCTCCAGCGCCTTGGAATACCTTGCTTCTATATCCGCCAGACTCGACGCGACCACACGCTCATTTCTCTCGAGGTCATCATTGCCCAACTCCAGGTCGCGCAATCTGACCTTCAATTTCTGAGACTCCTGCCTGAGTGTATCTAACTCTCGTTGCAGGGAAGTAGTGGTTGTATTGTACGTGGTCTGTAGCGATATGAATTTGGACTTTGTGAAGGGTTGATTAGCGGACTGGGTTCGGAAAACGCGTGGAGAAATACCTTCCATTCGTCTCGGTCTAATTCTGTCTTTGCGACCTTGACTTTGAGATCCTGTTGTGCCTTCTCTGTACGGTCTATTTCCTTGATTAACTCCTCCTCAAGCTCTTTACTAGAAGTGTGAAATTCATCGAGTTCGGCACGAGTCTCTGCCAGCATATCGGCGACCTCATTATACTTCGCTTTCCAGTCCGTGGAGGAGTAACTGCTTTGAGAACATTGTTAGGAAACCAGATTGAGTGTGGCAAAAAGGGTATGGGTACTCTAACTGGTTGTCTTCTAAGGAGGCCATTATTGGATCTCTGCGTAGGGCATCTGTAGGAGACAGAACGGCCGTCATGAACCCTGTAAAGAAATAAAGTACAACCTAGAAACACAACCACTAGAAAATATCAAAGGAGAAAGGAAAATTGGTGGAAACAGGAGAAATGCTTGCAATTTGGTTCTTGACTTGCACACTTCTATGTAACATTTGGTTGACCCGTGCCACACTTTGATTACATAATTCAAAGATCTAATTTACAAAGTCTCAGGTTTCGCGCACTTGCGCTTTTCTATTCGACCTGTCTTAGGACACCTCATTTCTTGCCACGAAACAGGATTCATTGATGCCCCTAGATTGTCGGTTAGAATTCGTACACGGCGGAACCAAGGACTCTTACCAGCTTCACTGGTGGCAAAAATGACACCGAGGTCGTTGCGTGCAGTAGTGATGTAGTAACTGCGAGCATCACCAAGAGAAATCTGCGATGATTGAGCAAATCATTAATTACCGTGTTCACTGGATTAACTTACCACTACACCCTTGACGACATCTCCCCCACGAAAACAATCGCTGATCTTCACCTTGTCTTTCTCGGTAGCTCTAACATCTTGAGTGCGTATAACACCATTAAATTCTTCACCAGCCGGTAGAGGGACGCCATCAACAACTGAAATGGATACCATCGCCTGCAAAGGTGACAGACGAGTGACGGTCCCTAGTACGACCGAATTTTCTGCCGGTGGATGTGCTCGTACGCGAGATATTGCCAGGGTCTGCACATATTGAAAATCGAGTATGATTTGATCGTCAAGAGAATTAACCAACAGATCCTTCGTAATGTGCGACACCAACTAGGCTCGCTCTAACTTGCCCATCTTTTAAGTATAAACCTCCTCCAAGTTTTGGTACTGGACCACGAGAAAGGGATACCGGTTGACCTGGGAGTAAGATATCGGATGCCATGGGAAATCAATTGATGAAACCGAAAGCGAGCAGCTGCCGTGGAACGATGTACAAGGGAAAAGTCGGGAGACCAAGTATTAATTAAGTTAAACTCGCGTCGTTCGATCGGGTTTGTCGTTATTTGGCTGTGACATACTACTTCAAAAATCTCAGCCCACTCTGACTATACTTCCGCTCTCGAGGAATCGTGCTTCTGCCCCTTCAGCAACAATGGCCTCCTCTTCTATCGCTCGCGTCCTTTCACGGCGTATGATTCTCATTTCTTCATGTTGCTCACAACTAACATCATTAATAGAGATGCACATTTCTGCACGGAGACATGCCCTGACCAAGTTCTCCATGCCTGCCATGAGTCCCACAATGACCGAGGGCGGTATCGCCTCCTGGAAAAAGGCGGAGGGTGAAACATTTGCCGCCGGTGATGTGCTGCTCGAGATTGTGCGTTCACCTAACCTGGTCCTTGCTTCCATTCCGTTCCTCATGTCTGTTTACAGGAAACGGACAAGGCTACCATCGACGTAGAGGCCCAGGAGGACGGTATTCTTGCCAAGATTATCGTACGTCAGCTTCAAGCTTCAAGTTTTCATTCTCTCACATTTCCCTGCGCACATTTAGGCCCCGGATGGTTCAAAAAATGTCGCTGTCGGCTCGCCCATTGCTATTATGGCTGAAGAAGGCGACGACCTGTCAGGTGCGACTCAATTGGCTTCCGAGCCTTCGGCCGCACCTCCTTCCCCACCTAAGATGGAAAGCACGCCTGAGCCCCCCAAAGCTGAGGAGGCTCCCAAGCTTACTCCATCCCAGGCCAAGCCTGAGCTTGCCAAAGGCGAACGGATATTCGCATCCCCCATTGCAAAAAAGATCGCTTTGGAACGCGGCATCCCATTGGCCCAAGTCAAGGGCACTGGTCCTGAGGGACGCATCATCCGAGAGGACATCGAGAAGTACCAACCACCCGCGACAGCAGCCTCAGCGGTCGCTGCCACTTCTTCAGCACCTGCTGCTTCCCTTCCAGAATACACAGACACCCCAGTTACAAATATGCGACGCGTCATTGGCTCACGTCTCACCCAGTCCAAGCAAGAGCTGCCACATTACTATCTTACCGTCCAGATCAACATGGACAAGACGATAAAACTCCGGGAGGTCTTCAACAAAACACTTGGCGACAAAGACAAAGCTGCTAAGCTCAGCGTCAACGATTTCATACTCAAGGCCGTTGCATGTGCATTGAATGACGTACCCGAGGCTAACTCGGCATGGCTCGGAGAGGTCATCCGACAGTGCGTACTTCTGCGGACATAAATGTATCAGATCTAATTCACCTTGCCCTTAGGTACAAGAAGGCTGATATCTCAGTTGCTGTCGCAACTCCCACTGGCCTGATTACACCTATTGTGAAGGATGTCGGTTCTAAAGGATTGGCAACCATCTCTAGTGAAGCGAAAGCTCTCGCCAAAAAGGCTCGGGATGGCAAGCTCGCTCCTCAAGAATATCAGGTAAGTGACATACTTTCATGCCGACTGAATGAAATTTATTGTTTCGATAGGGTGGCACGTTCACGGTGTCCAACCTTGGCATGTACGATATCGAACACTTTACTGCTATCATCAACCCTCCCCAATCGTGCATCCTTGCCGTTGGCACCACGAAGCCAACAATCGTCCCAGCTCCTGAGGAGGAGCGTGGTTTCAAGACTGTGAACATGATGAAAGTGACACTGAGCTCGGACCACCGGACAGTCGATGGTGCTGTGGGCGCTCGCTGGATGACTGCGTTCAAAGGTTACCTTGAGAACCCACTCACATTCATGCTTTAAAAGTACAATGTTTTCGTGTCTTTGAGGTCTGCCCATTGTTTCTAGACTAGATTACATTCATTACATGCACGCGTTATTTTTCTGTTGACTTGCGTGATGAAAGCATAAAGCCTTAAAATTGTGCACCTGCCAGCGGGGCTTATGCGCCCCCCTAGTGTTCAAGTTCTAGACCCATGGAGGTCGGAGAATGGTCTGACTCATTCCTTCGCAGAGCCAAAGTATTACTATCAGTACACCCCCTGAGGCTTGTTCGCGACCACTTGCTAATTCTCCGTATTTTCCTCCGAACTGATCGACGGCAGTTCTGGAATGGCGCACGATAGCAAATTCAACAAGTTGAATGAGTACCTCGTCGAAACTCTGGGGCAACTGCTCGAGGCGAAAAAGGAAGCTACTGTCATGCGCGAGAGACTCACAAATTTAGAAGCAAACCTGACCGAACGCGACCGGCTGAACGCATTGAAGCAAAGTGAAAATGATGAGGTACGTAGGCGCGATCTCTTTGATGTTCCTCTTGCCCAATCATCTACAGCTTCGTGTCAGAAGCACGAAACTCGAGTTTGAGATGACGCAGTTGCAGAACGTGGTATGTGGAATACATATTGATCCGATTGCTAGTAGAATACTCTATGTACTGACGCGTTCGCCGTTGTCAGAATGCGGCACTACAGCTTGCAACGAAAGATCGCGATGCGTTACATGAACAATTGAAAGTGTCCAAGATGGATGTTACTAGGCAGCAAGAGAGGGTGATTTTGAAACTAAATAATCGGTTCGACGCAGTCTAACACGTGTTTCAGGCTAATACGCTAGAGCAACGACTTCAGGAGTTAAATAACGAAAAAACAGCCTTGGCGCGTGAGCTTCAAGCAGCTGCACAGATTGTGCGCGTGGATGTAGGACCATTTTTATCTAACATATTATCATGCCACAGCAACTAAAATACTCCATGCAGATTGGCGTGAATACAAATCCTCTCCCAACTCCCCGTAGCACGCCCAATGGCGCCAGATTACCAGTCGTACTGGGGCCCTCGACAGCTGGCCCATCTCGTGACCAAAACTTGAAGGAAGAACAAGATGTTTCGGTGGATATTTTTGCAGTACATCCTCCCTCTCAGTTACCACCTCCTCGAAAGCGAGCTATTGAGAACGCGCCGCAACTCATTCCTGACCTTGCGGATGGCGGAACTGTATGCTTTACAAGACCCTTTATAACAACTCACATTGGGGGAGGGTCGCAAGCTCTCATTTCAAAGTAGGCTCTTAACTTATGTGTTTGATCAACCTTGATGGCTTCAGCTTATAAACTCTTCAGCATCGCAACGCCAAAGTCTCTAGCCCTAAAATTCGGTATAACAAGCTACCTTTGCCCGAACTTGTGGGAGAATCCTTGGTGTCCAACAAACCCTGGCATGGCTGGGTACATGTTTGTTGGCTTAGGGGAGGAGATTCATAACTTTGTTCAGCCGGAGGTACATGAACTCTTTGTTGGGGTTGAGAAAACCAAATACAGACTTATGGGTCGGTATCGGGCCCATCGTGTTGAACCCTTGACTGTTGAAGAATGGCTGACGCTCTCGGAGAAAGTAAGTATAATTAGCCTCGAAGTCATCCGAGTCATCCCTTAATTTTGGCCTATTAGGTTCGATTCAAGTACTGCGAAACCACACAACGAAAAGCGAAAGACTCACGTTCCGTCGAGGGCATAAAGGCTGCTTATGAGCGTGGTGAACTTCGTGCTCCCTGCGTCAAATTGACATGTCTTGATTTCAAGGAGGACCTCTACAAGAAACTGAAGGCACGAAAAATGGGACAGAACAACATCAACCCCTGGTCATCTCAGCGTTCGATTAAACAGGAATTGCCTGTTACACGCTCGTCACAAAAACGCCGCCGCATTGAAGAGATCATCAACGTTGACGAGTCCTCCATGGACTCTGACAGCGACGCTTCCGAATACTTAGGGTAGTATTAGATACCTACTTACATAATTCGCATCAATCGTTCCGAGTCATCATCGACGGCGACTAGTACTGCATACTCTAGTCTACAAGGCCTAATAACTTTGTATCATAGCTTCGATTCCTTTTTCCTGTGACTGTACTTTTGCCAGACCTTGAAGCACGAGAACCGTGACTAGATAGACATCTTGAACAATGCCAGGCCGTCGTCGCGAGTCTCCGCTCAAGAATCCAAGTTGAGATTAATGTGTTTCATGACGAACAACACTCACCGACTTCGTCAGGCAGGGCCTATATCGCACTAGGATTAGAGGGGTCAGCTAACAAACTCGGTGCAGGAGTCATCAAACATGCTGTCGATGGATCGACCGAAGTGCTCTCTAACGTTAGGCACACTTACATCACACCTCCTGGGGAGGGATTTCTTCCCCGAGATACTGCCCAGCACCATCGAGAATGGGCATTAACGGTGATTAAAGATGCAGTTGCAAAAGCTAAGATTACGATGCATGACCTCGACTGTATATGTTATACCAAAGGTTAGCTGAATCCCTTTTGAAGTTTCGTGTTTGAATGTTCCTCCAGGCCCTGGCATGGGTGCACCTCTGCAGTCTGTTGCTCTAGTTGCTCGCACCCTCTCATTATTGTACGAGAAGCCCCTTGTTGGTGTCAATCATTGTGTCGGACGTAGGTATATCCAATCACGGTGTGCAACTTTCACTGATGTTGTCAAACAAGATATTGAAATGGGACGGCAAGTTACTGGAGCTCAGAATCCAGTAGTACTATACGTGTCTGGTGGTAACACACAGGTCATCGCATATTCACGGCAATGCTACCGGATCTTTGGAGAAACACTCGATATAGCTGTTGGAAACTGCCTTGACAGATTTGCCAGAGTAATAAACCTGAGCAACGACCCAAGTCCAGGATATAACATTGAGCAAGAGGCAAAGAAGTGTTTTACTTTCTTTCTGTTCGTGGTATTTTCATTGACCTGGCGTACACCTAGGGGAAAACGACTCGTCCCGTTACCTTACACTACCAAGGGAATGGATGTTAGCTTGTCTGGCATACTGACTTCGATCGAAGCCTACACATCCGACCGTCGGTACCGGGCTCAAGGCGAACTTGATGAAGTGTCAGAAGATATTATCAGGCCCGCGGATCTCTGTTTCTCCCTTCAAGAGACGGTGTTCTCCATGCTTGTTGAAATAACAGAACGAGCGATGGCTCATATCGGGAGTAGAGAGGTTCTTATCGTCGGAGGAGTTGGCTGTAAGATATTTGTTCTGACCCGTTATGGCCAACCTGATTTATCCACATGAAGGTAATGAACGACTGCAGGAAATGATGGGCATCATGGCACAAGAGCGAGGTGGATCGGTGTTTGCAACCGATGAGCGGTTAGTCTTTTGAAGCACTAATGACATGGTTTTCTTATTCACGAACTTGTAGTTTCTGCATTGATAACGGCATCATGATTGCTCAGGCTGGTCTACTGAGCTACCGCATGGGATATCAGACACCTCTTGCAAAGAGCACCTGTACGCAAAGGTCGGTGCCTCAATATTATGGAGTCGTCTTGCAGAAAGTAATTTTTGTATTCAAGATTCCGGACCGATGAAGTGCATGTCGCATGGCGACCCTGAACGTGTGAACCCCCACTTATTCTACATTAAAATATCGTCAGTATCTGTTTGTATTGTTACTGTGCAACGTTCGCCAGCACCAGCTTCCAGTCCTCTGGTTCCCCTTTCATCTCTTGGCCGAGTTGATCTAGCCTCTGCCACCACCACCTGTGACTCTTTGCGTACTCTCCCGTATCATCTTCAGATACCCTGGTTTGCCAAGGCTTGTCAGCCAAAATGTAGTGAAGGCATCTGATCTCCTCGTCTCTCCACAGCGGTTTGTGAATTAACATCAATGTCTTGAGTGCATTGTAACACCATGGAAGAGGTTTCCACTTTCCTCTAAATAAATCTGACAGGAGGTCTTGGTCTGGGAATGACCAAGTTGGCACTAGAGGTGAAGTGTAAAGGTGGTTGCGGACAGTTTCTGCAAGAGCTAGGGACGGATTGAGAACCACGATGCCGGAGTTTAGCTGAGTGTGGGGACGCGGGCTTGCTTCTGTAATGAGCACTGGAGTAGTCAAACCAGAGGGGTGGATCAACGGAGTATATGCGCAATTCTCGGGAACCCTGGAAGACTAAATGAGGTATTATAATGACAGATAAGTCAAATGGCATACCAATCAGCAGGATAGTGGGGCAGTTTGCGTGGGTTACAAGCACACACATGCGCAGCAGCTATCCAGTTGTTTGGGAGATCGATGTCAAATAATTCGTCCATATTGCGCATCACAATCATATCGGCATCCATGAGGACGACGCGCTATGCTCAAAACACGTGTAAGTCATGAACACTGCAAAATCTGAACCAGATACTTCATATTCCTTCAGTTCAAATGCCCTTTATCTTGCCATGAATGGCCCATCAGTTCCATAACTGATCTGCACGCACCTCAGCTTCGTCCATGTATCAGCGAATCTTGCGTCATGCGTTGAAAGTGAATGCTTTCCCTCTGGAGGGCGCAGCGATTCAACAGGCCTAATGGAAATTCCCCTTCGCTCCAGAACACTCCGAACATCTTGGGGTAGCGTAGGAGTGACCATGACAATAAGAGGGAACGCAGATTCCACAGATCTAAGGGTACAATCGAGCACCAGAACGCCAGGTAAATAGCTGGTTGCTGTGAGTAGAGTCACATAAGCCGCCCTTCTAGCCATCGCGATTGATATTACTGGGGAAAGGGAAGGGAGCGACGGAGCCAAGATAAAGCGGATTGATAATTGCTCAAATATACTACCCAAAAGATTGGACAGTCGGAGGTTGCGGCCCTACTTAATTACCGCATTTTAGATCTGCACCCGCGTTTTCGCACATCTACCTTGGCGCTAAGCGCTAAAACTTGAAATGGCCTCGCAAGGATTCGAGGAACTCATGCAAAGGGATTCGTATACATACGCAATGATCACATCGCGAGAATAACACGGGGATTTAGCACAAACAAGCCACCATACAAAATTTGAAACCCTTCACGCTCACACCAGCATTTTTCGGGCGGCGGGCACTTCAGGCAGCGGGCGCTGTGTCACGGTGGTGGCGTGATGTAGTAGGTGACGAGAAGTAGGTGGGCAGGTTTGTCATATAAACTCTGCTTCAATCACCCAGATTTGATCCCAGACGCAGACTTGTAGTCCGCCCGGACATGCACCCAAACCGGCCGTATCTTCAGCACAAACGTTCGAGGATTGTGTATGTTAGACTTCGCTACCACAATACGAGACCTCGCGTGTATGATCTTGGCATGGGGTCCAAAATCAAGCTCAAATTAGGGTCGAGCTAGAACGAGGTGTGCATGCACATTTCAAGTCACGGTGTTCAAACTCCCGCCCTGTTAGGGTTCCTTAAATTACTTGGAACAAGTAGATCAAGGCCGCTCCCAGTGGCGTCCCTGCTCTCCACTCCCACCTTGAGGGCCAGGCTATCATTTCTGTTTCGCAGATAGTCGAGTTACTCATATTCTCATACATGTAAGATAGGGCACCTCGCCGATCACTGTTTCTGCCTCGAAAACATCGCAACTATATCCATGCAAGAGACCACTTTGCCACACGAACGTCAACATGTTGGGTTTTGTAAGTCCTTCGCTTATTCCGAGGTTTGACCTTAGGTCATTGTCAAGTTTATATGAATGGTGATGGGGTTTCATTTAATGTTTTCCACCCGTTTCGGGGTAGACAGGCACCGCCAATGCTACCTAACAAGAGGGTCGGACTGGCAGTATCTAGCCCAAGAACCAGTAACAGCCACCGGTGACGCAGGGTGACTCTTCAAGTTGTCAGCCGTGTGATTGTCGATATACTTACGACCTTTCCGTCGGTAGCGAGTTATCGAGGACAGTGATTTGTGACATCAAATGGAAAAGTATGGCCCAAACTCGGCACAATGTCGTACAATTTTCATTAGGATACCACAAGTTCACAACCCTTAGAGGTCAACGAGATTTCGATGTGCCCTATAAGTATCGTACGTTGGTGATCAGCAGGAATCCATCCCTCACTCTCTGAATTCGCCATTTAATCTGCACATTTTCATGCCAGGACTAGAAGAATATCTCTATGCTCTTGACTGGAATAACAGCATATCGGGTTCGTCAGAGCTTGTTGGACATGAATCATTGTGCTAAACTTCGTCATTTCCAGTTGCAATCATTACCCTGATATCCTATGACTACGGTCAGTAGCTTTCATGAACCCTGTAGTACGGTTGAGCGTAATATCATCTAGTGCTTCAGTTTGGGAAAGAGGTAAGGAGGGGGTTGTTTCGTTATCTTCGAGTACTCATGATCATATATCGCAGGTCACGTTCGTTTGGGTTAGAGTTCAACCCCAACGATATGAAGTTCCGGAGCTGACCGGTTATGCAGGAAAGGCAGTGGTCAGTGATGACATATCTATACCTTGTTGTGAGCTCCACCCTGCCAAAGTGCTTCATGGTTCCCCATTTTCGTTGCTATGTCAGGTTCGATATTTTGGTATTGTCCTTGCAATGTACGTCGTGGTGTTTGTATCCTTCGGATGGTACGTTGTATGTTGACGCTGACGTCTAGGATTTGTGCCACCTGTACGTGATGTGATACCAAATGAGCCATCATTGACTGACCAGTGCTAGGGGGAGGTCTATTTTATATGCCTGAAGCAGTGAGTATATTGATTCTTTCTTTAGAGGATTTTAGGTTGACCTAGACTCAGCCGTACGTCAGAAGTTCGTTTTACAGCTAGCCTGATCTGCTGCTGACCTCTTGTTTAGTTGTGAGTTTATCGTATCGTATTCAACTGAAACTAGCGTTGCTTATCATCAAATTGAAATAGGTTATGGTATATTCGTGTTCATGCAATGGGGTTTTTCTGTATATTTTTGCTTGGCGGAAGGTATGTCGTTATCCATACAGTCTCGCACCTTTGCGCTTCCCATTTTTACATTTGCAGTCATCCTCATCTGGCGTCTTTACGCCCTACATAGCCAATCAAAGCTCATACTTTATGTTCTACTGGGGTTGCTCCTACCTATCGTCGCGCTCTATATAGCGGTGGATGCATTTTTATGGAGCCGGCCTTCGGCGATCTCAGGTGAATTTCTATTTTGATTGAATTCTTTGAAAGCTGATGCTTGTTGTACAGTGCAAGAAATCATAATAACCCCAAATATCAAGTACTGCACGGCTTTCTTCCACACCGGGCCTATGCCTGCAATCTACGCTTCCATCCCCGTCATATGCTATGATATTTTCTTGGTTGTTCTCGCCGTTACCGTCCTCAGGAAGCACCTGAAAGAACGACAAGAATTTAAAATGAAGCCTAACACCTACGTGGTGATGATCGTCCGATATCATGTCATATACTTTGTCCTGTAAGTTCCCTTCGTTTGTTGTGTTCTCTGAAAGCATTCATTGAATCATGCTAGGAATTTGGCGACTCAAATCTTCATGGCGATATTATGGGCCCACCTTACGGTATGATTTTTTGCGATTCCATAGAGATATGTTCTAATGTATGCATGCAAAAGACGGTGATGCTGAGTTTCGTACTGTTGTTCAAGGATACCGCGCCATTGATTATCGTGCCACGTCTTATCATCAGCATTTGGGATACGCATGCTAATGAAGACTGCGCACAAATCAGTACGATGTTCGAGAATTGTGTCTGTTGGACTCCGCCAACGGAATTGGAGCAGCCCGAGGTTGACTCTTGTGTATGATGTTCCAAATTGAGGAAGGAGGTAGAGTGAGGTCCATACTTACCCCCAACTACTTTACATAATGATTATCATTAATTTTAGTTAGAGGTTAGGGGTTAGATGTTAGAGGGTTTGTTGGTTAGTAGTTAGTTGTTAGCAGTTAGTTAGAGTTAGTTAGTGGTCAGCTATGATTATATCCTGTTTTGGAAAGTGAAAAGTTAAATTAAAGTTAAATTAAAGGCTGTTGCACTGGTAGTTACAATAGTTAATGCACAACATTGGATGACTTGCTGTGGGCTCGAAAAATGTAGAATAGAATATCATATTTCGCATTAGGAAGGCAGCCGCGATGCCGGGCTTCATTTGCGATCGATTTGCAATTCAACATTATTTTCTACCCTCTAATAAACCTTAATCGGAAAGGGGGGGTACCCCCCCCTTGCAGATTTTTCAGATTATAATAAACATGTTCTTACCATTTCAGGCCACTAACGCCTGCGATATCAGCTGACATAATGTCGCTACAACTACCTTACGCCCTACTGCGCAGTTGCTCTGGTGTCCCCATGATGAGCAACGGCACTCGTTGGCCTCATTTCTCGGATCCTCATTGTTTCCGTATCATTTTCGGACCTCCATATGACTGCAATGACCTAGATTGGCCTTTGGACTTAGCGACCACAGCAGTCCCTTACAACAAAGTGTCACCCTCGGACCATTCAGAGCCCATTCCTCAAGCTCATTCGAGAAAATTTTCAGTTCAATGTGTTGTTCTGCCTTCACAGCATGCTGCTATTGGTCCAGGGTAGGTGTATTTTCACTCGAAATTGTTGGTGTCCAGTGCTCTGATGTCACTCTGCACTCACAACAGGCTGTTACCTGTCCAGGGTAGTTATTTTTTTTCATGTTGAACGCCCGGTTGTCTTTGCTCATGACGGAGTGTTACCCAGCTAGGGTCCGGGCCTTTTCGTGCCTTGCAGATGCATTCCTTGTGTATAAAGTGACGCTCCTGATCATTGGAAGGTTAGCATTTTTCCTTCGTAACTCTGCCTTCAACATGTCTGACATTCCCCCCAAACAAACCCAATTCTTTACTGGTAGTCCTTGCCACCCCGAATTACACTACAATGAAGCCGGCAATGCATTCGTGTTTGATGCGCCAAATGGTGTGTGGCAGCCTCATCCAGGCATTGCACAGGTATATGTCACACCTGGCTACATTTTCCTTTGCTAATATCGACTCTGGTGCATAGTGCCTGCTTGTTCTTTTGTCTGGATGTTTGTCTCTCCGCTGGTTATTTTCTTGCCACCCTCAAAGACTATGGATGAATGTATTTGACTGGTGTCTTCTTTGGAGTGTGTTGTATTCGTCTTGCCCTCGCTTTATGATTTTGATTGTTCTGTCGGATAAGCTGACGCCAGCTTATTTTGATGGGTTGTGCCAGGACCGCCTGCCATATTTGGAAGTTGCGCCAGGAGCAACTGCCATATCAGGAAGTTACACCAGGAGCAACTGCCCAATTGGGAAGTTACACCAACTCGTGGAACAACACTCAAATAATAGCCAGGCGCTCACTTATTTCAATGTCAGTTGCACCAGAACATCATCCTGATTTGGAAGTTACATTGACGTTACTACCATATTGGGAAGTTGTACCATGCGGCCAACCCACCGACCGCACCATTAAGATTATTGGTCGTAAGAAATGTAGGGTAGACTGCAGGGGTTGCATCAGATTGTTGTTAAGCTGACGTGCACTTGTTTCTGTGTGTCTTGATTGCGTTTATTTTTCTGAAACTTGTTCTTGTCTTGAGGGGGTTGATTTATTGATCGTTGTGTGGTCTTTGCTTGAGTGGTCTCCCCTATGGTAGCGCTCTTCTGGGTGGGACGTGCATTGACTGAGGACGGAATCTTGTTTTCCCTTGACTTTGTTTTGCTTGATTTTTGCTATTTTTTGTGATTTCCTAGCTTGATTGCTGTTGAGGTGGTCTGGGGGTGATGTGTTGGAAGAGGACGGAATTGACTTTGTTTTGCTTGATTTTTGCTGTGGTGGTCTTGCCTTGACTTTCCTTGATTCTATCCTGTCTTGCGTGCGGTGGTATTGGTCGCTCTGTTTGATGGACGAGACAACGAGACACCGAGACAATACGTTCCCCTGACCGAAGCTAGCTAACTAAGCCGAGTCAGTTCTAACCGGGGGGGGGGCGGGTGGTTTTGCTTCATAGTAGTTTTGCTTGATTTTTGCTCTTTTGTTTGCTGTGGTGGTCTGGCTGTTCTGTTCAAAAAGTTGCCCTGGCTGATGCGAGACAGAGTGGAGTCAAAGAAATAGCCGTGCGCCTGCTTATTTTGACCGTGGTTTGCGCTTAATGCATCGGTTGAGAAAATGAGTTCAAAGATATGCGAGCGCCTGCTTGTTTCTGCTGCGGGTTGCGTTGGATCGACCGTCTTTGCTTTGTATGTGCTGTGTTGTTTGCTATCGTGGTCTTGCTTTATCTTCCTGATGCTTCTTTGTTTGCTGTCATAGAAAGAGTCGAAAAAATAGCCTGGTGTCTGCTTATTTTTGCTGAACGTTTGAATCCTCGTGAGATGTGCGAGATCTTTCCATGGTCTTCGCTTTGGTTGGTGGCGCTTGTCTGGGGTGATGCTTTGGCCGAGGACGGAACCTGGTTTTTGCTTGACTTCATTTTGCTTGATTTTTGCTGTTTGTTTGCTGTTTCATGGCTTGACTTTCCTTGATTTCGGCTGTTTTGTTGCTGTCGTGATTTTGTTGTTGTGTGTCTGAATTCATAGTCTTTGCTTGTGGTGGCGCTCTTCTGGGGTGATGCGTCGGGAGAGGACAGAGTCTCATTTCGACTTGACTTTGTTTTGCTTGATTTTTGTGATTTTATGGTCTTGCTCTGGCCCATATTCTTTTGCTTTTCTGATCTCCTCTGCTTTTCTTGACTTTCCTTGAATCGTCTTTGATTTCGTGGTAGCCCTTGTGGTGGCGCTTGTCTGGGGTGATGCGTTGGCTGAGGACAGAACCTTGTTTTTGCTTGACTTCACTTTGCTTGATTTGCTTGAATTTTGTGTCCCTTTTGCTTTATCGCTGCGGTGGTCTTTTGATTTGTCTTGCATGCAGTGTAAGATGTGGTGCCGAGAGACGAGACACCGAGACGATACATTTTCATCCTAAGCAGAAGCCTAGCTCTAACCGGTGGGCGGGTGGTTTTTGCTTGATTCGTAGCTTGGTGTGTTTCCTTGATTTTGCTGTTTTATTGCTATTGTAGTCTTGGTTGTCCTGGTCCTCATATGCGGTCATGTGTTGGTTCATGACAAAACCTCATTTTTACTTGGCTTGATTTGGCTTGATTTTGTGTTATTTTTGTGTCCTCTTATTCAATAAAAGAACCCGCGTGCATGCTACGATAACCCTCGTTGCGACTATCAGTAGTGGTGCATGATTTGCGCATACTTTCCTTCATAAAAAGGTAGTGTCGCATGTCGTTGTAGCCCTATCCAATAGGTCATATCACCTCAGAGTCAGTCATTTGGTACGAAGAAAATTGGCCCTGATATCACACCATGGTCTGTCGAACCCTTGCATGGTTTCATGGTATGTTTGTGTCTACATTTATGATTTTACCTTATCGTAATTCAACAGCCACGTTGTAACGAGACAACAATTGCTGAACACTACATGAAGTAAGTAATCAGCAATATAAAATGTTGTGGTCTGCACAGCCTAGTCTGCTATACTTGTAGACAAGTGCGTTCGACCCGAGGGGTTAGCTATCTGGTATTAGTCTGTGAATAGTGGAATGTCAAATGATCAAAAGTCCGAGCGCGGGAAACAAAGTCCGAAGGTATAATCACGAGTCCGATGCCAAAGCGTCGGGTCCGATGTTTTCGGGTTAGCGGACTAGCGGGTTTCGGGTGCGGGTTCAGCGGATCATGGAGAATAGTGATAGCGAGTGTCGGGAAAGCGAGTGGTATGCGGAATATCAATAATGGCTGGTGTTTTCGGATAGAAAGAGTGGTAATATTTGCAATGTCAACTAGGAACTATGAAATATCGGGTTTGACCACAAAGCGTCGGGGAACGGCTCCCCACTACTTGGATGATGAATAATGCTCGAGGTCAGTCCAATATATATGTAAGTACGTAGAAATGTGGAACCCGTAGGCGAAAGTAGCGGCGGAGTATTTTGGATCCGAAGTACATGTAAATAAACATGAGGCGCTGCAGACTATGGGAAAACATGTAATAGTGCTGGCTACGACGTGAGTAATGTGCGAAATAATCAACTATGCACCTAGTGGGGCTAGCAAGACAGGACAGGACATGGAGAGGACAAGTGCATGGGAAAATATTGGGTCCGCTGCGGCCGAAACGTTGGGTCCGCTAGTCAAAGCATCGGATTGAGTGGGAAGTGATTATTGTGCAATGGGCATTTGACGTGGATCCTAAAATAGCTGAATATGAGCCTAGCGCGAGCTCGAGTGCTACAACGTGCTGCAACTTCCTCGAGCTATTGTCTTACCAGTCCTGCAGACTTCTCAATCCCACCGGCGGCCACTGGCAATGCAGTTATTGATCCTGCGCTTCTCCCGCTGCCTCACAGTAGCGACAAGGTCCTCTATGAGCCTGCAGCCATTGCTGAGGCTCGTGGGTATACTGCTTGTGGCAAAACCGCAGGGTCACGTCATAAGGTCAAAGGCAGGGGTCGAGACAAGGAGAACTCAGCATACGATACCACCAAAAAGTGTCCCTGTGAGGTACTTGACGATAATGATGAGGGCCCAGTCAAACGAGGACGCCCTCATGGATCTAACAACTACACTAATGCCGATATGAAAACCCTTCTCGACTTAGTTGAAGAGAACCTACCACTTGGTCAGCGGGGCTGGCAAACCATACATGCGAAGTTCACACAGTGGGCCAAGAGAGCTGGCTGCCCTCATCGTAAGGTTACCTCCCTCAAAACAAAGTTCAAACAGGTAATATTGAATTGATTCACTGGTAATGTGTTGACTAATGTGTGTCTCAGCTGGTGAAGACCACCAAACCAACGGGGGATGGTGTTTGCCCCCTTGAAGTCAGTCAGGCACATGAAATTGACCAGCTCATTAACGAGCGTGCTGGTACCTGCGATGTCAATGACACGGACCTCGAGGATGATGAAGACAACCTTTCATCATCTGTTCACAATTCCCCCAACCCTCCTCAGCCTCTGCTGCACACTGCAGTGGCATGCTCTGTTGCAACAAATGCCCCAGTGCCACGCCGTCGTGGGCCTGCCAATGAATTACTCAACCGCATCTCAGGTGCCTTCGATCCTGATGCCATCAAAGCCCGAGATGATGAATGAACAAACCGCACACTGGCCAATACCCATTTCTTGACTCAGTCCCAACAGCTTCGTGATGTGCAGGCAGCTACTGAGAAATTACACGACCAAGTGCTTAACCTCTATACCCGTCTCAATGATGCTGAGCGTGCACGTGATAAGGCAGAGTTATGTATCGAGATGTTTCATATTGTAGGGCCTGGGCGGAACTCTCGTGTCCGCAAGCTCATTTCTGATTGACCAAAAGCCAAATGATTGTCCTATGAATGGCACCCAGATGGCACGCAGTACACCCAGTGGCTCGCAGATTATGATATGGAGGTTGACTCAGAAACCATGTCAGGTCCTCCCCGTGGCTACCACCCACGCCGCAGTCTTTCTGCAATTCGCCGCCGTGCTAGTCATCTTCAAGTCGAAGACAAGTTTGACAACCCACTGTTTGCAGACTCGGAGGGGCATGGTGGTGAAGGCGAAGGCGAAGGTTCCAACATCTCCCCTCATTATGAAAGTACTCTGGAGGTTTAAGTAGGATCACAATGACTCTGGCCAGAAACACTTCAGTTTTTTACTTGTACTACTACTACATGTTGCTGTACCATTTTACTCGTAATCGAGTACAACATGAAACCGTGCAACTCTGTCCTTTTGCCTTTGCTCTGAGAACAACATACTTTCGAAATCCTTCCACACTTGAATGTTGTCCTCAGTCTCCTGCCAGTGTTTCATGTAGACAGTGCGGATTTGATTAATTCCAACTTTGATGGTGCGAAGGTTATGCAGATGAATGCAAATTTCAATGAGGTCACCTCGCGCATCCTTGTCTGTAACTCCAAGAGGTATGTGAAGCCTGCCAAATGCTCCCTGAATCCCGCACATCCCCCACTCTGCTGTCTGACAGTATGACAGCAACTCCCGATTGTATGCCATTTTCTCTTGGATTTCTTCCACAGTACCTGCCACTCTCTGACCTTGTTTCAACGGAGCACAGATCTGCCCATCAATGGCATTGGTACCATGAGGAAAGGCAGTGTCAGCAACAACGTAATACCCATTAGGTGTAGATTCACGCAAGGCATTGTAGATAGGGCATGCAACACGAGAATTGTGCCAACTGCCAGGGGCATTGGTGCATGCCGCAATGATTACACCTGCAAAGGAAAAGTACGAAGTTAGCAAGAGACTGCAATACAAAATGAAACCAACCTTCAGCCGAGAATGCAAGGACAGAACTAATGAAATGTTCCAAAAGCCAGCCATTAAAGGTGGCATTCTCAACATCAATATCATCTGACATTTGCACTGGAAGTTTCAGGCCATCGATACTTCCAAAGGCTCCTTTGAGTCGAGGATGGCGAGTTACTACAAGAGCAGTACAGCGTTCAAATTCGGCACCACGGAGCCATTTGATTTTTGCCTTGGGAATCTTGAGGGTGGACAAAAGAATGCGGAGGCCAAATGTGATGTAGTGGGTGACTGTGGCAGGAATGATAGTGAAGATTTGTTGAAGACTGGTTTCACGCATAGTAGAGTTGAGATAATGTAGAATGAAGCCAAGAGCTCCTGCAGCATCAAGAGATCTGCTTCCAGGACGTGCATCACCATTCAAGGTGTTAATATCTGCATGGGAGATAGGAGTAGTGTACCACTTTTGTACGAAACCTGCAGTGAGCAAGTATCCGAATGTTGCAACATCAAAACCTGTTGTTGTAATGAAGGCACGATCGTTTTGACTGTCGTAGAGGGCTTGCCATGGCGTACCGAATCGTGGATTGGGCAGCAGCTCGGAGCGACGAAGGTAAAGACGACTTGGCCGTCGACTTTCAATGTGGTCTTGCCTCGCTATCTCTGCACCAACAACAACTATTGATACAAGCATTTGCAAGTCTTCATCCTCCTCTTGCTCTACCATTTGCTCGTTGTTCATCATCACAAACTGTAGAGTTTCAGCATCCATAATAGCAGGTAAAGTGGATTTATTATATGTTAATCAATGTGAAGTGACTACAGTTTAGAAAGCTGCATAGATTATCGGAATATCAGTGATTTCCAATCATTTACAAACTCCGGTATAATATAATCTGCATTATTTTGCCCACGGCAAGTCATCCATTAGTCTTGTAACTAGCATTCATTTAATGCATTAATATGACAGGATGGCCTCCTTCTCACAGTCCGACAGACCCTATCTTTATGTTTTTCTTCTTCTTTCTGGTGGGGCTGGGCCCTATGCTGGACAATACCTACAATGTATGTACTTTATCTAATGTCATATGTGCAATGCTTCTATGTGTAACTACGATACTGGTCCACTGGCAGGCATATGCAAGGATGATACATCAGCAAACTACTGGGTGCCTGTACAGGATTGTACAATCTTGTACAGACTCACAGAACCCACAGCTAAGTCCCCCCTTTGCAGGTTTGTATAATAGGCCTACAATCTGTACACTTGTCCACAAGTCATCAGGGAAAACCTCCTGTGCTAACTTAGATGTAATTAGACATAATTGACATAATTAGTGATAATTATGTAGTTTAGCAGATTATGAGAACTCTTTTACTGCCTATAATTTTTTCATAATTATCACAAGTTTTTTTGCAAATTATTGCAAATTATATATAACTTTCTGGGAGTTGGCTGATACACAAAAACAATTAAATTTGATTAAAAACATACTGAAATCTAGTGTAGTAAAATGTAGCTAGGGATCCACATGGGTAAACCCCGGGGTGTCAGAGACCTTACCCACACCCGCACCCTGAAGTATACACACCCCCACGAAGGGTACAGGTTTTTTGGGGGTATGAAAAGCTCGTACCCTTACCCGTTGTCTTGTTACTTAAGGGTCTTATATAAAAGTTGTGTATAATGACAACACAATTATACACAGGGAAGACTTCTTGCCAGTCCTTAAGTCCACGGTCTCCGACTTTTCTACTTTGTGGGAGGTAACGTGGTGAGTTCTTGGGAGGATTTAGTTTGTTGTCCTCTTCTTGTGTAGTCTGATACGAAGTGTTGTGGAATGTTCTGTGTTCTGGATAAATTCGTTAGGTTTGTTTCAGCCTAGTAGGTCGTGTTTCAACCTATGAAAGTCTGTTTCAACTTTGTCATCCTTCGATATGTGTCTCACTTTCCGTTGAAAGAGAGAGTCTTATGTATACACGTAAAGCTTAGAATGAGAGCTGTTCAATGGTTATATAGTCAACCCCTGTAAGGTAGTATATAACCTAGAGTAGAATAATGATAACGAAAGTTATATAGTCAACCCCTGTAAGGTAGTATATAACTTTAGAATAGAATAACAATGTGTCTTAGTCTTACTTCAAGGCACGTTGCCTGCACTTTTATTCTTACGTACTCTCACACGGTTTGAGAGAAGAATGAAAAATGGGAAGTTATATTTTATGGGTGAAAATGGGGTCCTTTTATACCTTTTGGGAACCCCCTTACTAAGCATGATTTATCAGATGGATTGGTAAGAATGTGGCTTACAAACCAGATGATGAATCAGCTTATTACTAAGTACATTACAAATACAGTGTAATCTTACAAAGAATTTACAAAGCATGACAAATCATGACAAAACATGATGAGTCATGTGAATGTTGTTACAAAGCATGACCAATCATGACTAAACATGTTGAGTCAGCTTAAATAATGTTACAAACCAGAATATTTCCCAGTCACATGATGTGCTGACAAATAAAATCTGGTGGCTGAAAGAAGCCAAATAAAAATGAACAGTCAGAAATAAATAGAGATACAAAACTTTGACAAACAAATCTGTGGCTGAAAGAAGCCAAATAAAAATAAATAATGAGAAATAAACAGAAAGTCACATGCTCATAAAAATACAAGGTAAGATAAGTCTGAAAAGTGAGAAATAAAATAGAAGACAATGAAATAAAGGAAAATAGAGAGGTAACTCAGTGACAGAGGGCTAGACAGTCTCTCATATCTTCCTTATCACTCTCTATATATATCTGACATGGTATGAATCACATACCATGCATGACACCGTACCCATGCAGGGTTTACCTGCGGGTAATACATATAAATATAAAGTTAGTAATTATACAAATGAAACACTTACTTCCTGTGAACGGCAGGCAGTGACTTGAATCAGCATGGCTCAAGCTTGAAAGAGGTGTAGCAATCACAGCTACAGAGGTAGTCAGTTACATAGTCCTATATACAAGAATGATACTAACCTCAGTGACAGACAGAGTCAACTGAGGAAAGCGAGCGAGTGCTAAGGGAATGGGAATATAAGTATGTGCTTAGATAAGTACGCAGCATCGAGAACATCAATAGCGAGCGTTTGATCTCCAACACTCCCCCTCAAACTGAGCGAAGTCTGAGGGCAGTGTGACACTCGCATCCTCCCTGGGCTGCAAAGCGTGTCTTTTGGTATTGATGTCAAGGAGTATGGAGAGATATATGTTCTGTCTCATTTTCTGGTGTTCCAATGGCAAGGATACCCCGGTCGACAATATCCGACATACTCCCGCAGGCGTATCCGCTCCGCACTGTCTGTCCATGTCCTTTCCATGTCCGCTATCTCCGCTGGTGCGTATTCATTTTCTCTCGGTTTGACTAAACAATATCAAGGCTTATTACATGTAACCACGTATTCCGTTCCGCGCGCTCCCTCATTACATATTACTTATCTGCCTCGTTTCATCGCTACAGTTCTCGCCTACAGGTTCCGGACGCTCACGCAGTAGGATAAAATCTCACGTGCTACATACAGTACTTTACTTCCCTTCCCTTGGATGCTACCTTTGTTTTGCGGAGTCACTTAGACGTTCCTAGTATTATTGATCAATTGACAAGCTTGTTCACTTCTCACTTTGAACCCGTGTGTTCTTGACCGCTCCGAGAACGTGCCTCTAAGTTTCTTTACCTAGGCTCTACACGGATCCGAACCGCTCTCGGTTTCCGATTTAGCATTTTCATACCTAGTTATACCTCGGCCTCAAACCTCGTTTATACCTAGCCGCTACTTGCGGAACCGCACTTTACCTAGAAACCTGCCGCTCTTTACCTAGGAACCCCTTGCTTTTGGTCATTTCTCATCGCGCACTCACCGGACCCGCGGTCTCGCTTTCGCTCTTATCAGTGGACTCGCTTTCCAAGGTCAACTTAGTTCTTTCTGTTCCACATTTGCTCCCTTCGCATATTACTTGAAGGAAGTGCTTCATAGCAGTCCTCTTGGGTCGAGACAGCACACCCACACTCAGTTGGATTTATTGGTGCTCTAGCTTTCTTGCTGGCCAGTCACCTTTACTTCTTCACAGTGGCGGCAAAGTGTTTAACCTTTAGACTAGGAAGAGCTTTGGTAAGTGTATCAGCAATCATGTCGTCCGTAGGACAATAAATGAGAGAAATAGAACTTTTGTCCATGCAAAAACATATGAAATGGTATCATATATCAGTGTGCTTAGTCCGAGCGTGAAACACTCCGGACTGAGCAAGTGCGATGGCAGATTGGTTGTCGCAGTAGAGCACAGTAGGCTGGGTGAGTGGGCGGAAAACTTCGCTAACAAAATGATGGAGCCATACAGCTTCTTTCGCTGCATGAGTTGCTGCAATGTACTCAGCTTCAGTCGTCGAGAGTGTGACTAATTCCTGCTTCTTTGAGCTCCAGGACACTGCGCCTCCATCGAGTAGGAACACATAGCCAGATATGGTGTGGCAATGTTCCTGTGATGCGCCGTCGGCATCTGCGAAGCCTTCAAGGCCTTGTTTGCTGTTGCTGAAGGTAAGTGCCAGCTTTTTCGTGCCGACCAGGTAGCAGTAGATGTGTTTTACAGTATCCCAATGCACAATTCCTGGATTCGTGCCGAATTGCACAACAGTCGATACAGCGAATGCATGTCAGGTCGCGTACCCATGGCCAAGTGCATCAGCGAGCCTACGGCTTCGTGATACGGAATGTTCTTCATGAGGGTGGCTTTGGCAGGCATTTTTGGAGATTGCAAGAGGGACAATGGTACATTTGGGTCCATGGGAATGGAGCAGGGCTTAAAGTTGGCGAAATTGTACTTAGTGAGGATAGCTTCGATATAGGTCTTGTGTGAGAATGAGATGGTGTGTGCGTCACCTTCATGCCAAGAAGTGAGGCAATGGGGCCAAGGTCCGTTAACTTGTAGCGCAATGCTACATCACATTTGAACTCTGCGACGAGCTTGTCGTTACTGCCAGTCACTGTGCAGTCATCAACATGTGATGCAAGGATTAGAATGTCTGCGCCAATGTGCTTATAGAAAACTCCCCAGTTGGACTCTGCGTGCATCATCCCTAAGCTCTTCATCAGCCAACACAACTCCTGATACCACTTCAAAGCTCCTTGCTTCGACCCATAGAGCACGACGTGCAACAGCGTGATGGGGCGCTTGAACTTCTTGTCGACGTTTAAACCAGGTGGGAGCTCCATATAGATGATTTCGTCCTCGTCGAGCTTACCGTTGTAGAGACTAATATCTCTGTGGACTCATAGAGGTCTAAATTCCCAACGTCCTAATCACCTTCCGAATACAGCACGACACATATATTGCTAGCGCGCTCTCAGCGCTCCGTCGGCCGCTCACGCACACGAGCGCTTCGGTCGCGCATCTTCGGTTCCGTCCCCCATCCTCTGTCCATCCATTCCATGTCCGTTTGGTTCGTCGGTGCGTATTCCTATCTGTTTTCTCATGTTCTGACATATCTCCGGTGCTTGCACATATATTCTGTATGTTAGACCCTTATTACATGTTATCACGTATTCACTTCGCTTCTCGGTTCGCTTTAGCGCTTGACAGTGCTTAAATGCTTCATAGTTAGAATATATATATCCGCATCTTGTTGTAAAAATGGCATCTTTCTTCCCGCACATCATTGGACTTTAAGTCTAATTCTCCGCTATAGCCAAACACTATCAGAATATCTAAGAATACTCGAGCGCTAGTCATCGTGCCCTTCTAGAACCTCTGTTACTTGTCCTCCAGCTCATTAAAAGAGTCGCTCCGCTCCACCCACACGCGCGCCATCGCACCTTGTCGCTCGATAAGTGCTTATTAGCGCTTCCGCACGTTCGCGCTTCGCTCATTGTCGCGTGCCTTACCAGGCTTGACTAAGCGCCCGGTTCAGTGTTTCCCTCCAATTATACACTCACCTTCTCAGTAGCAATCCCCTTGGGCCAACATTAGCTCACGCACAGAGGACCATCTGAGTTTATCTCATACTACCTATTTACCTACCCTTTACATTCCTCATCTACAGCGGCTGCCCCATTCCAGTAAGTTTTCAAGATTGGGTTTCTTCTTGAATAATGCTTTGTATGGCACCATGCCATTCAGTGCCTGGGTGGCCATTCTATTTTTCAGCCAAGTCACATGCGTAATGGCCTCCCCCCACAGAAACTTGGGCAATCCGCTGGTGTGGAGGAGCGCATGCGTGCGCTCAACGAGCATACAATTCTGGTGTTTGGCTAAGCTGTTATGCTCTGGGGTGTCCTGCACAGTAAGTTTTCTCTCGGTGCCTTTGCTCCACAGATGCCGTGTGAACTGATCTCTGGTGAATTCTCCCCCTCGATCTGAATGCAGCCTCTTGATCTTGGCATCAAACCGCGTGTTTGCCCAAGACTCGAACACTTTGTATGCGTCAAATGTTTTGTCCTTCGTTCATAAGAGGTGCAGGTGTGTGAGTCGAGTATGATCATCAGTGAATGACACGAAATACTCTTTGTGTCCAGGTGTTTGCACTGGAGAAGGTCCCCAAAGGTCCGTATGGATTTTGTCACCAAAGTTCTCTTGACGTGTGGGATCACGAACTCTGCTGATAGGCTTATGTGTTGCTTTCACATATTCACAGGACTCGCAACTGTCCATCGTCTTTTCGGCTGCATAAAGATTTATTCCGGTGATCACGCCATCACGAATCATTTGTGCGATAGTACTTGGCACCATGTGGCCTAGATGCACGTGAATGTCCTGCATGGTCAGTGTCTCTTTCACACTTGCTGCTCCAGCGAACAGTTTCTTTGGGCTCTTGATGCAGTACAGGCCCTTATTGACCGGTATTTGGCCCAATAGCTTCTTTTGTGTGTCGTAGATTTTGCACGCATCTTCCCGAAAGAGCGCTGGTTAGTCTGCTGATCAAGACCAACGTGAGCCCCATCTTTGGTGTGTACAGCACATCCTTTAGCAGTATTCGTGTCTTAGACTGACCGTTTGGCAGGGTGATTTGAATGTTTCCCTTGCCTGTGGCCTCAAAGGTGTGTTGGTCTGCTGTTGTTATAGGCTTCAGCGTAATACTAATGAAGTCCTGAAACAGATCTCGACAGGACAACATATGTCTTGATGCTCCAGAGTCGAATAGCTCTGTTTTTGATTCACGCATGGAGTTTGAGCCGGACACTGTTGCGTATGTATGTGTTGTTTGCTCTGCCATTTGGCTTGTGTCATGCGCTAACCAAACTCCTTCAGGTTTGTCATCCTTGTCTTTTTCCTTTGCGCTTGCAGCTGTTTCACCTCGTCTGTCTTTGCCCTTGGCGTCGGACCTTTCCTTTCCTTTTCCTCCAGCTGATCCTCCTCCCCCAGGTCCACGACAATCTCGTTGCATGTGGCCATACTTGCCACAGTTGTGGCAGTTCCCCTTGATCTTACGAGTTGTTTGGTTTGTGTTCACATTATATGCTGTGTCTTCTGCTGACGACCCGCTTTTCTTTGTCTTTGAAGATCTTCAGTCATACTCGTCAACGACTGTTGACATCAGTGTGTCGGCAGTGAGTATCACACTTGACACTTTAGCAGAGGCCATTAATGCGGATAGGTGGGGATTGTAGGATGCCGGGAGTGAGCTCATTATGATGGCTGTGAAGCTCTCATCTGTTGGCACGTGGCCCAACGAAGACAGCTGCTCTTTGATGGTGCGCAGTTTGTCGAAATGCTCTCTGAAATTTCCTTTTTCAGCGCACTTCTGGTCTTGGAGCTTTTGCAATAGCTCCACAGACACTATGTGCAAGCGCTGCTCGAACAAGTTTGAAAGGTGCGTAAAGATCTCCTTTGCTGTGTCTAAGTTTTTAATTTGAATAAACAGAGAGTCAGGAATTGTCCCTGCTATCTGTTGCTTCATTATGGCCTGGCCCATTGTCTTCTTAGGTAGATGATCTATAGATAAACCACTACAAATTAAATATCTCCATGGTCAGCAATTCAGACAAATACCAATGACTGATAACATGGTTGTTTGTGGGTGGCTGTTTACACTTCCCCAAGCTATGTTCAGATGAAAGTACTTCTGATGAGGTCAGTAACAATACCAGGTGATCCAACAGTATGGACACAATAAACAGAACATGGTCAACCCAACAGTATGGTGATGACAAAAAGAAAAAGAATGATAAGAGAAATCCTTCCTTCAGTACTAATATTTTTGCAACAAACTTACTACAGAAAGTCATGCGAAGTTATAACAATCACCCCCTCAGCATAAACAGGTAGAATCAAAGGTCAGGACTAATCAATGCTCAGTAGAACTCTTAGCTCACTATTGAACCTGCTGCCAAGGAACTCATGATGAGTATTAAACAGAATCAGGAATGGACGTCCTTGGCTTTCAGTACCAAGTCCCCTATTCAACAACTAAAGTCTAGCAGACAAAGAAAACCCTGGCTGCAGTATCGCTACTCAGATGAGTGAGGTCAAGCGTCACTATCAACTCCTGAAGTCTTCCCACTAAGCCTTTGCCTAGATGGATGTAAAGACAACATGAAGATCCTGGAACAAATTCAGAATAATAACACTAAGACATGAATGAACTGAAAAGAGACAAAAGAAAAAGAAGAAAAAGAAAGAGAGAAAAGAAAAGAAAGAAAACTAGAGGTTCACCAGTAGAAAATAAAAAGAAGAGTTTGCTCGCTGTTGAGCACAGTGAGCTCAAGATATTTCACAGTTATTGCTTATGAGCTAAAAGGTATTGCTGGATGTTGCTTGCAATGACCTCTCAGTTAGTTGCTTAACAGCTCTTGTCACTATTGTTGACACTGATCACACTTCACACTCAGTCTTATTCTTAAAAGTGAGGCTTCTCCCTCTCTATTTTTTTATTATGGCAAAAAATGGGGTCTTATATAGACAAAATATGGTGGCTGTGCTACTATTTCCCACATTCTAAGGGAAATGGGCTTAGTCAATAACTATTCACATGAGTCCTCTGTATTATATTTTGTGTCATCAATCTTTAGTCATCTCAAGATGTTGCTTTGTCATGACTTGGTTGAGATCATAGATCACCTGACTGTTAAAGTCATATGACTTAGTATCTTGTGACCAAGGGTCATGTGACTAGCTGATCATGCCATGCAAAAGAAGTATTCATAATTTGGTGGTGTTCCATTCTGATGTTACTTTGTTGACTGTAAGAATGACGCGAGCCATGTATTTAGGGTTTTAAGGAAGTTCTGACAGGGTAACTCATGCGAGAACTATTTTTCACAGTCACCTGACATGCGTGGGATTTAGTCTGAGTCATTGTTGTGAATGACTAAGCAAAGTTCATCGCGGAGTTAAATGTACAAAAATATTCAGCCTATCTGAGTTATGCCAAGAAATGAAATGAAAATATTGTCTGAACTGCATTCTGACTTCTGAGTTGAGGGAGATGGTTTTCATAATGGTTACTAGGGTATTAAGCTCGTGGGAGAGCATTTGTCATCCATGCACCGGACCAGTTTGGTGCAGGTCACCGTGCGCCATTCTTTCAGCTCGGTTTTATATGTGCTGACTTCTTTTACTTCGTCAGGTGTCGTTGGTGCCTATGATGGTCCTCTGTTAGGCAGCGTCTGTGGATCTATGGGCTTTGTCTTGGTGCCATCCAAATGGCCGAGCAGCCCTTGAGCGTCTATTGACCACTGAAGCCTTTCTTTATACATCATCCAATTCTCACTGTCGGCGACGAGCTTTGGGATGCGAAGGAAGTCCTCTCCCAACTTTCCGTTCGAGGTGGACATACTTGTGAGTCTTTTCTCCAAGTGCTAATTTGAAATTTTCACTGTAGGTGCGCAGGGCTCATAACCTGTAGCAATCACAGCTCAGTGACAGACGGAGTCAACTAAGTGTATTGGGTATACCTATAGCAATCACAGCTACAGAGGTAGTCAGTTACATAGTCCCACATATGAGAATGATACTAACCTCAGTGACAGATGGAGTCAACTGAGGAAAGTGAGCGAGTGCTAAGGGAACAGGAATACAAGTATGTGCTTAGATAAGTACATGGCACTGAGAACATCAATAGCGAGTGTTTGACATCAGGAAAAAACAAATTTTGTGGGAGCCCTGGTGAGAGCTATGTAGTACTACATAGCTACCATAGTTCTATGTACCTGATGTAGCTGTGACTCAGACTATATAGATATACAGTGGGCTACAGCAGACTACAGCAGGCTACAGCGGACACTTGGAGGCACAATAGTCAAATTAAAGTCTGTAGTCAATAGTAGCTGAGTAGCAACAAAACTAATCAATAGCGGACATGCAGAATGTATCAAGGTCAATAAAGGTATTTAAGTAAAAATCACTTGCGGACTCGTAGACATTTGCGCTAGTCCATCCACGGTCAACAGCTTGTCCCATCTTCAGAATAAGATGGCAAGGACGAGTGATTTCGTCGACGTGTATCACAGCTGCATTCCGGTGCAGCCGATGAGTTGAACACGACAATTGGTGCAGGCCAGATGAGCGGTCCGGCTCCCTGAGTGGTGTGAACCACTCAATGTAAGCTAAGGCTCGCGAGTAGGTCCCAAATTGACGCGGCAGAGTGAAAATAACGTGAACCTGTCCCACTCGCATACCTAGTAAAATATCAACATGAATTTTTTGACGGCTCAACTAATAGTTACTCACCTTCTAAAGTGCGCGGCTGAATGCCATTGCTTGTCAGGGCCATATCAAACTTAGCGGGAGATCCAGGCTTGCGTCCACGTCCAGGAAGCACTTCAGGCATGGCTCTAACATGCCACTGCCTCGGTGATTCACTGATGAGTGGATTAGGCGGAGCAGTGATTACTACCTGTCGAAAAACGTCAAAACGGTCTTGCAGACCAGGGGTAATGATAGCGTGCAGCATGTGGTTGTGCAGAAACAACTTAAGGGCTGGGAGGAACATGGACGCACCATGTGCAGTGACAAGGTGCTGAACCGAACGCTGAGGGTATGCAGGCGTCTTAGCGAGAAAGTGGACCGTTCGTTGCTCAGGGAGGATGGGAAGTGTATTGACAGGGACAGCATCTGGCCCTTCCATCTCTGAGTCCGAGTCTGAGTCATATCTGCGGTCACGAGTGAAATTGGTTGGTGCCGACTGAGACCATTCCAACAGCCAGTTGAGGTAGGAACCACGCAGGAAGACTGCCTCCTGGCGCTGGAGCCATAAGGCCATTTGTTCTTCATAGTCGTGCTTGTTACTGGCGTGATACACTTCTTTGGCAAAGTCGATGTGCAATCGTTCTGGAAGTTCGCTGTTAAAGCCGTCTGTAGCACCAAACAATAGGATAGACTGAACATAGTGAGAGAGAGCTGATGTAATTTGGGAATATTAAAATGCTCGTGAATATCAAGTTGCTGCAGGACGTCCTTGTTGGCATGAAATATCGCCAGAGCACTTTCCAGGCCATTGAGGGATTCAGTTGAGTGAACTCGAAGCTGAGCATAGTATGAAAAATCTAGAATTGCTTGCGCAACTACTAACACTTGGCTGGTAAGCAAACGAAAACAATCACGTCAGCACCAACCTCGTGCTTAGCAACAATTGAAGCTTACCTAGGGACAGCACCAGCAAGTAGCCCAACAAATACACGCTGCATCTCTTTGTGTTCTGTCCCCGTTGTAACGAGACAACAATAGCTGGATACTACACGAAGTAAGTAATCAGCAATATAAAAATGTTGTGGTCTTGCGTGGCCTAGTCTGCTATACTTGTAGACAAGTGCGTTTGACCCGAGGGGTTCGCTGTAAGGTATTAGAATAATCAGTGATACTAAAAGGGAGATAGTCCGAAGCGCAGGAAATAAAGTCCGAAAGGATAATTACAAGTCCGAAGGTAAAAACGTTGGGTCCGATGTTTTCGGGTTTCGGGTTAGTGGGTTTCGTCGGGTTACCTCGGATTAGTGTCAGGAATGTAATGAATGTCGAAGATAGTGAATGGCGGGTTACTGTCAGTGTTTTCAGAGTGTTTTGGATAATGAAAGGATGATATTGCAGAATTCAGCGAAGAACTACGAATATATAATGACCTCCTCCTACTCAGAGGTAGAAAGGTAAATAAGTAAGTAGGAGGCATGTAAAATATATAGTGTCTATGTAGAATTTCGGAGTGCTATAGGCGAAAGTAGTAGCGGTAATTTTCGGATCCGATGTCCTATGTAATAAGACATGTGGTACTGCGGACATGTAATAATGCGGTCTACAGTGTTAGCGGTGTGAAAACTGATAACTGCGCACCTAGTGGGGATAGATACTACAGGACAGGACATAGGGAGGACAAGTGCGCGGAAAAATATCGGGTCCGATGCGCGGGAAATGTCGGGTCCGTCGGGTTAGCGTCGGATTAGCGGATAAACATCAGATTGAGCGGATAAGTGTCGGATAACATTGGGAAGTAATTTGAGTGTTTGACATGCATTGTGAATTAGCTGAATATGTGCTCAGCGCGAGCCTGAGTGCTACACCGCATCGGTGAATCCAGTGGATCGCCTCTTTCATCCGCAGCAGCTACACATTTCGGACAGCGGTTTTCCTTGCAACATGCAACTAGACACTGCTCTGGAAAGTCCACTACATATGCGGCAAGGATCAGATACACTCAATGGATCAACGAATCAGCGCACACCATTTCGATGCCATCTTCACCTGCAGCAACAAGGGGTTGAAGGAGGAGGGACATGCAATGATGGAATAGTCGGTAGCTGGCGAGGGAGCGTTCATCAGGTGTAAAGCAGTCAAGCTTTCCTGAAGGTAGGTAACCAATCAGGACTGTCACTTGTGCTGACATTTGCCGCCATTTTTCTTTAGCAATGTTTCCAATAGAGAGGTACACAGGATATGCTGTTTTGTCGCCTCGGAATTGCGACAGACTCGTTTTGTCTGTTGCAAGAATAATTGGTGCAATGGTTGCTCCTTCCGGCACCTTTTTCTGGACAACACAGGTCAGTGCTTGTCATTTTCGATGTTTTTTTGATATGGTGCTTACTTGCATGTCACACCACCAATCTGCAGTCCACATATCGTCTATCACTTGGTGGAGTCCTGCAGAGTCCGTGTGTACACCATTTGATCCTTGAACAAAGGATTTCCAATCAAGTCTTTGATGCACTCTACGGGATTGCGCATCCACAGTTCAACATCTTCGTGCAATGGTTCGCCTTTTTCGTCTGTTCTATTTCCCTGAACACTAATCTTCTTACAGCTCCAGGCAGCTCCATGCGGGAGTTCATCAACCTTCTTGAGGAATGATTGGTTGTTGTGGAATGAAGCTTGCATTCAGTTTCATGTCTATCATGCTGGTCAGTACATTTTTTTCGGTGCTTGATGCCAAACTTACAATCGGTAACTTTAGAAATTCATCGGTTCGAGTCTGCCCAAGGCTTTTTACAAGCCACTCAGCGAGACCCCACTCTTCCCTGGCAGCTAAAGTCAGGCAGAGGCCATAAACACGAAAGGGTATGTACTCGTCACAAAATGGAGCCCACTCATCCTCACCCATGCCTTCCTTGTACTTCCGGTACCTTTCAAATTCAGTTTTCCCTTCCCGCAGTGCCCATCCACCATCAGAACATTGCTTGAAATAGTGCCCACCACCTCCCACTACCTCACCTTCATCCACTACCTCACCTTCGTCAGCAACATCCTCGACCGTCACACGCCAACTTTTTGGTGCCGGCGGATTAAGTTCATCAGCCTCGAAAGAGTTGGACCGTGAGCAGTGAAGTGGGGAAAATGAGTTGCCAGCATCGTGGTTCTCCATAGAAGGTGCGTTGTCTTCCAAGTCTTTTTCTTCAATTGTTAACTCCCATGCCCTTCTGCATTTAGGCCGGTTAGCTATGTGTCTCTTGATGCCCCCCCTCGTAGGGAACTCCTTGCCACAAAATGTACAGCAGTGCAACATAGTAGGTGAGTAGGTGAGTGTTTCGCCCTGGTCTTGTGTGACTTGTCTCATTGTATGCCCTTTTTTTTTCAATGGCCTGGTCTAGACTTAAACTGAGCGCAGTTACCGGGCGCCGCGCCACAACTAGATCTGAGCACCACACCACACCACACCACACAACCCTGATTGAGTTGGAAAGTACAGCAAGTCTTGGCTGGTTTTGTTGATTGGGAGGGGTGTGCTTATCTTGATCTTGCAACCAGACGTGCCCTCACAAAGTGCAAGAGGGACTTATCCCAGTCTTGCCACCAGATGCACCCTCACAAACCTACGGATTACAGCCTTGTTTAGACTTGATCGGTATGCCAAAGTTACGGCCTTGTTTAGACTCAATCCATGCGCCAAGTCGCAATCAGGTATAGTTTTTTTTTTTGAGGATGATCCATGAGGTGTACTTACCCTGGTCATTCTGTCTACAGTAAGATAGGCAGAGACCTGTGTACGTGCTCTTATTCTGATTGGTTTGAATAATACTTACATCTTGCCTAGTTCCCAACACACAACCTCCATTACAATCTTCCTCGTCTAGCGAGAGAACAAGATCGAGAGAGCCAATGACCAATTCTAGTATGTTAAATTCTCATCTCTGATACTAGCTAATTTGATGTGCTACGTTAGTTTGGAAATACCATGGGCGGCCAGAAGTACCTCTAAAAGCTGTGCCCATTTGGCTTCCTTGCACCATTTCACCTCCGCATCCCAGCGCTCAACGACGAGCCTTCGTATGCTCGCTTGTAAGATGCTAATAGTTGGGCCTGGTGCTACTTCTAACAGTTGCAGTTTTTTTGCTTGCTCGCAGGCCTTCACTTCTGCCTCCCAATGCTCCAGAATTAGGTTTTGTATGTAATTCTGGGAAGCTGTGATAGGGCCGGGTGTTTGACGAAACGGAGGGCGCAGGAACATGGGCTCTGCATCAGGCCTTTTGAGCTTGGGTCTGCAAGCCGGTGAGTATTTGAGTGTAACGTGGAATGGCAACTAACCTTTTGACGTCAATTTTCGTGTCTTCACAGCCAGCCTCAAATTTGCGACTAGCGATTTGTGACATCGGGCTGCAAGATTCGTCAGAGCGCAGTGAGTTTTGAAGCAAGCTCCATACCGTTTTTTTGACGAGTCGGGGGTATTCATAACAGTGAAAATAAATTGTGACGGTATGATCATACCTTTTTATCCTCCCTCTCGTTTGACACAGCTTTCTGCCCTTCATTCTACAAATCAACAATCAACGAACTATTAAGGTTCAATTGTGAGTTATTTGTATGTTTCACAGTGGTATAAATTGTGCTGACCTACTGTGTACTTTGACAAGACAACCATGGCACCTCGTAAGCCTACCTCCAAGCCAAAGCACGCCCCCTCACCACCTGCCGCGAAACAGCAGGTGCGCACTGCAAGTGGTCAAGAGCGGCAACCAACTGAAAAAGAGAACTACCATCGTAAGTACCAGCATATTATGTTCCACTCACTCACCATCTTGTTCTACAGTCAGCGAATCCCAACATGTTGTCCATCGCCAAGAAATCAAGGAAACCCGGACGGCAAAACAGAAGAAGAAGGCCTTAAAGGTTGCCTACCAAGGGCATCCTGACGTCTTCGAGAAAGAGCCGTCAGAGCTCCTTAGCGATATGGACAGGCAAGAAGACACAATGGTACGAGCTTTTGTTTTCTTTCCTAATCTTAAATCAGCTGCTGACATTTTTTTTTCAGTTCTCTGATCACAGTGTTGATACAAGGTTGTCCAACACTGATAGCCTGACATTCAGTACAGGGAAAATCCCTCTGAGGTTGCGCAACCCATCCATACCTACAACTAAAGGACCAAAAGGTATGTTTCTACTTTATATAACTACACTACTAACCCTCCATCAAATAGCGCCGCATAATGTTGACGAGTCAACAGACGACGATGACGACGACGCTGCCGACGATGACGACGATGATGATGACGAACAGTTGCCTGCAGCTCGAGGGACCAAGTGATCATTCGATGACATGTTGTATGAAGATACCGTGGTGCCAAAGGTCAAGAAAAACACTGACGGTTTGCGTCGACGCGTGAAAGCCAGCGACTTTGATGAAATCTCAAAAGAGATTCTCATAACTGCTTGCTCCGTTTATCGGTGTCTCATCGTCACACAGGCACCTTTTCCAGATTCCATTGCAGCTGAGACAAAACTGGCGAAAGAGGTCTGGCACGAGGCATGTCAACTCAAAGGTGTTGACGTCAAACTGACCCCTTCGGCAGTGAATATGGTGAGCACAGTATTTTTAGTGCATTCCTGGTCTTATTCATTCAAAGCTATTAAAACGCGCTTCACACGTGCAAGGTGAACTCAAGATGAAGATGCGTCCGCTCACGGCTTCATTTCACGGCTTCCGCTCAAGTAATTCTATGGAGGTGATAAGGTCAAACCGAGATCTCGCGGAGAGATTGAAAATTGGCTCGATCTTTGTTTTCAAGGTGAGTATTCGACGGTCTACATAACTTAGTGCTGACATTGAACAATAGGACCTGTCATCGAAGTCAGGCATCTACAAGACCGAGTTGCTTCAACAGGGTATCAATGGCATGTGGTTCTTGAACCGAAGTGACGAGGGTGTCATCTACCACAAATACTTCGACCCCATCCCTATCAAAACTATTGCGCTCGTGCTTACAGCTGTGAGCCATTTTTCAAATTCTTACTTTCAACTTGATGACACTGACAATATCTTATAGATAGAATGTTGTGTTGATGAGTGGTCGCAAGGCATCAAAGAGGACATCAAGTTCACATCTGCTAGTTATGGGGCCGTCTACAACCATCATTTCAGCTCACTGCAACACTTTGATGAGCGCACTGCACCTTACAAACTCCTCTCGAAAATTCGTATCAATCTGCATGATACAGCACAGTATGTTGGACTCTTATCTCACTGACTCTTCTAATGCTCGCGCTTCTCAGCTTCCATGCAGGTGTCGCATCACTCATTCCATTGTCGGCTACATCCCAGGCCCACATCGACGACACAGCATTTGAAGACACTATTCGAGAGTACCAGTGTGAGGGGAAGGATGCGGCAGTCGAGGATGAGGTCGAGGAGTATGAGTATCCTAGTAGCGAGGGTGGGGATGATGAATAGGGATGCAGTGAGTAAGACATTTGTATTATGCTAGTTTGTGTTTCAGGTGCTTGAATTTAATTGTTACTACAAGGTTCTTTGGTGTGCTATATAGCTGCTGGTAGTAATTTATAGCTGCGTGTAGTAGCACTCCAACAAACTACAGTAGTACCTCGTAGCTACTGGTAGTTACTATGGGACTCTATGGTGACTACATAGAGGGCACTTGACAACAGGGCTACTTGCGCTACCCTGACTATATAGTACTATGTAGTCACTTTGTTTTTTCCTGATGGAGCTCCAACAAGAGGACCTATACACTCACTTTGCCTGTGGAACTTGAAGGTAGGTGTTGTGTTGAAGAAGATGGAGGGGCATAGCATGCTATAGTAGGCAGGTTGTGTTCGATTCAGCAATTTTGCTGAATGCCGGATGAGCAGCGAGCAAGAGACCACCATGATCCTAGAATACATAGATTTGCTTAAATAGAAAGAACAAGATTAGAATTTAAAAACATTCATTGTGCACCTTAATTGTATGTAGCGCATTGCATGAACACCAGCAATGAAGCTTGAAGCTTCAAAGACAAGAGTGAGAGTCGAAGATGTGACATGGCGCCACTTCGCTCAAACATTTCAAACCACAAGTCACATGATACAAACAAATACATACAAATGTTGGACTTAGGATATTTCTTCACTCAAACTACAAGTCACATGATACAAACAAATATGCACAAATGTTGGACTTGGAATTTTGTTGCACACTCACAGTGATCAATTCATCAATGATCACACTATTCAGGTGTCAAGTTTCTCGATATCTGTAGATAGGCATAATTTTATGACCCTTAGGTAGTACTCTATAACTTGGCAATAATTACATGTATGTTATGAATGATATTGATATCTAGCTCTAATTTGTGATAGTTTATCTGACTTAGAAGAGTTAGATGTATTTTGTCTATTTATATCTAAGTTGACATGGGAGGTTTTCCCTGATGAATATAGACAGACAACCAAGGCTGTGAAGTTCGGACATGTTGCACACATTGTGCAGAAAGCACATTGTGTATCAATAATAGTAGCTGCACATGGGGAACATGCTATGCAAGCATACAAAAATTGTGCAAACTCTCATCATGATTATCAAATTAAACAAAAACATCGAGCATTGAACAGTGCATTAGAGTATGATATTGATGTCCCTCACATCACTGCCTGCATCACTCCCATCTACATGCCAATCAAATTCGCCCATACCAATCTTAGCCCATTGCTCCACCATTTCTTCAAGCTCTTCACGATGTTCCAGAATGTCGAGCAACTTGTCGAAGTTGGTCCTGCATCTATCAGCGGAGAGTTCAGGCACTTTGTTGGTGCCAGTTTTGCTGAACCCAGAAATAACACCCTTCATCTATTAAATCATCAGTGACAAAAATAAAATCAACTGTGTAGTGTACGACCACTGCCATGAAAATGAGGTCATTGACAGGGATTGTCTTGTGGAAGTCATCTGTGTTCTTCAGTGCTTTCTTGCTGTTGCTGTAGAAAAACTCAAAACAAACATCCTTGAGAGCCTGTGATACAAAATTCTTGAATTTGCCCTGCGAGAAAACAGTGAGTAGTGTTATTGACACGAGTCATCACCTACATTAGACGAGTCAGGGATTCGGAGGTAACCACTGGTCCTAAGCAGCTTGGTGGCAGTTGCAGCAATAGAATTCTTTATCTCCTCTGGTCACATTGTGGTGCCCTTCAGGAAGATATCATATGACAGTTTGGCAATAGAGACGACAACCTTTTCAAGCTCCATATGGAATGTGAAGAGATTGTTGCAGAGCTAATCAGCATGTCAGCGAGCACGTTCGCCATCAATAAATGGAAGACTTACCAACCGACACATCTGTGGGCTATATTCCAGAAAGTAGCCTTGCAATAAAATGTAAAATGACTGGAAGGAAGTGGCGGTACAAGGAGAATTTACCATTCTCAAACTTGAGCTTCTTCTGGTGGCATACCCACAATTTGGCATCTAGGACATCTTGCATGAGTTGCACGGCATCCTGGTGTTCTGGAATTGGATGAGTGAGAATAGCCTGCAATCACATCTGTAACTTTGCTGCTTGCAGAAAACCCAAGCTTGGAAGGGTTATCTTGGTTTATCTTGATGTTTCGTGTGCGGTGAGCACCAGCAGGTGTAGCGCTAGGAGAGTGTGAATGGCTAGGAGTAGTTGCATGGTCAGAATGAGTCTGTGATAGAGAGCGTCTATGGGAAGAATGTCTGTGGGAAGAGGGCTGTGTACCACTACCAGAGGAAGTGATTGGCTGAGACGGGGAGTGTTTGACCTGAGGGGTTAGCTATCTGGTATTAGTCCGAAAGTAGTGAAATGATAAGTGATCAAAAGTCTGAGCGCAGGAAACAAAGTCTGAAGGTATAATCACGAGTCCGATGTTTTCAGGTTAGTGGACTAGTGGGTTTCGGGTGCGGGTTCAGCAGATTACGGAAAATAGTGATAGTGAGTGTCAGGAAAGTGAGTGGTATGCGGAATATTGATAATGACAGGTATTTTGGATAGAAAGAGTGGTAATATTCACAATGTCAACTAAGAACTATGAAATATTGGGTTTGACCACAAAGCATTGGGGAATGGCTCCCCACTACTTGGATGATGAATAATGCTTGAGGTCAGTCCAATATATATGTAAGTATGTAGAAATGCGGAACCCGTAGGTGAAAGTAGTGGCAGAATATTTCGGGTCCAAAGTACATGTAAACATGTAATAACACTTGCTGCAATGTGAGTAATGTGCGAAATAATCAACTACGCACCTAGTGGGGCTAGCAAGACAGGACAGGACATGGAGAGGACAAGTGCATGGGAAAATATTGGGTCCGCTGCGGCCGAAACGTTGGGTCCGCTAGTCAAAGCATCGGATTGAGTGGGAAGTGATTATTGTGCAATGGGCATTTGACGTGGATCATGAAATAGCTGAATATGAGCCTAGTGCGAGCTCAAGTGCTACACCAGCATAGAGGTTATGCCCCAATACAAGCATTGGTGTGGAGACTTAGAGCAAGTGGAAGAATTATGTGAATGAGGTGGCAAGCGTCTACATTGGGAAGTGGCACTCAAATGGAAGATGCACCTGCAGATGGCACACGTTGATGAGATCCTGAGCAACCATTATGTTGTGACAGTGTTAAGACTGTGCACAAAGGGTAGGACTGATTCCGAGGGGCTTGGCTTCAGCTCGTGCGCTGTGCCCCTTACCTGAGTATGTGCCCTTAATTTCAGAATGTCGTCCAGAGAAAGTCCAAGGACATCCGAAGCATGGGAAAGTTCGGAAGGACTTTCCGGACGAGTGTGAGAAACTTCCAGATGAGTGCGGGAAAGTTCCGGAGGAACTTCCGGAAATTATAATGAGGTTTCATCCTGATATGGATATGTGTAATGGCTACTTAGGACTTGTCCTAAGTAGAAGCAAACAGAGGAAAGGCTGCAAGGACAAAGTCCGAAGCAGAGTAGGTCCAGAGGACCGTGGGAAAGTTCCAGAGGAACTTCTGGAAACTCGGAGGAGTGGAGGAGCAGAGGAGCAGAGGAGCAGAGCTCTGGCCTAGGGAATTCCTCCCTAGGCCTAAGGTGGATGTTTAGCAAGGAAGGAACTAGTTATGAGGACTTAGTGTGAAGGCTAGTGCGAGGATTAATATGATATTCAGACTAAGGAAATACAGGAGTATCTACAGGAGTGTATATACTGGAGGTAAGTCTGTGCAGATCAGTAAGCAGAGGGGTAAGGCTATGTACAAGCATGTGGAAATATATTAGTAAGTGAAACGGATCATAGGAAATGAACTCAGAGATGAAACTCATACAAGGATCAATAAGCAAAACGGAAACAGAGATAACCCAAGACCAGAGACAGGTGATTACCATAAGGGGATGGGTGCTGATTTAAGGTTTGGGTTTGGATATGAAGTATATGTTGGATCCGGAGATCCTGAGAGGTGGATGTGCGGAGGTGGATGTGCGGAGGTGGATGTACGGAGGTGCAGGGATCCAAACAGATAAAGTACTGGAGACATGGACAGGAGGTCCGGAGGTCCGGATGAGGCGTGGGAACATTGTCAGATGTAAGTCCGGAATGCGGGATATGACAGACGGGCATTGACAAGGATATCTCAAGTGGCTGTTACATCAAGATGGGCATTAGTGAGGAGACTTAGACCAAGTGGAAGTATGTGCACATTCATTTCCTGTCACCTTTGAAAGATACAATGGTGAAGGAGCCTTGTGTCATCCATTCTGTGCTTGATGACATTCTAGAACATTATAAGTCTCCTATACACACAATCAATGAGTGAATATGAGTGAATAAATCAGAGTACATTATCTTCCACATCCATAAGCTCGTCCTCCCAGTTGCGCTCTTGACCTAGATCTTCTCCATCCCCTCCATCCAAATCCCCCTCATTGTCGCCACCATCTTCAGATGGTGCATCTGAATGTTGACCAAAATCCCCGCTGTCATCTATATGTTGATCTATGCCACCTTGCTCGGCTCCATCCCTGTAACGAATACATTAAGAAGCTAGAGGCAAAAAAAGGCTAGCACTTGCATATCATTATGCTCATGGAGGTCAGCACCTTCATACAAGTGGTGCACAGACTCTCTATAATTGTCATCATTGTCATCATCATCATCTCATTCGTTCACCTCCTGTGCAGCCATTCTGCAACTACTTGACTGAGATGGTTTCTCGATACACTGTACATTGGTAGTAGATGTGGGTGCCTTGAACCTGAACCTGTCAGTAGAGCCACAAGTACGTAGCACTAGATGGGGAGAAATGTGGGCTGAGTAATTTCTCACATTGTTGCTGGACTTTTGAGATGATCGATTGTTGCTTGTAGTTGGAGGTGTTGCAGATGCAGGTTTTTATTTTGTAGAGTTTTTTGCAGCCAGAGGTTTTGCAGGAGCCTGACAAGGTCATAGTTCAAACATCATCAAAACAAAATAAACTTACACTTTTCTTCCCCTGATGTAGCTGTGCAGGAGCCATTGAGTTTTCTTCAGGATCACTGACATCAAGCTCAGGGTAATCATTTTGCCCTTTCCAACTCTTCACTGGTGCTGCTATCACTTCTCCAGCTTTTTGAAGCTGTTCTGCATGGCTGCTGTAGCACTTGGGCTGGCATTGGTTGTGTATCCTGCCAAACTCATAGGTATCTCACATTATACTCCTCAACACTTCTTTCACCTTCCAAGAGTTCCACACACTCATCTGAGTCATCCGAAGGTCATCCGTCTCCTTCCAAGGCCTGTATACACTTCCAATCCTCTGTACCATGTCCCATCTGTGTCTGTTTGACTTCGCTGGTGTGTTTTCAGTTGGTTTATCTGTTATTGATTATGTCTTAGGGACACATACATCGAAAAGCTTGATTAATACGTATAGCTGTGTGCCTCGTGCGCTATTACAGGCATATCTCTGTAGCGGCTCGCCTCGAGTCTTATTACATTTCGGATAGCTTATCTTGCTACTGTTCTCACCTATGCAGATTCCAGACTTTCACACTGTAGGATATAATCTGGCTTGCTAACTACTCGCACCTCACTTCACTTTCCTTGCTATGAGTCATAGTTTGTAGAGTCACTTTGGATAGTCATACTTCACGCAATCAATCTTTTGTTCATTCAGAATGATTGTTTGGCCTGACCACTGCCAAATTCGCATCTCGCTATCTCTTAGTTCTTCCGATAGACCTTGTTTAGTTGTACCTCGGTACTTCTGCAAGTCTTATACTTTGACATACTTTGACATACCCGCCGTATTCCTCTCTCAGAACCTTTCCTGTTCATCAGAAGCTTCGCGCAACCTCGGACCTTTGTTTCTTGACTTTGGACTACCTTCGCTCACATCGGACAAGTACCTTGGTACTTTGGGCGCATCTTTGGAACTCAGAACACTGTAGCACTCGGACTGGTGTTGGTCGCATATCCTGTCAATCTCATAGGTGCCTCTCATTATACTCCTTGACACTCCTCTTGCCTTCCGAGAGTTCCATACGCTCATCCAAGTCGTCTGAAGGTCGTCCGTCCCCTTCCAAGGCCTGTATACACTTCTGATCCTCCATACCATGTCCTGTCCGTGTCCGTTTGACTTTGCTGGTGTGTTTTCACTTGGTTTATCTGTTATTGATTATGTCTTAGGGACACATACATCGAAAAGATTGATTAATATGTATAGCTGCGCACCTCGTGCGCTATTACATGCATATCTCTGTAGTGGCTCACCATGAGTCTTATTACAATTTGGATAGGTTATCTCGCTACTAGTTTTGCCTACACAATTCCAGACTTTCACACTGTAGGATATAACCTGGCTCGCTAGATACTCGCACCTCACTTCACTTTCCTTGCTACGAGTCATAGTTTGTAGAGTCACTTCGAATAGTTGTACTTCGCACAATCGATCTTATTGTTCATTCAGAACGATTGTTTGGCCTGACTGCTGCCATTTTGCACTTCGCTATCTCTTAGTTTTTCTGATAGACTTTGTCTAGTCGTACTTCGGTACTTCTGCAAGTCTTATACTATGACATACTTCGACACATCCACTGTATTTCTCTCTCGGAACCTTTGCTGTTCATTGGAAGCTCTTTGGACACTTCGCGCAACCTTGGACTTTCATTTCTTAACGTCTGACCATCTTCGGACACCTCGGACGCACCTTCGGAAACACAGGACACACCTTAGGTATCTTTCCTTCTCTCACCCTTCAATCTTAACAAGACATCCCTTGCATTTTATATCAAGAGGTAGTTCTATAGGCAGTCTCTTTGGGATGAGCATTACACTCGCACATTGAGTTCTAAGGTAATACAATTTGTAACACCCACACAGAATCAACTCTTTACAACGCACTTTGGGTAACCTTCCCTTTTCTCATCTTTGATCTTAACAAGACATCCCTTGCATATTATATCAAGAGGTAGTTCTATAGGCAGTCTCTTTGGGACGAGCATTGCACTTGCACATTGAGTTCTAAGGTAACACTATTTGTAGCACCTACAACGAATCAACTCTTTACATTGTGTATTCTGCCAATTTCATAGGTGTCTCACATTATACTCCTCAACACTCCTCTTACCTTCCAAGAGTTCTGTGCGCTCATCCAAGTCATCTGAAGGTCGTCCGTCTCCTTCCGAGGCCTGTATACACTTCCAATCCTCTGTACCATGTCCCGTCTGTGTCCATTTGACTTCACTGGTGCGTTTTTGCTTTGATTATCTGTTATTGACTATGTCTTAGGGGCACATACATTGTTGGCCCATCAAAAGCTTGATCAATATGTATAGCTGTGCACCTCGTGCGCTATTACATGCATATCTTGTAGCAGCTTGCCTCAAGTCCTATTACATTTCAGATGCTTTGCACAACCTCAGACCTTTGTTTCTTGACTTTGGACCACCTTTGCTCGCATCGGACGAGTACTTCAGTACTTCAGACACATCTTCGGAACTCAGAACACTGACATGCACAAAACTTGTTTTGTACATGAACATGGCAAATGATTAGCTGTAATACCCTTCATAATAGCCCATGATGCTATCTAGAATTTTCTGTGTAGCACCCATATTTTATAAGCTGGTAGTGCCAGCTAAAGTGGCAAAACCCGCTACCTTGTCCTTTTTTTCTCACATGCCTACTAGGGGTTGGTGTTACCGACTATTTACCTTGCTCCGGCTTCCACCGAGTTTTCTTGGCCCCAATTTTATTTATGCAAACACCAATACTACTACACTCCATACTTAGAGATACAAGTACATTTATCGGAGAACTATGACTTAGTCTTTCGAACTGCTTGCTTCAGTCTCAGTAGTTAATGTTGTGGTGGACCGCACTCAGTCTCAGGATTGTTATGTGTTCCACGGTGGCTTGGAAAGTGTCATGGTCTACTTAATCTCTTTTGCATTCATGTTCATCCAGCAGGGTATCAAGCGGATGTCCGCTCCTAGACGATCAGTGATTGTTAGTATTCTGTTGAATCCCTGTTCAACGGGGAGAGGGCCTATGAAGTCCATTGCCACTGAATCCCCACGTTTCTCAGGTGTAGGGAGGGGATGTAAGGGTCCGGCGGGCCTTGTTATTTTGCTCTTGTTTCTCGCACATTCGGGACACGTGGGGATATAGCTGTCTTCGAGATCACGCCTCATGTTGGGCCAATAGAACGACTGTCTTAGTGTCGCATACAATTTGTCGGCACCGAAGTGTCCAAGGTTATCATGGGCTAGTCTGAATAGTGTCTCGTGTAGGTGGGTCACTCGTGGTATGACCATACGGTCATTGATATATAGTAATCCGTCGTTGTAGCCCTGGTAAGGAGTCTGTCAGTTGTGACAATCTAATGGCCATGGGTCCTTAGTGTAGCTGTCTTTGATGTTGTTCAGTAGCGAAGCATCTGGAATGATCGAGAGTATCAGTGCGATAGGGCTGGTATTGTTACCTGTGTTTGGAGGTAAGTTCCTTGTCTGTTGGATGTACGTCGGTTCGCTATCTGTTTCTGGTGGTAAGTGAGAAAGTGCATCAGCTACGACATTGTCCTCCCCGGGTATGTACTGTATTGTGAAGTCATATTGGGCAAAGAATTCCTGCCAGCGTGTTTGTCGGCGTGATGGCGCTCGTTGGGTCATGAAATTTTCCAGGGTCCTGTGGTCAGTATATACCATGAATGGGGTACCTAGTAGTTCTACACGCCACTTCTTGAGTGCGCGCACGATTGACAGGAGCTCTTTTTCGTGGACTGGATAATTCAGTTGCACGTCGCGAAGCTGCATGGAGTCAAAGGCCACTGGGTGTGCTGTCTCAGCAGTTGGACCAAAGCTGAGCATCCCACCAGTCCTCCAATCACTTGCGTTGCAGGTGACGAAAATCTTGTTGTCTGATGTCGTCGTGATCAATTGTTGTTAGGCAGTCGCAGCTTATTACCAGCCGTTTGATGGTGTCGAACACCTCTTGATGTTCCGACGTCCAGCCGGGCCAATGTGCATCAGCTGTCTTGGTGGTCAAAGGGGTCAGTATTCACGTGTGATCTGCCAGCTTTGGTAAGAACTGTTCTAGGTAGCGTACAAGTCCCAAAGACTGGAATTTAGCAAAATCATAGGTATCAGCAGCTTCAATATGCTTTGCACCACCACTGACTATACAGGTAGTTTCTGATGTAGCCAAAGATTAGTAGACATAAGAAAGGAACAATAAGATACAGTCACCTTGAAGGGCGGACGAAGAGCTAAAGTAGGGATTGTGGATGACCGTGCGCCACGCAGCAATCCAATTCATCCCAATCAATACATCAGAATCGAGACTAGACGTGATCTCGAACTCAATGTCGGTCGTGAGCGTGCAACCATGATAAGAAGCCGTGAGAACATCACTGAAACGGGAATCTGCCAGTGGGACCGGATGACCAAGCAAATGCGTGACTGCTGAGGTCACATAACAACATGGAGACTCAGAGTCAAACACGACAGACGACTGATAAACGAAGCCATGGTGGAGGTTAGAGATGGCGCTCCAATAAACGTTGGAGAGGAAAAAAGAGCAAAGACTGAGTGCTGGGAAAACTTGAGGCCTAGACCGATCGATCAACACAACATGTAACCATTTGAAGCGAAAACACAGCCACGGCAAGATCTGTCAAATCTACCGCAAAACGGAGAAATTAGTGAGGTATAAGACCCACTACTAAGGTAGCGGGAATTTGAGTAATTTCGGATTCAAAAATGAGTGCACCACTACTTAACATTCAGAATAATACTTATCCTTCTGAAAGATCGGTTTCAAACGCACAATTCTTCACTTAGTCAGCAATTTCTCACACTTCCTATAATTTTCTCACACATTTTCACATGTTCTGGAACATACTTTGTGACATGTCCTGACATCATATTACATAATCGGTATGTTTTGTGTCACATCTTGAACATGTTCGCTTCTATGCGAGCCTTTCAATTTTCTACTCAAGCCTCTCATTTTTCACAATACTTAGAGGAAAGACTGAAAGACTTCATACCTCATTACATAATCGGACTCATGTGATTTGGTGACACAAACTATGCAGACTTCATTATGACAAATATGCAAGACCAACACTATGGTATTTAACAAGTTAACATTAGACTGCAAGAATTTCAACAAAGTTTGAACACAGCTTTGGAGTACAGCATTCAGGCAGTGCAGAGGCAGTGTACACAGCTTGCTAGCACAGGTTAGCATAGCCACAGAGCACAGCCACCAAAAAGGTTGATTTGAAAGCAATACTGGAATTTGGTAGAATAATCTGGAACATTCTATGGCATTCTTTGAAACTTTAGTAGTAGATTAGTAATCAGTAGCACAGCCACTAGTAGAGTAGTATATAAGGGGCCCATTTTCCAAGTATCATCTAAGTTTGAGAGTGAGTGAGTGAGTGAGTGAAAGATAAGAAGAGTGACCATAAGGCTCTTTTTAGATTCTCACTTCAAAGATTACTGAGTGACATACTGAGTGAAATATTAGCTTATTTCATTCCACTTTTTGACACTGTTTCCCATGACATACAGAGGCATATTTGAGGCCACCATTGAGCCATACATTTTACACTAGCTGGTATACGGTTATCAGTCATCTAGTGCAGATATATTCCAGTTCTCTTTCAGACACAGGAAATCGATTCTGTAGGGAGAATATACATATTTTCATTAGCAAGGGAAGACAAATAAGACTAACAGTCAGTCACTAATATTAAGAACTTGGCCCACTTAAGACTACATCAAGAGGGTGTAGTCTGTTCTGTCCTGCGTCAAACTCATCGTGTAGTGCCTGAGCAGCAGAGAGTAGGTTTTGAAGCTATGTATTAGTTTGGGTTGATCCGTGTTAGAGGCTTAGTTTGATCTCCAATTGGTTTGTGAAGATAGGGAGTATCGTTATAGCTCTGAGAATCATCGCATAAGACATACATCTGTATTCGTTGAAGTCATAGCACTGCATCGCGCCAGTTATTGACTTTCTTTAGGATCATAGCACTGCATCAAGCCAGTTACTGATTCTGTTTCCCCCCTTTTTAGTCACTGAGTACTTCCTTTGAAAACTCAACACACTTTTTCCCACGAACGACCATGTTATCGACTGTTGGTATTTGTCTGAACTGTTGACCGTGGTAGGATACTGAAAATTGGTGAATTTTACTGTTTTCACATCCTAGTAAGACAACGCACTTTGGGTAACCTTTCCTTTTCTCATCTTTGATCTTAACAAGATATCCCCTGCATTATATATCAAGAGATAGTTCTATAGACAGTCTCTTTGGGACGAGCATCACACTTGCACATTGAGTTCTAAGGTAACACTATTTGTAGTGCCTACACAGAATCAACTCTTTACACCGCCAACACTGTGATGCAATCTTGAGCTTTGTCAATAAGGTGTTGTGTCATCTTGAGCATTGGTAGAACATCTAGCCCGCTTCTTGGGAGGCATCGAGCAATATTGTCAGCTGTGACTGCAACAAAGCTGTGATGAACAAGGTCGCCAGTTACTTATTGATCTCACATAAGCTAATGTTATGTAATCAGACAGTATGCGCACAGAGGCTAGTACAGTATGCATAAAGAGGCATCCTCAAAAAATAAACAAGATTCACAGTAGACTGAGGAGAAAAGATAAGTACTCATGCCAGCATGGTACAACTCAGAACAAGGTGACGAGACTTCTCTCTATCTCATCTTTAGGGATCCACACGGGTATACCCCCGGGTATCGGAGGCCTCACCCGCACCCACACCCCAAGGTATACCCATACCCCAACCAGGGGTACAGGTGTCATACCCCACCCGGACCCATCGAGGGTCCACCCGTGGGTCAATAGTAAAAAAAAATGCATTATACCTACTGACATACACATACTAGTAGCTACTGGCTGCTGACATCAATGGAGTCCCAGCCATCCTCAAACTCTTCCTCCTTCCCTGTGGCATCCGGCATATTGCTAACCTTTATAACATCTTCAGTCTTCACAAGATTGAGACTGCTCCAGGAGCCGAGGCAAAGTAGTGCGTGAGTCGATTGGGCTGAGAGACGTGAGTGGACATGCGAGAGTAAGAGATGTCCATGGCTAAATAGCCGTTCGACATCAACAGATGTGGCTATTAGTAACTAGTTAGCTATTTATTAGATTATGACGCGAAATAAAGCTTACCAGGGATAGTCAAATAGTCAAGCGCCATTCAAGACAATCATGGATAAGATGCACGGTTTGTGTGCCACCAAGCTACTGCATCAATGATGTTCTCAACATCTGTGCCAAGGTACCGGTCTAACTCGTTACGCAGGTCTGTTGCCTTGGGAGGTGCCAGTGCCAGTAAAGAGTCGAAAATGTTTGTGCTCTTATATATATTATTGAGTGACCGAAACAACAAATTTTAAAAAAACATACCATGTGTTCCTCCGCAGACTCCATCTTGATATCCTCTCCTTCAACATACAAAGCACAGTGTTACACACTCAAATAGGTCTGTTATGTGGAGCCCTAAGAGGGGCATCATCCGCTAACGTTTGTGACGTAACCGGGAGGATCCGGTGTAGCGAGTGAGACTGGCGACATCGAGTCGGCAGGTATCACAGATGCGCTGACCTGCACCAAACTGGTTTGGTGCATGGATGACCGATACTCTCCTATGAGCCCCTATGCCCTAGAATCACTATGAAATCATTTTCCCTGTGACCTGAAGTCAGACTGAGGCTAAGGGAATATTTTTCGCTTTTTTTCACTTTTACGAGTTTGTACGCGAGCGGATTGAATATTTTTGCACATTTATTCCTGCGATGAGTTTTGCTTAGTCAGCCATGAGGGTGACTCAGACAGATTCTCACACATATCAGGTGACTGTGAAAAATATGTTTGCGTAAGGTTACCCTGTGGGAAAGCTTACAAATCGCTAAACACGCGTCCTATGTCATTATGCTACCAGTCAATTCATCAGCCACAGATTTTATAAACATATGTACACAATATGTAATCATTTCTCACTCTTGTCTAGCTGAGTCATCAAGGGTCACCTGACACATGATCCATACGCAGCTCTTGCTGACTCATCATTATACTAACTAGAGTTATGAATATTTACTTTTGACTCAAAGATACCGTGTGACTTGGTACTATCGAACTAAAGTTACAACTTTAAGTACGAGAAACTAGTAGTATAGCCACCAAATTTGTCTATATAAGGACCAGCTTTTTGCCCAATAAAGCAAGCAGTTCCCCACTGTTTTTGACTCTCAGAATAAAATTGTGAGTGAAGTGTGAATCAGCAACCAGCAAGTGCAGTTCAAGGTTGGAGCTCACTGTGCTCAACAACCAGCACCACACTTTCGAGCTCATTGTGCTGAACAGCTAGCACATACCTTGAGCTCACTGTGTCTGACAACTAGCAAGACTAATTTTTCTTTTTCTGTTTTCTCCTGATTGTCTGTCTGAATTTCTCTGTTTCTTTTTGTGTCATTGTCTGTGTCTCTGTCTGTGAATCTCTCTGTGATTGTTTTTCTTTTTTTTTCTCTCTCTGAGATCGTGTCTGAGATTCGTGACTGAAGCTCGTGTTTTCTGTTTCTCTCTCTGTTTCTTTGTTTCTCTGTTTCTCTGTTTCTCTGTTTCTCTGTTTCTCTGTTTCTGTTTCTCTCTCTCTGTCTCAAGTGTGTGGTGTGTTGGTGACTGTCTATACTGACCATCTCTCTGATCGCTGTCTGTTTGCTTTGTGATCGTTGTTGCTAACAGTCTCCGTGATCGTGATCGTGTTCGTGTTCGTGTTTTTGTTGTAGCGGTCTTGTGTTGTTGTTGTCTCAACCTATCAACTTTCTCTCAAGTACCAAAGTTTCAGTCTCATTCTTACCCAGAAGTTTGGTGTTGTCTCTTTTGTCCACGGAAGACTCTGATAGTCTAGTGGGGAGACTTTAGGTGTTGACAGTGATACCTGACCTCTTACATCTGTGTGTTATACCGATCGAGGGTAGTCATTTGCGAGTTAGACTTTAGCTATTGAAAAGGGGACTTGGTATTGAAGTCCAAGGTCGCCCGTTCCTGAGTCTGTTTAATACTCATTGTGAGTTCCTTGGCAGCAGGTTCAATATTAGGCTAAGAGTGCTACAGAGGCTTGACTAGGCCTGACGGTAGTTTCATCTGTTTTTGTATTGAGGGGGACTCTCATTGTAACTCCGCACAACTTGCTGCACTAAGTTTGTGTACGAATCCTTGTTGCTGTGTGAAGTGTTAGGAAGAGTGTCTGTTTGTTTTGTGTCATCTCTATATTGTTAGAGTGACTGTGTTTCCTGATTTGTTTGTTGTTGTCTGTGTTGTTGCGATTGTTGTTGTTGTTGTCGATCACTGACTGACCGAGTTCTGTGTTGTTTTTCTCTCATCACTGTGTTTCATATCCATATTGTTGGATTGACTGTTGACTGCTGATCACTGACTACTGACTTTTTGTGCGAGCCATATTCTACTGACTGTATCTTAGGAGCAAGGCAAGCCACCCACGAACGACCACGTTATCAGTCATTGGTATTTGTCTGAATCGCTGACCGTGGAGATATTTGGTTTTATAGGTGTTTATCTATAGATCATCTATCTAAGAAGACAGCGCATGTCACGTGACTTCTAAGACAGATGTCTTTGAAGTCACTGAAGCCAAAGTAAGGACTGTCTTGTCCTAATGATGACCATCAATCGAGGTAGACTTAGATGCAACGAGCACCTAAGAAAGTCATACTAGAGACAAGAGCTGAGAGGCTCTTGAAGGAAGTAGTTTCGAGGGAAGATTGAGTAGATTCAAGTTAAGGAATCTAGTACAGGATGACCGACTACTTATACTAAGTGGAAAGGGTTGAGGGCTGGGTTACCGTACTGTAGGTAAGGGTATAGGTACGCTGGCAACACAGCCTAATTAGTGATGGGAGGTCGAATGCAGAATGAGGCCAAGGAACGTTGGTCCTAACCAACAGTAGTGATACAATGCACAGCAGGTGCGAGTCAGAGGGAACAAGAAAGGAAAGCCACATTGGTGGCATGAGTCACAATGAGTCATAGTGCCAAGGCACGTGCGCACATTGGTGCTTTATTAGAGATAAGGTTGAAGAGGAAGTGGAGATGAGGGACGAGGGACGAGAACAGTCCCGAGGATCTGGTCAACGGATATCCGGTAAAGGAGTGCGAGCCGGTAGATGGTAAGGGCGAGGACAAGGGGAAAATGATAGGGGGGCCACGTGACTGATGTTACTTGTAACACATAGTAGGAACACTGGAATTTGTCATGCACAAGAGTCTTGGCAGTGTTGATCCAGTCATCCTCCCATTGAGCTGTCTTGAAATAAGCTACTTTATGGCGAGGATGTAGTACTGTAATAACTTTAGTTTAGTAGTAATAATGACCCAAACAAAAAAAGAAACGAACCCATTGCGATGCAATACACTTCAGAGCGATCAGTTAGTTCATAGTACCTATTCAATGTTTCCTTGGCCAAGCAAACTGCACCACGAATAGCAGGTGAGTAAATTTTGTTGCGGGAGTACAATGTCAGTTTCTCCTCTATGAGATCCATGGCGGGGATGACAGTTGCCAGGTTGGGTGTGGCGCGGGAGAAGAACAATGTTGCGTCCTTTAGAATCTAGATTAGGAAGTATGTTAGTGTCGTCGAAGTAGTTGTGCTTTGTTTGCACATACCTTGAGAATATCTCTAAGCTGCTTGATAATCTCCCACTCATGGTCGCTCAATTCAAACTTCCGGAGCCCCAATATATGACACTGTGTTATTGCGTCAACAGCTTCCTGATGTTTGAGTGCATACTCAAGCATATCCAGAGTGGAGTTCCATGAGGTTGAGACATCACGTGGCATCAATGTCACCCTGAACTGCAAGTCCTCGAGAATCTCACGCCAGGCTGGAAGAGTGACAGTTGTCGAGTGTATGATCTTGTAGGCAAGTTTGCGCACCTAGAAGGCCAAGTTAGCTTGAAGGTACATTTATATATATATATTTACCTTTACAAGTGCCAACTTCACTGGAAGGACACTTGTTTGCAGGACAGACCGCTCATTATCAGGCAGCTCCTCGATTTCATTCACCCAACTGTCATCATTGTCCCTAAGGTCATCATCCTCCGCAATCATCTCTGCATCCTCTTCATCGATTCCTTCACTCAACTCATCAAGCTCTGCCTGGACTACGTCCATGTCTTCATTGACATCCGTTGCGGAGTCCAGGGCTTTGTCAGTGTTCTTCTTGGTCACATCAAACTCACGAATCAACGATTTTGCGACAAGGTTGACTGTGTGGAAGAAACAGCGAGTATGACTCGCTGTTCCTCCAAATGCAGGTACACTGACTGCAAGTTTTTCAACCATAACTGTGTTATTCGATGCATTATTGCATGTCACGCTCAAGATCTGGATGGCACATGGAAGTTACTGCAGTTTTGTCTTTCAAATTTACCTTTTCTGAAATTCCGAATTTTTCTAGCATCTCTTCAAACACATGGGCCAACTCCTCGCCAGTGTGCGACTATCACAACATTAGTATTTGAGTTCTATTTTTGGAGGTAAGAGATTCCCAACCTTCGCAACTTCAATGATGTCTAATGGTAGGCTTAGTGGAACACCATTATGCTCGAGGTGTACTGAGAATGCAACAAATGCTCGGTGGTTCAGTGAGCTCCATCCGTCTGTTGTGAAATTGATTTTGCCATCGTATTCCTAGTGAGTTTTTTTAATTGGATTCCATTGTTGTGTGATTCAAACTAACCTGTAACATTTTAGCAACTCATTGGCAAGTCTTTGCAAACATGAGTCGAATGTCGCGTGAGACTGTGGATGGCGAAGGTAAGTAGTATTCCGGCCTTCCCGTTTTCATCAATGATTGAAATCCTCAGTCCTTAACAACCTCAAATGGACACAGGCTTTCAGAAACCCACCGCACAATTTCCACCCTGGAAAACAACAGCTTCAACAACAGCAGCAACAATAATGTGATTATCTTACTTGGTTTCTGCACATGTGTGCTGGTGGTGCAAGTAAGTCACTTTTCCTTTTCCTTTTCATTCAAATGATGCAGTGATTTTTCCGTTCTTCAGAATACTTCCAACAATCCTTCCACGGACCTCATCGGCATCCTTTGCCTCATCAGTGATGCTCAATATCTCTTCGCCCCAACAACACTTTACATGCTTGCGCATATTACCAGTGGAGCACGCATCTTTTTTGTCCAGGAAGCGGCAGATGGTTACCTTGCATGCTTTTGTGCAACATTTGAACTCATGTGCTCATCATCCATCAATTTCTATGATGTGGGGGATAGGTTCAAAAAATGTGTAGACTGGTGAGACCCATTTATCCATGAGCCGTTCTGTTGTGTGTCTAATTACTTATGCTTTTTTGTGTGTTAGTAGGCACATACTTCGTTCATCCTCCACACTTTCTGGACCTGAACCTCAGTTATCAGACTCATTTTCATTCTGTTCATGCTCGTCATCGACATTGATTGTATCGCTGTATAGCAATGCCTCCTCCTCCTCAGTTTGAACTATAGCACGACGGGTCTTGCAAAGCACTGGCGCTGGCACTGTTCCCGTGTCAGGTGAAGATGGAGAGGCCTTGGAGATCACTCTATCTTGGGGAGTACCAGCTGGGGGGGGGTTGCTTTTGCCTTCTTGGAGTTGCTTGAGACTTCACTCGCACCCTTGGCAATGTTGGCATCAATTTTCCGTTTCTTTGATGTGACGGTGGCTTCGAGTTTGTCTTTGAGTGCGGCTTTTGCCTTGTCTGTCAGCTTTGTGACCCATCTTGCAGCTGCCGTGAATATGTTTGGTTGCATGGTTGGTTTTGAAGTAGGATGCACTTTGGATGATGGATTTTGACACTTGTGGCTTTGTTAAGGTTTGTTTTAGTGTAGGTACTATACATGTGGCGCAGTTCTCAAATTTTTTTAGTGCAGATACTATACATATGTTGAAATTCCTTGAATAGGTAGTAAAATACTATGTTTTGAAGGTCAAACCTGAGCGAGGGTTTGGGTTTGGGTATGGGTACACGAAATGCGGACCCACACCCGCACCCCTAACCCGTGTGGGTGGCCCATACCCGTGCTATTGGCTACTCATCTTGTCCTCCGAGTAATAGAAACAAGTTATTGAGAACAGCCTGAGTGTGGGCCTGGCTGACTTGTCGAAGACCATGTTGTGCCAGTATGTGGAAGGGTTGAAGGACCTGTGATGGGTTGAACAGTAGGAGACTGGGGAGGAGGACAGGGCAGCAGGATTGGGATTGGATTGGGATTGGGATGGGTATTTCATGATTTTCATCCAAGTCCTCGAGTTTCATGATGAACATTACAAGCATCTGGAATATGTGATCGTGAATGACTGTTGCATTGGTGTCAATTTCTGTGAGGTGGATTTGACTGCGCCATTCATTGACTAGGGGTTTGAATTCCGAAAAATAATCAGAGACTCTGTCCATTAGAAAGTCGCCTTCAGATATGGCCCCCTTCTTCGATAAGAAGGTGGTAAGTAAACTGCTGGCACCTAAGTTTTGATAGGCCTCTGACCATGGCATTACCAGCTTATCCCATGTCGGCATGACTATACCATGTGCCCCCCCATACTTCATAACAAATTCGAAAAAATGTAAAACATAGACTTAAGGTCATCGCACATGTAGTGTTCAATTTGCTGCAGCTGCCAGCTGAGTAGCATCAGCAGTCTTTTTAACGGTCTCGGCATTCCTTGACATCTTCTTAAGGACACGCATGGAGATGTATGGGATAGTCCCCTAGAAAGAAAAAATTAAATAATTATATTCTACATTTATTATTTTTGCAATACTTATTACAAGCCTGTTCATTCAGAAACTTAAACGACACTAAGCGGAGCCTAAAATCAAACACCGCTCATCGAGCACGTCCGACCTTTAGGCTTTAGGTCAGCGACTACGGACGTTGTTTATGAGGTTCGACCTTAAATTATGCATATACTTGCTTGCCCAGGTTATATGGGTGGTAATGTGGACTTCATTCAGTGTTTCTCAGCCATGTCACCGTGTCGGGGTAGATAAGCACTGCCCATGCTACCTAACAGGAGGGTCGGACAGGCAGAATCTAGCCGCAGAAGCAGCAACAACCACCGGTGACGCAGGGTGACCCTTCAAGTTGTCAGCCGTGTGATCATCGATATACTTACGACTTTCCATTGGTAGCAAGACGGTTGATTCGTGACATCAGATGGAAACTTACGGCGCAAGATTGACACGATCATGATGTCGTACAATTTTCATTAGGACACAACGAGTTCACAACCCTTACAGGTCAACGAGATTCTAATGCCTATAAGTATCGTACATTGGTAATCAGCAGCCCATCCCTCACTCTTTGAATTCGCCATTTGATCTGCACACTTTCATGTTGTCACCAGAAGAACATCTCTATGCTCTTGACTGGAATAACAACATAACGGGTAAGTTCGTCAGAGCTTGTTGGACACGAATCATTGTGCTGAACTTCATCATTTCCAGTTGCAATCTTCACCCTGATATCCTACGACTACAGTCAGTAGCTTTCATGCTTGCAATGCGGCTGAGCGTAATATTATCTAGTGCTTCAGTTCGAGAAAGAGGTAACGAGGGGGTCGTTTCATTATCGTCGAGTACTCATGATTACACCGTCGCAGGTCACGTTTGTTTGGGTTAGAGCTCAACTCCAACGATATGAAAGTCCAAAACTGACTGGTTATGCAGCAAAGACAGTGGTCAGTGATGACATATCTATACCTTGTTGTGAGCTCTACCCTGCCAAAGTGCTTTATGGTTTCCCATTTCGTTGCTATGTCAGGTTCGATATTTTGGTATTGTCCTTGCAATGTACGTCGCGGTGCTTGTATCCTTCCGACGGCACGTTCAAGATGTTGACGCTGACGTCTAGGATTTGCGCCATCTGTACGTGACGTGATGCCAATGAGCCATCATTGATTGACTAGCACCAGGGGGAGGTCTATTTTATATGCCTGAAGCAGTGAGTATATTGATCCTTTCTTTAGAGGGTTTTAGGTTGACCTAGATTCAGCCGTACGTCAGAAGTTCGTTTTACAGCTAGCCTGATCTGCTGCTGACCTCTTGTTTAGTTGTGAGTTTATCGTATCGTATTCAACTGAAACTAGCTTTGCTTAGTATCATCAAATTGAAATAGGTTATGGTATATTCGTGTTCATGCAATGGGGTTTTTCTGTATATTTTTGCTTGGCGGAAGGTATGTCGTATCCATACAGTCTCGCACCTTTGCGCTTCCCATCTTTACATTTGCAGTCATCCTCATCTGGCGTCTTTACGCCCTACATAGCCAATCAAAGCTCATACTTTATGTTCTACTGGGGTTGCTCCTACCTATCGTCGCGCTCTATATAGCGGTGGATGCATTTTTATGGAGCCGGCCTTCGGCGATCTCAGGTGAATTTCTATTTTGATTGAATTCTTTGCAAGCTGATGCCTGGTTGTACAGTGCAAGAAATCATAATAACTCCAAATATCAAATACTGCACGACTTTCTTCCACATCGGGCCTATGCATGCGATTTATGCCTCCATCCCCGTCATATGCTATGATATTTTCTTGGTTGTTCTCGCCATTGCCATCCTTAGGAAGCACCTGAAAGAACGACAGGAATTTAAAATGAAGCCTAACACCTACGTAGTGATGATCGTCCGACATCATGTCATATACTTTGTCCTGTAAGTTCCCTTCGTTTGTTGTGTTCTCTGAAAGCATTCATTGAATCATACTAGGAATTTGGCAACTCAACTATTCATGGCGGCATTGTGGGCCCACCCTTCGGTATGATTCCCTGTGATTCTACAGAGATATTGATATTCTCTAACGCAGGCATGCACAGACGGTGGTGCTGTATCTGGTACTGTTGTTCAAGCTTACCGCGCCGTTTATTATCGTGCCACGTCTCATCATCAGCATTTGGGATACGCATGCCAATGACAACTGCGTACATCTTAGTACGATGTTCGAGGATTGTGTCTGTTTGACTTCGCCACCGGAAGTGGAGCAGCCCGAGGATTGACTCCTGCGTATAATATCCCAAACTGAAGAAGGAAGTAGAATAAGGTCCATACTCGCCCCTAACTAGCGTACACCTCAAAAACCTATTCAATTAAATAATGGTTGTCTCTAGAGTTAATGGAAGTTGTGAATGTAGATTCCTTGTAGATACATGACCTGCATGTTCGACTGGGAATTCTAGGTAAGGGAGTCAGGGATAGGACTATCCTGAGCTAATCCAGTAAGTAAGTAGTTCCTGTCACTCAAATGACATTCTTATAGCTCGCAGTCCAAGCATGCCGGATGATCCTTGAATGCTGGTAACTGACAAAGGTCCGATCACATCATTTGGGAAACGACAGTAGACAGTATCCCCTCGTGGATTAGATAAAGAGTAAATGGTAGGACAATATTGTAGGCACGATCATGTCGTCTGGGTATGGCTTGTTGACACTTCCTGTGTAACGAGATTCGTCACCCTGTTCTCTGTGGCCTTTCCTTTTAACATATTCTCTATAAAGTATTCGCCAGCCTAGCAACCATGTGTGAGAAGAATCGTCCGCAACGAAAAAAAACCTAAATGGCTGACCTTGTAGCTACTGCGGACAAGAGGACCGCTGGCCACATAGGAGAAACCCATGTCATCAGCTATTTGTTTCCATCTGTCAAACTCAGAAGGTTCCACATATCGGTCAACTTTCATGTGTCGCTTCGTGGGCCTCATATATTGCCCAAAGGTGACAACATCAACATTAATTTTGCGAAGTTCTGAACCATGATCCAGCAATTATAATCTCGGTATAAATGCGTTCAGCTTACCTCGTAACGCATCCATGACCTGTTCTTCTGTCTCGCCGACACCAAGCATGATACTTGTCTTAGTGACGCGGACACCTTCCTTCTTCGCGTGCTCAAGCACTTTCAGACTCTGCCGGAAAGTTGCACGGCGGTCGCGCACAAATGGTGTCAACTCCTCCACAGTCTCGATATTGTGTGCGTAAACGTCTAGGCCGGACTTCGCTACGAGAGAAACATTTTCCAAATTGCCCGCAAAATCTCCTGTCAATGCTTCCACCAGAATATGGGGCGCCCTGTTTCGAATATCTTGTTAGTAAGCGGCGCGAACGAAGTCAGTATGTAACGTACTTTTGCTTAATCTTCATAATAGTCTCTGCGAAGTGATGTGCACCGCCATCTACAAGGTCTGCAGGGATAATTATAAGTTTGTGATCTGTTTATATTTTTAGTCAACGCACCATCTCTGTCAACACTGGTGAGCACTATGTATCCAAGCCCCCATCGACTAATGGCCTCTGCTGTATTCTCAGGCTCGTGAGGATCCAATGGAGGTGGAGTACGGGAAGTCTTGACAGAGCAGAATCTACAACCACGCGTACAGGTGTCTCCCATCAACTAAAAGGAGTAAAATTAGTCAAAGGACAGTGATTCCAGTATCACGTAGCACACCATGATTGTAGCCGTTGCTGCCCTCTTGCCCTCCTCAGCAGTTGCACCTTCCTTTCCACCCCAGCAGTCACCGATATTAGGACATCGTGCCTCCTCACATACAGTATGAAGGCCGAGTCCCCTTAAGTCCTTCTTGATATTGTTGAAAGATGCTCCCGAGGGTATTTTTGTCTTTAGAAAGCTGGGCAACCGAGGCCTGTAGTGGATGAATAGGCATTATTCCCAGAAAATCATGTTAATGTATGCGCACCCTTTGGTGTTCCCGAGCACTACATGTTCCATGGGTTCTCCTGAGATGAAGTCGTCTAGCGATGGTCCAGAGACCAGCGTTTCGCGGAAGCTGGACTTTAAATTCGGCGTTGAGGCTGACGGTATTGCCAAGTGTCGAACTCGATACGAAAGTCGACAACTGGAACGGGGGCGGAAAAGTGAGTTTATGAAGAGCAAATGAGCCGACATCGTGACGTCGGAGGACAACGCATGTCATGTAATGAATCGGAAGAGCGGCGGCCCACATCGACAAAAAAGGCAATTTTATCAGCGCTTGGCGGGATCAAAATTAAGAGTCAGGTTGTCCTCATGAACACGCTTTCCAGAAGGGAGGAGGACACACTCCTTAAAACTACTAAAGCGCGCGCGTTAACAGAATGTGACTCGATAGTTAAAGGTTCGGCTATGCATTCTAGCATGATTAAAAACACTTATATTGGCTTCGTGTCACTTAGAATTCGCCAACTGCGCAACCGGACGTACGCTGTCTGTGGCATGGGCTTGCAGGGACAAGTACAAAGCCTTGCAGGAGTGTATGCTACAATAGTGAGTCCTACCGCACTCAGTGTCTGGTACATCGAGTGAATGTTTTTCAGCACAAGTCAAGTAGCCATGGATGATGTTCGAAAGGAATATCTTCGATTAAGGGACCAACAGAAAGCGCCTCAAGCACCTCTCTAACGATGACAGGGTGTCTTGATAGTGTCTTTTGCCTCCGAAAACGCAAGGCATATCGTCAGGTACATACGGTGATCGTACACTATCCACAGTTTTATCAGTCCATGGGCCGAGGACGCTCGAATGTGTGGTGTAGTCATAGATTGAACAAAAGTAGAGGAACGTGCAGACCCTGGGGTGGGAAACATCGAATACTAGCAGAAGTATAGACAATAGTGATAGGCAGTGTGTTATTACAGCGAATCTCAGTTTTTCTTTCCATTGTTGATTGCAAGCCATTGAGCACGAAGACCCATGAGAGAGGAAATGAAACTGAACACAATAATCTATCAGGCGAGCACAGTAAAAGGAACCACTGCCAAACTAACCCAGCAAAGCCAACAACACCGTCATTGACATTGACGAGACCCAAGTTGGAAGCAGGTATCCAAATGTCGAAAAGGTCGATGATGAATTGGTGGCGTGTGTCCGCGCGCAGGCTATGGGGATCTTAGAGCTATTTGTGATATAGTAGTGATCATTTTAACGTACTTTTCAAGCGCGAGTTGCCTGACTTCTCTTTGAGCTTCATCGCTGAGATCCTTTTCTCCCCAGGTCTCGGAGTTACGCAATTTCTTTGCGTCGTGAGCGAGTCGTCCGGCCTGGAAAATGGAAATTGAAGTCACTATCCTAGCTGGGCGATAGGTCCCACCTTCAGCAGTCCATGCGTAATGCTGAATAAGATTCCAGCCAGCCAGAATCTGTTGGATGTCTTTGTGACCCTCTCAGCAGTGCCGGGCTTGAGAGCAATGAACTTTGCGGCGTTCGCCTGTCGAATTATTTCAGGAGTGGTAAAACTACCCATGGATCACTTGTTACTTACCCACAGAGCTGTGTCATATGTGAGATACCCGAAGTAGGCAAGCTGCCGACCGATGCTAGTCACTTGTTCACCAACTTCACCCGATGATGAAGCAACACGCAATGCGGCTTGGAGGTGCTCTACAGGTTTCCCAAGTCGCATGACTGTACAAATGTCAAGTATGATCATGCGGCACAGATGAGCCTTACCTTTACGGACAATCCCTAGGTGACTCTTGAGAGCTGTCCATCGAGCAGCCTCGACCTTGTTACCCCGAGAGACGAGAAACCAGGCGAGAAACCGAGAGAAATACTGAACTGTGCGGTAGAGCTACCGGATAAAGTGCTCCGATAAGTATTCCGTTCCCAAAAACAATGAGGTTCAATACCTTATCCCGGCCGACATTGAACGATCCAAATTTCAAGGACTGAGACACATAAGGGTGGAGGATGACTTGTGATGCGACTGTAGCCATATCTGAAAAGTACAAATGACAGATTCCCGCAAGACGAGGGAGGTTTGCTTTAAATGCTACTTGAAGGCTTAGATGCGGGAACCTGGCGTAATTACCTTGCCGTTATCACGTGGATTCAAGTGTGCTACTTTCGTATACCCGATCACCGGTGTGACGGCGTCGAGATGCGCATGATTTCAGACTTCACAAGAGCAAGTACAAGACACGACAATGGAGCCATAACATGTCTCATTTCAAGCATGAGTCAAAGGTATGGACAAAGTCATTTATTGAGCAGCTATCAGATCTATCATGATTCATTATTATCTATGCCAGACGCGGCGATGACTCGATATCCGATTTATAGGCACACGGTCAAGCAAAGAAATACGAACCGATAATCACACTGGGATAATGAAAGCGGCACCACGATGTCTAGCTGCCAGGCCTTGAAGGTCACTACTGGAAAGGAGACCCATTCTCAGGTGTGGCCCCCATCGGTGACTTCGGTGGGTTTCTTGCGGGTGATTTCGGACGGCAAAAGCCGCGCGTAACGTTTGCCTCGCGGGTTGACACAACCTTCTGCCCTACCCTCCACTCGCTGTGCTTTCATCACTGCTAGAGACTGCTAGTCATGACCACGGGCACTTGGCTTCCCCGCCGGGTGAGTTCTGCGCGCTAGTTCTCACGTGACATACCATTCATTCTGTCATACTTCAAGCTCCTCCATGTGATTCCTCGTCAAAGGCAATTTTCATCATCCGTCATAGTAAGTTAAGTTAATGAGCTTGAAGTGGGAGGAAATAATGGTCGTGTTAGTCAAATCAGGCATTCCGCAGTGAGCGTGACACGTTCGGTGAGCTCCAGGTCCCTGCCGATCGCTATTGGGGTGCACAAACGCAACGGTATGGATCAGGTCTGAGGTGTGTGCTCTGCTGAACATTTTCCGCAGGTCATTACAAAACTTTGATATTGGTGGCCCCTCGCAACGATTGCCGCATCCTCTGATCAAGGCTTTCGGCGTGTTGAAGAAGGCTGCAGCTATCGTCAATGTCAGCTATGGTATGGACCCGAAGGTTGGCGAAGCCATTCAGAAAGCTGCTGATGATGTGAGAAACCATGTCCTAGGTTTCGTATGTGTGCTTTCAGCTAATCTTTACTCCAGGTCATTTCTGGGAAGCTCATGGATCACTTCCCTTTGGTTGTCTTCCAAACTGGAAGTGGAACTCAGAGTAACATGAACGTAAACGAGGTTAGTATAACAAATACTTGATTAATTAGTGTTGTTACTCAGCGCGGTCAACAGGTAATATCGAATCGTGCGATAGAACTCCTTGGCGGTGAACTTGGGTCTAAGAAACCAGTCCATCCGAATGACCATGTTAACATGAGCCAGAGTAGTAATGACACGTGAGTTACTGGGTAGCTTATACTTCATTGCATGTATTCAACGAACATGTAGCTTCCCAACAGCTATGCATGTCGCTGCTGTGACTGAAATTAATCACTCGTTACTTCCAGCACTGACGCAGCTCAGGGATGCACTCAACGAAAAGGCTGAGCTTTTCAGCGGGATTATCAAAATCGGACGCACGCACTTGCAGGTATGAATAATCGGCCTTCGATACGGATGTTATCTGATCACTATTAGGATGCCACACCTCTAACGCTTGGCCAAGAATTCAGTGGATATGTCCAGCAAATCGATAATGGCATTGCTCGTGTCCAAAATGTCATTCCTCGTTTGAGCCTTCTTGCTCAGGGCGGCACTGCGGTTGGCACAGTGAGTCCGTTAACATCCAGCGAAGGGTAGAGATCTCACGTGCCGTGCAGGGTCTGAATACCAAGAAGGGGTTCGACGTCAAAATTGCCGCCGAGATATCTACCATTACGGGCTTGAAGTTCCAGACCGCGCCTAACAAAGTAAGGCAATTTATGGCGATCGTTTCGTCTGACTACTGACGAAGATCCGCAGTTCGAAGCTCTAGCCAGTCACGATGCCTTGGTTGAGACTCATGGTGCTCTGAATGTCATCGCGTGTTCCCTGATGAAGATCGCCAATGACATTAGGTTCCTTGGTTCTGGCCCTCGGTGTGGCTTCGGTGAACTGAGCCTCCCTGAAAATGAACCTGGCAGTAGTATCATGCCTGGCAAAGTTAATCCCACGCAGTGCGAGGCTGTAACAATGGTCGCCGCTCAAGTTATGGGTAACCAGACTGCTGTTAGCGTTGCTGGAGCCAGCGGACAGTTTGAGGTATTTGTATTTCATATACGGCGCATTTGTCATTCAAACCCGAATTAGCTCAACGTCTTCAAACCGGTCATGATCATGAACGTGCTACAGAGCATCCGCCTTCTTTCTGATGGTGAGGTTTCATAACTCAATGACTCGTCGTCAACTTGCTGATCTTTGTATGGTCAGCCTCACGGTCTTTTACCAATCATTGCATAGTTGGCATTGAGGCCAATGAAAAGCGTATCAACCACCTCTTGAACGAGAGTTTGATGCTTGCAACGATTTTGAACAGCCACCTTGGCTATGATAGTGCGTGCTAAATATAACTCCGCACATTTCCGGTCGAAGTTAATCGTACTTTGCAGACGTGGCCCAGTGCGCAAAGAAAGCGCACAAGGAAGGAACGACGCTGAAGGAGGCGACTATTGCGCTCGGATACCTGACACCTGAAGAGTTTGATGAGAAAGTGCGACCAGAATTGATGTTATACCCAGATGACATATAGTCACAAGATGGCATTTTGCATGATATTTGTAACATGGAGACCCTATGCCAGCCTCTTCTGAAACAGTATGGCACAGTTGGTAACCAACTCGTGTCAATTTAATCGATAAAGAATGCGTAGGTTACTGCGAGTGGTGTGAAGATCTGATAGAGAGAAGCTCGTCCGCCAAGAACAGCAAGGAAGGAACAGCGAATACAAAAAAGGCAAGAATGCTATATCCAACCGCAAACGAAATATACCACGTCAAATCAGTACAACTTCCCGTCACAGCACTCCCTCGTCTCTACTCGTAATTTGCACAGCAACAGTCTTCCTCGTTATCCACACCGAGCTCACACTTTTTAACCCGAAAATTCTTAGTTGGTGCTCATCACCGTCAACGTCGACCACAACACCACTTTATTTAGCTTCTGAAGAAATATTCGGGCATTAGGTTGACTGCCACAGCGCCCTTCTCTTTACATCTCCTGGTCCCACGAGGCGACCTGTCTTTACAACACTTAAGTCGGCTACTGCCTCGTTATATCTTCCTCTCTTTGCATCTTACTTGTCACCACTTTGGTTCTCTATGTCGCTTAGCCGAATTCTCAACGACGAACCACCCCCGGCGAGAAAATCCGCTTCCTCACGTGGTGGTGGTATCGATCCTTCGTTAGCAGACGTGTCACCTCTCTCCCGAGCCACAGTCATATCTCCTCATCCCCAAACTCTTCGTCGGAGTCTAACTCCTCTCGGAGAGCAGCCACCACTTCCTCGTGGATATTCTTACCAGACACCCTCTTATCAGGGTGCCGGAGGTTGGGATCCATACTCGGGTGATTATGTTCAGGGAGAGATCTTTCCTCTTGGTCCAGGAGGCAACTATTATTCTCAGCGTGAACGGGATGGACAGCACCAGCCACCACCTCCAGAACCCCGCGCATCTTCCGTGGGCGCTTACTACAAGGAAGGCGAAAACGAACCCACACCGCGAAAACGGAGAAAGCCTGTGGCTCCAGACGACGACCCCGATTACCAGCCTCCGATTGTAAAGCGCGTAAGTTTCATCAGGCATACATAGGGCTAATTCGGCTTTACTCACCTTCCTATTCTTATCCCTTAGGCACCCCGTCGAAATCCTCCTCGTTCAAAAGCAAATCGCCCCGAGTCGCCTCTTATGGAGGGAACGGATCTTACAACAGCTGCACGAGAGTACCATCAAACTGAAGAGGAACGACGTCTGGTATCTTCCGACCTCTCGGATTGTGAAGAAGTATGGATTGGTGACCTCGGCGACTATATCATAGAGACACATCTACGTCAGCGTAAAGTAGAATCGTGGTTTGATGCCAGCGTTTTGGTTAGTTTCACATCTGCGACTTCCGGTCGGTCGATTCACATTTCATCATAGGAACGCAACTCCAGCACGGCTCTGACACTGTCACGCCACTATGTATCCCGCATTGCACGGATGCCCCTTCCGCCTCCAACGCCCCCGCCGATACCTCCTTCTGTTGAGGAGGAGCTTCTATCCACTATTCACGCTTCCCCACCTCCCGATACATATGATTATGGAGCTCCGGATAACTACGAACCTGGCTCGACTAGATTTGGCGCAGAAGATGCGGCTCGGTTGTTTGAGGAGTCTTACCTAGGTCGCAATCAGAAGCACAAGGACTCACTCAAGCGTGGTGCAGATGGTGCAGATTCAGACGAGAGCAGCGACCTTGAGATTCCTGCTTCATCCAGAAACAAACCTGCGGCAAAGAAACGGAAGGTCGACAAAGACTCAGCTTCGATCGCTGACGAGTTCGAACGGTCTATCGGCGGGATCAGCCCTTCCAAATTTGCTTCATCAAAGGCGAAAGCGAAGGGCAAACAGAGTCTGTTGCGGGAAGCGAGCGCGGACAGTGTTATACCAAGTGCAACACCTAAAGGTCGTAAGAGGGGTGGTGGCGGGAAGAAGCTTTTACCACCTGATACTCTGGAGGGTCTTGGTATTGCCTCCGCTGGGGCATCGGTCGCTGGAGACATCACGCCTTCGGCATCCAGGCCTGTATCGCCTGCTCTCACTGCAACTTCTGTTGTATACGAATTGGACGACATCATCCCTCCTCTCAAGCGCGCTAAAAAGATCGACGAGAATGCTATGGCCAAACGATTGAAGAACTTGGAGGAGGCTCAGAAGAAAGTTTGGACAAACATTGCTCGGAGAGACGTTGCTAAAGTATGTGCGGACCTTGCATTACGTGCTGTTTGCATTCTTATCTCATCGCATAGGTGTACAAGTACGCCGCGATGGGTTACCAGGCTCGTCAAGGTCAGCTCAAGCGCTTAGCCACGCTATCATCCATCCAAGCACGTCGGCCTTTCACAAAGACCGCAAAAGCTCAAAAGGACGTCCAAGCTAAAGGCAAACGCTTGATGCGCGAAATGTTAGTCTTCTGGAAGAAGAATGAGCGGGAAGAGAGAGATGTTCGAAAGCGCGAGCAGAAGGAGGCCATTGACAGGGCCAAGGTCGAGGAAGAGAAAAGAGAGGCGGCGCGTCAAGCACGCAAACTTGAGTTCTTGATCAGTCAAACTGAGTTGTACAGCCATTTCGTCGGTAACAAGCTCAAGAGTGAGTCCTGTTTTTCGGTGCTTTAGTGGCTGTTCGCTGACACCCAGACCTCAGCTTCTGAAGTACAAGGAGATACTCCTGAAGCCTCGACGCCAGTGGGTGCTGCTCTTGAAGACGTTGACCCATCAGTACTCCAAGAAATTGACTTTGATGACGGTTGGTTTCATTTATCCGTATCTTGACAATTTGGAGGCTGAAAGTTGTAATCAGAGGACCAAACCAATCTTCACCGACATGCGCGGCATAACGCTCAGGAAGCTATCGCTCTTGCCAGACAAAGGGCTCAGCAATTTGACGTGCAAGCTGCACTCGACAGGAAAACGAATGAGGCTCTGAAACTTGCCAAGGCTCAGGCCCATATTAGGGACGATGACGAGTCTGGGCTCTCAGGCACTTCGAATACGCCCCTCGTTGACTGTAGGTTCTTCTTGGGTGCTGAGGCTTAAGACATTAACAATGGTGTACACAGTGGACTCCGATGAACTCAACTTCCAAAACCCGACGTCACTCACTGGAGAACTCAAGATCAAGCAACCGAAAATGCTCATGGCGCAGCTAAAGGAGTACCAACTCAAAGGTCTGAATTGGCTCGCTACGTTGTACGAACAGGGTATCAATGGCATTCTTGCTGACGAGATGGGTCTCGGAAAGGTGAGACTGATTAGAATACAGCGCAACTCGCCTTACACTCCTTGCACCTCAGACCGTGCAGTCAATATCTCTCCTTGCGTACCTTGCTGAGGTACACGACATATGGGGGCCATTTTTGGTTGTCGCACCAGCCTCTACATTGCACAATTGGCAACAGGAGATTACTCGCTTTGTGCCTGGTCTGAAAGCCCTGCCTTATTGGGGGAACGTTAAAGACCGAACTACCTTGCGCAAGTTCTGGAGCAAAAAAGAAATCAGTTATGACAAGGACGCGCCGTTCCATGTCCTGATTACAAGCTACCAGTTGGTCAGTTGCGATCGCATAATGTTTTAAGCTGTGTTAATGTCTTTGTCAGGTTACTCAAGACCAGCAGTACTTCCAGCGCGTGAAATGGCAATATATGGTTCTTGACGAAGCTCAGAATATCAAGAATGCCTCCAGTGTACGGTGGAAAACATTGCTCGGATTCCAATGTCGCAATCGTTTGCTCTTGACTGGCACACCAATTCAAAACTCAATGCAAGGTCAGTGAGATAATGCAGCAATGTCACTACTTACTAACCTCCACATAGAGCTCTGGGCATTGCTCCACTTCATCATGCCCAGTCTTTTTGACTCCCACGACGAGTTCAACGAGTGGTTTTCTAAGGATATTGAAAACGCCGCAGAGAACAAGGGCAGCAAGCTCAATGAACGTCAACTACGGCGATTGCACATGATATTGAAGCCTTTCATGTTACGACGAGTCAAACGACATGTACAAAACGAGTTGAGCGAGAAGGTTTATATTCAATTCACTCACCGAGGAGCGATCGCTCACATTTTACCTTACCCAGATTGAGATCGATCATTACGTTGACCTGTCATCACGCCAACGTACTCTCTACCGTGCACTTCTGGCGAATGTATCTGTGGTAGATCTATTAGAGAAGGCCGCAAATATAGGGGATGCTGATTCTGCTCGATCGCTAATGAACCTCGTAATGCAGTTCCGGAAGGTGAGTGAGATATGGTCTTATCATTTCTAAACACTGACCAACTTGCTTCAACGTAGGTTTGTAATCATCCCGAGCTCTTTGAACGTGCAGACGTGGTAGCTCCCTTCTCATTCTCCCGCTTCGGTCAATCTGGTCCTCTGAATCGCGAAGGCGATTTCATTTCCCTTCCCTACTCGACTCATAACCCTATTGAGTACCAAATTCCGGCGTTATTCCACCAAGATGGCGGGCTTATAGATGTCCCTTGTGAAAAGTCTGGACTGCGTAGGCAATCGGACTGTACCAGCGGCCTTTTCAATATTTGGTCAACGGAGTGGATACATCGTTCGACGTTCGATGATGTTGAAGGTGTGTGATGGTGCTTGAGTGACTGCACCTTGGATGTAACATGTTATAGCTTCACCTGCGTTCGCATTTCTTCGACTTCTGAACACCACACCGAGTGATGTCCATGGCCTTCAGGTGTCTTCCTTCATGCGCAATTGGCTTCGGGTCCTTGAGGAAGAAAACAGAATTGTTGAGGATAGAGGGATCTCATCGTAGGCTAACTATGACTTTTTTCGACGTCCGACTGACCGTTTCATAGGGGAGCAGAATTGGTAGCTCATACTGGTGCACATCCGTTCAGCATAAGCCCCCGTCTCTCTTTGAGCCTGGATGCCGCGGAAGGCCTGCCACATCTTCTCGATATATCTTCAACAGCTTGGCAGGGGTCCAATCTAGCTCGACCAGCCCTGAGATGGTTTGTGCCGCCGGCTGTAGCACCTCCAATATCTCTTCACTGCACAGATCGGACGTTTATAGAGCACCAAGTTCAGTTACTGGAGGCACCTATGGAATCGTTGGCATTTTACGGTCTCCCTCAGCACTTGCGGGATTCGCCTACCATTGACCAGGCATACCACAGCCTAGTTCCTGCTTTATCCTCTGCAGGACTTGTCGGAAGTTCGCCCGCAGACCAGCTACCATCTTCAAGCATGCAGATACCAGAAGCAAAGAGACTGATCTATGACTCTGCTAAACTCGCTCGGTTAGATGCCCTCCTTCAGGAGCTGAAGGCGGGCGACCATCGTGTCTTGATATATTTCCAAATGACTCGTATGATGGACCTTATGGAGGAATATCTGATCTATCGCCAGTACAAGTATTTACGTCTCGATGGCTCATCGAAGCTGGAAGATCGACGAGATATGGTGATAGATTGGCAAACACGGTCAGTGTTTGACTTAGGTTGTATATCATTGACTCTGATCAATGTCCTCTAGCCCGGACATTTTCATATTTATTCTAAGTACGCGTGCAGGTGGTCTCGGAATCAACTTGACCGCAGCAGACACTGTTATCTTCTACGATCACGACTGGAATCCGTCAAACGATGCGCAGGCCATGGATCGCGCCCATCGTCTTGGTCAGACACGTCAAGTGACTGTCTATCGCTTGATCACGAAGGGCACCATCGACGAGCGTATCATTCAGTTAGCTCGTGTCAAAAAAGATGTAAGTTATTTTTATTCCTGAAGTGCAGGACGTTCAATTGATGTTCTTCCAGGTACAAGACATCGTGGTCGGCAACAAGAACTTCACAGACGTCACGAAACCCAGCGAAATTGTCCAGCTTCTCCTCAATGATGACCAGCTCGCAAACCTTGATAGTTCGAATACTTCGGGACCCTCTTCGAAGAAAGCAGGCAAGCGAGCTGTAGGAGTTTCGGAGGGCCCTTCTGGCGATACTATGCGAGATCTTTGGAATGAAGAAGGCGATGACTTCTTTGGTCATTCCAGTAATAACAGTGGTGCCGCTCCGCCACCTGAGGGCGGGGAAGAGGAGGAGGGAACAGCGGCGCCAGCCAAAGGAAAGAAGCGGAAAGGTGGTGCTGCGGCACGTCCGCGAAAAACGACCGGAAAAGGGAGTAGAAAGAAGGATCCTGGAACGGGGGATGTGACTTCTGCTGTGGACGCTGAGTGATTTTCTGTCTTTTGTTGCTTTACTTTTGCTTTGCTTTGTTCACGCACATTATCAACTTCTGTAGATTAATTCAAATCCGTACGTCCATGTAGGTCTGGCATTTAGTTACTTATTGCATGTCCTTATAATCTGTGTTATTTATGTGGAATCATGATCAGCGTGAGAAATCTTAGATATGTATCCAATTGCACAAGTCAGTCACATACTACACGTCTTTTTACACACTACAACGAGGCCTAGCTCTTGATTGATCTACATTGACTGGCCCCCATGTACCTTCATTTGAACAGCAAAACTTCATTAATAACCTGGTACACGCTTCACTCGTCTCCACCGATAAACCTGATTACCGAATCTAATAATTCGTGATTCAAACCCATATCCTCTCGCAGTTCCCAATCTCTACAAAGATAACGATCAACGTTGAAAGGACAGTATCGTGCTGAGTGAGAGACAAAAAGAGGTGCTTGATCACTCTGATTGTTTGTGCTGGGAGTGGAGATGGCGAAGAAGAAGAAATCGCAGCTCAAACCGGTTGCGCGTGGATTCGCGACAACATCAGTGCCGAAGAAAGTGGTTGAAAACGAACAAAACACAGATGACATGACTACCAATACCACAGCTGAAGAAGCCCCAACAAGTGACACGTTGCACCCCACAGTTGCCCACGTCCAATCCGATGTTCCTCAGGACCACTCTTTCGACCCGGATCAAGTAGAAGAACAGTCTCTGCAGAACCTTGTCGATAAGTATCAGGAGAAAACAGAGAAAGAGACACTCAGGACCATCAAGGTAAATGAGTTACAGTCGCTATGAAATCGTGCTGATTAGTTCATCTTTATCAAGGCTACTGAAGTTGACCGGCGGTTTTCTAAGACATTGCCTTCATTGCAGGTTGATCCCGTTCTAGTAGATCGCATCATCACATTAAATTGGGAGAGCCCCGAGTGTGAGTTAATGCTCTGGAACCCGTTGTCACAATAAATACCTTACTGTTCTTCATAGGCGAGAGAAAACTGTTAGAGGAGACGGAAGAAAAATTAGTGACGCGACTTGGAATTACCTATGGAGTTCTGAGAAGGCAAGGCTTTTCACAGGACAGAGTAGATGAATGCCTCAGGGCAATCCAGGGGGTAGATCTGGAGGAAGCATACGAATGGGTTCGTCCATCCTCTACCCCTCAAGCCATCGCTTACATTAGGGCAGCTTTACATCTACTGCTCGGAAGATGAGCTTGAAGAAAAAGGTAAAATGATTGTTGTTAAGTTTACAGTTGTAGTTGTAGTTCTAAATCGCGTGTCAACAGTGGCTGAGGACCTTGACGACTCGAAAGTGCCTCGGAGAAAGCGTAAAGAGCTTCAGTCTCCGACACCAAGAAGCCCTTTGCCAGCATCTAACCCGTCACCACCTTCGGCAGCAGTGACAGCTGCATCAAAGCTTGATGCTAATGCTCCGGTGTTTGTGCCGGCGAGACAACGGCCAGCCTCAGATGTAGATTTGCTGAAATCTGGAGGTATCCTTCCCGCCGAATCAACGAGGTCTTCTCCATCAAGATCCAATTCACCTGATATAGATGACCTAGTCGCGGAGTACGTCCGTATAAAGATGCAGATAACAGATCTTACTGCCAGGGGCAAGCCACCGGCTCACCATGACCCCGTACTGGTCCAGCGTCTCCAAGACAAGCTCATGGTTTTGAAGTCGCACTACTTCTTTGACGAAAAAGATGCAGAAACGCAGTATCGGTCAGAACGTGCTAGGGTTGATACCCTTTTACTTCAGTCAAGATTACGAGGCTCGAGTCCAAAGCTGTCAGCGACACAAGAGAAGAAAGTAGCAAAGCCACTCAGTGCTGGTCCACATGTTGAAAAACAAGACATACCTGCACCGTCTGACATCCCCGATATATTTGATCAACACGAGGAGGGTCTCGGTGGTATGCTTGAGATCTTGGATACCCTCCCTTCCGAAATTGCCGGAGAGGGAGGGACCATAATTCGCATACGGGACATGGTCTTACCCAAGCACTGGTCCAGTAAAACACCGAAGACACTTCTGGCCGAGTTTGTCTTCAAGGTTGACCGGTACGCCGCAGTCACTTATAGTATTATTTCTGGGTCAAGTCGTGCGAAACGCGCATGTGTTATGGTCAACTGGGAGGGGAAAAAGACGGATGAGTGGGGCATGTGTGATGTTGCTTGTCACACTGAAATACAGGCCGAGTATTATGTCGCAACACTTGCTTTACACGCTCTTACGTTCCCTGCCACTGATGGCTTTGCGGTCGGGTCTTCCGGTGCTTTAGCCAACCATACGTCGTTCCGGTTACTACCGCCTGTCTTCAGGGATTTATGGGATGAACTTGAGACAGACAGAAAGTTACGGGAAGATCTGATCAATCGTCAAGTTTGGGCGAATATGAGAAACATTGTTGAAAAAAAGATTGATGCTCGTCCAATGGTAACGTTCCTCATTGGAATACCTGTTTTTCGGACTGAGCTTTGCTTTCTAGCTTATGGAGAAGAACACGAGGGCTACCACAGAGGCCAAAGACCCCATACCAGTTCGGAATCTGCCTCGCAATGACATCAGCTCTGATCATGTCATTGCGGACTTCAGAGCGCGACAAATGCGACCTGCGTATCAAGAAATGCTTGTAAGTGACTCCAGAAATGAATGTTTGGTCTACATTTTCAAGCTCTCTTTGGTAGCATCATCGCAATCAACTTCCTATTGCAAAGTATAAGAGTGAAATCCTATCCATTCTTGACCGTTCGCAGATCCTCGTGCTCAGTGGCGAGACTGGCTGGTAAAGTGGCATTACTTCTTGAAAGGCACATCCTACTTATTCTCTGATTTTACAGTGGCAAATCCACACAAGTTCCTGCGTTCATTTTAGAGGATCAGCTGGCTCGTGGTCTCCCTTGCAAGATATACTGTACAGAGCCGCGTCGAATATCAGCTGTATCTCTCGCTCAACGAGTTTCTCGTGAGCTAGGCGACTCTGCTGGTGCCGTTGGAACTTTAAGCTCGCTTGTCGGCTATTCAATTCGATTGGAAAGCAATACTACGCGAAATACCCGCCTGGCGTTTGTTACAAATGGTATCGCTCTTCGTATGCTGGAGGGAGGCACAGGCCCCAATGGTCAAGGCACTGCATTTGACGAGATCACAGTGAGCAAAACGTAAATCAGGGTAAAGACGCAGCTAATACTATTTCTAGCACATCATTATTGACGAGGTTTGTGCAGCCATTTCCGAAGCCTGAGCTCCTTACATGACCAATTATACAGGTCCATGAACGCAGCATTGAGTCAGACTTCCTTCTCATTGTTCTAAAATCTCTTCTCTCCCAGAGGTCGGATTTGAAGTCAGCACGCTCGCCTTAGCCTACGCAGCTTACTGACCAAGCGCATCGCAGGATCATTCTCATGTCGGCCACAGTGGACGCGGACAAACTGTCCAATTATTTCAATGGATGCCCCACATTACATGTCCCAGGTCGAACCTTCCCTGTGGATGTTCGCTTCTTAGAGGATGCTATAGAGTACGCGGATTGGTCCATCCAGGAAAATTCGCCTTATGCGATTAATCGTGAGCCAACTTCTAAACTATCCTTGCAATACGCTCACTTACTCGAATAATCTATCAGTACATGATAAATCCCACAAGAACAAGAACAGGTTTGAATGGGACGAAGACACTGTTTACGGCAATGATGACGAAGAAACGCTAGTCGACGGCGGAGAGCAGATCTCAAGCCAGCCTATGAGACTGGAGAAGCGTTACTCCTATCAAACGATTAACACCGTCAATCTTCTTGATGAGCGCGCGATTCCTTACGGTTTGATTCTTCGTCTACTAGAACGCCTCTGCTTTGAGGACAAAGAGAGCCTTCATTTTTCAGCGGCTGTTCTAATTTTTATGCCTGGTTTAGGGGAAATTCGGCGCATGAATGATCTTCTTACTGAACATCATACATTTGGGGATGAAAACAGCTTCAGGCTATATCCGTTGCATTCTACATTGTCGAGCGAAAATCAGAGCGCAGTGTTTGACATCCCTCCTCAGGGAGTTCGCAAAATCGTTATAGGTTCTTATTTGCATCTGCTCCTCGAAGCCAAGCATCATTGCTCATTACTCCTTCGCAGCGACCAACATCGCCGAGACAGGTATTACTATTCCTGACATTACCTGTGTCATAGACACCGGCAAACATCGCGAGATGAGGTCACTACTACCCCTCTCTCTTGAAGTCAACAATCACTGACTACCTTTAGGTTTGACGAAAAGCGCCAGCTCAGTCGTTTGGTCGAGACTTTCGTTGCCAAAAGTAATGCTGCTCAGCGTAGAGGCCGTGCAGGACGGGTGCAGAATGGACTATGTTTCCACTTGTTCACCAAGATTCGTCATGACACGTTGGTAAGACTTGGGCATTCCTGAGCTGTCTCTTTTACTGAAACCACGTGCTCAGTTGGCAGAGCATCCTTTGCCAGAGATGATGCGGCTTAGCTTATCAGACCTTTCCCTACGCATTAAAATCATGAAGGTGAAAATCGGCACCTCCATCGAGGATGTATTGTCCCGCGCATTGGATCCTCCTACGCCGGTGAATGTGCAAAGAGCTATCTCAGCACTAGTCGAGGTCCGTCGATGCCAGAACTCCTGTGTTTACCTTTCTCATCTGTCGCTTAGGTCCGCGCTCTTACACCTTCAGAGGACATCACTCCGATGGGTAGGCTTCTGAGCATGTTGCCTACAGACGTGCATCTAGGGAAATTCTTACTCACCGCAGTATTATTCCGATGTCTGGACCCTGCGCTAACAATCGCTGCTGCTTTGAGTTCCAAGTCCCCGTTCATAGTACCAATGGGTATGGAGCAAGAGGCGGACCGTGCTAAGAGTTCGTTCCGCGTTGGTTAGTTATGCACTACATTAAAAGACAACGACCTTACCTCCACTTCTTCAGATAATTCAGACTTCTTGACGATCCACAATGCATTTTCGAGTTGGCGTAGAGCATCCGAGAATCCCAGTTTCGTGCGCAAGTTCTGTCGGGTTAATTTCCTTAGCCACCAGAATCTTCAACAGATCGAGGAATTACGTCAACAATTCCTAGGGTATGATGGTTTTGATACTTGACCGCTGTTTGGCTAAGAAGTCTGTTGCAGCTTCTTAGTCGACTCTTCGTTTATCACTGTTGATAGGAATTTCGTTCGAGAACTCAGCCGGTATGTAACAGTGCGACTAACGCCTCCCCATTACCGATGTTTCTATCCAGTGCGCGTTTCGGTCGCAACCGCACGCGCTTCGTGAGCGTACCGCTGCCTCTGGATAGCAATGGATCTAATATTGCTCTCATCAACTCGGCTCTCACTGCGGGGCTTTATCCTAAAGTGCTGGCGATCGACTCTTCCTCTGGACAAATGCGCACTATATCGAATAACCAATCTGCTGCTTTTCACCCTACTTCTGTTAACTTTGGCAGGAAGCCCGCTGACTTTGGTGTTAACCATCTCGTCTACTTTACACTCATGTAACAGTCCATTATGACGACGGCGACAAGTACTGAAGAGGTTTACAGGCACTCGAAGAAGATGTATGCTTGGGAGACCGGACCCATCGACGATCTCGCTCTCGTACTCCTATGCGGGGAGAGTGAATTCAAGGTCAGTACAGCGTCCCAAGTGAATACAAGACGTTGACATCATAGCATTATACTCAGATCCAAGCTAACATGTTGTCCATTGATCGGAAAATCAGATATCAGCTCGCCCCCAAGGCCAATGTTGCGCTCAAGATTCTTCGCCAACACCTAACTACGATTCTTGCACTGCAACTTCGTGGCAGACCATTAACGGAGTCTCAAGTATTATGGTATGATCTTGCCACTGCAGCTTTGGGGAAAATCAAACTGGAAACTGGAGATGACAGTGCGAAGCTAATGATTAAACTGCCATGATGTAGCCAATTGGCCTCTGATCTAGACCTAAATAATATGATGTATCGTCAAGACCTATGCACTTGCACTTATCCTCACTCATGCACATGAAGCTACAATCGATAACGAGACGTGACAACAATGTGAGATGTCCATAATACATAGTTGACAACAAATATGTGGAGTGGTGAGATTACTCTTCATCATCATCCTCGCCATCACGGCTGCATCTTCTGTGAGATAAAATGCTCTGAGACGTGGAAATCACTTACGCGATGTTGTAGAAACGCAGCTCGTACGTATCCTTGGATGACGCGACCACCCGGATCCAGTCGCGTAGGGTGTTTTTCTTCAAGAATTTCTTTGTCAAATACTTGAGGTAGCGTTTTGAGAAAGGGACGTTGGAGGTAACAGTAATTTTGGTGTTGCCTGCCAAAATAATTAAGAATATAACAAATTGGTATTGACAAAGCATATTACCATCCCGAACGATTTTGACGTTTTCACCGAGCTGACCAGACTTGCCCTCGACCTTTACACGATCGTGCAAGAACTTTTCGAAGTCAGCGCCATCGAAGACGCCGTCCGTTGCTGGGCGAGAGTAGTCGATCACGAATTTGTGCTTGACAGCAGGGGCTTTTCCACCAGCGGCTTTGGGCTAACAAAAGAACAAAACAAGCGGAAGTCCGCAGGAAATGAGCCTACTGAGAAGGTAACTCAGCAAAGCGGTGCCGGGACTGACCATCTTGAAAACGAGGGATTCGGAAGCTTGAAGTCTTGAGGTTTCTGCAACCGCGACCAAGAAAATTAGGTTTGCTGTATATATGTAACTGTATAGTTCCAAACCACGTTTCTGGAAAATGCCGATACTTTAGGTTTGGAAATATCTTCCCACATGATATATCTGAACGAAGAAATTAGTCGATACTTACTGGTCCTAGATCACTACTGGCAAAAGTTTTGAGGGATGACTACAGCACTCACTCGCGAACAAGTCGCCTCTGCCCAGCTGCAGGGTGACTTTGCTATAAAATCTGAGAGTTCACAGCCCAAACTCGATACATCAGAATGGCCCCTCCTGCTCAAAAATTATGACAAGTTACTCGTTCGCTCCAGTCATTTTACACCTATACCGTCTGGAAGCAGTCCATTGAAACGAGATCTTGTCTCATACATCAAGTGAGTATCCCACATACATTTTGCATCCAATACTGAGATCTTTGAAGGTCAGGTGTGATCAATCTCGACAAACCTTCTAATCCTTCATCGCATGAAGTCGTGGCCTGGTTGAGGCGCATTCTACGCGTTGAGAAAACTGGACATAGCGGTACGCTTGACCCTAAGGTCACGGGGTGCTTGATTGTCTGCATTGACCGCGCTACGCGATTGGTCAAGTCCCAGCAAGGCGCAGGTTAGTACACATCGATACTCAGCTAAAACACTCTTTATCAAAGCTGTTTAGGCAAGGAATATGTATGTGTGCTGCGCTTGCACTCAAATTTACCGGATCCCACTGCCCTCCCTCGGGCATTACAGACACTCAGTGGTGCGCTCTTCCAGAGGCCACCACTGATCTCTGCTGTGAAACGACAGTTGCGTATTCGAACGATATACGAGTCGAAGTTGTTGGAATTTGATGAAAAGCGTAATCTTGCCGTATTTTGGGTGTCATGTGAGGCTGGTACATATATCCGAACACTTTGTGTCCACCTTGGTCTTTTGCTGGGCGTGGGTGGACACATGCAAGAGCTTAGGAGGGTGAGGAGTGGTGCGATGTCGGAAAACGATGACATTGTGACCATGCATGACGTTCTGGATGCTCAATGGATGTATGATAACACACGCGATGGTAAGTTCCTGCACGCGTTATCAGGGAATATTCTAATATCATGTGCAGAATCGTACTTGCGTCGCGTTATCCGACCTCTGGAGAGCTTGCTCGTGGGATATAAGCGGATTGTTGTGAAAGACAGCGCGGTCAATGCAGTCTGCTACGGCGCGAAGCTCATGATTCCTGGCCTCTTGCGCTATGAAGCTGACATTGCAGTTAACGAGGAAGTGGTATTGATGACGACAAAAGGTTTGTTAAATTCAATCTCATATTCAGGTATCCCTCTAATATCCTCGGTCAGGCGAAGCTATAGCTCTGGCCATTGCACAAATGTCGACGGTTGAGCTTGCTACTTGTGATCATGGAGTTGTTGCAAAAGTGAAGCGATGTATCATGGAGCGTGACACCTACCCTCGCCGTTGGGGTCTTGGACCCATGGCTCTTCAGAAAAAGAAAATGGTCAAGGAAGGGAAGCTGGGCAAGTATGGTGAGAAGACTGAAGCAACGCCTGCGGAATGGAGCAAGGACTACGTGGACTATAATCGAGAGGTATGCGGGATTCTTTTGAGACGGCGGCTCAAGGGTCCTAATCATTTCATTTCTTAAGCAATCCGGTCCTTCCACGATTACCCCTGTGCCTGCCCAAAAAGTAGAAGTAGTCGCAGAGCCTGTTGCTGAGGCTGTTTCCCCGAAGAAAGAGGAGAAGGAGAAAAAACGGAAGCGGAAGTCAGAGGCGGCCGAATCTATTGCAGATGTGTCGATGGTGGAAGCACCTGCAGCGGAGGATGATCTTGATAAAGCAGAGCGGAAGAAGCGAAAGAAAGAAAAGAAGGACAAGAAGGATAAGAAGGAAGAAGATGCGGAAGAGGATGATGAGGCTCGACGGGAGAGGAAACGGCTCAAAAAAGAGAAAAAAGCTAGGGAGTCGATGGCAGCTGCAGACGAGTAGTTCTTTGGATGAGATCTGTGCTTTCATATGTTATTTCTTGTATTCTCTGGTCGCTCGACATGGTCTGTCACTCACACAGTTGAGCTTGGCAGGTATAAGTTCCAGACGAAACAGCAAATGAAGTAAGGAGCTCACTGGGCCACTTGCAATACTTGATAGTTTAGCCAGTGTCGTGTTGCGTTCGGCATGCTCGCCAAGTACCAGTGGTATAAGTAACTTACAACTTGTTGCAGTAAGAAAATGCTGAAGCGGTAATCTGTGAACCGACTGACAACTTACAAGTCTACACGCCAGAAATTGCAACCGGTTATCGAGCCTAAAACTTCAAGTACTCTTACCCACTCCTAGTAGTAGTAGATCTTGCGTCTAGCACATATGCTCTACTAGTAATTGGGTGGCTTCCCGTAGCTAGGCAAGGATCTAATATATAATTTCACGCGGGTCACCGTCTCAAGTGTCTGCCTCCCCGGGGCCCCAATAAACTTTAAATCTGTAAGGGGTAGATATCGTTAACGGCATAATTTGCCTTTTCAGGACAACCTTACCGTTCTGCGCCGTTCGATACTACCGCCCCTACACTTCACGAATTCCTCGTATACTTTTGCATGCTTACCTTGTTTATATACGCACTGGTTTGGATGCTGTGGTGAGCCGAAATTCCGAGCCTGACACTAGCGCTCGCCGCTAAGGGAAAGAAACAACCGGTGTCCAATGCGAAAGTTCCCTCAAGAAATTTTCACTAGCGCTCGTGCCTCCTTATTTTGAAATAGAACGTACGACATACAACTGGCGTCCAATGCAAAATTCCCCTCATGAAAATTTCACCAGCGGTGAGCGCTCGTGCCTTCCTTATTTTGCAACATTAACGTACGACGGACAACTGGCGTCCAATACGAAAGTTCCCTCAGAAAATTTTCATTCTCCAACCCTACCTTCTGTGTTTGTAGGACAGCAATCATGTCAGAGCCGGGGAGAGTGAGGAGTATGCGCCAGCCAAATGGAAGGTACCGTGAAACTGTCGTCGGTGATGCATTCTAGAGTTTAGGTACCACATCAAAGCCCATGGTCATAATGAAGGCTCGATCGTTCTGGCTTGCAAATGAAGCTTACCACAGGGTGCTCACCTGTGCATTTGGAAGGAGCTGCGCACGGCAAAGGTATTGTCATAATGTCATTGTGTTTGACGTCTGTCGTTGCGTTCTTCAAGTTGTCGAGTCAATTCGGTTACTACCAGTACAGCAGCTGCAACAATGAGTGTAGATCCTTCGTCGTTGACTACTTCTCATTTTACAATGCTTGATACTGATATCCACAAGTACTCCCATTGTTGTATAGAATTTGTTTTTCAAAGTCCGATGAGTCTACCTACTATATACGGGAAGTCAACCGTTATGTACATTGAATCACCTGTGGGAAGACGAACAACGTTGTCGACGCTGCCGCCGGTCATTAATGGCGCGAGAGGGTGCGAGGCGCGCCGCCAAGGCAACTAGCAATAGGATAAAAGATCGGAAAGATGGACAAATGGCAACAGTCGCAATTTCGGAAGGAATTGTTCATGGAATAACCTGAGACAGTCTACTAGTGCCAGTGGCGCAGGGGTTGCACAGCCCTTGATGCAGTCCTTGATGCAGATCAATGGTGCACCGGTTGAGAGTTAAAAGCATAGTAAGCACGGCTACTATGCAGGATGCGCCGACACGTTTGCTGACACCTGTACTAATAGTCTGCCGCCAAGTTCACGAGGGTCCAGGGCCCAAGGAACATAGCGCCCGTTAAATTGCGAATGCTGCAAATTCTCGTTTGCACTGAGCACAGGTCACGACAAAGTCCACTGCCAAGGATGCGACATCATGATCGTATCGAATGATCTCCAGTTTTTGACAGGCCACAGCTACCTCCACTTTCATGCCACACTTCAATCAAAAAAGGACTTTCACCGCTGGAATCAGCTTCAAGGATATAGATGCCCCAGCGAGCGATTTTAACTACTTGTCCGTCCTGTATGTTGAGGTAGTTCGAACAGAGCAACTACAGAGCAGCTTGCGATCATGAAGTCGGCAGTCATGAGCCTCGTTTTTTCGATCCTGTGATAACTGGGGATAACTGGCCCGCAGGGCTGTGGATCTGTGCTTCCGTAAACGCGATGGGATGCGACAGTCAGAATGTTGCCTTGAAGCTTTTCTGCGAATAAATCCCCAAAAAGCGCCTGCAAGGCTGTGTCTTGATTGCACCTGTAATTTGCAGCCGTGCAGTGATTGATATGCTACCTGCTATTGCCGGTACGCGGGCTATTTCAGCTTTTCCCGACTGGCGGGTGTTGAAGAGATAGATACACTGCCCGTTACCAGCACTGTTTCTGTGCCTCCCAGGCCATCATTCCTCTTCACACCGCAGATGTAACTGCATACATAAAGTTGGTGTTTTGTTTCATAAGAATCCTCAACCACATCTTAAAGTGACGATTTTTCTGTCTAGACGATTTTCACCAAAGTTCTGACACCCTAGTAGATCTGGTTTTTCATCATAATGGTCGCAGCACATACACCTAAAGTGAAGGTGGTGAAGTCTCTTCCTCGATTTGACGTCGGTGAGTGGCAGGTTGTCGTCTTGTGGATACCTTATGCTAAATCAGTTTTCAAGGCCCCGACTACGAGATTTTGCATTCTCTGGGTGAAGGAGCATATGGAACAGTGGTAGCTGCATCACATAAACCCACTGGCCGACAGGTAGCCATCAAAAAAATCCTACCTTTTGACCACACGCTGTTTTGCCTTCGAACATTGCGAGAGCTGAAGCTACTGAAATTTTTTTCGGAGACCTGTGTCAATGAGAATGTTCGTCATTTTTTTGCTCATCGATCAGGGATATGTCATAGAGTGATCATTGTAGATCATCTCAATATTGGATATAACGAAGCCACCATCACTGGAAGAATTCAAGGAAGTGTACTGTGAGTTTATTCAATTCATTTACCTCGGTCGCGCTGAATCCCAGAAAGTCATCCAGGAATTCATGCAAACCGATCTTCACCGTGTCATACGGACGCAGCAGCTTACTGACGATCATTGCCAGGTAAAATTTGGCAACTCATCTAAAATCCGATGTGATCTGACTATTGCTGTCCAGTACTTTACTTACCAAATTCTCCGTGGCCTCAAATCTATACATAGTGCCGATATTGTCCACCGAGATCTAAAACCGGCTAACCTGTTGCTCAACGCTAATTGCGACCTCAAAGTTTGCGACTTTGGTCTGGCGAGGAGCGTCAAAGCAACAACCCCGGGCGCTAAAGAGACTGGGTTGATGACTGAATATGTAGCAACGCGATGGTATCGTGCACCAGAGATTATGCTTTCTTTCAAGATGTACACGAAGGTCAGTCTCCCGCGATTTCCTGATGGTCGTGTCCCTTATCGCACGCGGTTGTGAAGGCTATTGATTTGTGGGCGGTTGGATGCATTCTTGCTGAAATGCTGACGGGTAAACCTCTGTTTCCCGGGCGCGACTACTCGCATCAGCTGAATCTCATCCTGGATATAATTGGTATGTCCTTTCTTGGTTTTGAAGCATATAGCATTATGAACGTTTGTACCAAGGCACGCCAACCTTGGATGAGTTCTACTCGATTACTTCAAGGAGATCGAGGGACTATATCCGAGCTCTTCCAATCCGCAAAGGAAGGAAGTTTCAATCACTTTTCCCGAAAGCAACGCCCGAAGCCATAGATTTCCTACAGAGAACTTTGGTATGCCGACTTCTTCCTTTGAAATTATTAGACGATGATATACCTCTTTTTAGACTTTCGATCCCAAAAAGCGCTTGACGGTTGATGAAGCTCTCAACCACCCGTATCTTGCTGCATATGTAAGTTCGAATATATATATTTTCCTCTATCACACCTAACTCATGCAAACAGCACGACCCAGAGGACGAACCAGTTGTAGCATCCCTTGATCCAGACTACTTCGACTTTGACCGTGAGTTTCTTTCAAATCTCTCTGGTGTACTCGCTCAGTTCCTGTTCTTAGAATTCAAAGACGACCTCACCAAAGCAGATCTGAAAGGTACGTGACTCCACTCATCCCAATAGCTGGTGTCTTCAACTGTCTGTAGAACTTCTATACGACGAAATCATGTCCTTCATCCCGGCGCTCTAAACTATGATATTCATCATTCAACTCCTAGTAACTGTACAGGTCTCCGCCACATATTATTACCCTGGACTCAGCATCACGTCGTGGGATGCATCACGCTGGTTTATATTTACCGTCGCACTGGTTTCGACATTATCACTATATATTTGTAGTCTCATTTGCACGATAGTGGATAGTAGAGCAAATTAACAATATAGGAAGATGCAAGAATACATTGGATCTACTGACACAGCAAGTGTGTACGAATGATAATCAAGTATATTAGGATGAAAGGTAGATAGTCGAAACCGACAGTAAAAGCAGAATAAAGGTCCAACGATAAACTATCAGCGCCTACCTCCAGCCCAAAAGCCAGTCGCTACACCCTCAACACCGAAATCACCAAATCGAGTATCCCCTTCTAACTCAGTCCCGTACATGGTACGGCGTGCGGGAGGTACTGGAGTGCCCTCTTCTGTCGCCGCCGTGCGCAGTACAGTCAGTCCCAAGCCCGAAGCCACCTCATTGCTCGACGGCTGTCTCTGCATACCACCGGCCCACATCGAGGAATTTAGACCACTTTCCTGTCCGCCTGTGGGCCCGCCTGACCCGCCCCTACCGGTCGTTCCAGAGCTACCACGGCGATGTCCGAAAATCCCGAGGTGTTCTGACTGACGACTGCGTGGTCGATCCACGTTATTTGCTGGCGATGGGGATGTGGGGGGTTCTGGATGTGGGAAGGTTCCCATTGCAGTGGGGAAAGTGAAACGAGCTGGAGTGGATGTAGGCAGACAACCAAACCGAAAGGTATCTAGAGGCGCTCCCACGGTGGTGGACACGCTCATCGATGGAGGTGAAGGTGGTGTGAAGAAATCAAGAAGGCTGTCTGTGGGCGGAGGCATCTCTACGTAATCAGGATCACCAAATATAGGGAAACTAGGTCTTGTGGAGGGTTGTGAGGGGCCAGGATTGGTGTCTTGACTACCCTGTGCGCCTGATGACGGACCTGAACAGTCATCCGCGTCCTCCGTAATGGCAGTGGAACTTAATTTAGCACGCTTCTGAGCGGGCCGAGCAATTCTCTTCGCAATCTCAATTTCAGAAAGTTCTTCCTCTTGTCCGAGCTCAAAAAACGTAGTAGTGGTACTGGCAGTAGAATCTCGAAGGCGCTTCCCAAGAGTGGTACGAAAGCCAGGAAGAAGCGACACTCCCTGATTCGGGTTAACTGTCTCTCGCTCTTGATGACTGAGTAAGCCATTGGGATTCGGAGAATCGCTAGAAGTTGCTGAGGACTCTGGCAGAGCAGCGCTGAAATCCCATGAGTCGAAGCAACATGACAAACAACAAAAAATCTCACCCAAGAGGATCGACTGGACTGCGTACACGTTTAGGGGTTGACGGAGGATTTGGTATTCGGTGGGGAGTCTCTTTGGGTCTCTGAACTTCACCAGCACAATGTCCAGGTGCTTGTGCACGTAGCCCCTCAATCTCCGCCGCGAGGCCCAAAATTCGTGTTTCGAATGTCTCGATAATGCCTGAGACTTTGTCTCTCAACTCAGACAACTGAGCTTTCTGATCCTCCAGTTCCTTTTGTACTGGAGCAAGCTGTAATGGACGCGAGTAAGATAAATATCAAACTACATATATTGAACTCACAGCGGCAGCCACTGCATTCTCAACTATTTGTGAGTACGAAGGCTCTGTTGTGCTTGTGGTATGCATTTGTGGCGGTATGGAGTGTGGCTTGGGCACTAGCAAAGAATCGCTCGATTCTGCTTGTTCTGATGCTATGTGAGAGTGAGCGACTCGACAACTTGAATTCGTTTAACTAATGGACTGACATGTTAAAGCGGGGATTGGCTCTGGTTCTGCAAATGTTGAGATCACTGAGGGATGTATCGATGAAGATTAACGCCCACCTTCAGCGATGGGGTCTTCTGATGGCTTGACATTTTTCATGCTTTTCGCCTTCTTGCTCCCTCGCGAGACACTGACAGATTTAGTCACAGCACGAGCGCCGCTACCTCCGGCAATGATTGGTCGACCGACACCAAGACGATATTGGGTATCTTTGGCTTTGCGGGTTCTCGGGGTGGGATCAACAGGGGCCGACGGAGGTTTATGTTCTTTCGGCTGCTGTTCCACTTCTATTTCTCCGATAGCTTCTTCTCCCTCTTCGTCGGTATCATGGATGATTACAGATCCATTAGAGCGCCCGCGAGGTCTATCACCGGGTTGACTTATTATTCTGACAGATGTAGATCGCTGAGGCGGCTGTGGAAGAGTCCTTCGGGAAGGTTGGGGTCTATGTTTGTGATTAATTGCTGGATCGGTGTTAATATCGGGGCTGGCTCACTGGGACGCATCAAGCAAAAGCTCTATCAAAGCTTCTGTCTTGAGGTTTGCCCTTACACCGTATTCCTAGTGAAGTGAGTTAGTAAGAGGTATAGCACGAGTGATTTATCTGACTTTGCATAACTTCTGAATATCGACTCGTTTCATTGCCTGCAGGACCTCACGGCCTGGCACTGAGATCATTGAGAGATGGCGTTGAGATAGAGTGAAGTGAAAAGATGGAACAAGTTGCTGCTTGTGGTTGCTGGCGCGCGCGTGGTTTAAGTATGGAAACTGCACAATAACGGATGCCAGGTCCACAACGCGAGCCCAACCACAGTCACGTGATACTCTCATAATCAGATTAAACGTTAATCACTCCATTGGATTGGACTCGACTTCGTGATCCCTTATAGAATGATATCTGTTTTTCTTCTTTCTCTGGTCTGCTAACACGATGCCAACATTAACTTCCACGAGGCACACATCACATTACTCGACTAGGTCACTTCCAATCTCGTTCGCGGACAGCCGGCCCGGCATCGACCTATGCATTTAAATATCGTCATGCTCTAAGCTAATTTGGGGTTACGTTCTTTCCGCATTTCCATCGACGATGCAGACGTTCACTCTTGAACAAGTCGCCCAGCATACCACCACCGGGTGTGTTTCATATCATGTTTCATAAATAACAATCATAATCATCCTCATATTTTCAGCTCCTGCTGGGTCATCATCCAAAACAAAGTTTATGATGTGACCGACTTCCTCTTCGTAAGTTTCGTTCATTTGTTGTGCGTGCGTTAAACTAACATGCACCAGGATCACCCCGGAGGGCCGAATGTCATCCTCAGATATGGAGGAAAGGATGCTACTGCTGCATACATACCTATCCATCCATCGGACGCTTTGGACAAAAACCTTGCTGCGGAAAGGCATCTTGGTACTCTAGACGACGAGTCAATAAATCGACTAAAGGAATCAGGGAATAACAAGGTTCAAACCAAAGATGAGTTGCGCGTTGAAGAAGCGCTCAAGAACAAGCCACCACTTCAGAGAATAGTCAATGTCGAGGACATGGAAGTAAGGTACTCATGTATACTACCCTACCGCACTCTCATCACTGTAATCTGCAGGAGGTTGCAAAGAAAATACTGTCGTACAGGGCCATGGCTTACTATTCTTCAGCTGGGGACGACTCTATCAGTAAGCATGTGCTTTTATCTAGCTGAATTGTATTTTCAAGGTCATCAACCATACAGCGCACGTGGAGAATGGTCGCGCCTTTGGTCGCTTCTTTTTTTACCCTCGGGTTATGAAACCTGTGTCCCAATGTGACACCTCGACGACTATACTCGGTTATAAGAGCACGATACCCGTGTACATCAGCGGTGCAGCGCTAGCCCGCCTAGGCCACCCATTAGGCGAGGCCAATCTTACGCGCGGTGCCTATAAGACCGGCATTATACAAATGGTGTCCACCAACTCTTCTCTCTCTTACGCAGAGATATCCGCTGCACGTGTTTCCCCAGAGCAGCCTCTCTTCTTCCAATTATATAAACACGTTAGCGATGCCACTGCCGAGAGACTCGTAAGAGATATTGAAGGATTAGGCTATAAGGCAATTTTCTTGACAGTCGATGCCCTGGTTCCTGGTAACCGCGAGTTGGACATCAGAGTACCACATTATCTCGAGGACTTGGAGAACCAAGGTCTCCCCACTCAGAAAAAGCCGGATGAGGATGAAGGCGAGACTGACCGACTTGGTACCGCTGGCGGACTTGTCATAAAGAACGATGCTGACATGACATGGGAAAAGGTGAGTTGTAGTTTAGCTCACGAGACACCATGGAGTAACTTCCCTCTGTAGACAATACCATGGATACGAAGCATTACGAAACTACCTATCGTCATTAAAGGTTTGTACATTCGCATCCTCGTTTATCGCTTTATCTCATTCCTGTTTCAGGTATTCAGTGCGTTCAGGTTAGTGGATATGACTCCTTGTATAAAGACCCCAGATGGTGACAGGGGCTACCAGGATGCCGTTCTGGCTTGTGAAGCTGGTTGTGAAGGTATTGTGCTATCGAATCACGGAGGTATGCCGCGTCCGATCGCCTCTTGGAATCACTGAAGTTAACGCTATAAACAAGGTCGTCAATTGGAGTACTCTCTACCACCAATTGAGTTGTTGTACAGGATACGACAACAGCGCCCTGACGTATTTGAGAAGACTGAAGGCTGGTTTCTCGATCATCTGATCAATATTTCACTTGAACTAATACACATCTTTGATAGTGTACATCGACGGAGGAATCCGCCGTGGAACCGATGTCGTTAAAGCACTATGTTTGGGTGCCAGGGCTGTCGGTTTGGGACGCGCGTTCCTCTACGCCCAGAGTGTAAGTTGTTTCTATTCAATCACATGTGAGTAATGTCTAACTAGCATACGTGAAGGCATACGGTGAGGCTGGTGTAGTTCACGTGGCGCGTATCCTTGAACGCGAAATCCGCTTTGGGATGCAGTCGCTCGGTGTCCGAAGCATCAGTGAACTCGTGCCGCAGATGGTAAGTACTATAGTTGTACACTTGCTTGCGTCTGTTGAACGGCTTTCCTTGCAGGTTGAGCGTGTTGACTGGCAGCCAGTCACCCGTGCGAAGCTGTAGATGATAGATGATTGCAGTCCTGAACTACAACATCCTGCTGTATTGTATGCGCACGCCTATTGTGTACTTATACCTTGCAATTATATGGAATCCCTGTCTTCTAGACATTCACCGATTGGACACAATATCTAAGTAATACTACCTGCTACTTCACAATTGGGGAGATGTTCTGAATTTGAATCATGCAAAGCCAGCGGATCAGCACAGTTTTCCTGACTGTCTGGTCCCATGGCTGACAATATAAGCTGGCTTACTTTGTTCAGACGCATAAAACGGTGATGGCGCCTGCAACCGATGGCTCGGCTCCCCTGCTCACCTAAGTTAAGTTAGGTTTTCAAATTGTGACCAAACAGGAAGGTGACTAGTCATGTGACCGCGACATCAATGTTCGACTATGCCTCGTGCGCGTTTTCGGCTCTCTTTACACCAATACTATCTCTTACTGGCGTTTGTCACGATCTTAAACATTACTGAAGCAATCCTTGCAGGTCAACAGATAAAGAATGGGCTTCTGTCGGAGGTGCGGGAATATTGTCATAGGAGAACGGTGTAAATGTGGTGGCACAGCAGTTGGTTTGTCCCATTTTCTTGTACCAGTCAACTCATATCAAACGAGGTGTCAGCCCCCGTAGTACAATGGGCAACTTCCAAAGAGCCCGCTGCAGACAGATGGTCTCAGACTTACGTTTCTCGTGAGAGGTCTCCGATTCGACCTCCCAGCCGCGCACAACCATTCAACTCCGACTCTACCTTTCCGACCGCCAGCGAAAGTGTTATCCCAGATGCCTCGTCTTCACCCCTGGAACGTCTACCTCGAAAGTACTCAGCAATCGATATATCTTCTCCTTTCGGAAACCGCGCCTCTGTACACATTGGATCAAGTACATCGCGGCCTGCCTCACCGCTGAAGCACTCGGTGTCGTTAAGCAACATCCATCACGAAGCCCCTCCATCACCAACAACTATCTCCGCTGCTGCAGGAGTCCTTCCTTCCCCATACGCACCTGAACTTTCCAAAGCTTATGGGTCAGTCCTTCAGCCCAAAGAATCCCTTGCATCCTACTGCTGCGCTATCTGCTCCGCTGAATTCCCACCAGACGCGACCATATACCCAGACCCTTTTGCTCCCGCAATAGATACAGACCGATTCCTGTGTCGACAATGCTTTGTCAAGCACGGTGGATCCAAAGGCGACTGCCCTTCGTGTGATCGTCCAGTGCTCATTGTGAAGAGCGAGGGTGGTTTCGTGGAAACGTCAGGCCGTGTTTGGCACAAAAGATGCTTTCGCTGTGACGGGTGTCACAAAAACATTGGCGACGCTCCTATGGTCGACCTAGTAGGTCGACCATCCTGCGCAGACTGTTTTGAAAGTTGCTTGCAGAGGGACAATACGCCTTCCAAACCCCACCAATCTCCAGGAATAGAAAGAATAGAGCGAAGTCACGTAGGCCGCTTCCGCAGAGACTCGACAAGTTGGCAAGGAAGCCCTGCAATCGATGAACTAGAACAGCGACTTGGAATCATGAAGAGTAGAGAAGGTAGCCCTGTGATGGAGGAGCTCACGGCACGTTTAAATGCAGTGCTCAATCGCACACCTTCCAAAGATGCATCTCCGACACCAAGTGCCCTTGGTGCCTCAATGTCGCGTTATACCAATACAAATTATCGGGGAGAAAGTCCTATTCCTGGTCGTATTTCGGAGAGGAAGTTGCCCCAAACATTCTCTCCAATGGGGTCGCTCTCCTCTGCTTTCGACAGCGTCGACTCAAGCAACAGCTCTCCGCGAACTGATTTTTGGCAGACCAGAAGTCTCGATGCTGGTGAACGCAGAACGATACCTAGCACAACTATTCGCGAACGGGTTGAGACTCCAGAGATGAACGGATCTAGTCCCTCATCAGGGAGACCCTCTGCTGAAGCAATTGAAGAGATGAAGAGCCGATTTTTGCCACAATCACCTTCGTCACCTGGCTCACGAACAAATGCGAGCATCGCGTGTTCCTCGTCTTCGCCTTCCTTCTACAATAATTCACCTGTAGGCAAACCCCTGGAGGGATCGCGAATCCCGTTCTCGAGACGGTCTCGCGGTTCTCCAGCGCTTCGTAGTGTAGCTAGCACTTCAAGTCTGTCATCTCCGCGCCTTTCCTGGGCTCCGTCTACACCGGAATTAATGTCCGATATGTCAGACATTACGACAGAGGCTTCATCTCCATCTTCTCCCCTGCCCTTTAGTCCGCCAGCGCGCCATGTCGGCATCTTCGGCAATGGTAATACGCTGTATTCGCCCGACAAACCCAGTGACTCTGTTGAGTCAGAACATGACACTCGAGAGGTTAATTCAACGACAACACCTAAACCAGTCGAACAGGCACTCAATCGACTTTCTATTTCTTCTACTATCCTAACACCTGATTCACTGTGCGCGAAGTGTGGGGGGTCCCTTTCTACAAGCAGAACAGCAGGCCGGTTTGTCACCGTCCCTGACGCTAATACTACAGGGCCACCGAAGACATATCACCCCGAATGTTTCAGATGCGTGATGTGCGATGGCCCCTTTAAGGTGTCTGGGATCGGCCAAGCAGTCTTTGCCAGAGGGGAAGGAGGGGCTTGTCATGTGGAAGTCAGTCTCATGCATTCACTCATTTACACTATCGACTCACCGGTTGCAGTGCACCCCTCATGAAAAGGCTCGGGTCAGATCCACATCTGTTTCAGGTTCGATCACATCTGCATTCCCTTTGTTGCCCTCGCCACCCTCGCCGTCAGAATTACGTAGGGGCATCGAGCGGCCGACGGCATCGAGTGCCGCAAAGACCGTCACTCGAGCCTCAATGGCAGCCATTACCACTCCCTACTCATCATCTCGTCTGGAAAGATCAGCACCTAGGCCGTCTGCACCTGCAGTACCCACCACGCCCCCTCGTTTTGGCAGCTCGACGACATGCCCGGCATGTTCCAAATCCGTCTCTCCTATGGAGATGGGTGTAGTGCCTGGTCCTCAAGGTTCTAGATGGCACGCGTCCTGTCTTGTGTGTGGCGGTAAGGGAGCGAACAAAGGGCGACGTGACAAATCACAACCTGGTTGCGGCAAGAAGCTGGACTCTGCTGCGAAACGGGATATTGATGGAGGTGTTTGGTGTAGGGAATGCCTTGTAAGTCCACGCGATATTCATCTTCAAATCCAATATGTTCATAACGTCATCGACAACCAGCTTCTGCTTCCCCTGGATCTGAGAAACCCTCAAGCAGACTCGCCCATCAAACCACTTGTGGTATCACTGACGGGTCGCAGCGTAGGCGGTGGCACTTCCACATCCAGAGCTGTTCAGCCTCAGTTCACAGGTACCACCATCGCCCGTCAGTTTACTGGGTTGCGTGGCGGTGACGCAGCGCTTGCGAGACAATTGACCGGTGGTGGCTTAAGTCCGACGAAACAGTTGGGCACTGCTACGCCTCGGCCCAGACCCAAGAGCGTGATTGGCATGAGAAGTGGAAAGAGCGTAGATGAGGGTCGGGGGATGTTCCTAGTTCGGCAAATGACCAATGGAGGAAATTCGTTTGGTGTATAAACTGTTTAGACTCTGGAATCTCTCAAACTTTGGACGATTATGATATGTACTTTGATAACAATAGTGCCGCGTGGCTCACATGAAATGAGAATTGATCACAGGCCCGGGAGCGTGAAGCGTACGATCAATTATCTTTTGAGAAGAAATGAAGCTCGACCACGACCAAGTCAATTCATTTAGCGTGATATCACTGAAAAATTCCAGCAAGCCATGGGTCCCGGTCAGGGCACTGTATCAGATACCAGCACAGCTCTGAGTTACTACAGTTTATATTTACATATACAGAGAAGTCGAATGGTGCAGCAGGCTACTGTAACGTCAGAACCATTCTCAAGGACGTGATTAGTTGACGGTTACGATTAATCTTAAAATTTGCGAGAACCTCCGGGAAATGGTAACTCCAGGCAGTAGACTTCTGGGACTTGTCTGCCGCATCAAGGTCGAGCGGAGTATGAACTATTAACTGACAGCAGCTGACTGGCGCTGACCGCCTGCCCTATGTATTGTCACATGTTTGATTCCGCCTTAGTGCTCATCCAACTCGACTGTGCTCCGTCGCGCCCTTCGCGAGCCATAGCTGTAAACCTAGCGATAATAGGTAGAGAACTCGTGATGGTCGTGAAAATCGTGAAAGGACGTGTTGTGGCGTACAGAAGGATGTATCATGATGTTGGCAGGAAAAAGAGAAACTCCGTTCCCAATCCGTTCCACCAATCATTCCTCTGCACAGGTCACTCATGATGCATGACTGGGAACATGATACCGGTGCGCCAGATCAGTGAAGCACGGTACCATGTTTTGTTCTTGCTGATGCTGTTGCTGGTTCAAATGCTACTGCGCAGCCGGGTCGTGTAACTGCAGTGCTACGATGACTGGTTCTCTCGATCATTTTATGAAAGAGAGGTGATGTGGTGATAGATCGTACACGGGGTACACGACACGATGTCTATGATGGACTACTCGTTCCTTTTCCGTTGCTAAAAACGTTAGGCCTTACTAAAGATCGGTGGAAGTTCCCGTCAGGACCCATGAGAATACCTATGGAACCCAGCGGACGGCACTTGTCTGGACTCTGACCCAGGTCGGTGCCGAGTGTCTTGATTCTTTTCGCAATTTGTACTCAACTTTTGTTGTAATTTTAGCCCTGGTGAACCCTTTTCAGCTGGGTCTTGTCATATACATCTGTTTCTCGGCGGACGCTCGAGGTCAAGTGCTGAGAGACCGCGCCCCTCCTATTTCGTGTTCCCGATGCAAGACTCGCAAGGGGAATGCAGAACTGATAAATAGAATAGCCGCGAGGAACCCAATAATCGCAAACCCCCTCCTCCATCTCTCCAAGTCTGTGCCCCGCTCCTCGTAGTCCTCTTGTGGAACAAGCTGGCAGCTTCCGTCAACTGAGGCAAACCAGCTGATACTAAGATGTGATGTCGGACTGAGTTCCACGGGGATTCTTATGGGTCCTACCATACATTTCAATTTTCAAAAATTGACTCGTGAGGCTCCGAAGCAAAATTCATTAACATTGTCGTAAGACTAACTCAACTTCTAGGCTGAGAAGTGCATAACCCACCCTACTTACTGACTGAGTATGGGAATTCAGGTAAGCCACTGTGCTTACATATGTCGTCCCCTGTTACTTGTCTAAAAATTTTCGGTTCCCTGACAAGGTATGAGCAACCACCCTGAGGACCCCTATGGAACCCAGTGCATAGGCTTGAAGGCGCCAACTTCTGGGAACCGAGAATTTTTGAACGAGTGACAGGATCAGGGAGAGATGTCGATATCTAGGGTAGTGGCTGCGGGCAAGCCCGAGAGTTATTTAAGGACGACAGTTTGTCCTTCTTAGTGCTGCTAGGTACCTTTATTTTCGCTGGTGGTTGTCAGACGGTAGACTTTATGTAATGATAATTTTGTGTGACGGTTTAAATATTAATATCGATCATAATTTCCCGATTAGCCTTTTGAAAGGTCACTGCATTTTGATCTTTGCGCAGGTTACATGTTACACATGGCTGCGTTCCGATATCTGTTAACCATACGTTCGTTGCTATTATCGTTGTCTCTCGTCGTTAAGCAAATGATTCTTCTGCTCTAGGATCCGCGAGGCATCGGAGAGAAAAAAAATTGAATGCGGCTTCATTATGTTTGTTTTTCGCCCCCCTTCATGTCCTTAGAAGAGGTTCGGTGATCTTCCCAAGTAACGTTCCTTTTACTATTGGAGGCCCCATTTTGGATGCTTGATATCATCAGTCTTTGCTCAGCTTTGCTCGTACACCGCCAGCTGGTTTCCACACCAGCTCACTGCTTCATTTCTTTTTCTCGTCTAACTTCAGTTCTTCTAGTTCGCTGGAGACGCCATTTCATTCCTTTTGGATCATATCCGCTTCCATGTCCAGTGCGGCATTTGGTTTCTCGACATGCAGCTTGGGATATAGCTTCATCTCTTCCGCAGTATCGAGCAACAATAACTGTGATGTGTGTCCAATGACTTATAGGCCATTCACCAAGCTGATGAGGGTTTCAAGGTTGAATCCATATTATCTGACATACCCTTCATCTCAGTCGGAATGTTAGCTTGTGGAGCATCTGCATTATTTTTCGTCATCAAACCTTTCACGCTGTGAGTAGCAGCGGTATTTTCTTGACCGTCCAGAGCTGACGCTTAATTCAGCGCTGTTGTTTCTCTTTATTTTTCAGTGTTGCTGTCTTTCGCAGCTGTTGTCATCGACCTGGCTCGAATCCTCATCAGTGCCTTGACTCAGGTCACCGTACAGCCATTAATCATAGCAAGGGAGGTTTTACTTGCCCTATCCCTCGGCCTACGTTTTTTGTGCTACTGGTTGTATGTCTCTGAGCCCCCTATCGGAGAACCTCGACCCCCTGCATTTCAGGATCGATGGAACAACTTTCTCATACTCGGCTCTCAGCACAACATCCACAGTGGTAGCTGGTCTCGGTGGGGTGTTTCAGGATTATATGCAAATGTTGCTTTGTTGGCCACTATCCCTGCTATCACTGCTTTGCAAATCATTTGGCGCTTAATTCAACGATACCATGTTTATGGCACGGTATATGCAGTAAATGTTACACTGGAGATCGTGGTCTCCTTGTTGCTTCTTCTCAAGCTGCTAGTTAACACCATTCCAACCTCGTCGATTACCCGATCGCACACTTTCGGGGAATATGTATTTCCCATTTTGGCGCTAATGTTTAATATTGGCATTTCCGTCGGAAACTTGATTCTCTGTAGGTTAAATGCTCATGCATGCGTTGCTTTGCTGATTTTTTTTGGCAGTCGCATTCACAGAGTCAATACTCGGCCGACTTCTTCAAGCAGTAGAGCTCTACATCTTGATCGTCTTTATGATGATTCTCCAATTTTTCCATCACAAAAAGACCCCAGCTATTTCCAAGACCAGGGATTTGGCACTATTGAAAGCCGAATTGCCAGACCGGGCTCGTCAATCAACATTCAGGCTATCACCACCAGTGGTATCTACACCCAGAGTAACAACGCGTCCCAGTTCCGGAAATCAGAGCAGGAGTATAAATGCTGATGTCACCCGTCATTCTGTGCTTACTACCGTGAACCGTACCCCATGGGTTCCTTGGAGGATATCACATGGCCAGTCAGACCAAGATGAGGAGAAAGCAAAGCTATGGGACCAGAGCGAAGCTGGGAAGGGGGCCCCCGATACGCCTGCTGTGGGTCAAGGCAGTGCCGGAAATCAGAGTATGACTTCCGCCGCCCCTGTTACGGACAGGGTACCCACGGAATGGAGAGATATTGTAAATGATTCTGTTTCCAACTTCTCAAGGTTATCCATACTCGATGCCCAGTTTGCAAGCCCGGGATCTAGGAACAGCTCAATCAGCAGTGGTCAAATTTGGCATGCAGTCCGTGCAGACATACCTACCCGCCCTCATCCTCTGAAGTTGCGGACCGTGTCTCTTGCTATTCCGGCGACTGCAACATCCTCCGATGAAAATGGAGCCGCCGTTATCATGACTGCCCCTCCAGATCCTCCAGCTCAAAATTCGCCTATCTTCGCGATCAAGGGCTTTACTCCTCAACCTCCACAAGTTCCCAACAGGCAAAGTTCGTCCAGCAGATCGCTCGAAGAACTGCTAGAACTGCAGAATGAACTAGATAAAACAATCGCAATGCTCCGATTATTTTCTCCGAGTTCTCCAATTTCCCACTTTTCGACCTCCACTTCTCCGACCTCCACTTCTCCAAGCTCCCCCTCATCATCAAGACGCGATTCGAATCAGGCTGAAGAACCACGTCAGTCATCCTCCACTGGCGCGCGGACGGTGTCCGACTTTTCTTTGAGCAACTTCCCCTCCCCACCACGGTTGGCTCCTTCTCTTCCTGCATCCTCACCTGCTGTTAAATCACGATCGAAGGAAGACCGTCGGGCCCGTCTTCGGTTAGGTCAAGACTCAATTTCCGATACTCTTGGACTTCCGCTGCCAAGAATTCCTGCAGCTTTGGAAGACATGCCTAGGTCTCCTCGTTCTGACCTCGCGTCAGACTCTTCCTATCAAGAAGATAACGGGGTATTACCTGCGGACGTGGGACGACTTCATAGGTTCGATTCTGGCGGAACGCAGTACGAGATTACGTCTTTCATAGGCTGCAAGTCTTGATTCCTGTATTTTCTGAGCGATTTCTAAAATATTTGTTGTAGATCTAACAACTCCTGATATCCACAGGAATGCGATGGTGTACAAGCCTTCGGATGTGTCTGGAGAGAGTGCGCCCAATCTTGACGTTGCTGAAAGTTACGGATCTCGAGAAGCTTCCCCTCATTTGCCCATATCGCCTTCCCATCCGTCGCCTTTGGGAGAGGCGAGACTAATGAGATTGCCATCATCTTCTGCAAGACATGGGAGATCGCAACTCTCAACGCAAATGAAGTTATCGCCTATCACAAATTCTGAGGAAGAAGCTTCAGATCTGGACCTAGAATCAGCCGTGCCTCTAGTACAACGTGGGATGCGACCTCCAATACTTCCGTCCATGACGATGACCTCCCCTCGTGTCCAGTTGTCAAACGTCAGCACTGGTATGCGGTCATCAAGAGGGTTGACTGGCCTCCCACGAAGACCACGGCTCGCACCAGATTTCCGAGTCAGTGCTTCAAGCCCACTATCCGAAGATATGCATATTCCTGGAGCATTTGAGCGATCACAATCAACACCATTGATTTTCCGTTCAGACGAGGAATATTATTCGACAGGTGCAAGAACATGGTAGCCATATTTATTTCTAATATTATGACCTTCGCTGGTCGGAGATGTTGACAGCTAAAGGCTTTATTCGTGATTCCTGTAAATATGTCGTCGAACTCTTTGTGGTGCACTATCTCACTGTACTTGATCTGTGGACTGTTATGCTGGTTATGATAATAGTATCATCAGCTTGCCATACAGAGTAGTAGCATGTTGTTCCATCACAAAGTATTTTCATGGATCGCTTTCCCATACGGTACGAGTGCACCGACCAACCACTCATGCGTCTGGTCTGGAGGGAGTGTTTGCGTTGTGAGTGGAAACCGGATATATCCGTTCGATGAAACTATCAACAGGGGCCAAGCTGCAGATAAGCATGTAGAATCTGTCTAGGACCCAGCCAGATAACGGAAGTTTTGAAGAAACAGCGGGATGACAACACAAACAACAGGTTGCGAACGCAGATGCCCATCCAGATCTGGGAGCACATGCTCGTGATGCACAAAACAATTGGGTAAAAATAGGCTGGACCATATGTACAAAACACAGTAACCCGGGTTTATATATACCGACCTCGTGGAGATGGTTGTTACTGTTACACCAGGGGTGCAAAAGATGAGGGACCTCGTTAGACAATCTCCTGCCGTAATGTTCTCGTTGAAGTTTTGGTGGTTCCAAGGCGATAAAAGGTGTCGGTGGCAGGACCGAAGCAGGTGCACTCTGGTCAAAAGCGAAGGTGCATAAGTAAGCTCCGGGTGATACCAACAATCATTGTATTCAACGAAGTCAGGTGTTGAAATTGTGGTCGATATTTCACGGGGGTCGCACGTATTTGCGACCGATCAAGGGGAACAAAGTTGACGAAACGTTAGTGATGAGAAACATGGCAGGCAAAATGTATAACCCGCGGTATGCATCAGCAGTGGAAAAAGGGATGATCAGAATCTGAGCCTTGACGGTAATCTGTTGCAACACTGGCTCAGAATCATGATCATATACAGAATAACTCAACAAAGGTAGAGGCTCTGCCCATCGCCCAATATCTGGCAGCTTCCCACTGAAATGCTAGGTTGATTTTTTTTCTGCACTGCGATCGATGAAAACTGCCATGTAACATTCAGTAACACTCAGAGATAACATAACAGTTCCAAGATACTAGCGAACGAGTCGCAACCTGAGTAACTTGCAACAGCAGTCGAAATGTGTAGTCTCCAATCCAATAGTATGGGGTAATTTCGTATGAATCGATTGTGGATTAACAGTTGTTGGCGGCCCCGCCGTCTCAGGCGTTAATTCTTCGGCCCAACGGCGACGGGCTTACTAATGATGTAATTGATTCACGGCGTAAGGAGCAAGCTTGGAGCAGCACCTCATTCTCCATACCTCATATATATACCTCATTCTTTTCCCCTCGACATTCTTGATACTCTACATGTCGAGCTTTCCCGATTACTATGCGCTGCTCAACGTTTCAAAGACGGCCACCGCCGAGGAGATCAGGCAGGCTTATAAAAGGGAGTCACTCAGGTGCTTTGACAGTCATGACTAGTAGCACTTCTCTACTTAACCATTTAGCTTTGCAGGACTCATCCAGATAGATTTGCCAACGCCACTGAAACGGAGAGAAAGACGGCGACAGAAAAGTTTCAAGTTCATGCAACGTATCTACTGCCGTAGAAAGCATGTTAACCTATCAAGCAGGCTGTAGCCGATGCCTACTATGTTCTATCGGATCCAGCACGACGGAAAGAATATGATGTACTATTCTCCTCGAAGCGGGCTGGGGATAAAACCAGTGACCCCAAGGCGTCTTCGAGTTTCTTCACGCAATTTGCCAGCATGTTTGGAGGTGCAGGTGCAACACCAGCTCAAGGGCCGAGACCTGATGCTGAGAACGTGTTTGCGGACGTATTTGAAGAGGTTCTACTTCCACTTTCTCAGCCCTGTATATTAGTTAACTATTGTATAGCTGCTCCGTCCAGAGGTCGAACGTCATGCGCCATGGTGGTCATATATTGGCGCCGTTTGTGGTGGTGGTTGGTTATTCATCTTCTTATACAATTCTCTTAATGAACCATTCATCTATTAGGAATGGGATTCATAGTCGCCAACCTGCCAGGTCTCATGATAGGCGCATATGCAGGTAACCGCGTCGGTGCGATACGTGATGCCAAAGGTAAGAGTGTTGCTGCGGTATTCTCCGAACTCGGAGGTAGCCAGAAGGCCGAGGTCAGCACTGAATTCGTTGACTCTATTGTGCCGTCTGACGAGGTCTAACCAGATCTTGCGCGCTTTAGCTGCGAAGGTGTTAGGTGCCACTATGCAATAAACACGTTATAGTATGCATCGTACCTATGTTCTGCTCTATATTTATGTTTAGGAACCCCGGGTCATGTATTTTATTAGCCTAGGCACTGTATCGTTAGATTGTTTTACCCTCAACTTTAAGCTGTCATTAGCGCTGAATGTCGAACGTTGAACAAAGGTCTTCACTCCACATCGTTTGTAACATCAACCAATCCAATCCAATCCATCCACTCCATTCCATCCACCGTGACATCCATCCAATCTTATGATGACCTTGGAGCATCGTCCACCCGCGTGCATGTCGCGTGGCAGGGCGCAAACTTCAAGCCCACCGCTCCGCTGCGCTTGCTGGAAATCGATTTCTATATTTTATTTTTGAAACAACTTTTCTGCATCTTGCTTCATCTCTTACTCCATCTCACTTTCCCGGTATCTTAAATGTGCAAATCAAACTGTGTCATCATGAGGTAGTGCGATGCGTTGTCAACAAATGTCCATTTAAATCCGTGGATGATCCTGTGTGTCGAGGAAACCAAACTATTGCTCTCTGACGTGATTGTACCATCTCCGCGCAACTAAACTTCGTACATGCTTTGTTTCATCGCTATCATGTACACGCACAAAATATGTCCACTCACTCGCAAGTGACTGTACCCGCAATGCTCTGACCTGGGTGGGTACGGGTAGGCCTCTGAGAATTTTGGCATCCGCGGGTTGGGTGTGGCCCACCGTGTGGGTATAACCCGGGTCGATCGACCCATGTCAGCCCCACAGCGTACTGTGCACAAAGACTTGGATGCTATTTTGTCAGCAAAGGATAGACAACAATATTAATGCACAAAAAAAATCCGCTATAGTACTAGATGCAAACTCACAGAATTTCCTTTTACAAGAGGGGCCGCGCAGCGGCAAGCACTTGTAAACATCAATGACATCCAATATTCAATATCCAACAAAATATAGTCTCGCGCCATGATAGCCAGATATATAACAGGCTAGTTGAATTGGAAGAAATTCTGGAGGGGCTTTACAGATGAGTGGGGATTGTACATAAATACTCAGCTGTGGGTATGTAGAGTGCCCATGGTAAGATGCCGAAATACTTTTATGAAAGTCGTGGGTGCTTTTGGTTCTAGACCTTCGTGATTCTGACCTGATCGATTCCTCGCCCCTCGATCAAGGCGCCACACAACCTAGTAACCATACTATGCGCCAGAGCACACCCCGATGAATTATCGCGCCAGTGAGTTTTTTGTTAAATGCAAACAACTTATTATACTCACACAATGCGGCTTATCAGGACAGCAATCATGTACATGTTTGCAGAAAAATTTACATTGCTCACTGTCGGTGGCAGCATCAGTGGCAGATATTAAAGCGGCAGCAACAGCGAGGACAAAGGCGAAACGCATTGTTTGTGGAGATGTGATACTAGTAGTGTGGGCCCAGATAAGTGTAAGGAAAAGTAGAAGACAGCTTGCCTTTATGTGCTGCATAAGATTGATCTTGCAAAGGAATCTCTACCGGCAATTTGGCCTGGATGGCATGGAACGACGTATCATCCTGTAAAGCCAACTCGCACTGAGAAGCTACATAGGTTGACACGGTCATGAGGTGGTACTTACGAGTACTCAAACTACGGTCCGAAGTCCTGGAACTATGAAGAGGACAGCCCTGGCAGGTCACTAGTAATATCGGCCTTGGTTCAGTTGTGCATAAATTTGATGTTGTATTGACGATTTGATCAACGTGCTTGCTTATTATGTAAGCGCTTTGCGCACATACACCAATCACTGCGCGGCGGTTTCGCACGATCGCAAATCCTGTATAACCTATTTTGCAAGTACCTGGTGAACCGGTGACTACTTGTCGATCACCCTACTACAGCAACACGTTTATTGTCTTCATCTGGTGTTCGTCAGTGAGTGGACTCTGGAATTCACTCGCAATAGCCTTCAGGCTCATTACTGGTTCGCCCCCCCACTTCACAACCCTAAATAACACGGGATCAGGAGTATGCCATCTTTCATCACTTTCAAGTTGTAACGGAGTCGCATTTGAATTATGGTTAATAAGAGGAGTACGTGGCACTTGTTTATGAAACACCCCTTGTTGCACGAATGGATGAACTTTTAGGACGCTCCGTACTCGAGGACGCCAATGATCTCGATGCCACCGACCATACAATAGACCCATCTCCTGATATCGTTTGTGCGCGTGAGTTCGTATCTGGTGAAATTTCTTTGCTGGGAAATAATAACGTCTCAAAAGCATGCATTGTCTCATCAGCATCCAAAAATAATGGCACAGTGGCAACCTCTAGCCAACCACGTGTCCCAGACAACCTGACTGCTAGCCTGAGTTCGAGGCCGCCTCAGAAAAAATTGAAGCACAAGTCTGCAGCTCGCCGTCGCTCAAACACTGATTTGAGCACTTTCGTGAAACAGACAACCGTCAGCGGTCGTGCTACTCGAGCTTCGTTCGTCTCGGTGCCTAATACATCTCTTCGGTCTGCAACTAGTGTATCGCCTCGGATGTCATCACGGTTGGCAAAGAAGATCCATCCTTTTATTCTTACAAAAAGTCGAGACATCTATCCGTACTTAGCTTCCAAGGATTCCTTGGACTCGACCGAGTCATTGCGAGAGGAGCACGGTGGCACAGGGAGCTCAACACCGTCAGCATATACTCTCAAGAAAAAGATGGGCTCTCCGTGTAACATCAATCTTGCAGATGATGGTGCAAAGGCTGCGCTCATGGAGGAGTGGGCAAATCTTCGCATGTCTCAAGGAACACTGCTATCAAGTATGAATGCAAGTAAGGATACAACGACGCACCTCTCTAGTAATTGTGGAAGTCAGGAACCCTGCAACGAAGCGCAGATCCCGTCCGGTGAAGTGGCTGAACCCAACAATCCACACCCCATTCCAACCAATGACCACATAGAACATCCTTCCTGCTCCATGTCTAACCAAGTGCTTGAGCCACTCCCAGACTCGGATGCCCCTGCTACAAATGAGTTACTATTCACTCCCCCGCTCCCGCTGGGTGAGGAATTTACTCCACATAATAGTTTGTCAGATTGTGACTTAAGGTATCCGAGCTCGTCACCGGAGAATGTTCATGCAGCGATTGACGGTATGGCTCCATCGCAGTATGTTAATGAGGGGACAACGGAAACAATAGCCCAGGCTCCACATACCCCTGTCATCGATTCTCTAGAGGTTGTGGACCAGCCCCTCCAACTACTTGCTACCGACAGTAAAACGGTGACGTTGGATCCCCCAAGTAGTCCTATACTCTCAAAGCTTGATATCCTCCCCGAGACCACGATTTTGGCTGGACCTGCGGCCTCTGTCAAACCTGCAGAATCCTCGGGTAGAGCTTCTCCCGTCGATATTCAACTTGTTGTCTCACCTCAAGCCGATATCGATGATATTGTTTTGGGTTTTCATATGCTGGACCTGCATGAGGTGCTTTCTCCATGGGTGCCAATGTCTCCCGCAGCACCATCTGTTTACGTCCCACCTGCTGTGCAGCACTTAATCGCTGGTACTTACCTCAGTTGCATTGCTTTTGACCTGAACTAACTGTTTTCGTCGACTAGCCATGAACCGTCAACTAGAAATCGAATGCCAGGCCCGAAAACGAGCTGAAGAGCTTTATCTAGATGAAATGCGCCTGCGCATTAAGATGGAAGAAGTGGTTGATAGATTACAGAGGGAACGGGGACAGACACGGGAGCAAGGTGCATCTCCATCTCAACAACCTCCCTCATTACATGCTTCACCGCGTGCGTCGAAGACGCACGCGAGCCCAGAAGAAGTTGGGCAGTGGGATGGTGAAGCCAAACCAACATCCACTGATACCACTTATCCGGATGTTACGACAAAAGATTCTTGTGCCTGAGACACCGAGTCATCTCGCTTTCGATTTGATTCTACTGCTGTATCTCTGCTTTGTCGCAACCTATACGAACTGAACAATGGATACCGCAACGTTCTGGGTGATCTTTCATACGGATTTAAAGTTTCCATTAGTAGGATCTTAGTCGCATTGAACCTGCATACCACTTATCCCCAAATAACAGTTCAGATACATGATTGATAAAATACAGTTTCGTCGATCATAAAATAAAAAGGGAGCATTCTAGAGAACAATTGATTCACTTCAATGGCAAAGAAATCTGCAAGACCGTAACTGCGGTATCAGCGTGTGTGCATTGAGAAAAATATTGCTGTTAAAAAGAAATAGGGATTTTGGATTCGAGTCCAGACGGAGGTGCATGCGAATACTATCATATGGAAATGAGGCATAATCAAAGACTTTTGAAAGATGAGATCTTGATGATTGTGGTTGTAGGGGCTGATGCGTCATCTAGTGCCACAGCTCGCCCACTTGAGAGTCTATCATGACAGAAGGGATATCACGAAGGGCATCGTAGTCGCCTAAACCTGCTGCACCGTTGGCTATTGCCAGACTAAGAGCCGCAATGGCCTTTTCAGTCCGCGAGGCAGAGGAGTTCAGAGACACATCTTCTTGGCTGGATGCAAAGGATGCGGCGGTGGGATGAGACGATAGAAAGATCGAATTTTGCATAGGACTGGAACGTGGTGCCTCAAAGGAACGAGCTGGAGAGCTGAATGAAGGGCCAGATAGAGGTGGACTAAATGCCGTGGTATAAGCAGAATATTTATATGCTGGAGATGATGATGTTGAATGCAATGCGTCAGGGGAAAATGTGCTGTTAAAGGAGCGGCGGGAAAGATTGTCTGCATCGTCGTTGGAGGACGAAGAACGGGTGGATGCTTGATCCACATATTCTAATAAAGGACTAGACTCCATCTCGTCATCGTCCATGTCCACGGGCCCAAGGCTTGATGCTCGCTTTTGACGGGAGATGGGGAGACCGCAAAGCTCTCCCGAGTATATTTGGATATCATCCTCGTCACTATCAGAACTGTTAGACCTCCTGACAGATCTGGTCACGGGGACACTAGGGGAATGCCGCTTCTTGGTTCTTTGTCTGTCGACGGTTCTAGCGCGCTTGTATATACCCGATTTTGAACGGGAATGCTCAAAATCACGCATCCGTTTTACAAGGCCTTCCCCGCTTACGGCAATACTTCTGCGGAGTTCCCAAAATGCATCTGACCTGAGGCGAGTAGCGTCAGCCTCGGAAATATCAGAATGCGAGTCCCGGATGCCGACAAGGTTTGTGGAGCTTGACTTCTCAGATACGGTTTCTCTAGGACTCGAGCGTCCAGGGAACAGGAGAAAATCTTCTGGGGTAGTAGCGAATAGTGGTGTGTGGGGAGCAGAAGAACTGAGTCCGGAACTGTGGCTATCCGTCGACGCCGGGGTAGACGACCCAGTGGTATATGTCAAGGAAGGGGGCTGAAAACACACAAGATAGTTAGTGACCCTAGGATAGACGCTCAGAGAGATGTCATCGGCACGCACGGATATATCTCTGCGGAGTCTCTTGCCCGTCCGCCAGAAGTCGAAATTACGTGTTTGGGGGGATGCGGAATCTGGAAGAGCAGGACTATTGCATGATGAGCGAGCTCGTTTGCTTGCTGGACGCCATAGAACTTTTGGAACGGGCGAGGGCGAGGGCGAAGAAGCTGAGAGAGATCGTCGATGATAATTAAATGTTGACGGAGACGACATGAACCCTGAAGGTATGAAAGATTGGATGGGACTTCTTCGTCGATGCTGGCGGTGATGAGGCCCGAATAAACAATGGAAGGTGGTAGTGGTGGTAGAATGGCAAAAGACTCCTTGACGTTCCGCGTCGGTTCAATCAAATGACATATCAGCTTATATAACGTGTGTAGCCAAACCCTTAGTTTAGCCATCTCCAAGAATTGAATTCGAATACATCCAAACATCACCGTCTTACCTGCAGGTACCATCCTTCTCATTTCAAATAAGTAAGTACATTGTACCAGCTGGTCAGATACGAGATGTGGCGTTACAACTCCGTTGTGCATTGACAGGTGACTTGGACATCCGCGTCAGGGATGGAAAAATACGTTCTCCCTCGGTTCAGTGGATTATCAGCCCGCTGCATGCTATCAATTTCGACCAATGAAGTTGAAAGAATGAAGCCGGTATACTGCGCATCAATCTTAACATTCATAGATAATTCTTCCATGTTGTTCATTCGCTTCAACGACCTCAGGCTCCCAGAATTTGAAATACCCCAGATACCTACCTTCCTCGAAGGTGCCTCATGTTGGGCGCTTACCTTTGCCCTAGAAAGAACTTACGATCACCAGGAACAACAGCACTGTATGCATCGAAATGTGGGCGGCATCTGAGAAGGCGTGGATTCGTTACCATATGCGTTCAATATATGTGAGCGGTCTTAGCAGTCCAGGTCAGGGTGACGTAGCGGTCATGCGTGCCCTTCAGGTACCTGCCAAAATATTCGGTAACACCCGTGAAACCTGGCCAGGGAACCCCTGTCCAACGTTGCAACAAAGACAATGACACGCATCTTCATTACAACCTTATTCTCGGCGCGGCTCACCTGGCGGCAATAACGGCGGAGATTGGTTTATATTCGCAAGTGCGCTCCAGGTGCATCGAGACTGCTATCAAACAATGCTCATCGAGTGAGAATGGCTCTTACTGCGGCGGGATCCAGGCCTAGAACTTTGGCCCAGCTCTAACTCGCTAATGCTGCGGTGTTAGGAAACCATTCTCTGATAAAGTCTGAATAACTGACCACGAAGTACACAGACAAGTTGAAACAGACCGTCGATGCGACATGGTATTATATCAATTGCCGGCGTAGCCTGAACCTATGTTATATGACATGGCTCAAGGAGGGAAAGTCGAAATCTCACTTGACGCAACTCCCCTGTGTCCGACGTTCGTGCAATCTATTTTTATTGATTAGCTTTGCTTCTACGTCAGGTCCAAGATCCTACCTGGTCTATTAAATCTGTCGCAGGCTTTGAAATTCTCTTCTTCAGCCACGACGAGTAGTCATCCAAGTTGGGACAGTCATCTGAACTTTGAATCCGCTGCAGCGCCGATTGGAGATGCGACGTCCACGGAGAAGACTGCATCACCATCACTAAAGGTTGCAATTATCGATGAGGGATTTTAGGGTAGTATATTGAGGTTTGTGCGCACCAGCATGTTCGTCTGCATGCTTCAGGAGCTGGGAGAGAGCATCGCATATCGTCGGATTGACAACAAGCGCAAGAGGACTTTCGTCTCCCAAGTAGTCTTGCGACCCGACCATGAGGAGAACATTTCTTAGGTAGTCCCAGGCCTCTACTTGGGTAAGTGACTCGGGCAGTCGGCGAGATAATATTATATGCAAAGCAAATGCAGCTACACAGCAGATGTGAGAACCTCGCGATCCATTCTCAATTTGACGCTCACAAGCCATAGCTAATTCGGGTGTGGTATTGTCCATGGCGACTTGCCAGATGCTTTCGGCATCAGACAGCAAAGGAGCATCGCAGACCCTAATTCCCGGTTGTCCGCGCTGGAATGCCGTTAAACACAAGAGGAAACTCGCGGACAAGTTCGGCAGTTCCTTTTTTGCGGATTCACGACGTAAATATTCCATCGTAGCTTCGAGGAACTCAATTATCAACTTCTGGTTCGAAATCTGGACATTCGAAAAACATTCGATCGTCAAAAAGTCGAGAAATTGTTTCGCTTTGCGAATATGATTCCTGTCAGGCTTGTCCCCGAGCAGCTGTCTATGGAATTTGAGTGAGCCACAAATATTACACTCGATGGAAAGCTTACATCCGAGTATTGGACATGCCTGTTGCAAACATATTATTATTTGACAATTTACAAAATGTAAACCTACTTTTCTCTAGCTCATCATAGAACGTTGAAGATTCCTGTATCGCCTGCTTCCAACCGTCCCTCAAACTTCTGGGCTGCATCCTAGCCATGGCGTGTGTAACGTAGTCGCTAGCTGACGTCGATCACAAGGCTGAGCAACAGCTTTAACGCAGGAAGAGTTCGACTCGCCATCGTGTCCGTTTTCAATGCACGAAAGATAAACGAAGAGAAGAGTAAGGTATCTGCAGCAATCGCTAGACTTGCGAATGCCTAACAAATCTGAATCGCTCCAATGGACGAAATATCGACATGTCTTTAGTAGAACATCTGTTTGGGCTGTGGTGAGATTTCGAGGACGTGGAGCTGAAGAAAGATACACTAAAAGCCGAGAAAAATAGGTCTACAGCCAAAGCAATTAGAACATTAGACAGCCATCCAGCATAACACTCACAAGATATGCACAGATCATATATTTACCATGTTCGTCGCCAGTAAAGATCGACAGTGCAGATATAGTAGTCTGAGGATCTGAGTCGAAAGCGCAATGAAGCCATGTAGTTGTCTACTCTCATCAATCGAAGTCCTTTGGAGAAGAAGATGGAGTCCTAACCAGAAAGATGATGATTTCCGAATCAGACCCGTTACATTCCGCGAGTAGTCGCCAGGTCCAAGGTACAAAATGCCTCCATAAAATGAGAACGACCTGCGGGGCATCGAGGTCTGGGCAAGGCGATACGATAGTTTGCACCGAAAGCTTGTTGTCGACAAGCATTACAAAACGTAACAGTCTCATCACTGTCGCTAGCGTGTAAGGTCGAAATGGAACGTCTGTTTCTGGATCTTTTGCACTTATCGTAAAGTCCACGAGCTGTGATTCATTAATTGTCATCGTTTCTGGCTGGAGAATTAGGAATACGAACAGCGAATAGTGAGAGCAGCATCGCACAATTCATGCGCTCCTGAAATGCAGATTGGTGTTGCGCGTGTAGTGGGGAGCACTCTGAGAGTTGCACCACAGTGTGTTGCATAAAGTCTGTGAGATAGGGAAGTAGCGACACCATACTGTTGATACAATCAGGTCTGGCAATGTTAGAACAGCCAGATGAACACTTACCTGTCATCCAGTGGTACGTCAGCAGCCCTTGGATGAAGAGTCAACTGGGGTTGCAATACATATCGCGAGACCAACAAGCGAAGGGCCAAGCGCTTTGCGGCAGGTGAAGCCTTTTCAGATGTCAGTATCGACGGGACAGAATCCCACCTATCTGAAGCAACATAAACAAGCCTGACATCTAACAAAATCGCTGACTACCTGGGAGCTGAGCCGCAGCCCGTAGATTATCTTCCTCTCTTCGTTTCCTCAAAGCTTCAGGAAGCTTATCGTCGAAGTAGCGATCATGCATAGCGCTCGCGACAAATGAAACCACGTCTCCGAGTCTTGCAAGGACAGCGTCCACCCAGGATATGATGATGGGAACGACTGCGACTTTGTTAAGCTCCTGGACGGCTAGAGCATGGAATAGGCGCCGGTACTGGAACAGCAGATTTAAAAAGGACGGTCGCACTGAAGAATAGGCACCTCATGAGCGGAGCCAAATGATAGACAGGACATCACCTACGTAGGCAAGCGAGGGATTGCATCATGCAGCGTACATCATGGGCGGAGGTTGGACTCATCGCAAGCACGACATGCAAGAACTCTAGAAGTGAGGCCGATGACTCCTGAACGGTTCCATGTAAAGACGCGTCCTGTGCCCGTTTGAGTACGATTGTTAGTATTCGTTGATTTCGAAAGCGATACTACCTTGCGAATGAGACTGAAATCCAAGGACTCTAATGTCTTGATGGCCGAATTCACGGCGCTGATGGGATCTGAGGAGTGGGTTTGAGGCGTGTTCACTAGCTGAGCGATACTGTCGCTCAGCGTACTAGTGATGGAAACATCGGTGGGGTCTGATGGGCATGCTTTCTTAGGTGATGAAAAAGCGTCGGACTCTGGCTCAGTTTCACTATCGGACATGGGAATACAAGATGGAAGTAAACCGTGGTCGTCGCTCTTGTATTATATTTTCCCTGCGTGACACAGAATAAAGTTGCATCGAAGTCAGAAGCAGCACCGCGATCTTCGATAACCATGGTTTCATAAATTTTATCTATAGTCCTTTAATGCCCTTTAGAAAAGCAGTAATATCAGACTTGCATTCTAAATGCTCTTCATTTTGCGAAAACACAGCTTCAAATGCTTCGTGTCCTTCAGCAGTCTACATCAAGTAATCAGCATCCACCAAAAAAGAAAAGAGAATATAATACTTCTCCGTCACAAAAGTCTAGGTTTTCCCAGACCTCCTCTTCTTCAGCTCGGATAGCAAGCAGCATTTCACGTCGCACGGCAGATAGACCACCTTGCAGATTACCCTTGTCATCCGCAACTTTTCGCGCAGACACTTGAACCTCTTTCACTTCAAGCGGTTTTCTTTCTTTCTTTGCTGCAGTCTGTACAGGTGGTGGTTCATCAGGATCAGGCGGAGGACCATCATCAGAATCCTCATCAGATCCAGCATCACCTCTCGAACGACGACTCTTTCGAGACATGACATCCAAGTAAGTCAGCGTCGGTCGAAATTGATGGGTTTCGTTGATGGGTTGCAGATGTAATTGACCTTCGTGCACAAGATAAGACTACGCGGTATCGCCATAAATTGGAACAGACCATTGCGAACAACTCCCAACATATACGCGCCCTCTTGCGGTATTAGTTCGCTCCGCATGCGCACTTCGATCAACCGCGGCTCCTCTCCTTCCATCTGCTTCATCTTCCCAGTATCCTGGTTTTTTTCGCAGTCGTCCTCTTGTCGAGCAGCACCGAGTGATTTGCTCCGTTCGCCATTCCACACCTCTGGGCGCGGATCCACTGGCACATGGATCTCTAATCTCCGCGTGATTGGCTTGATTCGTGCGCGAATTCGTTTTCCACTGACTGCAGCAGCAGGTGGTGTTTGTAATGGACGAGAAAGAAGCGGAAATTGGTGGATGTGCAAGTTCGGACTGAGACTGTTTGAATAGTGGATAGGCAGCACGCTGATGAGCTCGTCATCGTCCATCGCGAACCTCGAGCGCTTGAGTTTTGATAGACTGATCGTGGGAGTTTGAAATATTTACAGTTATTTGCAAAAACGTTGTCAGTACGCGTGATTTGAGAGAATAAGGAAATTACATAAAGAAAGCCACAACCGCGCCTGGACCAGCTTCGCGAATCAAATCTGCAACACCATCTCTGGTGTATCTGTATCTTCGCATTATCCATGACAAGCACGCTCAATTTTCCTGGATATGTGAAGCCAACACATTCCACAATCTGTCCGATAGTGAGCAAATTGTGTTCGAAAAGATTTACAGCGGCAAGCTTAAGGTCATGGCTGATTTTACGGTAGGGCATGGTATTATGGTAGTGCGTTGAGCCAGACCCAGGCGCTGTTGTGGCGATTTTTTTTCTTATTCTCTCAAATCACGCGTACTGACAACGTTTTGCAAATAGCTGTAATACTTAGTGGGAACGGTTACAACAAACATTTACTAGTCACTACTGCCGATGCGACTTCATCGGCTCAGCTCAGTGGTAATGCAAGTGAATTGGGGATGCAATGTCTATGTTACAATATGGCTAGCTTGTAATGAACGTTGAGCGCTCAGCTTCCGGATCCGGACGTAGTGGTAAACTAGGTAAACTCTCACGATACCGTTGCTCCCCAAAAACCCTTTCCGTGAGTTTCGTATCGCTTCTATCACACGATGAAACATCGTCGGGGAAATAATCGACTTCGGGCGTGGGTGGATGAGGGGGTAAAATGGTGTTAGGGCGGGTTTCGACTTGGTGGGGAGGGAACGCGTTGGGATGGGGATCTCCCCGCGGGGAACGGGAGGGGTCGCGTAGAGCTTCGGCATCGTGCCGACGGCTCATTGGATAGCGCCGGGTGCGCACTTGGAATGAGCGTGCAACTGATGATCTAGGAGATCTTACCCTCCCCTCCGCTGAAATATCTGCGGTACTGCAGTCTGCACGAAAACTGCGATGCCAGACGTTCGGCTGCTGTAATAGAGCTTCGTTGTCGTGGCGGCGGATGACGCGACCAAAACTGTGCATCACAAGACACGAAATCAGGGCCCCTGCATCGATGTGAGTTTCCAAAACACTGGATGTGGGCTTAGTGGAGCCAACTCACAGTCAAAGGTCATCCAAGCCACATGATCGGCTGGGCCCGTGCTGTTAACACCGACTATAGTCATTATGACTGAAGCGGCGGTGGAAGCGGCGATAAAGGTGGTGTAAAATAACTGAATGAGCACGTAAGGCTGGAACGCATTAACCAAGAAGAGCTGCTTACTTCATCCCTCATTACTTCTTTAAACAGCGCTACTCGAGGCATATATCGACTTATGCGACTTATGGACGAGATGGCAGGAGAAGATGACCGGCGAGGAATTGGGGCATCATTGCGAGTATTTGGAATTGTGGTGGACACGCGGATTGTGGATGTGCGAGTGGGTTCTGTAGGCAGTGGTGGGATGGGCGGTCTAGAGGGCACATTCTCCAGATCACGCACTCTTTCGCGGGTACGAAACTTGGGAAGACGGCTCAAGGGAATGCTCCGGTCATGGGAGAGAGACCGAGTTCTACGGGATCTGGGGTGAAATGGGGCAGGATGATCTACAGTAGGAACATAATCCCACCAGCCACGGCGACTCTGAGTGGTCTTGTGACTCTCGATGCTCTCTTTTCTGGTGTCTAGATGGGGATCTGCGACATTGTCAAGAGAGAGTGATACGGTAATTCTGCCCTGGACGGCGGTGGAACCACGTGATTTCCAGACAGCATAGAGAACTGTGATGATGAGTCTCGTTGGGGTAAAGTAATAAGTTTGGACTCACAGCAAAGACAGATGAACAGCGATTCGACAAATAAAAGTATTATGAAAGCATATGAGATGGAATTAGAAGGTCTATAGCAGCGGCCTGTTGTTTAAATTTAGTAGATGAAAGTGGGGATAAGGAGAGATAGAAGAGGCACCTGCAAGACTGCGATAGCTGCTAAGTGATGCCAGATCAAGAGCGAGGAGAACGATTGCAGCGGTCCTTAGTGCGACCAAGACTACTAGAACTAAGCGAGAGTTGTCTAGACATCGGTAAGCCTTTACGCCTAGAATACCGGACATCTATGTTGTGTAGAGGTTAGGTGATAATGGATGATAAATATGAATTTTAGAGCGTACCAACAAAGAGAAGGATATTCCTGCAGTAGCGACTGCAATGCGCATCACGCTGATTACATAATAAAGTCAACGATGGTGTTAACAATTGAAAGATAGAATTGACCGACATTTTGCAATCGAACTTGGGGTGAAATTGTGCGATAAGCAAGGACAAGATGGCGACAGGTGCGAGAAGTTGACTGAGGAATAGAGTGTATAGGAGACTCTTCTTGCGAACTCTGCCTGACCATAAGAAAGTAGCTGATAGAGTTATATTCCTTGCGAATATGGTGAAGATGGATCCCATGATGACGAGAGCGAGGTAAGTAGCTGCAAGGTCATCGAAGAATGATGGTGCCAGGATGGAGCCATCTGCGAGTAAATGGTAAACGGACTGAGAAGATGAATTAGATGGTAGACTTGAAGGATCTGCTAGTGTTATTGTGAAGATTGTATGGGTTTGGGAAGGGCGACTGTCCATAGTACTTGAAATTGTACATGAGGGGAGGGATAACACCTCTAAAGTTTGCTATAGGACGCGACTTCTCGAAAAGTGTAGATTGCCTTGATGACGGTCGTCCGCTCAAAATGCAAATATGACAGCATTTATACCCGATCATCGCACGTATACATAGTAACATCCTTACATAATTCAATCTTCACATTATGCCACAACGTTACCCCGTTATCATCATCACTGGAACTCCAGGTACTGGAAAGTCAACCCATGCTCAACTCCTACAAGACGCTTCCCCAGTCCCTCTAAAACACATCAACGTCGGTCAACTAGTAAAAGATAATTCTTTTCATCACGGCTTTGATCAACAATGGCAATCTTATACTGTAGATGAAGACAAGGTCCGCGGACATTCAACATCATCCACTTCCCCCATTCTCATTGGTTCAATTTAGCTCTTAGATGAACTCGAACCATTGGCATCAGCTGGTGGAATAATTCTCGACTGGCACACTTGTGAAATATTCCCTGAGCGATGGGCAGATCTAGTCGTCGTTCTACGCTGCAATCATACCATGCTCTGGGAACGTCTCGAAAAACGGTGCGTATTCCTGACCACAACCAAAATCAACCCAGATCTGACCCATAGCAGTAATTATCCTCTCAAAAAGATACAGGAAAACAACGAAGCGGAGATAATGGAAGTCGTCCTCCAAGAAGCCCGAGACTCCTACCCCCAACAGATTATCGTCGATCTCAAAAGCGAATCTTCTCAAGACCTCGAAAATAACGTCACGAGCATCGTTGAATGGATAAATCAGTGGTTGAAAGATAACGGTCAGGAAGACGAAGACAACACTCTTTGAGGCAGCAGTCGATAGCATCGGTACCGCACGCCCTTTATAAATAAGATATACGTTATAGAGACTAACCTTGCGTAGCCTTTATTAGTTTATCTGACAGAATAACATAAATCAAGGGCCTTACACATTAATGACGCGTGACGTTACCCACCTGAGCTCAGACCTCCTCATGTATACGTGAAGCAACGTACTGCGGTCTATACGGAACTGAACTAATGAAAGCACTCGGTCCGTGCACTCATGAGGTTCTCCTAGGAGTTATGCATCATGTTTGATCTCTACACTGTATCATACATAATAAGACAATTCTCCCGTACCTATGGTATCACGCCTATTTGCAAAAGCGTATGTCCGAGGAAAGTGTTTGCAGGTGATACCCCTGGGATAGAGCGATAAATAGCTCCGAAAAGAAGCGAAGAAACTAGGACGCGTACTATAGACGGCATTCTAAATCTGATGAAGTTGGAGGACCGGGACGATATCGCTACATGCACCGGTGGACAGTTCAGGCAAAAATATCACATTCACGTCCCGCAGCATCACAGCTGACTGTAGACAGGTGGACGATACCAGATTCATCTCAGTGACGGACACAAGCAAGTCACCAAGAGGACACTGCGGGCCCGCAGTCGAGTTCGATGATTCCGTGCGCGAACTGGATGTGGACGCGAGCGGGAATGTATATCCCTGTCCTTTGCCGTCGCGTTCGTCGTGAAATGTATGGTGTTGTACTGCGGCCCAAATTATCATCCATCCGCCATAGTTTTGCAGCACGCGGAAATCCTGATCACTGTGCTGTAACAGCTCCTGCTTCCTGAGCTCTCGATAAGTGTAAGGCACGCAACTCGCTTGCTGATCAACACACCTTTCAGTATGAGTCACACATACCGAGGCCCTCATAAGGTCAGCGCTGTTCGTGCGCCGAATAAGGGCGCAAAAACATATCGATTACGCTCCAGGTAGGGAAAAGTCAGAAGAGTGGGGAATGGTCGCGTTGGCACGATAAATTGGAGGCCCATCTAAAGGATGCGCCTATGGATGTGTTGTACTACGTCTGAAACAATTCGGTGAAATGACCAGGTAATAGATAAAGTAAATAGTCAGTGGTGTGTCACTCGATGTTCTGAAGTGGAAGAGTGACGAGACGATCCAAAGCAATCTGAACTCTGCCTTTATTCTGAAGCTATGAGAGTAGATTCGAATGCTGAGTCGTGGGAAAACCTTGTGGATCACTGCGGTCGCCATCATGATACTTACAGGTCAGACTTCCGACTCCCCTGGCATGACAGGTGACTAGGAATTATCCAGGTAGGTGAGGCTGAACAGAGAATCTCGACCTCGCTAATTACAACCACCTCCATGGCGCGTAGCAGGTCATGTCCAGCGATCTTGAACTGCAAATTTCTACCCTTCGCAAGTCGCGATGGGTCAACCTCTCTGGGCTCGTCGATTGTGCTACGAAACGTCTTTCGAAACCCACCTGCCAATCAATCCAACTTCTTGGAAGGGGCAGCTACAATACCGTCTACAAAATGGTCTTCGGTGATGGCACCGAGATCGCGGCAAGCGTGTCAGTGCATGATGACGAGGACTTTAATCCCCAGGCAAAACTGTCTGAGATAGCCACCATGCAGTTTGTTCGCGCATCCGACTCGTATCCAGGTATCCAAGTCCCACAAGTCCACGCTTGGGACGTTACATTTTCTAATCCAGCTGGTGCACCGTATGTTCTCATGGATGTCGTCCACGGACGAAAGCTGGACAATTTCACCAACAATGACAACAAGCTTTGCGGTCTGGATGGTATGTCAGAAGTGCAGCAACTAGCCGTCACCAAATCTCTGGCAAAGCTACAATCTACTTTGTCAGCACCTGTACCATTTGACAAGATCGGTAGCATTACCCTCAATGACGAAGGAAGCTTTATCATAGGACCACTCTTCACTATCACACAGCAGAATCTCGGGGGACCATATCAATCCCTCGTGGATCTCTGGAGGGCCCGACTGGAGCATGACATCTTGCATGCTCTAAGGGAGTGGTCTAGACTCGAGGCGGAGCAGCTTTCTCGATCCCTCTCAGAACCCAAATGCACCCCTCATTTTTTTTCTGAACTATTACAACTTCTCTCCTCGCTCATACCTCACTTCGTACCTCCATCGTCTTACCTCCCCTTGGTCTTACACCATCCTGACCTCGCACTTCGCAACATTTTTTTTGATCCAATTGACGACACGAAGATTGTAGGGCTCATAGATTGGGGAGGTGCACAGATTCTCCCTCTTGTACTCACTGCCAAGTTCCCAGATGACTTGAATTCGACCGGAGAGGATCCTTGCGAGAGACCGGGGATCCCCGATGAGGGTTGGAACGCTGTCCCACATGACTGGACTTCGTTCGGTGACACTTCCAAGTGGCCGGATGTCTTCCGGGGACCAAACGATCAAGTGGATCTGACCATCCGAGCGAGTGCCATGATCAAGCGGTACTACCTCCGCCAGCACTTTGGTGTATGTTTTGCGCAGGAGAACCATGATAGATATAGCGACTACAATCTTGGTCGCGCGATGTTGTTCGCGCATGCACCATATTATCTCAAGTTCCATGAGATTATCACGAGCGGCTGGACCTCTTTGGTCGATCATGCCGAGTGGATACGTGAGACATATTGGCGATTAAATGCGGTAAAACAGGATCGTCGGAGCGCTGGGATAATTATAGGTCCAAACGTCTACCGCAGCTCCATGCAGAAGTCAGTGTTCGACTTGAACATCTTCGAGACACAGTCCTCCGAAGATGTCCAAGATGGGGAAGAAGAAGAGGACATGGATGAATAATTATTGTAGACAGTACGTGGCAAAACTCTGTACAACACGCAAATATCATACACTTCAAACTGATCAATTTGGTCTTAGCATTCTTCGTATCGCAATATCACTTCACCATTTTTATTCTAATGGTGTTAGCTGCGACATTTGCGACGAAGTTGGAGCACCCCACCTAGGCCTTGATAGCTTCGATCATCTTGTCGATGATAGTCTTGGTAGTCTCATCCCAAGTAGATGACTCGTATGTCACATACGCCTCTGTCCTCCCCTTCCGCGCGACGATTGTGATATACTTTGGAGGTTTTCCACTTGTAAGCATCGACTTCGTCTGGAACGTGATGTCCGTTTTGGACTGCGACTTTCCGTCACCATGCCAAGCAGTGTACTTCCCATTTCCATGCGTCTTTTCGACTTTCTCCGGGTCTATGTTCTCCAGATACTGTTTCACTTGCTTGAGATCGTTCTTGGATGCTTTTTCCTGTAGGTATCTGCTAAGTAAAGGAGGCCGAGGAATGCATTGGTATGGGAAAACCTACGTTGACGTGGGCAGACATGATGTTGGATGAGCACTTCTGATCTGTATCTCTGGCAACCTAAAGACGTACTTATATAGGTCAGGTTGGGTGGGTTGCGCCGAGCGCTCATGGGACAGTGCCTTCCCCGCAGCATGAGCGGTCTCAAAGCTAAAATAGGTTCATACGATGTGCTATCATTCTGGCACAGGTTATAGTGACATCAGAGTATATTTGCTCATCAGGATAAAGGCATGATATATCCCTGCCTTTGATCTCTGGAGGAAAAAGGATATATCATTGTGAGTTGCGCATTTAATGAGTGGGCTGTTGAGTCTCAGCTGGCTGGCAGATCCTGTGTCAGGTATATTTCCAGCCAGATAATGCAAGCTTCCGACCTTCGCACTGATGGTAGTAGAGAAGCTTCTTGAAAAGCTATGCATCAGGCAAGGATCTGGTGCAAACCTCAACAATAAAAGTTCCTCTATCCCGGTCCAACAGAGACACGCAGAAGACAGTCAATCAATCAAGACACCGAGCACAAAGGGGTGGTGGGAGGTATAACAAAAGATGCCTGAGAGCGAGCTACTGGCAGCCTTTCTTGGATCCACGCCACGTATTGACAACACCGCCAGGGAAGTTGGCCCCGTTTTCTGGAATGCGGTTCTTGGTGGTGCAATGGTCTTCTACGCGAGGAGCTTGATGTTCGCTGGAAAGGCGACCCGTTGAAACGTTGAAGTTGGATTTCACGCAGCATGGAGCACGTATGACCCAAATTGTACACAAATTGTACAGCTTGGATTTCTCGATATGAGTCTACTGACTACTCGCGAAGCTTACAGATCCGTCAATTTGCGTGCGAGGGCGTCTGTCCGATTTTCACTGGGCAACGGCGATGCCGCTCTTCATTGGAATTGAGTTTGCAAAAGTCTTGACTCTCTCATAAACTCTAAATCTACAAGGGGGTAGTGCCAGCAGTGACTCAGCGGAGTCAGCTGGGGTTTCAAATTCGGGACCGTCAATTTGCTCGTGATCAGTGCTTCTTCGTCAACAGATAGTTTTGGCATTAGTGGTCCAAAAAAGCGGTATCATACAAACCAATTTCAATCGCCATAGTCTGGAAGGGGGCTGTACGTCACGGCGTGATGGATTGAACGTGCTGTGATTTAAAATGCACGTTCTGATAGCGGATCACGCAGTACCCGTTGGTTCCCATGTCTGCAGAGGGACCTGGATGATGGTCTCAAGCGTTTACTTATGTTGATTATCAATGTAGGGGAAAAATGATTAGCATACATTGTCATACTACAATGGATGATTTTAAGTGAAGTCATTATGTGTAACATTGAGCTACTAAGTTAGTGTATCATTAGAACCGACTTTCAGCTTCGGATACTCAAACACCATAGAAGAAACGCCAGTAACCTGGAAGTAGATGGGCGAGCGCGTACCACAGCTGGTATAGGTCCATTGTCAGCTTCATCTCGGTATGTTCCAAAGTAATATTTCGACTCACGCTATAAAATTTGCAGGACTGCTTATCGGCGCCCACCGTGTTGTACATCACGAATCGGATCCCCACAAATGCGCCGTAAACTACAAATGCAGTGGTAGAGAGCGCATCTAGCTTCCAGATACAGCTCAAGCCATATGACCAGAGGGGGATACCAAACATCATTGAAAAGCGCGCAGCTTTAGGGAAGATGGTGGGCAGCGTCCGTCTACCAGTAAGACGGTCACCCTCTTCATCCTTGAAGTCTTGCGCATGAAGCGTAGTCGCAAAGACTGTCGAGCTAAGTGTGACCGCCAAAGCACCAGCCTTATCGATGCATGAGTTATGGGGACCTGTACGCTTGATGAGCAAAATGATAGATTATCTGCAACTGGATAGATTTACCGGCAGCAACAGTTGCTCCGACCTCCAGGCACCCACCGAGGATGGCTGTGAGTACATTCTTCGACAATCCCATTTTATCACCGTGAAGTTCGTTGTACCAGATTGTCAACGCTGCAAAAACGGTGCTGGCTAGTAGAGCCTGGGTGCCGTGCCACAACGATAGCAATAAGCAGACTGGAATCATCACCCAGCGCATATCAGCTGCGCTGTCAACAGAAATGCGACCAGCAGGTATTGGACGTGAGGGCTTGTTCTTGCGGTCCTCCTCCGGATCCTGGATCTGATTTGCAATATTGAACTGTAATAAGTGGAACCATATCCACAAAGGAGCATGCCAAGCATGGGTGGTGTCATATCTGGGAGCCACAGATAATGCGAATATGGTCTGAGAAGTGTGATTGAACAAAGGGGCAAGACACATAACAGTTGATACATACGACAGGAATCAGAGTGGTTCTGACATCATTTTTTGTAAAAAGGAAGACCGTCTCGAGCTGACGAGCGATGCTATCAACGCGAACAGTGAGAGCTTGAGAGAACATTGTGAGTTTTTGAATGCCCAGGTTGTGTGCTGGGTCCAGACCTTTATACCTCGAATGTGCGCTTGAAAGAGACGCGAACTGTCGGCCAGTATGGCAAAAGTCATGCCGGGAGCACACAATGAATTCGAAGGCTATATGGCGGGGTTTCGAGACACCAAACCGGTTGTGAATTACTGGTCGCGAAGACGCCTGAGGCTATGAAATCGAAACTGCCCCGTCCTCTGGTAGGAAGGATATGTGACCAGCTGACTTGAAAGAGTTCTATGTAGAAGGCAAACTAGGCGCTGCGGCTATGCATTCGTGACAGCTGACTAGCGCTGACTGTCGGAGTACCCCTGAACCGTCATAGCCGTTGACCGCCCAGAGTCGACGGAAACCATCTTTCCGTACCACTGGTAGATAAGTGAAAGAATCTTGGAGCGCTCGCTGCCGAGTAGCGTTTGACCCGATGCTATCTTCAATGGTCAACGATTGGCATCATATCGTATTACTAATACACTCACTACGCCCATACTCCGCAGAGCTCGAAAGCCTGAGACCACAGCAAGTATCGGTTGAGCAAACACTCAAGAAATCACAGTGAACGATTCCCATTATGGTCATTAATAACGGAATGGCATTTGGCTTGGATTGCCTCTACTATAGGTGTGTGTTTACCGCGATCTAATTGTGGGCTTACAGTTGGGAGGGCGCTGGCTCGGCGACTTCGTGGCGTGATACTGTGAACAATTCAAATATCGAGCGTCGACAAAGATCAGCATAACTGCATCGTACTATGTAATTAATGAAAGCTGAATTATGGAAGATGACTTATAAGAGGATACGTACCATAGAATACTCTTGTCTGTGAAGAAATAATCCACCATAGGTTGTCGTCCGAGGTTTCCTATAGCTAGCACACAGTCAAAGTGGCCTTGACAAACTTGTATTAGAGTCTTGGTGATCAACCTGTCTACGAAGCGATATACGCAATCACAACGAGTTGATCTCCGGCCGAGTCAATCGACATATGATACAACGAAGAGACATGTACCACAAGGATTACAAGAATTCGCCGTGACTGGAAGCTTGAAAAACAACTGTGGTCCAATCCCTAAGCTCCCTTGTGAAATTTGCTGCCAAAATCTTCAGATTCATATCAGCAAGAACCTCGTACCTAGATGGAGTTGGGGCATGATGCACAACCAACTTCCTCACACCCCATCTAGGTAAAGCTGCAGATTTCGACGGTGTAATACTAAGTGTAGCGGGAACTTAGCAACAAAAGAATAGATCGAGTTATGAGTGAATGAACCCGGTTGGGGTCGGCCCGGCTGGGGCATAGATAGCTTCTGCCCAGACCAGGTAGCGCTACCCATTTCAATAGTGTAAGTCTGCCACCGCGAGTCCTGTCACAGTAGCGAGAACTTAACGAGTTCGGGAGGGAAAAGGGTACTAGATCGAGAGTGAAGAGCCAGTGAGTGGGATCAATTCGCTGCTGAAATGCAAGGTACAGACCGGTTTTTATATGTAGAAGGTTAAGTCATACTGAAGTAGAAAGAGAGTGGCTCAATGCCGCAGCCGCGATACCGTGACAAAGGGGAGTCCATCGTCAAAGGAGTATTAATGGCGCTCCTTACAAAGGTCCTGAGCAAAAACAAAGCACCAAGAAAGTGACAAGTAACTCCAAAAAGAGATGAAGAAACAATAGAACGGCTAGGACGCGTACCATGGGCGGTAGTCTTTGGATAACTGGGGACGACAAATGTAAATTTGTTGCATGGACGAGTTTTGAACAAAAACGACAACGGCATTGTCGGATTTTCCGCCTTGCAATGTCGCGGTCGAATGCAGACAGGTAGACGATAACAGATCTATCTCAGCCATGAATGTGTGTAACAAGTATAAGTAAGTGACCAAACTGTAGTTGAATAACAAACAACAACGTTGTGCAGACCCCAAGCTCATGAGGAAACCCATTTACAAACAAGGCGCATCATTAATCGTCGACTTGACGCATGGCGGCTGATAACGCAGCCAAGGAAGCTGACCCCCAGGCCAACTCATTAACTGTGAAGAGACCATTGTACGAGGGAAGCACGCAGTACAAGAGCTGGAGATACTCCCCAGAACAACTGGAGCAAATTCGCACTTCCCTCAATGTGGCTGCAGTATCGGTCATACGGAACACTTTCGAAGCAGATGAGGTGAGAAACCCACTTTCCGTCGTTTCAGTGCCTGTCGAATTAACTTATCCGTTATAGCCTGGATCATCCGAGGACGTGTTGTTCCTTAATGCAAATGAAGAGCAGCTCCTCGTAAAGCTCTACATCACCAAGATCCCTCAACTATGCGGGCATTTTCGTTTTCCTGAGGAAGTGGAGGCGACCGCCATCAGCTACTTGAAGCGGTTCTATCTTAAAAACACTGTGATGGACTGGCATCCAAAGAATGTGATGTGCGTTCGTCTGTTACACTGATATCCCTAATAACTCTATGCTCTTTGAAGGCTCACCACACTATTTCTTGCTACGAAAACCACCAACAACCCAATTTCGTTGGAATCTTACACCTCTAACATCCCGAAAACGTCCAGCTCAGACGTTCTTGATCTCGAGTTCCTGGTGTCTCAGAGCCTGAATTTTGAGTTTGCAGTTTGGCATGCCCACCGCGCTCTCTGGGGCATTTGGCTCGATCTTCAGGTAACCGCAATGTCTGTGACATCATTTCCGCGCTGAGACTAACACAACTACAGAGCCTGCCCGACGTATCCGAGGACCTTCGACCACAGGATGTCTATGATATTGCCATCAAACACGTCCGGGCCTCCCGCTTTACCGATGCAGAACTCATCTACACGCCCTCACAAATCGCTCTCGCTAGCCTGGCTCTCGCCTCGCCAGTTCTCGCAGAAAGATGGGCTGACTCGAAAGCGGTAGCTGGTGCTGCACAACCTTTTTCCGCAACCCTGGACCCTACTCTCGGATCGATCAAATATATCATCACGCAAATGGGACATCCTCCTGATGTGGAAGCCGTCCGCGAGGTTGATAGGAGGTTGAAGCTATGCAAGAATCCAGAGAAGGTCCCTGGTAGCAAGGCCTATCTTGCACGGCAAGTAGCTGAACAACAACGAGCAGAAGAGAAACGCAATAAAAAAGCTGAAGACGTAAGGAGAGCCGTCACTGAGGGTGGCAATCCATTCGGTAGCGAGCTTAATGAAGATGAAAAAGCAAAGCAGTTGGCTGAGCTCGACGACGACGATTAGGATAGAGCTGCTCAATATTCAATGACTATACGATCTTTATATTATAATGTGACCCTCGAGTAAATTAATACAAGCGTCATCTCAGATATCAAATGAATCGGAGAATGCAGAGAGGGATGTAACGATCACTTTTGGCTACACATTGACCCCCTCAGATCATGACCTCGGAAGGCTAACTGGGAGGCTTCGAAAGAGCCGGTACCAATATGTGCGAGACAACTGTATTTCCCTGTGCTGTTGTGAGATTTGTAATTATGGCATGGAGACAAACGAAGACCCACAATTTAAGAAGGAAACTGACTGAACAAAAATCGTGAATAAATGTTTCCATCACATCCGCGGTTATCAATCATACAGGGAGCGCAAACCGGCGATGGAGGTTATCGCAAACGGAAGCGAAAATGGCTTGGACTCAACAAAAGCTGGGTGCAGGCCGACCATATCACAGGTTTGCGCTGGATATCTTGGTGAATACACGGGTATCTTCTTGCATGTAAAGCTACAGATAGAGCAACTACCGTTCAAAAACCTGGAAAGTATTGAGACCATAAAAAAATTAAAACAAGTAAATACATACAACATTCGCAATCAAAAGGACACAACGGCGTGTCTGGAGTCGGGTGAATGTTGAATGTTGATGGAAGTAGGTGCACAACATACCTCCACCGGCATTGGATATACCTAGTTCATCTTCCTTGTATATGTTTAAACCATCGTCAGTTTTTCGTCCTGGCGCAGGGTTAACGAGTCTAAAGTAGCAGGACGAAAGGGAACTTACTAGGTCCAGAACCCCTCGAATCCTTGAAACGGTCTTCGTCATCTTTGCGCGTCTCGTGATAAACCTTTTCACGCTGTGAAGAAACTGGAGCATCCAACTTTGGACGTTTACTACTGCTGGAAGATTTGAATGATGGATCTACAACGGTCTCGGGAAGCGGCCGTTTTTTCAGTGTTTTTGGTTCTGAAGATCGACTGATCTCCTTCGTTTCATCGCTAGTGGTGGGTCTGTCTTTTCTTTTTTTCTTTTTCTCCTTCTTGACGGATGGAAGAGGAGCAAGCTCTATGGCTTTCGCCTTTCCTTTGGAAGCAAAAATGTCGTCTATTTCTGATGTGGGCATGGAGAAGGATTAAGGCTGAGAATGAAAAAATCTGAGCTATAAAATTATTGTGACTTGTCACATACGTCACGGATCATAATTATGCGAATGCCTCCGAGTTGATCAACATGTTCCGTTTTCTGGTACATAGATGCGGCCGATGTCATCATGATGCAACTATGAGCGAGAGCGTTAGGTAGTTGAAGGTTTAAAACTTAAATTAAATAAATGGGTGAGCTATATGAGAGATTTCTGTACTGCAGTCACACCCATGACTAATATTAACCGTGTTGACTTGAATTTCCTGATTTGTTGAATTCTGCTTTCCTTGCCCGGTTCGACCGCCAACAAGTATTACTATTAGTTCAAGCAGGTGAAAGTACTTCCGTCTAACTCCTGAGCTATGTTGTAAGCTTTCCATTTCCATTTTCCCGTTCTAAATCATCATTCCTCCTAACAGGCCCCAGTCTGCACAACAAATCAGACCTCAGCAAACCCACCAATCTCAGCAACAAGGAAATGTCCCATTCATCCCCCAGAATTCGCCTCAAAACTTCGAGACAAACCAGTACTTTACTAGTACCCTTGATCTTAATGCTGCTGCAAAGCAAATGGCAGCCATGAACGCCGCAGGAGTCCAAAGACAAATGGCAAATGTTAACGGCCGCTCGCCTGCGTCTGTTGGCGGAGTATCTCCGGGATCATATCTCGGTGGAATGACATCCTCTTATAATCAACCAGGCGGCTTTACTGGGCCACCTCACGATAATACGAATTCGATGCAATTCAATCCCACAGCCTCCTCAGGTCAATTAAATACCCAAGGTATTTACCCTGCCCAACAGACCACCAACGTCCCCCAAAATCCTTCTCTAAACGCACCCATGTCTCATCCAAACTTCACCGCATCCGAAGCTGTCAAGCACCGACAGCGAACTTTCCTTGCAGGATTGGCCAGCGCCCATGCTACCCGCGTTCCCTTACCACCAGCTTTAACTGGAAACCCATACCCACCCAATTATGACCCTACAAATTCGCAATGGAAGTCTTTGGACTGCCCACCAGGTCAGCCGGGTGTTATCCGCTTGGGCGGAAAGGACATTGATCTACTGAGGTTATGGCAAATTGTAACTCAAGTGGGAGGATGGCAAAAAGTTTGTTGATTCATGCTCTATCAGTTTCGAATGCTGAAACATGACAACGCAGATCACACAACAACAAAATGGCTGGGCACAAGTCGCTCACCAGTTCGACCTGCCAGAGTTCCTTCCTCATCTATCGAATTCTGGGCAGCAGCGCCCCGTTGGTCAAATTCTGGGACATTTATACGCTGCCATCTTACAGCCATTTGACGAGTTTTATCGACGTAATATGCAGGAGGGCAACCGTAGGGCAATGGCGGCTGGACGCCAGCCGGGCGTTAATGCTGGACCTCCCAACGTGAATGCAGGGCCTGGTGCACCTCATGTAGGATTGCAACAAGGAGCAGTTGCTCCGAACGCAGTCGGCAGCATGATGGCGCAACACGCGGTTAACAATCAAAATTCCACTATCAGCCCTGCCTCTCAGTCACAGCCATTACCACAAAGTCCTCATTTACGCCAATCTTCTGCACCCAATTTTCAATCACCCGCTGTTCCCTCAGACCCCACACCTCCGGCGTCATCCCAACTCAACGCTTCAATTTCTGCGCCCCAGCTTACAAAACCAACACCGGATACATCTGAACCAGAAACTCAAGGGGCGAAAAGAAGACTAGAGTCCGAAGAGGCAGAAGGGAAACGAGCAAGGCAAAAGACAGGTATTTCTCACAGATGTCATCTTGGTTACCCAGTGAATCTCATCCAAGTTGCTACAGATCCGCCAGATACCGTGAGTGATGACTGGTGAATCTTTATGCCCTCGAATTGATTTTTTCCCAGACCGAGACCACTAATACCACGACAACACATGGATCCGCTCCCCCCTCGCGTACGCAATTTACGAGGACAAAAGTCGAGTACATTCCCCTGTCACGTGAAATTGATTTCACTGGTGGCCGTGATTTCAACGCGCTGGAAGAGGATTATCTTCGGTCTCAACGGCGGCCCATGCGTGATATCAATGAGTGGGGCACAGTTGACATTGAATCCCTTACAATGTCCATCCGATCGCGACTGAATGCCGAGCTTTCCTATGCTCTAACCACAATCACGTTGTTATCTACGATGCGGGGTCCAACCCCTGGGTCTGGATTTCCCATTTCCCAATGCACAGATTTGCTCGAGGAGGTGCTAGATCTACTTGAGGAGGAAGCATTTGGGACCACCCCCGACATCACAGATTATCGGCTTGGCAATAGTGCAGAGATGGTGCGACATCGGGCGCTCGTAGATGATGTTTTCGAGAAGGAATCTATGCTCTTTGCAGGGCTAGAAAACCGTGATCCTCAGTATGAGACACGTGGTCCAGGCCACCGCGCAGGGAATATTGTGCTCACTGTGACTAACCTCATACGAAACCTTTCTGTCACCCCGGACAATATGCCCTGTCTGTCGAGACACGAACGCACACTCAATCTTGTGCTACGTGTTTGTGGTATTACCATGTCATCAGATGGGACACCCAAACCAGCTTCACCGGTACTTGCTCTTTCAGACGTGATCAATGTTCGAAAAGATGCACTCCATATTTTTGGTAATCTGTCGAATTACATCGTGTTCTCGAATCCTAACTCTCCATCGAACGCAACAACTCTCACTGCGAGCCGCATCCTTGAAATCATTGCGTCTATCCTCATAGAGCCCTTCGACTCAGTTCCCCCCACACAATTCCTCAAACAAAGTGGGGTTCCTTTCTCGCATAGTAGGCCATCATCTATTGCCGACCTTGCCCTCGACGTTTTCACCCGTCTCGGTCAGCTGGACTCTAATCGGCAGGTTTTCTCTAGGGTTATGCCCCAGTCTCTCATCTGGCGACTATTGGAGTCCCTCGTTCATCGTCTGCCAGTATCAGACCTCGACTTTGCTTTCCTCAACCGGGACCCATGGCTATCTTACTTGGAAAAATCAATTATGGCAATTTACACGATCGCATTCTTTTCTCCCCCGGAACTAAAGAAGAAGATCAAAACAGATCGCCCTCTGTGTTTCTCACAGGTTATGATTCGTATAGTGCAACGATTTGTATCAATGGGTGGGAGCCCAGAGGTGCGCCAGTGGCACCTTGCCGTTGCACGAAGAGCGGTAGAAGCCATGAAAGTGGTAGATGAAGAGGATGATGCTTTTGACATCTCGCAGTCCACTCAAACCCCACTGGCATTTGGCATGGGCTTTATCGATGGTAATGATCCCGGTATTGAAAAGGGTATAGGGTTGCTTGCTAGCCGTCGGGACGCTGCTTGGGAATTGTTGATGCGAGATCTGGATCCTGTGATGTTTTCAGAGCTGGAGAGTTTGATGAGAGTTGAATGTTAGCCTGTTGCTCGGCTCGCGGTACGATACTGTTGGTTGTATACTAACCCCTAGTGCTCTGCACATTTTGCTGTCGATACTATGTAATTCTGGATATCCATGTCAACTGTCGAATTTGTTGTCCTCCCAGACATTTGATCTGTAGAATTATTATTTTTTGACTTTCTGACTTATCTTGTCCGGGCTGTGCAATCTTTTACAAGCAGGCTAGGTTAGGCTCTAGCCGCTAGCAGCTTGACGGAATCTCACATCGTTATATACCATCACTCTAGATCCAAGAAGAATAGAGGGTAATTGGCTTCACGTTACATGACGTCCTACACGGCGCCTCCGCCAAATTACTCTCCAGAATGCCCACAGAATCTACTTCGGGCGCTGGATGAGCCGATCTCTGGCCTTCAGATCTTCATCATCCCAGCAACAGACACGTTGACCTTCCAAAAGGGCTATCTAGGAGCTGAAGGAGAGCGCGCTGCTATTGAGGGAGAAATTCATGTCAAGGGTGCACAGCCAGGCCAATGGAAACATGTGTTAGTGTGACTGCTCCTCATCTATTCCGAGTAACTCACCGTGGCAGAACAGCACCGTGGCTCTTTGTGTCGTCGAGTCTGCGTTTGGCCAGGAAATCGAGCTGGGAAAATCAGAGATAAACCTAGTCTCGTTCACGGGGACGTCCGACTCCATGTCATCTTCAACATCATTCGCAATACCCCTGACATCTGATGCACCTCAGTGTATTCATACACCTCATTCATCTCTGGAATATGCACTTACGGCGACTTTCCATCCTACGAATACGTCGGAGCCAGTTGTGTCAAGAAGGATTGTTGTGCATACGCGACGTTACACTTCGCATTCTCATACTGTAGATACGTTGCCAGAAACCCACGTCCTGGAAAGTCCCTCCCGTGTCGAAGTCCAAGTTCCTCGCACTATATTCCGGGCCGGTGAATTCATCCCAGTCTATGTTACCGTGCCTCCGCCGAGCAGGGAGCTTATGCTGCGCGAAGGACTCAGACTCCGAAACGTAAAAACCGAGATCGTTCGCATCGTGAGCCTGAAAGGGCAAGGTGATGGTGGTGATTCTGAACCTGGCATGCCTTATGGTCAATCCGTAGTGGACTTGTCATCTCAGGATGGGCCTTCCTCGGTGGTACCCACTTCCCCTGCGGAGAAGCCTCCGATCACTTCTCCTGGATCGACTTATAGTACAGTAACTTCTCGCTCAGGTGCATCCTGCAGATTTCACTCCTCTCGACCTGTGCGACTCCGCCTCATCTTGCATCAGGCTTCACCATCTGCGTCACCAGTAGATTATCAGACAAGTTTGCCAGAGGGTGACTACAGCAGCCTTGACAACGATCTGCAATGCATCTCCATCACTCAATCCACCCTTCTACATTCAGTCTCTTTCCTTCTAAACGTCCACGTTTCATTCGTGGAAACAACCAGCAGGACCGAGCGGCTCATGACTATCCCCATCCCATTAACCATCATTCCGCCCCCGGCGCCACTGCCTGAAGTTGAAGAATGGGTTGATGCCGCGTATCAGAAAAAACACGACCGCCCCCCTTTGAGGACAGTCCGTCAAGAAGATCTGGAGTCATCAATTCCCTTGTATCAGGAAGGAGAAGCGGGTCCAAGTTATACTCAGAACGGTGCCCCTCCCCCTTTTGAAGACCGTGACTTGCCGCCTCCACCATTCTTCCATTCTTTGCCTTCTACGTCCAATGCTCCACCAAGCTTCCAGGAATCTGAGTCGGAAATATTTATTCCTTCAGACACAACGGACCAGGAGGTACCTGTAACCACAGCACTTCGTATCATTGGCGAAGGAATATTGTTTGGGTTTGCTGCATCTGAGCAGTTTGATGGTCATTCGGACACAATGCACCGCTCGTCAACTCCACCCCCTTCAGTGGAGATGGCAGAGCGAGATGCAGATGTGACGGGATTTGCTAATATCGGGGTTGAACCCGTCCGAGTCTTTGAGGCTCTGAATATCGTTTCAGATGATTGCCCCCCACGCTCTGGAGGTGAACTCCCTCCTCCACCGCCTGCGATGGATGATCCGTCAGACCCACCTCCTTCAATAGATTCCGATTTCAGGTCGCCCTCGGTCCGGGTCCCCGTGCAATCTCACTCACCCCCCCTCGCCCATCAGTCATACAATCAAACTCCCGCGACTCGTGATTCTCTACACCCTCCCAATGACATCTTAGATCACTCTTCTTCACATGGACATGCGCCACCGCCTTATCTTGTTCCTGGCAGTGACCCTGACCATGAGGAACACGTGATGCGACCACCTCCGTACATGGACTTGGTTCCCTCTTCATCGTATTTGAACAGCTCAATTCACTAAAGGGACTTTGTTACCATTCCAATCTGTGCATCTCTTAGAGCTTACTGTTACCTCAAATGTGCTGTGCTGCAACTGTATTTATAAGTTACCATCGAACCGTACCGTACCAAGTCCAATGTTTGTGTTGCAGATGAATTATAAAAGCAGATTACATATGAAGGCAAAGGCAACCGTAGCCACGTAGATGGTAAAGAGAGGGGAATAAAAGGTGTGCTAATAAGTAGAAGCGAGACGGTCGCGAAGGGTTGAAGATAATGCGGTCCAAATAATTAGCGCCACACTCAACAGTTGCATCCATCTTTCTTGGACTGTTGCTCCTCTAGGTTCACATCCTCTCTGGCCCCACCAGTTCGTCCGCCTGCACCACCGGATCGACCTGCACCACCTCGTGTAGAAGCCAGAATGTGCTCGATCGGTATTTTCTTCGCTGAATTTGATTTCAAAAGGGAGTTCCATCTCGAGTGCAGTGGGCGTACCTATTTCTGTAAATATCTCGACGACACCCTCGCCAGTCTTGGCACTGGTTTCAAAGAACAGCAAGCCAGCCTCGGTAGCGTAAGCCTGAGCCTCCTCGCGTGGCACCTGTCGCAAACTCTCTGGCTCGTCACCACTAGCACTAGGACTCTCCCCAGGCGTGGCTGTAGCATCATCCGCCTCATCTTCAGACTCGGATGATGGAGTGGACCCAGATGACACAGCGGATGTTTGTACGAGATCAACTTTGTTGCCAGCCAGTGCGATGACGATGTTGGGATTTGCCTGTCTTTGAAGTTCCTTCACCCATGACTTCGCCTTCTCTAAACTCGTTGCTTTCGTCACGTCGTAAACGACCACTGCGGCTTGAGCATTACGATAATACATGGGCTACATTCACGAATCAGAGCAGGTGGTAAAGCTGTGCTCGGAACCTACAGCGAGAGAGTGGAAACGTTCCTGGCCAGCAGTGTCCCAAATCTCATAACGTAGGACGCGGTCTTCGAGACGGCATTTCTGAGTCAAGAATGCTGCGCCAATGGTGGGCTCCTTGTTTGCTTGAAACTCGTTCGAGACCTAGAAAGCGGTTTAGAGGTGGCAAATGTACGAAAATATACACCTACAAAACGGAGGACTACCGAGGATTTGCCAACAGCGGCCTCCCCTATAGATATGTGTCAGTTCTCGTTCGTTGGCAAGGAAGAGTGAGGAAGGGAGTCTTGAGCCAGTTTGATAGCAAGTGCGAATAGTGTCGATGGTACTTTTAGTGATAGCTGAGAAGGCTTACCGAGAAGAACCAGTTTGACCTGGACAGACCTGTCCACGGAGCCAGAAGCAGCATCAGCCATTATTATCGTGTCGAGGTTGTAAAGAAATATAGACACTGCAACTTGAAGGAAGGAAGCAGGCGGCAACAACTCAGTACTGCTGCGTTTTCCGACTTTGTTTACGTCTGTATTCAGATCTCACACTGGGTCAGCCCCAACATCTACAGTAGTTGGATGACTTCTTGATTCTTGAAGTACTTTGTCTGGCGTCGATACTACTAGGGCGTATAACTCAACAAAGGGGCCAGCTGCGCACATCTCACATCGATCTCATCATTTTCGTTTTCTCCATCCTGCTTGAGAACGCCAGGTCAAGCATACAGGTGTCACATTCAACGCAGGAGCGTGTTCTCTCAACGGGTCAAGCCCCACCTGCAACTGGCTAATTGTTGCTCTTCGAAGCTGCAGCAGGCGAATGCTGGTTTGATTGAAATACCAAGGATGAGTTGATATCCTTCCATTGCAAAAACCGCATACATTTAACGTCAGGGTCATGCTGCAAGATGGGAAGATGTCTCTGACAAGGACATTGTGTATTCAATAGCGGTCAGTATTGTTGCACTATCCAGCTCGAGCTCTCGATTGAAACTAGGCTTTGATCCACGGTTACGTGGCTACTCTCTCAGGCTATCCTTGGCTATTTGACCTGAGCCTGATCTGAAGAACCACGAGTTGCGATACGAAATTAATGGTCAATTAATATCGTGACGGATAGTTCTAGTTAACACTCATCCATCCAATATCGGACTTGAAATTCGGACGAAGGCTATTGCATCGCGTTGTGACGGATATCATACGATTCTGCTGCCTTAGTGCTACCAGTACTAGTGTTGTAATGAGTGAAACACAAATTTGGACCCTTATCGCGTGAACGACACTCGGGCTGAAATTAGTACTGGTCTGAGTAGCCTTGCCGGCATTTGGGTTGCTTCGGCACTCTCAGGCTTTCAAGCTCTGATACGACAAACCTGTTCAGAGCAGTTCTATGTACCTCGCCGGCCCACTCGGTGAGTTCTGCGAACGAGCATTGAGGCAGTTAACATACTAGACATGGATACAGATTTTCAACCAACCAGGGAGAGCATACCCCCTCCGAATGTGAGCTACCAGCAATCGGTGCTCGGTCTTGCCCCCAACGTACATCCTCTTGTAAGCAATATCTCAACAATATCCACCGTCTCTTTACTCACCAGAATTTCCATAAGAACCCCTTCTCCTTTATTCTTCGTGCCGCAACGCTATACCCGGACAAACTTGCCCTTGCTCATCCAGATGTGAAACATCCTGCGTTCTATACCTATGCCGTTTGGTGGGACCGCTGTGCTTCGTCGAGAACTAGTCTGACAGCGGCAATAGGGCTCAACGCATCCAGAACATGGCGTATGCTCTTATACAAGCAGGCATCCGCCCAGGTGACCGCGTTGCAGTTATAGCGCCCAACTGGTGAGCTCTACTATATCACGCTCTTGACACGTCTCACACAAAAGTACGATAGCCCCTTGATTGCAGGTATGACCCCCATTTTGTTGCACCTGACAATAATGAAACACTCTGGGCAGATGCTCACTTTGGTGTTCTTGCCGCTCGTGCTATCATCACACCTGTAAACACTCGCCTCACACCCCCTGAGGTCTCGTACATTCTGGAACATAGTGGATCCAAACTTATCCTCATTGATCACGACTTCACGCATCTCATTGAGAACACTAACGTTCCTATCATTGTTTGTCATGACACAGGAAGAGCAGGTGACCCATACGAAAGCTTCCTTAGTGCAGGCAGAGTATTCAGTGCAGAAAAGGGGTGGGCTGGCTTGGACATCGAGCTGGACGAGAACGCTGGTGCAGTTTTATGCTACACGTGAGTCACCACTCTGTATGCAGTTTGACTAAGAACTGAACGCGCTTTTACAAGGTCGGGAACTACAGGTCGTGTAAGATTCGCTTGTGTCTGCAGGTGAAAGAAATTGCTCATTTCGCATAGCCAAAGGGCGTCATTACCACACTGCGCGGTACGGTCTGTCAACTTACTCCACTTTATTTGGCTAATGCTGTTGTCCAACCAGGCTCGTACTTGGCAGCAATAGCGAACGTTATCGAGGGACAGTGCGCGCCTCTGTCTTGTTATGTCCTTCTGATAGGCTTACCAGTCGGATTTGCAGGATAAATCGCGAGTCAACGTACTTGTGGTAAGTTTTATGTGATGGCACGAACAGTCGAGAATACAACGGACTACAGGATTCTTCCAATGTTCCATGCAGCTGGTTGGACGTTCCCATGGGCAAATGTCTTCGCATGCACGACACAGGTGTGCAGAACACGACGTCGTGCTTATAACCACGAACTATCTTCTTGTTCCAGATAACTATGCGCTCCGTCGACTACCCACTTATCTGGAAGCACTTCCTGAATTCCGAAGTAACTCACTATTGTGGTGCACCCACTGTCCAGGTTTGTGCGTCGTACAGGGACACGGATTGATCTGATGTGCCGATAGATTGGAATTGTGAACGACCCCGCTGCCAGACCTCTCCCTCGTACTATATCAGCCATTATTGCAGGGGCCGCACCCACTGCTCAACTCATCAGCCAGCTCGAGCAGAAGGGAATCAAGCCTGTGCATGTATACGGTCTGACGTAAGTCCAATGTAGCCTTTGATTTGTGCCTAAGCTGATTCATTCTTCTGTCATCACCAGTGAGGTACGTGCTTCGGCGTTGATTAAGGAAGTGGCAAGCCTGAACATGCTTTCAAAGACGTACGGGCCCTTCACGCGCTGCTATGACCATCCTCACTGGAAGACGCTGACTTTGGAACAACGCGCGAAGCTGATGGCTCGACAAGGTCAAAGCTTCGCCACCGCGCAAGATGTACGCGTAGTATATCCTTCACAAGACGAAAACGACGAGGAACTCCGTGACGTTCCAAAAGACGGACTCACGGTAGGTGAGGTTCTCATGCGTGGAAACATAGTCATGAAGGAGGTGCGTTTTTCAGCGGTTGTGCCAAAGTTCTCGTATGCATTCTAACCATTTGTTGCGTAGTATTTCCGCGACCCAGAAGCCACGCGCAAGGCTCTTCGGGGAGGTCACTTCCATTCAGGTGATCTAGCCGTCTGGCATCCCGATGGTGTCATACAGGTCGTTGACCGAAGTAAAGACCTGATTATCTCCGGAGGCGAGGTGAATATGTGTCCTCGCGGTGATTCAAAGTGCTGACTTGAAGACCGCAGAATGCATCGAGCCTGGCCATAGAACTAGGTATTTTTGCGTTTGAATAGTTACTAAGTTGTGGATCCTGAACGAGCCACGCAGAGCTTTCGAGTCACCCGCATGTTTTAGAGGTATCTGTCGTCGCCCGCTCGCACCCCAAGTGGGGTGAACGTCCAATGGCTTTCGTAATTCTTCGTCCGGAGCACGCCCCCAAGTGGAAAGACAACCATGACAGCTTTGGTACTGAGCTGATCCGTCACGCTCGAACGCTTTTACCCGGTTTTGCGTGCCCAGAATGGGTGCAAATAGTGAACGAATTACCTGTCAGTCATGCATAACATCCATCCACATCCCGCTAGACGCTTACAATACTTACAGAAAACATCCACTGGGAAGATCCTCAAGACCAACCTTCGCAAAGTCGTTGCTAAACTGTGATCTTAATGATCTAATGCTAATATATTGCTGAAATGTATCGGTACATACTTATGCTCGATTTGCCAAATAAAAGGATATGAGTGAGTGATAAAACAACAGCTGAATGGAAATGTTGCAAGAAGATCTAGGCATAATAAGTTGAAAATGATCACGACAAGTCGGGACTTAGTCGCAGTATCCGGAATGCACCAGCATTACGTTCACATATGAATACCTCGTCTCCCTGACGCCCAAGAAAGAGCACCTCGTCTGTGCTCTCGGTGTCCCCATCTCCCATGCTATTGAACTCCGCTCTTGCAGGAGATTTCCCCGTGGTGTAATTTGGCTTCTTCCCAAGGTAGCCTGACCCTTTTGTCTTTGACGACAGGGCCATAGCATTTGATGTGGAGGAACCGACAGGAGTGCCCATCTTCCAAACGAACGGTCCACGTCTATTGATATTCGATGGCGGCGGTGCGAATTGGGGCAACAGGGTACGCGACTCATCCGCGGGTTTGAGTAACGCGTCACCAAAATCCATCGCTTCCACGCCCCCTTGGCGCATAGCCACGAGGACAGAGCGGTCTTTGACGTCAAAAGCCTCTACACGCTTAACGTCTCCCATGCGGGGAATCGACTCGTCATCGTTGTCCGTGCTCCAGATAAAGCGGCCTTTGAGAACAGCCCGACCACGAGCATCGACTATGGACGTACTGTGGCCGCCACGTGAAGAGAAGAACAATGCGGGCGGGCCGAAATGTCGAGGTTGGACGAGAAGAGATATTGGGGCTAAGAGAGGTTTGGCAGCATCTAACGCAGGAGGAGCGTGCTGGGCTGCCGATGGTGGTGTTGCTGACCGGAACGGATGGGAAGGATCAACGCACTGCTGCCTCAGATCCTTGAGTAACATGAACACTTTCTCCTCTTCTTTGCGAACTGGTAGATCTGGTGGAAGCAACCCATCCTTATACCACGCTTGCATAAGGCTTGCTTTCCAGGGCCCTGATCCTGATTAGGAACGTGTTTCAAAAAAGTGACGTTTCGACATACCGTGCACAACTCCTTTGGGATCGCGGTAAAGCCATCTAGAAGGCGGTGCTGCTGCTGGCATGGGTAGGCCAGGAGGTGAAAATTGTATAGATGCTAGGTCAACATTGGCATTACCTTGAGCATCGGGTTCATGCTCGGCACGGTAGTCAAGGAACTCGGGATATGTTGGTGGAATGATATAGTCATCAGCGATAGTAGCCAAAGGCAACTTTGGCGCATAGGACAACTGTTGAAAGGTGGTATATGGGCCAAGAGGAGCGGAGGCCAGTGCTACAAGCTCTTCAGCATGTGCAAGAGCAGATCCAGGGGCACCACCAGTTGGTGTCTGTGATTGAGATACTGGCGCGTCTGGGAGATTAGCATTAGAATTATTTCTAGACGGATCGCCGGATGGTAATGAAAGTCGATTGCTGATACTGATGTTGGTATCCTCGTCATCTTGTGGAGGTGGGTCTGTGTCAAAGACGTCTGGCTGACCCGAGCGTATTTCTCGAACTCTTCGCCGAGCTGCACGTCGCTCGGCTCGACCAATTCGGACCTCGCGAACTCGTACTGTGGCAGGTTCCAAGCCAAAGACGTTCTGAGAAAAGACAAGAAATACTTCGACAAGGTCATCACCCTGCAGCTGGAGTTCCAACGAACGCGGTGAATCGGGAAGGATGAAGGTACGTGAAAGACCTAAAGCAGTTCGATATGTACCGGCAAAAAGCTCAACCTTTTCGCCATTATCTCCACAGAGAATAGCGAGAAAGCTGCACAAGGTCTCAATATAGATATACTTGTGAAACTCTGAATACTCACCTCTTTTTTGGCGTCTCCACGGCCTTGATGATAAGGGAGCCTTTCGTACCCGGTAGCTTGACGTAGTCTAGCTTTGGAGGAGGTAGTGATGTTGTAAGAGTCTGCGATCCATTCTTCCTTTCAGGCTCTGTGAATACCAACGCTGGAGGCCGCTCGGTAGACCTCCTGGAACTGAATGCATTGCTTATAATGCGAGGAAGAAGGCGAGCGTGAATTGTCGGATGTGGCGGAATGGGTAAAGTGGGTAAAGGTGGTCGATTGACGGTAGGGGATACGCTATGTCCTCCTGAGGTCGAAGGACGAGGAACAAGCTGAGGGGGTTCTGAGGGACGTGAACGTGTGGAAGCTGAACGTGTCAGAGTTGGGAACCTTTCCTCAGCCCCGGGTATGGGTATTGTCGGAGATGTTGGAGATGTGGGGGACTCCAGAGGAGTATCGTACATCACAGGGACATTAGAGTGGGGGGCATCAGACGAACCACTGCCGTTGAAGATGCCAGCCAGTACTGACCACCTCCTTCTTCGCCTTTCAGAAAAATTCGTAGTACTCGGGCGGCGCCGTAAAGAGCGACTGTCCTGTGATGGAGGACTGAGTGGCGCATCATCATCTGTACCTGATGGAGTTGCCCCGATCATAATCGGAGCTTGTGGTCTCGTTGTCCCTGCTGGTGGGAGGTCAGGAACTCTGCTCTCCAAAAGAGCCTGAGCAAGCGTTATACGGTCGATTGTACCAGTCACGCCGTCGTCGTCATCATCATCTAGATCGATATCTGGAACAGGGCGTCTTTGAGGTGGCTCATCAGCGGGAGCCGGCGTTGGAGGTGTTGTGCGAATGCTTGGCGGCGAACTCCGCAATGCTTGTCGAATGGTCTGCAGGGTTGGAGACGGTTCAGGGGGTTGAGCTAGTATCGTGTTCGGTTGCGCCAGAGTCAGATCTAAGTTCGCGGGACGATTCCTTCGACTATATGTGGCTGAACTGCGTACGGGAAGTGACGTAGAACCACCTTCGACGGTATCGCTGTTTCGGGGTGGGGGAATAGCGCTAGTGCGTTCATCCAAAGCTTGACTACCGCTTGCACCTGCGGTTAGTACATCGATGGCTTCATCGTCACTCGCCTCGAGCCAATCTACAGTCTTGGCCATCTGGTCTTCCTGCTCTGTACCGGAACCCATATTGGGTAGGGATGGGACGGGGGGGACGATTACGTGAGAAAGGGACGAACGACGGGACCTTGAGAGGTTAACCGAAATGGTGGATGGTTGTGTCTGCAAACGGGGTCGAGTGATTTCGGTTACTGCAGAATAAGGTGGGGGCTGTTCGGCTGGCTGGCGGGGCGTTACAGGTTGGACTGTGGGCGGCCTGGGCAATTTCTGCGTTGAGGTTATCGGTAATGACGACTTTCTAAGAAGCTTTTCTGTCTTGAGAACCTGCCCCGAGCGTGTCAATGACCTGAATTTCGCCTCGGTTGAATCTACACTGGAGTTGCCAGATCCTACCCTCTTCGATTCCTCTCTCCTAGATCGTTCACGTTCTCGCCGAGTCTCAACCTCCATACGCCACTCTACGGCTTTTTTGACTTCCTCCAACGCATAAACACGAACACCGTCTCGTCTGCCTGCTATGGCTACTAATACACCGCGATGTTCCATGACGACCACACTCTTGAAACTGACCCTGCGCACCAGCGCGTAAGGATGAGCGGCTGGGGGAGACACGAGAGGAAGGACATCAAGTCCTTGGGCATGGCACAGAAGAAGGTAGTGAGGTGCCATAAAAGTTCCACTGGTAGGAGGAGTGGTAAAGTGTGAAGGAGATAAATCTTCTGTGACGACTGATAGGGAGAGACCGAGTTCTCTCAGAGTTGGAGGGGCGAGTGAAGGTGGAGGCGTAAGAGGTCTGGTAGGCGTAGGAGGTGGAGATATGGACCTAGAATCAGACTGAACTGGGTCGGTTGGCTGCGGCCCATCATCTCGAGCAGATGTTCGGGAAGAAGATGGGGTAATTGTATCCCTCCGATGTATTAAATTTGACCAAAAGCCAGAGAGGCGATTGGAGGGACGTGCCTGATAGAAAATTATTCGACTGAGGCGGAAGTAGTGGTTGTAACTCACATCCATGGCAGACCTGCGATTGTTTCTGGTTGAATTTGATCGTTCAATTAGCCTATTACTTGGTTCCGACAACGGATCTGTGGACGCAGTAGTGGGTGTTTGAACTGAGGAAGCGGGTATGACGGGCAGGCTGTGGATGCTTGCATTATCAAGGGACTGTTGAGTATTCGTGGGAAGAGAAGCTGTGTCCGTCGCAGGTTGAATGGCCGATTCAGTATTAGTAGTCTTCGGAGTACTAGTATCGACAACTTTGATGGCGGTGACCGTCAGACCCTGAGGACTTGAATTCATGTCCACGGTATTATCCTGTCCATCGTCGGGAATGACCACTGGGGCATCTCCACACTGGCCTACAAGACTATGAACTTCGTCCATTGTGGAGGAAAGAGCGACAGAGCGCGGTTCCCTCTCTGCCAGCGAGATGAGACTATAAGTGAAAGAGACAAGAGCCCCGTTTACCCGTGACTTAGTACAAATGCAAATGGCCGAGACCAATGATTTATTATCCCACGCCACGTCAGTGTGAACAACCCTCTCTAGTATAGGTATTTTTACTTTGGACCAACTTTGGACCAGGTCATCCGACGGTCGTCCTTCGCGGCAGTTTGTTATTGCTCATTCCCAACCACGTTCGTTATTGCAGAGCGTAACGTTTCAGCGATCTGCGCCATGCTTCGTCTACACAATTCTATTCGTCCAGCATTTCGCTCTCGTAGATGGGCTCATAATATCCCTACGTTTTCTCACCTGAACTCCGTCAACGAAGAGGATATCGCACACTTCTCCAGTATACTCGCACCCACGTCTATACTATCAACTTTGTCATCAGTCTCCACCCCCGCAGATGATATTGCACCCTACAATGTCGACTGGATGGGAAAATATCATGGTCAAGCCAACTCCGTGCTCAGACCCCGCACGACACAACAAGTTAGCGAAATTGTCAAGTATTGTGCTCAGCGTAAAATTGGAATCGTCCCCCAAGGCGGTAATACTGGCCTAGTCGGTGGTGGTATCTCTTTGCAGAAAGAAATCGTTCTCAGCTTAGGCGCAATGAACAATGTTCGGTCTTTCGACCCTGTCTCTGGTACTTAGCCTGTACCTTATTATAATGTGACTCTATATTCTATTCCAGGTGTCCTCGTCGCCGATGCTGGGTGCATTCTCCAATCCCTGAGTGAATATATTGCCCCTCACAATCACATCATGCCCCTTGATCTCGGTGCAAAGGGAAGGTGTGTAGAGCTGTACTATATATCCAGCAAATTAATTTAACGGACCCTTTCAAGTTGTCAAATCGGTGGTAATATTTCCACAAACGCAGGTGGTCTCAGACTCCTACGTTACGGATCTCTGCATGGCACCGTCCTAGGATTGGAAGTAGTTCTACCAGACGGTACAATTCTGGACCAGCTATCAACCCTGCGAAAGGATAACACTGGTAATTTTAAAAAGTTTCACCCAGGATTTAAGTTATCCTAACTTTTGATAGGTTATGACCTTAAGCAACTCTTCATTGGTGGAGAGGGTACACTCGGTATCGTTACCGGGGTCTCCATCCTCACACCTCCTGCACCCCAGGCCACCAACAACATATTTTTGGCATTACCCCGCTTCGACAATGTTTTACCACTCTTCCAAACTGTGAAACGCCAACTTGGAGAAATCATGTCTGCTTTCGAGTACATCGACCGCACCGCTTACGACATGGGTTTGCAACACGGTCTTGGCCCTTTGCTCAGCGCAGATGAAGTTGGCGACTCGCAATGTTTTGTACTGGTCGAAACCAGCGGTGGGAACCAGGATCACGATTTAGAGGTGCTGTCATTTTCCTTGTGGTCAGTGTGTGAACTAATGCTTGGATAATCCAGAAACTTAACAATCTTCTGGAGAGCTTGCTGACCGCCGATGAACCGCTGATTAACACCGGTGTTCTTTCCCAGTCACCTACTCAATTCAACTCGATATGGGCTCTGCGTGAAGGCTTGACTGAATGTGTTCAGAAAGAAGGCAAACCATACAAATATGACGTTTCTGTCCCCCTTGCAGACTTCCAAAATGTCGTCGATGCTGTTCGGGAACGCATGATTTCGAAAGGGCTCTACGGAGATCACGCAATTTCCAAGGTCATGGGATACGGCCACGTTGGTGACGGTATTACTATCTCCCCATGCTACCTCAAGGCCAGACCACTTATTCCTTCGTAGGAAACCTGCATCTTAATGTGATCGCCAAGCATGGATACCGCCCAGAGCTTGAGGCAGCTCTGGAGCCTTTCATCTATGAAATTGTCGGTGCGTATTGCTTCTCGCAGAAATTTACTGTTGCGGCTGTTGACGATCATCTTGATTCAGCTGATCGCAAGGGCTCGGTGTCCGCAGAGCATGGCATTGGATCGATGAAGAGGGATGCGCTGCATTACTCTAAGAGTGAAGTCAGTATTGAGTGGATGAGGAAGGTCAAGCAGGTTTTTGATCCTTTGAATATCATGAACCCCGGGAAGGTTCTTCCATAGAGCTGAGTATATATCATGGCGTTGATGTGACTTTAAGTTTCATCACTGAGCGCTCACCTCCCACGGGAACATGATAGCATACCTCCTTATGCATTTACTTCGCATTTACTAGGGTCGCAATGGATCTTTCAATGAAGTGCTCCGCATTCTAATTATTACGAAAATCAGAAACGTGAGTACAGCTATGGCATTGCATGAGCTGTTTCATGTAGATCACAATAACAATCAGTCAGACTCTTACACACTCACACGGGTCGTTCCTCTGGAGGGTCGAACAAACAGATCCTCGGAACTGATGCTGACGTGGGGAACTCCCGGACCGGACTGAGGCTAAGTACTTTGATAGACTATTGTTGGGCTAGGGTTGGGCTGGTTTATTAATGTTGTTGGCGGCCATAAAACATGTCTCACGTCGCCAATATTAATTGTGACAGGCCGCTGCCAGATTAAACTCAAATGTATCACGGAAAACGATAGGGTTCAGTAGGAACCATGCTGGTAGTATGGTTTAATTTTTATTATCCATGGTGATTATCGTCGAGTGACCATGAGTGATATATATACCAGCCATAGGGCACTGCGCGGGGAAACAGTGCACCGACGTGGGTCTATACCATATAACTGTTAATCAGGCCCTGACTACTGTCAGGACTCAGGATAGTAGTATCCTCAAACTATCGAGATGATAACGACGAGCTGGTTGATTGAAGTTCAGTGATTTTCGATAGCAGGCGTTGACGGAATTACCAGATCTCCTATAATGAACACTCCATTGTTCGAGTGGACGAAACATATCAGTAAGGAGCAGAGCGGCACCCACACTATCGGCATTCTGCCCTTTGTAGAACAAAATGCAGAGACACTGCATTCGATCATCCAGATGCGATGTGACAGCAGTCCTGGCAAGTTTATATGAAGCATAATACCGCGCTTATGCAGAAGTGCGCTTACCAGTAGTCGACAAATTAGTTGTAAGTGTGAAGACAATGAACACCGCGACCCAGTGACCAATCTCACTGGTAAAGACACTTCTGAAATCGCTCCCCGCTTGCGAATAGTGAAAAAAACCCGAACATTTCAGGGCAACATCGGAGCACACAACTTTCTGAACGTGATGGCGACCTTACTTGCAACACCACACCACATTGCGCATGGTAGAATGATGATCGGACAGATCTCCAAACGACGTAACATCGATAAATCTTTTGCCAGAAAGGCGGATTCCATGAGCCAAGAGTGTTTCAAGCTTGTAGGTTATAGAATCAATCGTACCATCACCCCGTCGCCAAGCAGAGTTTGCAAATTGTAATGTGTATATCGCACACTTTACAACAAACATTTCTTGGGAAACGTCTGCAAAGAAAGCCGCTGGTCTGCCTGGGAACGTGTCGCGAAACTTCACCAGTCCATCTTCGATATGAATGATGACTACCACCATGTGCTTGGGAGACTTTAGCAGATGATATAGGACGCAAGCAGCGAGGAGCTAACCACAGTACTCAGCAAGAACATCAGAGTTGCAACCGCAGCGATTGGCCAATTGATATCCTGGATGCGTTGTTTGTAGGTGAGTGTCCAGATACTACCTGTCAATCTTGTTATCAACTCACCTGGTCACTAGTAATACATCTGCATCATAAGAAGTCCAGTGGGTTTCAGCGCCCGACCTCACGCTAGATGTCAAATTCTGTAGAGTAGGCTAGCATCCCCAAATGGGTGGATGGTGTCTACTGTCGAAGATGTCACGGTGTACGGTCCAGTTCTGTAAAGCAGTGATCAATATCAGTTTATGCAATGAAGCACTCTGCTGTGAATGAGGAGGCTGGGTCCTGCAAGACTGCTGTTTCGCTGAATCTAAGGTTTCCAGTTTGGTACCCATGTCGTCTTTAGACTAAACCTGGCTAACGCTTCTCCGGTGTCAAAAGGATTCAGCCACCGTGAATATAGAACGTATAATTCAAGAAAGTTATCTAAGAAGTAAGCTGTCCTCGGACTCTGAGCATCGGAGGGTCGATCAAGTCATTTGTGTCTTGTCCTTGTTATTTTCTGGGTACAACTGCAACACAATCAACACCATCCGAGCAATTGGGAATTGAATAAGGCACCTTTCCAGGATTGAACAAGTTCAAAGGATCGATGGCATTTTTGACGGTTTTCATCAGTTCCACGGTATCCTCGCCCAGTTCTTCCACAAGATACTCCGTTTTGCCTACCCCTACACCGTGTTCGCCCGTACCTGAAGAGAAAAGGCTTAAAGACAATATGCTTAAGGCATATGGAACACTTACAGGTCCCATCCATCTGGATGGCGCGATGGACCAATCTGTGAACCGCTTCACCGACGCTCCGCAGTTCTTCTTCATCTTTGAATAAAATGAGTGCATGGAAGTTACCTACACAACTCATTTATACACAACGAAACAACGCATTGCAATGCTCTTACCGTCACCAACATGCCCGACAATAGTCGATTTCAAACCAGCCTTAGCAAGATCCTCTTTGGTTTCATAGACTAGCTGCGGAAGTCGGGAAACCGGCACGCTGTAAAGTAACCCACGTCATACGCATCATTGAAAATCATCAAGCACGGGAAGGCTAACCATACATCGGTTGTCCAAACTTTTGAACCAGGTTGTGTCGCTAACGTCGAGAAGAGAGCCTAATATTAAACAATCGTCACAATATTATGGCAAAACAATCGCGGTTGACGCACATATTTTCGATTTTCCCACATCTCACCTGCCTCCTCCTCTGTTGCCGCGAATTCGAATCGAGTGCTGCCATGACGTTGTACAATCTCTTGCACGACATTGGAAGTGTCACGGATAGATTCAGGGGATCCTTGAATCTTGAAGAAGAGAGTATCCTGCACTGGATAAGGAGCATCAACCAACCCAGCAGTGTTAATGGCTGCCATCACTGAAAGCACGTGAACAAGTGTCAAAGACATTAAACTAGTCTACTCGCTGTGATCGTCCAACAGCTCCACGCATTCTGGAAGGAAATGTTTCGGTAGATGAAACGAGATATAACTTGCCACTGACGTATGTGGGGACCGTGTGGAGTATTCAGGATCTGCTGAACGGCGCTGACCGCTTTTTCGACGTCAGGGAACTGTGCCATAGCAACTTTAGTGGGCACTCTAGGAGCCAATCGCAATGTAGCTGGAATAGTATTGGAATTAGAATGTCATCGCGAGTACCAAATGCCAGATTTACCCTCTGTGACTATTCCAAGCGTTCCTTCAGCACCGATGAAAAGTTTGGTAGTATCGAAGCCAGCGGAAGACTTGCGCGCCCGTCGGCGGGTCTTGATCACTTTGCCAGATGGAAGGACGACCGTCTAATACAGACTTTGGTGATCCAAAAACACTCTCTAGAAGACTTGGATTGAACTCACGATATTGAGAAACCATTCTGCTTTAGCAGTTCCATATCTGACTGCATTGGCTGTATTGGGATTGGGGTTGATATATGCAGCGCTATAACAACATAAAAAAGCACCAACTTCCTGAACACCCTGTACCAATCATGCCGCCGATGGTCTGTAGCAAGTCATGATTTGAACAAGAAAAAATTGGAATACAGAATGACTTACAGCTCCAGGACCTGGGTCAAGCTGTTCAAGTTCAAAGTGAGTTCATAAGCTATGGCGAATCGTACGCACAGGGAAGAATAGAGGAATACCCCTGTCTTTTAGTGTATTGTTTATGTCTTCCCACTTTGCTCCAGGTTGACACCGCAGATCACCATCAGCTTCTACAGACAGTTCCATGAGCATCGGTGTTGGAACAAAGCAGAAACACCGTGCCACACCATTTATTTCCAAGATGCTATTCATGGCAGACAGGTCAAGGCATACGCTACCCGAAGGAAACTGGCCATCATGAACGTCAACATCGCCCAAGTAACGAAAGACGATTGCTCAATTCTCACACCGGTGAAATGGCCCTCTATACTCGTAGCACCGCCGAGCGCAATGATGGGGACCTTGTACTTGCGAGAGATATTGACAACTTTCACCACGTCGTCCGTGCTGCATGCCATGACTACAACCGAGTGAGGACAACTCGGGTGATACAAATGGTCGGAGGATCCATGCACCCGGAGGGAATCTGGGCTGGTCTGAACGCGATCCTTGCCGGGGAGGGCGTCGCGTAGTTCCTCGATTGCTTTTTGAACGTCTTCGGGAGACCCGTAGGTGGGCGTTGAGAATGAGGAGCTCCCGAACACATCGGTTGTGTCTCCTGCACCACCTGCACTGGATAGCTCTTCTGAGCCACTTCTCTGGAGGTGCGCAGGTGACAGTTCTCCGAGCTCACCAGATGTAGCATGGATGGTAGTAATAGCACCAGTCTCCAGTCTTGCTGGTATCAATCTGGGTTCGCGGTACTGGAAGATATAATAACTTGTCCCCATCGCGAGCAAGGAACCCAGCACAAATTTTCCGATACGAAGAACATCTTCCTGGGTGGTATGCCCGGAAGACGATGAGTGGTGGTAACTTGCCCTGCAGCTGCGGATGCAGCTTGAACGCAATGAAAGATTATAACCCCTCGTAGCAAGCACTCTCGTAGAAAGACGGAACATGGTGTGCCGGGTGAAAGGTAGACTACTACCACGTAGCAAGACAAACGTAACGCATTTGATATAAAACAACCCCGTGAGGATAATCATGAGGTCAGTCCAATGAACTGTTATGACGTAACACTACGGCCGCCGAACTATACCACAGTGCAGTTCAATCAGGATTCGATGACCAGTGGTGACGCATTAAATAGCATCACGATGGTTGCTTCAGAGGTAAAGTACTAACATCCCCGATAATCATTTTCTGAGCAGTACATACACAGGATCGCCGAGAACGACATTGGTCAAGTGACGATATGAGCCTGTGATCGATAACAAAAGTCCACCGAATGACGCGTAGGCCGTGCTACGAAGTAAGTCATGTGAGTGAGAAGGCGGTCGACAAAAAACATGCAAGTAACTTACACAATGTCGGAAGATCCAGTATCAAACTTATAAACCTGCGGCGACCAACGAATAAAATCAAACCTAAGGTGATGGACTCGGAAAGATGGAGACGCACCTTCCCATACATGACATAGTCATAATCTTCTTCCAATCCTCTCCTTCCTTTACCATCTGGCCTCCATACGTCTCTGTCTTTGTCTTCGCCACCTTCGCCATCTGCAGTGGGTGCGCCGCCATCTCGTGATAGCGACGAAGCAAGGGCCATCGCAAAACTGTCCCCATTCACTAAAGGGAAGAGTTCGATATTATAGTCAAGCGTCAAGTCCATATCATAGTTTTTTGAACGAGCGTATAACCGAGATACTGGTCGTACACAGCACATGTCAGTCGCAGGTAAAAAAAAGTGATGTGCATGAACAAGCCCTGACCTCGATCAAATTTTTTGCCATCCTTGTCGATGGCATCGGTCGTGAAAATATCGTCAAAAACGATGCTGGATGAGGTTGAGGCCATGAGTAGTAGAAGGAATTGATTTGTGTTTGGATCCAACCAGTATTATAAGTCGCGACACTTAAAATTCAATATTCACGCGTGAATGAAGGAGCGTTTCTTGCTTATTACCGCACTGGGACATCCGCGACCCCTGTTTGGCTGTCCTTGCTGGCATGTTCAACGTCGTGCGCAGTAGCAATTGTCTTTATATTCTCCGGCCAGCAACTCGCACAGCGCTGCAAGTCAAACATTCATCTACATTTACTATCCGGAATCCACCCAAGCATGCACCGCGAGAGGTGCCAACGCCTTTGGTTTTATGTTCAGCGTCACACTGGGATTTAGGAACACGGAATAAGTGAGCGTTCTGTTTTGCTACCATTGCTCAGCTTGAACATTGTACGAAAACTGTCGACGGTAGCCTCATCCCCCAGTCATTTGCTTCTATGCTCGCGGAGAAAGGTCACACCTGCATTCAGGTCGATTTTGGACCACCTGGTGAGAGCGAAAAGTGCTCCAGCTCACAGAGTCTTGTGGGCCACTTGAGTGAAGGTATGCTTCATTTATCTGAGGAGTGCATGCTACATCTCGTCGGTTTCAGAGCTCAAAGTCAACTTGCGCCTTTCTGGAAATCCCTTCCCACCTGTAATATTCGCGCGAGGCTTTGCTTCTCTCATTGCACAGACATATATCTCTTCCCACCCAGCCCAGGGATTGTTTATGATTTCCCCTCCACTATCCAATGCGTCACTATTTCCTAGCATTCTTCCAACTCCGCTAGGAGAGTTTGACTACGAACTCAAGTTCCCCGTCGCCGTTATGGCTCATCCAGCAGAAATGGATCAGCTGAGGAAGTATAGTCGGTTGGGTCAAAATGAGTTGGTCGACTTGATTGAACATGACAACTTAGAAGGTCAGGATGCTTTCATGAAAATAGAGCAGTGGTTAGACGAACTGGGGATCTGATACCCTTTATTAAAAGGAGCTACTGTCTTCCGTATTCTAAGGGTCTGGCCAGTATGCATCATGATCTTGTTCTCCTTCTCACGGTGGTTGTTGCATTTGCTCTTAACATGATTTTAGACATAACCTGCGGAGGTGCCATATCGGTGAGAATACAAACACGCAAACGCCAGACCATGGAAAGTGATCCTGTAATGTGAACGGTCTTGTGATCACTCAAAAAGTCGTGGTTCTCAGGCTCAATATTGACTCAACAAGAATGGACGGGCCTGCTGGCCAGGGGCGAACGAATGGTGGCCCCATACTTCGACCCTGGACCTTGCATGGTATTAATATTCTCGTTTATCAAACCTGCAGACGAATGTGGTAGCCACTGGTGGTACGATGTCATACCATTGCTAGGTCTATCGACCAAACGTTGACCCGTACGACACCGTGTCCTGAGTCTGTATTCCCCTTCACTCAGCAAACCTGGGAATCGACTGAGCTCATCACAGCTTTGAGTTAATATCGGTGATTATTACTTCAGTAACTGGGTTGTTGGTATAAGTACAATTGATGACAAGATATCACGCACGAACGAGTGAAATGATTACACAGTCGTAGAATAGCATGAATAAATACTCCCTCCAGTGCCTCCACCATCAGCCCTGCTCTTTGGAAGCAGCCTGTTCTTTTTCTATCTCCTGTTGAACGGTAGCCAAACTTCCCATACCAGGTAGAATAACTTTCCACGTTCCTCGGAGGGCTAGGACTTTCCTGACCTGGTATTCAATCAACTCATGAAGTTTTGGCACGTCCCTGAGCATTGCTCGGCTCCCCATGAGCGACGTTGTCTTGAGGTTGAGAGTAAAGTCTTGTGGCAACGATATGGTCAAAACGGGGGCAGCTGATGCAGGAGACGGCGGAACCAAAGTAACCTAGAGAATATGACTCCCTGTGTTTCAAGAAGTAAAAATTGGCAATAACTCACTTTTGACTCGAACAGAGATAAAGATATTGTGAGTGAAACAGGTAGCCGAGCAAACGAAGACATGGGGTAATTAAACAAATAGGACGTAGAAAGTGAGACGGAAATGGTGTCTGTATATGACATGTCGAATTCGATCGTCTGTCTATCTGGTGAAATAGTTCTGTGCAAGGATGGCGTGAAAACTAACCGTCGGAGCGGAGTCCCCATCGTTGTCATTCACAACCCGTGCGTTGGACAACTTGGGCGCAGACATTCCTAGGTCCACAGAGTGTACTGTGATATGGTCCTATTATAGTTGTGAGTTATGGACAAAGACGATGCAGGCGGAATACTTGCTAGAAATCCGCGTGGACGCAAGTTATTCGCGTGGTCCTCAATTTTCCTGCGGGCAACCTCAATTCCCTCATATCCCGTAAGGTTGTTCTGAAGCTTAGCTCTGTACACTTCTACAACCTAATATTACATGAGATTGGATCGGAATCCGCCCAGAAGCTCAAACAACAAACCTGCCTTGCGAGTATATTGAACCAATGCGCTGACTCCTGTTCTGGAATGCTGTCTTTATCGTCCTCCTTCACGTCTTGATGCCACGAAGGGTTTGATTTTGACAGAGGGTGGAATGGGACAGTTTCCGTCTCACTTTCAGGAGGAATGAAAAATAGGTATTTGAGGACAAGCGCGAGGAGAACCAAGATTGAGAGTTGACCTAGCACGAGGCCTTGAGTGAAAGTCGGCGTGAGGGAGAAGATATAGTTGTTTCCCATATCGGATGGGCGTTGAAGGCAAGCTCACTGGCTTCAGAGAAAGCGCTGGTAATTGGCATATGTATGCGTTGTTTCACACAATTTGGCAGGAAGTCATCTTTGTTGGCAACTTATTAGCCGGTTACATGGACAATTTGCCGTATCATAAATCGTTCAAAACTTAATTCTATCAACCATATGGCTGCTGCTTTTGTCTCCTGGCCATCAGCGCCGTTGACCGAGTCACTCGTCAAGAGAGCTTTGTCAAATTTGCCTGTCTCAATCATCACATCACTTCCTGACACCCATGAATGCTCAAAACTGCTTCAGTGGTCCACCTACGATGCTATCGACCATGACCTGACACACCGTAATCCTGACAATGTCCTGTCGTCCTCTTACACCATCAGAAAAGCTCTCATTCGTAAACACTACTTAGCACGATGCATTCATTCGTACTTGACAAAACATCTCGACTCCGTCCTCAAGGATGCGGTGCCCAGGACATGGGATCTCGAGATCTCTTACGCGGATGAGCTGGATGAAATGTGGAGCGACCAACTTTGGGATCTTGGCAATGAAATCGACTCTGACACCTCTCAATGGTGGATTTTGAAGCCTGGCATGGCAGATCGAGGAATGGGTATTAGGTTGTTCAACAGCAAGGACTCGCTATATCAAATTTTCAAAGAATTCGAAGAGTATTCCGAAGACGAAGATCAGATCGATGACACCTCTGTAATAATATCACAACTTCGTCATTTTGTCATTCAGGTCACAAGGTCTCTTTTTTTGCGATATAATGCTGACTGTTTTTTGATCACAGGAATACATACCTAGTCCGATACTCTTGGACCCCAACGAAAGGTCTCTTGGCGTTTCTGTGTTGAACCCACCGGAAAACTTGCAAGGACATAAAGTCAATCCACTCTATCTTCTCCTCGTCAGCTTTTTATGACGCTGACGTCCAGTTCCATCTACGGGCGTACTTTGTTGCATCAGGAGCATTGCAACTCTTCATGTATGATCGTGTTCTTGCTCTGTTCGCTGCTGTTCCGTATATCAGTCCGAGGAAAAGGAGAGATGTTAACGATGACGCTCCCGGAAACATCGACTTGACACCTCATCTTACGAACACCTCGCTGCAGATTGATCGAGGCGAGAAAGGCGTCCATTTACTTGATGAACTTTCAGGATGTCATATCCTATCTGGAGATGATACGGATCGTGGAGCGTTATTTACCCCCGAAGATATTGAGAACATAAAAGTTCAAATGGGCTCTGTTCTCGCGGAAACGTTCAGGGCCGCTTTAGAAATGCCTATACACTTCCAGGTAACGTGATTTGCTGCTGATCCTCTGCCTTGGTGTTAAGTCTTGATGTCAGCCGCTTCCAAATGCGTTTGAATTATATGGAGTCGATTTCCTGGTGTCTCATGACTCAACTGGGCTTGATTCATCAGGCAATTCGCAATTCTTTCAAGTCAAACTGCTGGAAATCAATTCAGAACCCGCTATCGAATTAACAGGTCAAAGGCTACATAGAATACTCGAAGACTTGTTTGTTGCGATCGAGCAGGTTGCAATACTACCCTTCTTCAAACAGGAAGTTGGATGCGTACCAAGCATGGAAGTGCCTGTGGTACCAAGGCACTTGCGAATGTGTCTTGATAAAAAGGTTCGAGGATCTGGAGGTTGGTGAAGAATTAGAAATTTGTTACGCATGTATTCATCCTAAAATATACACTTGCCTATCCAATGTGTTGCATGGATCACGACACTGAGCTCTCCTCCTTTATGTTTATGTTTATGTCGGATGTTGAAGGCCTTTTTCGATTGTGATCATGCCTTTCATCGGTCTCAAAGCCTCTTTTCCGCTTGTTATTGGGAAAGGTACCATCCTTCACGCCTTTGGGAAGATCCTTGCGTCTTTCGAAGAGCTGTTTTGCGAATTCTTGGTCGTAGGCGACACGTCGGATACCAAACATTTCGATTTGAAGAACTCCGTCCCAATACATCTTCTCCACCATTCGCATCTGCGAAGGCGGAATAAGGTCTCGGAATAAGACGGTGTCCTTAGCCATCGCTTCCATCCTCTTTGGGAGCTGTTAGTCACTATTGATTGTTTGAATCGAAAGTGACCTACTGGAGAGCTCAGCTTCTTGGTGTGCTCAGCTGAAAGAAGGAACGATTCGCCTGTTCGTTCATAGGTGCCAAGATACTTCCAACCGTGGCCGTCGTGATAACATAAGTCTTTCTTTTGACCAAGTTCAATATCTGGACGGACCCGAATCCATGCACCATTGTTCTTTTGGGGATTGTATTGATGCGTTGGTCTTACGATAAGGCCTAGGGCGATTCCTGCGCGGGCGAACATCACGACATCCCTCTCAAGGCGGAGGGTACCGTCACAGCGACTGTGACTTGTAGGTTAGCATGCTGCAGATCTTGCGAGTGAATAGACCAACCAATGAGTTCGAGCTGTCTGTCGAGAAATGTCAGTAATAGCTTAAGAGTAAAGGCTATCACGAACCCTGGGAATGCCCATGGAAAAGATGGGAGAGTATACAGGGATGTCGCTGGAATTCGGTTGGTCACCGACAGTCGGATACTCTGTATTCTGAAAGAATGAAGGTGGGTCGGATTTGCTGCACGTCATTTCACTACGAGCGTTCACAAAGAATATGGTCTGCTTACAGTACTTTTCCTTCTGACTCTCGGTGCTCTCGTTCTTCTAGACAGAGTTCAAGTTGGCCGCGTAATTCGTCGATGACCTGCGAAGAAATTTTAGGCTTCATCCAATATCATACGTTTGCAAATACCTCTTGGCACTCTCGTTTGCTCGCTTTGAGCTTCCGATATTTTTCACGAACGCTAGTCAACTCCGCAAGTTGTTCATCTGCCTTCTCCTAGTTGGGTCAAAGTTTGAGAAGTACTGTGATATGTGTGGTCCCGATATACCTTGTCCAATATTGCTGTGTTTTTCTCCTTAATCGCGTCAGCCAGTTCTTTTTGAATGACGTCCATCGACTGTTGATCACGATAAGATAAGAAGAGCGCACATCCAGCGACAAGTTAAATACCGCAGAGTATTGCACTACAATATTTGAGGGATCGCCCTCCATCTTGAGCGGAACGTTTGTTGTCTGACCCTGGAGACGTGAAATTTCCTCTCGAAGGCTGGCGTTCTCAACCTTTAGTATGACTACCTCTGCCCGTAGGGCTTCCTCGCGCTGAAATTGTGGACCAGTTGAGATGCCATCGCTTGCAGGAGTCCCAGTTCTCTGAAAGGGCTTGCGTATGAGCTATCATGATAGTCTTACAAAGAATGACTCGGGCTATTTTACCTGCTCAGCTTCACGAAGTTGGCTGCGGACAACCTTTAGTTCCTGCCCCAGAAGCTTCACCATTTCAGCTGCTAGCTCTGGATCCATAACATTATCCATATTGAAGTACTGACGACTGACAGGAGTGAAAGTGATGAAGCACACGCAACCGACTGAGGTTGTCACGTGTTAGTATTCTCTCTTACTGTCTACACAGCAACTGCACAGTGCCACAAGGCATGGCAATGCCATTAGAATCAACGTCTTCAACATCAACACCGCGCAAAAGAGGGAAATGGGACGAGGAAGATCCAGATGATATAGCAATTCGCCAACAGCAGCAATCATCGAAACGCCCCGCAAGGACCAGGTCTCATGGCGTGCGTCCACCTAGTCCCGTGCGTTCAGAGTCGCATCCTACTACCACTGCTCGTCCTTCCCGTCCATTACATAGCATATATGTTCCTCCTCGAACTCACCATCCATCAATACAACCATCTCGTTCAGTCTACTGTTATGAAAGACTCAATCAGATCGAAGAAGGGTCTTACGGCGTTGTCTTCAGGGCGAGGGATAAGGAAACAGGCGATATCGTCGCACTGAAGAAATTGAAACTTGATGAGGAGAAACATGGGTTTCCTATCACTGCCCTACGTGAAATCAACGCTCTCATGTCATGCCACCATGATAATGTGGTACGAATCAGAGAAGTTGTGGTCGGAGATACTTTGACTCAGTGAGTAAAGCATCTCAGAAATGTCACAACATCACCACGCCCACATACCAGAGTATTCGTAGTGATGGACTTTATCGAGCATGATCTAAAAACTCTTCTGACACTCATGCCTTCGCCCTTCCTGCAATCCGAGATCAAGACTCTCATGCTTCAACTGCTGTCCGCGGTCGCACATTGCCATTCTAACTGGATACTTCATCGCGACCTAAAGACCAGTAACCTGCTCATGAATAATCGCGGGACTATCAAAGTTGCTGATTTTGGCCTTGCGAGACGGTATGGAGACCCTGTGGGTGTTGGTGGCCTGACACAGCTTGTTGTGACACTATGGTATCGGTATGTCAATTATTTTCAACATCATGATCGCAGATGATGCATCCCTCAAGGGCTCCTGAAATTCTAATGGGAGCTACAACATATTCAACTGCTATCGACATGTGGTCCGTGGGATGCATTTTCGCTGAACTCCTCCTGAAGGAACCGCTGTTTCAAGCGAAAAGCGAAATAGAACTTCTTTCCATGATCTTCAAGCTTCTTGGATCTCCCACTAGTCTATCTTGGCCTGACTACTCCACTCTTCCGTTGGCAAAATCCATCACTCTTCCCTCACCTCAACCACATCAATTTCGTCAGCGTTTTCATCATATGACAACCGCTGGTATCGACCTGCTTGTGTCACTACTCACCTACGATCCCGAACAACGTATTAGTGCTGAAGAGGCTGTACAACATCCGTATTTCAGGTCAAACACCTCTTATCCTCTGTATATTTGCAGGCTAACGCGAGCAAATGAAGCGAATCCCCACTTCCAAAACATCCAGATCTATTTGGCTCATTTCCATCCGCTGCTGCGGGCGATAGGTACGTGTGTGGGACTGCGGATGCTGGCGCTATATTCAAGTTAAACATCATAGACGCCGAAAGCCTTTCGACAGTCCATCAGCACCCGTACGGGCAGCAGACTACAAACTTACTGAAGTCGATCTTCCGTAGAAGAAACTGTAATATATTGCATACAATATTAAAATTTGCTCCTCGTAAAATTAAACATTAATGGGTTGCTATGACTCTCCGATACTCGACAATATTTGTCGCATCTTTTGGAAGCGATTCTTCGTGCGCTCCATTTCTCCACACTGGTCATAAAACTCTTTAACCTCTTCAAGTGTAAACCTGTACTCCGTGGCTATTTCTTGTAACGTCCGGTCGATGAGATGGACGCCAGGGTCCAACACAGTCCCTTGTATAGAATCTGAATCACTGAAAAATCCATGAGCCCATGATATTCAATAACTGCCATGACTACCCACTCGGACTTCATTCTTTTACGAGAGTTCCGTGCTTCACTTTCTTCACTGGCGGGTCGCTTCCCCCACTTTGGAGGAGGTTCATTGCCGATGCGAACCGCCCACTCTTCGCTGTCTTCACCATCCTCCAGTTCTTCCTCTGCAGGGCTTTTTCGAACGAAAACTCTTGATGTAGATGGTCCTGACTCAACCGGTGACGCGTCGAACACAATCACGGGTACTTCGGCGCCATTGCCGTTAATGCCGCCAATTATCATTTCCTGTTTATGCAAATTCTGTTCCGCAGGTTTGGTGCGTTTCTTTCTGGGTCGTTTGTTGTTCTCTTCATCTTGCCGGACATAGCCATACTGCCCTTGTTCCCCAGGAACTGGCTTCTTCTGGTCAACGATTTGAGCGATCATAGTGTCTAAGCGCACAGCATTCTTCTTGTAACGCTCACGCCAAGATTGCCATGTATGACGCGAAACCCATGCGTATTCTGGGTCCGCGATCTAATCTTCATGAGCATGGTGATACTGAGGTAGTAATAGAAAGGGTTCACCATTTCGCACAGTTGTTGATAGAGCCTATTTCCAGTCCTTCCGCCTGTCTGCTTGTATGGTATCTTTGCTGCAATCCATTCACATAAACGCTGTTCGTCATCTTCAGTGAATGGCGTTCTCCTAGGAGGACACGTCGGTTTATGTTCTGCATGCAAGAGCGAGTGAGATACGTACTCTTCCCCAGGACGTCGGCCGCCAGGGTTCTTGTAGATGAGAGGGGTGTATACAAGAGAACCCTTCTCAACACATTTCTTTACCCACAAGTACGATTCGACATGTTTATCCGGAATGCCTTGGTATGTTTTGACAAGATGTTGAAAGACTTCTGTGTTCGGGTCCGCAAGAATGATTTTAGCAGACTGCGGAGATGAAGTAGGGTCGCCACCGGAATGCTGAAACAAAATCGGCATAGTGAGCTTGAAATAGACGAATGAATAAGTCGTTGCGGGACACCGCTCACCATGATTCTCTGACTTAAAGTTGTGCGTGCATTGATATTAGCAATGCTAGGATGAATGTGCATCTTGACGGGCAAGCCGTTTTCCACAAAGATCTGCTTCAACTGCATGCCCGCAATCTTGCAGGCTTCCACGTATGTATACGGCACGAAATGGCGTTGTGGTCGATCCTGCGCCATCCAGCACAGGCGAAGACGCTCTTCCTCCGCAGTACCAGGTTGGACCAGTACGTATCCCTGTCTTGGAACCTTTGCTTCGACGCGACCACCTAATGACTAGAAGCAAATCAGACTACTTATACTAGATACTGAGATGCTACAACTCACAGCTACGACTTCACACAGCTCAGCTTGGATTTCCTGAGCAATATCTTTCTGAATGAAGAACTTGATGGCGAGACCATTAGCATCCTGGAATATGGGCTAAAATGCAGAGTCAGAGGGGCATGAACACAGTGTTATTTGCCTACCATAACGATGTGCATTGACTGGCTGACACTAGAGAGTAGTGGCGTTAAGAAAACCCTCGATTGAGGTTAGGGTTACTAGGGCCAACTGAGTTTAAAAGGCAATCTGTGACCTTGTGTCACTGTGGCAAATGCATCCGACTGTGGGTGGAAACGTCTCTGACAGATGAAATTATTATATATAACCTAAGGAATAATGCGTGATCGCAGGCAAGTAATGTAAACTAGAAAGTACAAACCATCAACTTTAAGAGGTCTACATAAGTGTTTTTATTATATAGAAGCTTTCATCTCCCTCAGCTGCTTCGCAATATCCCCAGGATTAGTGCTCTGCAGAGTCTGCACCACATCCTTCCCGAATTTCATCCGCCAGAAACGAGTCCTTTTGCTGATTTGCACCTTGACTTCGAGCTGAGAGCATGGGGGGATTTGTGTTAAGGAGTGACGGATGCCAACTGCTACGTCGGTTGGGTATAGTGATCGATCTGTTAGAGATATTGACTCGGGGTTGATGCCGACGCCAAGAAACTTGTCTGGTTTTTCTTCTCTGCACTCCATATTCGAGATTTTGTCAAGGGTCAACTCGGCCGCGACCGGGTTCCCATGAAATTGTGATCGCTTAGGTGTCGAGGTGAGTAACAATGTAGGGGGTAGTGGATGTAAAGAGTCCTGAGAACCACAGGGAGCATTTGAAGTCGACATCAACGAATGATAAACATCATCGTGTCCGTTTATAGAAGCCGCGATACAGCCTGTGGGTTGAGAATGAAGGAGATCTGCCTGTAAAAATGCGGATCAAGCTTATTTTCTGAAAAATAAGATAAAGCGAACTACAAACCTCTGTCTGTGGAGGGTGGAAAACATACGGGAGCTTGCCGTCTATGACATTGACGGCACGCTCACTGCGGGTTTGCGGTCGCAGAACGCCTTCTGTATCACGCAGTGACATACTCTTCCTTAGCTTGCACGAGCTTGGAAGTGCTGGTGCCGATTGGGAGTCTTCTGTGGGGTCCAAACTCCGCCATCTCCGGTGGTCCTTACTTGAATGTATTGAAAGGCTGTCTACCAGACTCCTGGATTCGAGTATATTTGTTGGAAGAGTGGAAGATAAAACCAACTCCGGCGGAATATCCTCGCCCAAGTGACGAGTCAGTTTAGCCAACCTGGCCATTTGCAGTTGCCTTATTTTCTGATAACGTGCAACTGTATCATCACTTTCCTCGTCCGTTTCATCTTCAACAGAGATTGGGAGTGAACAGGATGTTTTGTTTGTGGGCCTCTTTGATGCTATGTCCGTAACGCACGTCGAAGGTGGTCGAGGTAGTGTGCTAGTGAAGGGGGTAGCATGCTGCGAGGAGGATGTCTGAGCGAAATTTGACATTGATGATAAATGTCGCGAGTGATTTCGCGAGGGATGTCGAACCAATCGTTTACTGCGACTGCTGCTATCGGATTGAGTCGGGATCACTGGAATAATGTTCGTTGACTTGTTGGTATTCGTACCCAATTGAGGGAAAGAAAATACTCGGCTCAGCCTTGCAGTAGTGGGCAGAGGACCGTCACAAATTGTCTGTGATTTAGCCTTCTGCGAAATGGTGTCGAGTTGAGAGGGGGGAAGTGATTTAGCAGTTGCAGCTGGTTTGCGACGCATGCTGTCCTGTGATATACAGCATTGAAGCTCGACAGGGCATCGAGTAGTGCCAGTGCTAGACGAAATATGTTCTCTTGGCTGGACAGACATGGTACCATAGACGATTTGGATTGTAGAATAAGAACGAGAAGGTCACTTCTTTTCCTCGAAATCAATCAGGCAACGAGCAGATAGTGAGACGGACAGCGTACTCACCTACAAAGGCTTTACAAATTCTACTTTGCGAGGAATTAGCGACAAAAGGGGGACTGTGTCAGGATTTGGAACGTTGAAGGCTAGGTTTTGGGCTAGCACCGTTAATAAACAAACGGCGAGCAGCGTGAGGATCGCAAGAACCTGTTGACAGCTCGGACCTACTAGGTGAGTAAGATGTACGCAAGGTTGGTTGGCCTTGGATTGTTTCCATGAGTGCCTGTGGCCCAGTGATTTGACGGTGGCAACATGGTACACAGCTGTGTTAACGTCATGGCTACTCTGGATACAAATTTCTCATGGAAGTATTTTAAACATCCGTCATATCAGACACGATGAATAGCCATGGTCACATCCGGTGCCGCGGGGGTCCCGGACCGAACAGGTTACCGTTACTAGTATAGTACACGGATACTAAGTACGCGCTTTTTACCTCCAACTCACTCACCCACTGCCCGGCATGCTTGAGGGGATACACATGATGTGGCGTCCACGTCACTTCACAAGTGTCTCTGGAATCCCCTGGCCAGGTGACAGTGGGGCCAGGGACTGGCACCGTCCCCGCATGACAACGATGAATGCAATAATTATTAATCCAGGAACACAGCATGCAAGTCTTGGCCTAGTACAGCTATATGCCCAGCAGCGAGGAGTTCGCATCATAATGGTGAACACGGGTCGTTCACGGAGACCAGCCTGTAACTGCAGTTGGAACCTCAGTTCAAAACTATGTAATACGAGGAACAATTCAAGCGATATAACGTAATAGTAGGCGAGTATGTAGATTGTCCAAAATTCAATGCGAAAGGAACTATCCAAAAGAAGAATCCTCCCGAGTCACCGTGGATATCATCCGGTCATTACAACCATTCCGTTGAGTCTTGCCAAACATTGCCGACAGTCGAATGTCTGGGGGCAATTTGACAAGCGAGACACGTTTCGCCGCTCGAGTCTTATTCCACTCCTCAGCTTGCTCTTCAGGTGATTCTTGCGCTGTGTAAAACTTCTCGTAGACAGAATGGGGAGTGCTGTTGTCTTGTACGGATAACTCTAGAGAGCTCCGCATAGAATGAGCCGTCCGAGACTCCGAGAGACTGGTGTCGGCCTCTAGGAACGGGTATCCCGAGCCTTCCCCTTCAGTGAGAGGAGAGTCCATGATTCTCGGTGTCTCCAAGACGTTCGACACAGAAAACGTGTAGTTTGTCGGCCAGTCTGGACCGAAATCTAGAGCAGACCGGAAAGAATCATCAATGGAGGGCTCCAGAGAACCCGGTATGGCTTTGGAAGATGATCGCCGCAACGACATGTCAAGCGATCCATCATCGGGCGATGTTGTCGGCTCAGGTATACACTGTCCTCGACTCTGTATAGTATCCATAGCGGCGCTCAAAGCAATCGTAGCTGCCTGTTTGAACCCCTGTTCCTCTGCTGCAACATCGTTTAGCAGGATATTGCGATGACAAATGAGCCTAGCAATCTCCAGACGCAACTGGGAGATCTGCTTTGCTACATTTTGTACTGCATATTGAAGCCGATCTCGCGTTGACCGCTGAAAGGGTGTCAAAACTGCTATGTTGCGAGCGAAGTGCATCTTCGTTTCCAGAAGTGGCTGCGCTACACAGATCCGATCTTCGAGATCGCCGATGGTGGATTGAAGGAGAATGGTGCGGTTGCTTTGGGGAAAGGGATTGTCGTCGGCCGTCAGGGAAGAGCGATGCCCAGGGAAGGGAGCATCGGCATCAGGTACGTCATTCGAGGACAACGACTGATCACCCAGACTGCACCGAGCAGCAGCCAATTGCGCTTTCACTTGGTCAAACGTAGCTTTGAACTGGGATGCCCCTTCTATCTCACGCACGACAGGAGGTTCATGGGTGATGCCACGCAAAGCTTCGAGTTCCTCCGAGTTTAATCGCTCGACAGCATCTTCTGTACTTTCGTCGGTCGACTCAGTATCACGAATGTGTGAGCTTTCCGAACCCCATGTCCGAATTTTGGGCTGCGGTTGCTGCACCACCCGTAAGTCTTGGAGATATGATTGCGCAGCAGCAACCCCAGTTAGCGTCACCTCCCTGCCTGTCATGCCAGGGGGACGCATTCGTATCCCAGCAGACTTGAAAGCACTAGCATAGTTGATGCGCGAAACCCATTGATTGACCTCCAGTTCACTTGAAGCCTGGAACAAGATCTGGCGTCCATCAGCTAGGGCCAGGCGAAAGGTGTTTGAATACTGCAGAGACCTTAGCATCACACAGAAGAGCAATGAAAAAGAAATACCTTTTGATATGACTGATCGAACACAGCGAATGCGTCCTTCACCGACAAAACCTCATCGGGTTTGCAATGTATGGTCGCCTTGTTGGAACAATCCGAGGATGACAGAAAAGTGGCAGCCCATGATGGATCACGAAAAAGAAGAACTTGCGAAGTTGTCAAAGCAACACCAAACGGCTTCCACTTGCGGCTCGAGGGTTTTTTACCGCCTTCCAAGATCTCGTCTTTGCGATTCAAAACAGAGACTTTCGACAGCTTAAGCCGCCAAGTCTCTTTCTGAGGTGGTAAGAAACCGGGGAGTGCGTTTGTCCCCATAAGTGATGGACTGGGGACGTTGAGGCCGAACAACCCAGAAGGCAAGCGATTGTGTTCAAGGCAAGTAATCTCTATCGTATCGCCTTGGTCAAAGGCGGACCAAAGTTCGTCATTATTCCAGGAACCGCTTGTTCCCTTCCAACAGTATGGGTTATCTAAGGGTATGTGCTGTTCGACATTCACGCGGAGCGAATCAAGTAAGTGCTTCAAAGTAAAGTGTCATTGATAGTGCATTGAAGAAGTGAGACTACTTACATTGGTGATCAGATAATACGGATCAATCTTTGGTCTGCTCAGTAGAGTACCTCCTATTGGTGTCATCGGAACACTGGTGGAAGTAGGTCGTGAAAGACTGCCATCAATTGATGGACGAGAGGGATCCATAGGGTCCTCGATAAATATGAAAGGAGCGAAAACAATATTATCATAGAAGCACTAAGGGCGTGCATCAGTTTTGAGGAGTTAGAATGGTCAATTTACAACATACATCCAGCACTTCGGGTATAACTCCCGAGATAGCCGTGTTTTTCTGATAGTCAACTTTTGACATCTTACGCTTATTGGATTTGTTGAATGCATCTGTGTGAAGCATGATGAGACTGAAGGCAAGAATGTATGGGATATCTAAAAGTCTAATGAGTACAAGTCCATTGCCAATACGTGTGTGAAATCGTGCTTACCGTCGGACATGAATATATCTGGGTTGCACTCAACGTACCGCTTCGCAAAAGCTTCGATCACCCTATCGATTTGCTGTGTTTCCCGAGGAAGACCAATGTGCATCAAAAGCCGACGCAGAGCAACGTCCAGAGGATCCCCAGTGAAAGAGAATTTTCCGATATAAAGTTTGAGAGTAGTTACATACTTGGCCTCCGCACTGAGAACCAACTCAGAGTGGTGAAAAGTGAAAAGTGATGTGATGTACCTTGATCCCAACAACCCCGCAATATCAGCTTTACCAACAAGAGCGGAAAGTCTCTTCAAGAAGGCCTCGGGCGACTCGTCATGTTGAGGTTTCAGCTCCTGAGATGGTACCGATGAAAGCAATTGGGGGCGTAATCGAGAAACTGGCGAGGCGCTTATGGAACTGCCGGAAACTGTCCCAGGTTTTACTGAGGCAGTAGATGATGCAAAAAAATTGATCGAAAGCCGGTGCAGGAGAGGTGGATTCGTAGCAGAACGTGGTCGATTATTTGCATGATTGGCGGAGGTAGACGAGGTGAGACTTGAGAGTGCGTTTCCAAAGTGCGGGGTTTGTGTGGAAGGACCGGATGTTGTCTGTGGTGATAGAGTAAAAAATGAACGAGTGCGTGAACGGACAGAATCGGCAGTCAAGGGGCGGCGCAGCGCGGGTCGGGGTGGATGATGGGAAGGGAATGTTGAATCGGCAGTCGTTGAATGATGCTGGGACAAATCAAATGCTGATAGAATATTGGGTAATGCAGGTACTTCAGAGTTGGAGTTGGACGGACGTCTGGAGAACTTCTCTGAGTGACTTCGTGTCAATCTTGAAGTGGATCGTTGCAGTGGTTGCCGAGAAGATGAAGGAGTATCCGAATGGAAGTCTATGTGAAATGGTGATGTCGGCTGCAATGCTGGAAGGGATAGAGAATCAAACGGAACTGAAAGCAGCTGCTGCGAAGATTTAGTCGACGCCTGACGAACAGGTGATGCTTTGTTGTTTTCACCAGCCGGCGGTGGTTCCGCATCTTTTCGTCTAGAACTAGATTGCCTCTGGCCGAACGAAAAACCACGAACTCGATCTGCACCGTCGAGAGGCTGCGTTGACCAGTCTGCCTGTTTATGCGAAAGGAATGATTGTGTACTTCTGGTGTGTCGTAGCGGAAGGGTCGAGTTGCATTGGTCGATGCCCGTAGGTGAAGTCGTGACAAAAGACACTGTGTTCACTCCACGGGGAACAGGATTATGATATACATCGAAATATAACGTTGACTGTGTATGTCTGGTTTCAGCGGACGTTGGAGGTGCGTCTGCTTTTGGCAAGGTAGGTGAGGGGGCGAATCTATCTGTGGATATGGGCGAGGACGTTTCTACAGAGTTGGGATTGCCCGCTACACTCTGAATCGGAGGTGTTGGCGGGAGCTCCTTGTCCAGCATAAGTTTTGAGGGGTTGCTCCGAATGACGCCGAGTTCAGAGGGCATACTAGCTAGACTTCTGCGAGCAGACACGGAGGCAGGTAGTACCTTTCGTGTCCAGTGAGGAAGCGAAAAGAAACGAAGGGGACCATGACTGTTGTCACTAGTACTCTGAGGTTGGTGGCCGGCAGATTGATTGGGTGTAGACTTGTCGGGGAAGACGCAAGCAGCACTTCCATCAGGATGGGGCGGCGAGTTCAGAGTAGTATCAGGATGGCAATTGCCCGTCGCTGGGGAATTCCTGCTTCCTGTACCCAGAAAACCAACCATGCTGAAACTTCCAGACTACTGTAAGCGGTTAAACTTCTACAAGTGGCTGTGATGAGGTCTAGTGACCGGCGATGATAAGCACCGCCGGAACAACGATGCCAGTTTAGTGGAAAGAAGTTGACTCAAAAATCGTGGGCATGGGCGTCAGTCGCGCTCACCGGCACGAACGTGATTTCTAAGAGCTAATCAGCTCACACCAACGAACTTTCAAAATTACACCGTGGCCCACCAATCATTTTGACTCGGAGTTAATACTTTTCGTGGGATTCAGTGTATATTTGCAGACAGTACGGTAGCAGTAAGGACGAGCATACATAGTTCGAACACCATGCTTGAGCTTAAGACTACGACCAATCTCATGATGCCCTGGCCTTCCTTCGTCTGTCCTTCTCAATCTTCGTCCTCTTTTCTTCGAGTTTGGCGTGCTGTGGAACTGTGAGATTAGAATAAAAACCCCATTAATGGGATAAGGACGGACCTCAGCAGCTCGTTTTTTCTCCCCGTACTTCATTCTTTCGTACAACTGGCGCTTGCGTTTACTCATTAGGATCTTGTTCATGTCTTCCTCACCACCGCCATTGACAACAGCGTCTCCCTTGTGTTTCTGCTGTTTCTGCTTCTTTTGTACCTCCTTCTCGAATGTGCCAAAGTCGACACCTGCTGCTTCTGCCGCAAGTTCCGCCGCACGCAAGGCCTCTGGGTCGTCTGCAGTAGCCACCGCCAAGGCAGCCATCGATTTTACGTCTCCCTCTAATTCCGATCCCATCTCCACGTCTTCTACCTCCTGACTGTCCTCGCTGAGCTCAGCGTCATCAACTTCGATCAACGAATTCTCGACGTTCGCCAGGCCGATGGTTGGGTCATATGCTCCATCTCGTTCGCCAAATGGTGATAGGTGGGGTGGAAGTGTCTTTCCTTGGGCATAAAGATCCTCGAGTAGGATTTTACCAGCGTTGATACAATCAACCACCCACTGAGGTTGTACATACTTCCGTCGTCTTCGACGTTCTTGTTCCTGGGCTGTATCACCCTTGGCAGTGGGTCTGTCAATAATAACGTGGGTGATTGCCTCATCATCCTCCGTAAATGGTGAGCCACCTCCCGATGAGACCGGCCAGCCTATACGGCCACCAAAAGACCGGATGAGGAACTCGAATATCGATCGTGATGATTCGCGTGATAGCCAAAAAGTGTATGGTGCAAATATATTTGTCGATGATAGTTTTGGTAAGGATGAGAGTGAGAGAAGTGTAGGGAGCGACGACGGTACATCAAGATCAGACTTTGAAGCTTGCGGTACAAATTCCTCCTCAGCGGCATCGTGAAAGGAATCAGTGCGATCAATATCTACGTCATTAGGAGGCACCGAGGATGATTCTGCAGTGATGCTCTTGATTGTCTGTCGGACTTCCTTGCTGGATACCTTAGGAGTATCGCTCGTCGGTCCTCCAGTGGCTGCTGGGTTCACTGGCCGGAGATTGAACGCTCCAACGCCAGCTCCAGATTCGTCCCTGCCAGAGTCCAAGGGTGGCGGATATACAAGTCCAGCGTCTGTATATAACTTGAAAAACACAAACCCAAGTAATGTCTGGTACAGTTCGAGGAAGGTAAGCATAACACGGACATCCACATCGGATGGTATCTAAGCGAAATGTATGAGCAACATAGACATAGATTCAAGAAGATAGCTCACGTTCTGTGGGAATTGATACGGTACGAGCCAGGTTACATTTTGATCCATTATTTCTGCTTGGTAGTATACACCCTTGATAGACAAGAAAACATTCCGTAACGACCGCGTGTGCATGACATATAACTGCCACTCTGCGGTCAAACGGACACAGTTTTCGATGAGAGCAGGCGAAACCCGAGGATTCGAAGGGAGAGATGCAAAGAGATGGATCATGCAAAGTGCATCATCGATGTCTCGTACTGCGTCGATAAATGATGGGTATCTAAACTTGATCAGCCAATGCCCTTCAAGACGCCCTGCATTGCATACCTCTCTTTAATAATATGATCCAATCGGTATACAGGTTTATTATCCTCCAAGTTCTTCGCAGTTGACCACTCTCCTCGTCCAAGTGCTCGAGAGATTTTTTTCGCGAAGGCTTTGTGCTCCCTCAGTTTATTCAGGACTGGCTCGTGAGCGAGGTAAGCGATATCTTTCGCATAGTAAAATGACGTCGGTGCTGTTGACCCCTTGTTTGCCCGTTTCTTATGTCTAGGCTCACGAGGGAAGATTCCTGCACAACTTTCAGTGGATTGAGTCTGCGAAACAACCAAGACGACGCACCTTTGAGGATACATAGTCGGCGAAAGTCAGCCAGAGAGCACTGAAGTTTCTTCACAGCAGATGACCGTGTAATATAGGTCTTTGCTGCGCCAGCCTTTCCTTTTTGTTTCAATCGACCCATGGCGGTATTTTTGAGCTATTTCTTGCAAAAACTTGACAAAAAGCTTGATGTATACTTTCAGATTGATTTTCGATCGTTTGTTTGGCCTTGACAAACAAACGCTCCTTACAAGCAATCATGAGGTAGGTGACAAGGCTCAAGGCATCTAGATATTGGCTAATAACTTTCCAGTCAATACGTGCATGTACCAAAATCAGAACTCGACGAAGCTCAGCTGCGCCAGCTGGAGGAGCACGAAATCAGCCAGGGACCCCTTTCAGTTCTGCAACAGGCAGTCCGCAACCACGCCCAAGTCCTCATCTCTTTGCGGAATAACAAGAAGCTTCTCGCTCGTGTAAAGGCCTTTGATCGCCACAGTAATATGGTGTGTCACTGTTTAATATTTGTCTACAAGTTTTAAAGTTGATATGCTGCAGGTACTTGAAAACGTCAAAGAGGTCTGTTTTAGTCCATCACTAGCATAGGCCTTACTGAAGTACGATGCAGATGTGGACCGAAGTCCCAAAGGGTAAGAACAAGAAGCCAGTCAACAAGGATCGGTTTATCAGTAAAATGTTCTTGCGGTGAGTGACATTTTCATATGTGCTATCCCAGCAGGGTGATGATTGTGATCTGTCAGTGGAGACTCGGTAATTCTTAGTAAGTGAAGACACCCTGAAATATTTCTCTCATTTACCACGTCCCTTAGTTCTGCGCAACCAAGCTTAGATCGACATCCAACAGTCTGCAAGGGCCGAGGGTACTCTACGGCCCATCTCGTCCCTTTTGCAGCTCTACTCCATGTATACCGCGGAACATGGCACCGATATGATTGTTGCATGTCCTTAAGCATTACATTGACGTAATTTGGGTATCCCTGTTGTTTGTATGGTTCGCTTCACTTAAAAATACACTCCTTGCAGCGCTTTGAGCGTATCGGAACCGCGCTCAGGGCAATCTAACTGAAGCTTGTTACCCCGAACATCTCTTTTTTTCAATTGTAACCTCTGGGTCGATCCAGAGGCTGGTCTACATGTGAACAGTTCTTCCCCAATGCACGCAATGAGAAGGGTCGTCTATGTCATCGGCTCTAGACCATGATGATGCTGCTAGGCTGACCAGTCGGATGTGTGAGCTGTATGGATTTACCAGATCGCTGAGGTTCGCCGTGCGGCCCCTTGATGTATTTTCTTAAACCGTCTCTCCAGAGCAGCGTATAATGGGTCGTTCGACAACACGATGCTTGAAAAGAGTGCGTTATCATCATCATCTGCTATTGAAAGCGATACGTTTGTCCATGGTATAACTTTCGGCCAGTCAGCATCTCTGACCAGATTACTGAGGCACGGTCACTTTTGTAGAATGCAGAGCTTCCAGGCGCCACCACTTCTGGAGCGTGCCAACCGGGCCTGCACTGGTTAAGGGCACAAACGTTGGGTGCCGATTATATTTTTGGGTGGAAAGCAACCAGGATCATATTAATCCTGACATCACTGGCTAGGTAATACAATTGTGAATTACATCAGTCTCAACGTCCTCATACTACTCATTCGGTTTTTCTCCAGCTTAGGTTATTCTCAGCTGGTGCATATATCGTACAAGTCCTTCACACTAGGGCCAGCTTGTTATTTGATTTACCGCATTACTCCGACTAAAATCGACCGATATCTGAACTACTCACCTTTACTCGAACCGTATTTCAAGCTTTCCCGCACACTGCAGAATGTCTTCATCAACACCCTCGGAAAGGCTCTCCTGTGAACATCATTTTGGATGCAATGACAATATGTCTGGAGCCACGAACAAAATACAAATGGCTGGGCGCAATCGGGAGCTGCAGACATATTTGGTATGATCATCTCTATTATACCGAGTCACAAGCACTAACTGGGGTGCGTAAGATGTCACTGGACGATATCGACTTGGGAGACGAAGCCCAGGATAAGCTATTCACCCAGTACACTATCAATACAGTGTATGCGAGCTATTCTGCAGCACAGCATCGAGTTCGCCAGTACACTCATCTCTTGGAGCTCCTTCAACGCGAGGTGGATGAGTGGGCAATGAAAGTAGAGAAGGCAAGCCATATTATGCCGGACTACAAGCCTGTATGGCTTTTACACACGCAGTGAACGTTTGTCTCGTTGCTGGGTGTACTCTATATCATTTTTATTATCATTAGTGTTGAACGCGTGCGACACTCACGGTCACTTGTTTTATTTCATTCACTTGGAAGGATCCTTGCTGACTTGAATTATATTGTTTCTTTTCATCCCGGCGTCACTCGGCACAAGATTCGTTAATCTTAAGCTTTACCCCCTTATTATACTCCAAACTGTTGTCACACCTAGTGCTCATTGACGAATGAATGATATTCAATCACTAGTGACTACTACTAGTAGGCTGACATGTCACCGGACTCATGAGCAGCTTAAATAACCTCCAGAAAAATTCGCGATATCCAGGTGCGGATGCTTGCGCTGCGAGTCCTAGCCTCCCTAACGCAGGCAGAAATTATAATTTCTCCTACACCTGCAGTTGTATAACCTCGGAGAATATGTATTTGCCCATCATGATTGTGTTCTAGTGGGTCATACAAGACACAGATTGACTAAATCATGCAAGTAGTCATAGAACATGATGGATTTCAAAACGGCACAAGTTCGTCGTCATCAAGAAGACGACCGACACCAGAAAGGGTAGAACTTGTCAGATATTCTGAGCCTTCTGGAAGATCTCACCCAGGCCCCAGCACATGTCAAGTCGAAGGTAGATGGGAGCTTCGGACGATTAACGCAGGTAGGTCTTTCGGCCAGTAAGCTTGGAGTTGATGCTGAACATGCAATTTTGTCCCAAAATCGTACCTTTGGGCCTCTTGAGTGTGGATATCGTTTCAACGCTGTTAAATCCGCTTTGTATAACCGTGGTCTTCGCAAGTTGTTTCAGTATCCGGCCAGTACCTTCGACTATTTTAGTGTACAGTGGAAGAAGTGTGGCCAGAGGCACCAGGCAGTTGAGGAACTTCCTGCGGTTTAGGGAATTATGCGGGTACGAAATACGGGTTTGAGTTCTTCCCTGCAATATCCCACGGATATTGTTCTTTGTTCCTGGTCAAAGGTCAGATCTAGATGAGACCCCAGCCTTAATCACGGTCATGTTATTCAAGGAGAACCCCACACAGTATCGCACACCCGACCCACCAAGAAAGCAAGAAACTGCATTTCGTTGCTCCCTGTTGCGGACGGCAAGGTCCAAATACAACAACTCAGGGGTGTAAAGGTTCAACTCATTCCTAGTGCTCGCTGGAAGTCCAAGGCACCCTGGGAGAGTTGTGAACAGAGTATCCTGCTACGGTCACATTTGAAGTACCCACGCCGTTAAGCTATGTCTGGTTCATCAACTGCGACAACGATGGACACTAGATTTCAATTTGAGTACCGTGAGTAACGGCGTGAAGCTTGGGCCCTAAGCTGAGATCTTAAAGGACTTTTAGGAACGATGTCCTGAGTGAGCAGATAAGAGGAATAGATATTGTTTATACTTATCATGATATACTCTTGGGTTGAAGTCGTTCAGGTTGCATGATATGAGGAACAAAACCTTGCCACAAACCAAAAGTAGAAAGGCATGTTCAATTAGCGACGCAGTCATGCGTAGTGAAATGAGCCGGTCTTCGTGCTACTGTCAATGCTCGCTTCTTGTCAGGATATGAACGAGGGTTATAGACAATACACCTTCACTATGTAATTTGCGATGAGGATGTGTTGTTTTCGAATTGTTTTTGGCATCCGTCCTGATGGATGAGAAGAATGTGGACAGTTCGTATCTGATCTTTCTTGTCCTGACTGGACTCGGAATCATCATCCTGTGTGCATGATCCTGCAACTTGCAACGAAGAAACCTCCGGTCTTTGAAAAAATTAGGAGCCTTGCCATCGCAACAGTGCTCTTGTGACGATATTGCCTATAGTGCCTGAAGCTGTGATGTTGGAAGTATTTGCCGAATCTCTCGACGAGCCATGGTAATTTTTTGTTCTATGACAGCCTAACCTACGATGAGTACCAGAGGCGTGAATCACCAAGAATAAGAACTCACCACGTCCGTCAGCCATTTATTGCGCTCGATTTCGCTGCGAAACCAGGCAATGGTCTCGGACCTTGCCCGTGGGTCAGGTATATCTGATGAGGGTAATTAGCTGTAGTAATGCTTTTTCAGAAAAGACGATAGCGCACATTTGGACGCTCTTATAGCATGACGATACAAGTGGATAACTCTCTGCTGCAAAATGAAATACTTGAGACCAAAATTTGGCATGCGCGCTCTTGAATGAGGAAATTGTGGCTAGAATTAGAGTTGCACTGTTTTGCTTTTCCGCTCTTCAAGTCCGCGTTGCTGGCATTGCTATTGGGATTTTGCTTCTCTCACAAGTCTCTTCAGTCTCTTCAATATTCCATTTACACCACAATGTCTGGTGTAGAGAACCAGGTCGCTGCCCATGACGCTGTTTTCGCAGAGGATGGTACTATTGACAACTTATCTGACGCTGTGGCCAAAGTTTCTCTCCGACCAGACAATTCATCTTCTCAATCACCAGAATCCGTTACTGACACTCTCAATAAAGACAAAAATGATATCCATAGTCGACCCTTTGTTATGTATTCCCGACTTCATCTACTGCTTCTTCATAAATCTCCCTTGGTCTGTACTCCGACTGGCATGCCAGCTTTGAAGGATTGGTTTGGGTTCGTGTCATGTCTTATTCCTCGAGCTTGTGGCTTATTCTACCTCTTAAGAAGTGAGAGCGACCAAGGCAATCTCAAAAAAGATTCAGAAACACTTCCTCAGCCTAATGCTCGTGACCGACGGTGAGGTCTGCTAATACCACCATTTAAGACCTACCTAACATCATGACAGCTTTCGTAGAGATGCGGAGGACGGGGGTAGGTATCATTATTACCTTCGCTTGAGACTGGGTCTAATCAGTGTCATTAGAAGGCGCTGCTCGACCTTCTTTTCGTGGGGCTGCTATCACGCAGCCTTCGCAAATGGGCAACTTCAAGCACCAGTCCATTCGTGCAGCCGACCGAGACAGAGACAGAGATACGGACAGAGAACAAGAACGTGATTCCCGGGTCAAAGACGGTCAAGAAAGACTACGGAATGTAAGTGGCCGAAGCTATTGTGTGCCAGAGCGCTCATATGTTATCCAAGTTGTCGGACAAGTATGACCGTGACCGTCGTGCTCTTTCTTCCATGCAGCAGCTTCGAGGAAAGGATAGGGACTTAGCTCCTCACCTTGGTGGTACATCCTCTCGAATAGCGTCCCAGTCGCAGCAAGCCCCGAGTAATCGTCAGCTGGATTCCCGAGAACCTTCCAAAAAGAAAGATGGTGAAACAAGTGAAGATTGGAGACGTGGTACGTTCGATACCTCACTTATAGCCTATGTCACTAAGTCGCGGAATAGAATCAACTCGCACAGGTCGTGAACGTAAGACTGAATTTTCTGTTCCTATATAATGGCTGTTCATAATTCCTCTAGGTTCTGATAATCCTCGGCGTGATCGAGATGAGCGTGACCGACCTCGCTCAAGAGTCCGTGACTCTTCCCGCCCACGACGAGATGTTTCGCCATCGAGACGTGATCGGGATGACAGGGATCGTGATCGCAGAGGCGACCGCGATGACAACCAGAAAGAGGCAGCGGGATACCGAAGGGACGACCGTGAATTGGATAGAGAATCTGAAGTGGACGATCCTCGCCGCTGGAGGGACGACGGAAAACGTGATGAGCGTATGGCAGCGAGACGGGACCGCGAGCAGCGGGACCGCGAACGAGACAAGGACCGGGTACGCGACCGCCCTGCCGCGTGGGATGCTGGCGATCGTCAGGATCGTCGATGGGCCCCCGCCGATGACCGTGATGGTCGAAACAAGCGAGCGGCTGGCCGCGAGAGAAAACCCGACGAACCGAAGGACAGGGACGATCGTAAGGATCGTGATAGAGAACGTGAGAAAGAAAGAGAGAAAGAGCCTGCATGGATGGACACATACATCCCTTCTTCTGGCAGCAGCGGTTTAGGCCGTGCCCCCGGAGACCTGGATGGCATACAGGCATTCAAGCGAGAGATTAAGGAGAGAGAGCAGAAGGAACAAGGCACTGCTGCACAAGACGGTGATCGTTCTGGTGACTTTGAGGGGAAGGCAAATACGTCCGAACCCCACCTGGACGAAATCCAGCTCTTCAAGCTGATGATGAAAAGGGAAGAACAGAAGAAGAAAGCTGACCAGTCTCCCCTTGCGGGCCCATCATTACTCGCAGACACATCTTCAGAGACCAAGGGCTCTACTCCTACAAATGGCAAGTCAATTCTTTTTCTTAGGCAGGCTCGATGTGCTAATACACGGATAGATCTGACATCGATCGAAGCAACTACAGAACACCGCACTTATCTTCCTCAGCCAATTTCTTCGCAGTTGTCTACTTCTCCACCTTCGCCACAGGCTGAGTCAGCTCTTCACGATGGTTCTCGTGCACTCCTGTCTATGATATCGTCCTCGTCGTCTTCCATTGCACCTGGAGTATCAACAGGTGCCCCCGAATCTGACATCGACAAAGAAAAACCAGGAGGTTCTCGCTTCTTCCCCAAGCCTATTTCTACTGATTTACCGGCACCTCAAGCTTTGCCAAAGCCTTCTATCGAAGTGCTCAGCACTGCTGTCCCATCAGCTCCTCACGCTGCCCCTCCGCCAGGCTGTCGTCTTCTTTCTTTTGCCTCCAAAACTCCTCAGGGGTCTGTAGGTCACACCTCTCCCTCCTACACAGGCTCGCATTCCCCGGTGTCTGTGTCGAAGAATGGCACGCCAGTAATCAACTCAACCATCCCCTCAAATGGACCTCTGTCAACTATACATCATAACGACAATCCGGATGCCGTGAGAGTAACTCGAGGCTTCTCGCCGTTCGAGGAAGCTCGGGAAGGACTTGGATTGTCGCCTTTGGATGCGTTCCGTCGAACCTCTGTCGCACCTGGAGATCGCAATGCCTTTGGACATATGACCGTTGAACAGGTTGACGTACCCATTAGCGGGCCTTTGCCTAGCCACTCTGTTTCGTACGAGCAATTGAACCCTGGAATCGCAGCCGCGAAAGGCAGCCGGTTTGCAAAGTTCTTTGACGGGAAAGGGAGAGACTCTCAACCAGGAATGGGAAAGGCTCCAATGGGCGGCCCAACACCAACTCAGAGGGGCGAGCTCAGTGGATATAATGGAATACACACGGGTAATCCAGATGCCAGAGCTATGGAAGATATATTTGCCATGTTGAGCAATTCAGCACATGTAGGTCGTATCACTGCCTACCTGTTATCAGCTCTGATATCAGTTTTAGGGTCAGAGGCCTCATATTCTACCAGAAGCGTTGGCTTCAGATGCCGCACATTTCAATCATCCTTCCAACCTTCACCATCTTCAAAACCAACTCGGCCACTCCCAGCACTATCCTGGCCACACCCGCCTGGACTCATTGTACGATAGCCGTCTTGACGACAGGAATTTTGTCCCAGATGGCATGGTGCCCGGCTTACGCTCCGCTGCCCCTCCTCGGAGCAGGCAAAATAGTGCCATGCTCTCTGACATTGATGACTCTATGCAGTTTGGTGGTCAACGCGGTCCTCCTCAGATGTACCAAGGATTACACCAGGCGAACATGAACCGCAATGGAGGCATACCTCTCCAATCATCCCAATTCCGTGGGGGCCCTTCACCGAATCCTTTGCAGCCTTCAGCTCAACGCCTGCCGCCTGGTTTGGCTAATTTAGGTGGGCGGCCGCCTCATGAGCCTGCTCAATTCTTGAACTCGGCAATGGCTATCCCTGGTGGGTTACACGGTCCGGTGCATGGTAATGCTGCGCTCCAACAGCAGTTCAATAACTTCCCTCCAGGAGGTGTTGGCTTCAATGGCGCCCCTCAAATGCGTGTGCCCCACCCCGGAGGAACCCATCAGCTGCACGGACACAATACCATGCAAGGCCTGATGCACCCTGGAGGTCTTAACCCTGCGCAAGCCCAACTTTTGGGGTTAAATGGTGCTAACGGTATACCAGGTAATCTCCGTGGTCCTAACGGAGGTTTTGGACAACAAGGTCCTCAAATCCAGCCGCCTCTGCTCTCTATGAGGCAGCAGCAACAGCAACAACAACAGCAGCAAATCCCTCCACACATGCTTCCTCTCCACTATCAACAGCAGGGCCCGCCTGGCCCAACCAATCAACCCGCGCACGATCTCATGGCGCTCTTGATGAGCGGAGGAAGAAGGGAGTGAGAGATTTCACGGACTACTTACGGTCTCTTAACCTCGCCGAATATTTTCATCCACTCTCGGACTGACCTGATATTTTTCTTTCGTTAGTTTAACAGTTGTGCTCATACCGTCCGTCTATCATGTTTCATTCTGATTCTCCACAAGCGTATATTATTGACCATTTTGGGCTTTTGCTGCATTGAAGACTTCTCCGATGGATGGCTGTTCAATCCGCGTCTTGGGCCTGGTGAATCATTGAAGAGCTAGCCACGTCAAGTCGATATTAATAGCGGGTCGTAACATTGAGGTCTAGTACTACCTGGACTGAACAGTGGTCTGGTCTGATCCTCCCGAACGTGAGTATTTGAACGCCACCATCAATTACGATGGGCGGAGGACCTGCGAACAGATACTGATGGTTCTCGCGGCGTTCTACATTTGGGTAGAAATGAATGGAAGGTCTACTAATAGTAACTACATAAAGAAGGAGAAACTGTCTACGTACTTATGGGTCTCTTGAGTCTTGAGGCTCGCGCCGCACTGGTTCTGAACTTCTGTAACTGCTGTGCAAGGAGTCCTTGGCAAAATGCTTTACGAGGATAACGATTCTGGCGACTATCAATCGCAGATTCCCTGACGGCGTGCACTTCAAACTTTAACAATTGCCAAGAGCTTGTTTGGAGCCGTTCCATAACCCATGTCTGAAAATTCCGTAGTAACCACGAGATCAGTGACAGGCGGCGCTCCTTACTCACGGCTCTCTTCACAAGTGGGATCACCGTGGACGGTCGACGAAAAAAAAACACTCTATCTCCGAATCACATCGATCCTCACTGCAAGCCAAGTAGTAATATCCAACCGATGCAATACGTAGAAATTAAAAGGGGAAATTACTGTCACGGCCGGATGGATTTCATGGGATGATGGCATGGGCTGTGTTGTTCTAGTAGTTGATGGGTCCCTATGACATAGATGGCGCTGGCGCTCAATGTCAACGACAAGTCTTCTACTCGGCTCCACTCCCAATGATGTGGCATTCTCCTAGTGGGCCGCTCAAACAGTTACTCTAGAAATCACTTGATTCGGATAACATTAGATCATGAAAGGGTCCTCCGATAGGGACGCTGCCACCTTCGATAATCGATTAGGGCGATGGACCTATATGGACCGATGGTATCGTTAGACGGCTCGATAAGAGGTGACTGATGGGAGGTACGCTGTGGGAGTTTGAGTGTTTGACTTACTAGTAGCCGAACTTATATGGCAACAACTATCGCTGAGATGCAACTCGGACGAAAGCCCCGATTAGACAGTTGGCCGAGGAGGAGACATGAGGAGACAGAAGGATAATATAGAACTTACATAAACCAGATAACCTATATGCCTGCAGGCAAGTAACGTGGATTTCATGCTACCAAATCAGAAGTGACCATGTCTGAAACTAAATAATTACTGCCGAGAATCGCAAGGGTGTAAGAAATAATAATACATACCCGCTTGCTTTGACAAAGGCTTAAGCGGTACACGCCTTCTCCGCATTGCACTCGACAATTACCTCCTTCCGCGATTGAAAATTTGCAGGTTGTTACACTCCTTCATCCCTCAATCCCGTTCCCCCCCGGCGCAAGAGTACAAAGCCACGTCCCCTCTTGACACCATACACGCTCGATTAGCTTCGAGCGAACTTTTTATAGTCGTTGCTCTGCCTTTACTCTACTAGAAACAAACAACTCACTCAGTCTTTCCTTTGCCTCGTCTTTCACTCCCATTCTTTCAACAACTTGAACTTCACCGACAGCACTACTTTTTTGCCTGAATAATTTGCCCTAATCGCTCCCCCACACCAATTTTCTCTTTGCTTGTAAGTTATCCGAGTATCCGATATATCATCTATTGTGACTGATATGAGATGTGAAATGCAGGATAGCCAGCACATCGGTGTCGCTCGACATTGTTTGCAGTGCGTACCTTATGGCCCTGACAGCGCAGACAAAGCTAACGGCAGTTGACAGCATATATTAACAAGCAAGACCCGGTCAAACCAGTGCACTCGAGGTGAGATTGATGTCATTCACATTTTGGTCGCTGTAAAACGTGGGGTCGTGGGAATATGCGCTTGGTCCCTTGTTGCGGGGTCTCGACCGAGAGAGCCTGAGCGCTGAGCGCTCATCTAGGGCTCTTGAGGCAGGGTTGAGGAACGTCTGACAGTATAGTCAGATACCAAGGAGATTATCATTAATCGTCTGATTTCCCTTGACCAAATCTTTCTTGTCCTCGTCGTTGCCGCCGTGGTATATTTTTGCATGATTTTGGACCTTTCACAGAAGTTCACATGAAAGTGGACAATAATTTTTCTTTCAATTTCCTTTTTCAATTTCAAACTACTTCACGAGCCGATTGCGCTGTTTGCCATCCTCTTATACTCTTTTCGAGTGTCCTCAGTGACTCTTCTTCTTCTTTTCCAATCAAACAAGTCTTCTCTTCAAGGAGACTTTTTTTTGTAGTACACCCTCTCTTGATATACCTATCTTTCCTTTTTACGACCCTCAACGCTGACCACGACTTGTTCACATCCAGTCTCCACCTACACGCCACTCGTCACTACCATCCTCACTCTACGACAACCTTTTTAAAGTTGTTCGCCCTCGCATGATCATTTCCTAATTCTGGTGAGTCTGCTCTTCCCAGATCTTGCTTCATTCCAATTGGTATCACGTCGTGAGACCGCGCATTCCAAATACCATTCCCTAGACGTCGGCATGTTGCGACAGACTGAATGCCTCTCATTGATGATAAACAAACATGCGGCGTTGAGCCGTAATGTGGTTGTTACCATTTCTCTCACTTCATTTTGTGAGCGCTCGAGGCGCTCGCTCATTTAATCATGTCTTCTCCCACCTCGTTCGATAAAATCATTGCTGATGCAGAGTCTACTCCTCTCTTCGCTCAATTACCCCCTTCAAGTCCACTATCGGTCGTACGCTTTCCCAGATCGATCTCACCCGCCGCTTCTTCAGTTATGAAAGATATTTCTACGACTTCTTACCGGAGTTCTCGAAATGCTGCGTATCCTAAGAAACGGCCTTCACCTTCAGGTATATCGAAACATCACAAGACGTCCCCTCTCGGTCCTCCTCCTGTAACCCGCCGAACCCCTTATTCTGCAAAGGCAGCACTGTTGCAACAGCGACAACGTCAAGCTCAAATCACCGCTCTTCGCAGGCAAGGCATTTTCCTAGAGGAGGAATACCGGGAAGATATCTGCTTCTACATGCACGAGATGGAGGTTTGTGCAACTTTTATTACTGGCTTACTGGCGGCCTAATCCTTCCGGTATAGCGATACACCATGTCATCATCACAGTCGATGGATCAGCAACCCGAAATCCGATGGCACATGCGCCCGTGTCTCGTCGATTTTCTTGTTGAGATTCACTTTACCTTCAGACTTCGACCCGAGACATTATATCTCACTCTCAATATTGTCGACCGTTACGTCTCTCGGCGAATAGTGTACATCAAGCACTATCAGCTCGTAGGCTGCGCAGCGTTGTGGATTGCTGCCAAGTTCGAGGATGCGAAGGAACGCGTTCCCACAGTCCAAGAGCTTGCACAGATTTGTCGCGACACATATGACGAGTCCGCTTTCATTCAAATGGAAGGCCATGTACTCCAGACCATTCAGTGGACACTAGGCCATCCGACTGCAGAAGCATGGCTCAGACTGATGTGCTGTGAGCCATCTGTCGAGGAAGAAAGGGTCCAGCATGTTGCTCGTTTCCTGATGGAAATCACTCTGTTTTACCGAGAGTTCATCAAATATCCTCCCTCCTCGATAGCACTCGGAGCACTCACGCTAGCTCTCTTCCTGTGTGGCAAACCACGTCGCATCTTTGAAGAAACGGAAGAATGTTTGGAAATCGTCGATTATCTCGATAATCGCTTGGCTAAGCATGTCAACGACCTTTCGGAGACGCTGGTAAAAAAGTACTCGTATGCCTTCTACTCCAAGGCGGCAACATTCGTTGTACAGTACTACCTCCAGGGTGGACGGTTCGTTCGGCAGTCTTTCATTACTCTTCCAATGACGCCCACTCGCCCATCAACGTCTGGTGCCAGCACGCCTATGAGCGCCACAACATCCATCTCTGATCTATCTGATGATTTCCCTCTCACTCCAACGAGTCCCTCGTCGTTCTCCCCCGAACCCTTCTCGAGCTCTTTCCTATCAGAAGACGATAAGGAAAATTTACCAACAACGTTTGAACCTATCATCAATAAACAGCGCACGGAGGTCCCGCCTGACCATTTTTTGCCTCATGACTTCGTTGCCTTTGGTCGTCCGGCCTTGCACCACTTGAATGGCTCACCGCGAATGACCGCCGTCTCATAGCGTGCAGGTCCGTACCTTCTGTTCAGGTCAACTCTATCCGTGTCGAAAAGATTGTTACAACCCCCGCAAAATGTAATACCACCCTACACGCTCAGCCACTCTGCGCATTGTCTTTGCAAGCCTCATCATCCATGCATCACTTTCTTTTTCTGCAATAGTCTCATTTCCCAACATCCATCCCGCGCACAATCTACTGTGGGGTGAGCGGTCGCCTTGAGAAGTCGGATTCGCACCAGTGTGCCGTATACTCGATACAAGGATGGACGGGTGACATAGCTGTCCTGTACCACTCTCCTTTCCGCTTGTCATCCTTCTCAAGGAAGGTCTGCCTGGCCATATCTGGTCGTCCTGCCAACCACAACATTATCTGCATTCATTCCACTTGTTAGTCTATGCATCACCTCCACCCATCGTTCCCACCCATAGTAACCCTCTCGATTCCCGTCTTCTTGCAACGAACCAGGTCGACAACCTCTATCCCATTCTGTGTCTATCGCATTCATTCTATATTATTCTTCACTTTATCGTATTCTTTAAATTCCCTGTCGACTATCTGGTTCGTTGTGGGGCGATTTCTTGCATTCTCTGTCACGTACCCCATCGTGCGAACCGCTTCCTTGTGCTTTTACTCTCCCTTTCATTTGCACACTGTCCGCACATCCATCCTCGTCATTGTTGCAGCAATCACTCTACCACATCGAACTTTGTTTACAATTACATTTGCAATCTGAAGGGCTCAATGGGTGTTTCCATTATACTGGTAGCGCGCTCATTTTTAGCAAGAATGGAACCGGCGCTGGATTGTCTCCGGCGGGACGTCCATCAGAACAGGGCTGAAGTACATATCTCCTGCACAGCAAAAGATCATTCTAAATATCCGAAGTGGAGACTAGGAGCTGATAGATATTATAAGAAGCTGGGTTGTCATAAATTGTGACCGCTAGTCATGAATCGGCCTCCCACACTTGTCAGGTTCTCAAGAGCGTCTCAGGTGGTTCTTCCTACAACGACCGAAATTCCCTGTTTCAAACCGATCGACTGGCTTCCACAGGTGGGTGCCTGTTCTGTTCTTCATGCGAAAAGAACGAGAAAAATAGAAATCATTATGGGAAATGAAGGTTCATGAACAAGAGGTGGACACAGCGCGCGGGAATGAGTGACAACCTGCGTGCTCAACATTGCTCATATGTTATTCCTCAGCGGCAGTGGCACGGAACTAGAACTCGCTCTTCGCTAATATATATTCATACAATAGAATGATCTCGAGGACACTATAACTTTGATGAAAAAAAACTATTGTTGCACGTAAGATCGCCAAGGCAAACCTGCTATTCCAGTATCCATTTGTCTCCAATCTTCTTAATACCAACGGCTCTCTTCTCGTCTAGACTGATGCGACCAGCATTGAGAATCGCAGTTGTAAGCACGGTATTGGTGATGGTCGGATAGCCGTAACCATCATAATCGGAGGGTTTTGCAACGCCAGCGTTGACCTCTCGGGCGGCATCGATGAATTTTTCGATAGAAATATACCCGTATCCTCGTTGTCCATCGAAATGACCAGTCTCGGACGGCGAATATTTCATACTAGCAATGGATAGTTGAATCAACATATTTCTTCTGGCCAAGGAACTCACTAGAAGGGATTGTACCATGTCTTCCCAGTTTCGTCGACAGTGATATCATACCCACGGTGAGCTTGGTCAACATTTATGTCACCCTACGAAACAGATTAGCAGAAGCTTTACGTTGTTGCAGGACAGTCAGTCGTGTGACCGACTCACCTTCGAGCCCATGTAATACCAGTGCTGAGCAGAGTGAATACCTGCCTTCAAAGGTGCTGTCCAAGATGCCGTATAGACTGCTGTGCCCTTGTGTCCCGGACTCTGGATCGACTGCCAGTCGACGAGGAGCGTGATGGTGTCTTCTGTTTGAGGAACACAGTTGTATGGCTCCCCCGTAGCGATGCCGGTTGCTGCACTGGCAACAACTCGCGTTGGTACTGCTTTATCTTGGAGAATCCAGCAGCAAATATCAATATGATGTGACGAGAGATAATAGCTAGAAAAAAACTGTCAGCGTACAAATGTATTTGTAAGCAGAGGAGCTCGCCTGATGTCTGAATCCTTGCCAGCCCAAGCACGGAAGGTTTCCAGCTGACTCTTCGGCTGGCTCATCCATGCGTTGAAGAAGTTGAATTCACCCAGGGCCTGTGCTCTGACTTTGGCATCGCTGTACACGGGATCAAAGCGCTTGTGATGCTCCACAAAGCAGACAACGTTGTGCTTTCTCGCAGCTGCGATGAGCTCATTGTGATGTGATAGTAATTTGGTTGCGGGCTTGGTGACAAGAACATGGATGCCACGTTCTATCGCGTACAAGCTAATAGGGTGGTGAGTACCTACAGGCGGTCTCGTTAGTGAGAAACCCAGATGTTAGGGACGCGAAAGATCGAAACTCACTATCAGGGGTAAACACGATGATAGCATCTCCGGGAGACATTTTGTCGATGGCATCCTTGTCTAGGAGGGTAAGACATCCTCACAGTACACTTAGAAGTAACTCACAAGCCTCAGGATCAATATTTCCCTCTTTTGGGTACTCCTCAAAGCTGATCGGCGATCGGCGGTTAGTCAAGAATAAGCAATAGCAACACGATCACGCACGAGGTATCCATATCCTTGTAAACATTCTCGATATTCTCTTGTAAGTGTTGGCGTATAGCGGGAAATTTGCCACCATTAACGCCGACCATTCCCAGCTTGCCGATCTGACGTTAAGATAGATGTAAACACGGAAAATAATCGTTCCACTGTCAATATTACGCACTTTGCCTAACCTTCGAAGATCGAAGAGCGTAAGGCCAACCACCTTATGTCATGATCTCAGCCATTGACTAAACGACCAAGTCAGGGGATGCACATACCCCAATCTACAAAAGCCGGGCCTTAGCTGTTAGCGAAAATGGATAAAACAAATATATGACACCTTCTTGTCAGATGTAGAGGCTCCAGAACCAGTCCATCCAGTGGTGTACTCTCCCTGCAGATCATGTCAGAAACTTGATGGGACTAATTGCCGGTCAATTGAACACTCACAGTACCACCTGTTGCGAGTACATTGCCTGGTTAGAATTGTGCTGGGTGACATTGATCAGCTTACACATTAAAACGTTCAATTGGTTGAGGTTTGACATAGCGATGCTGAGGACCAACTGTCAAGATGAAAGAAAGGATTCCGGAAGTGGTCAGCTATCTTAAACCCAACAACGCTCAGCGCTGCGGCCCGAACGCGCACATCGGACCGGATATTGGAAAAGTAGCATCACGTAAGCTTATCACGAAGACCATCGAAGAGGGAACTTCCAAGGCCTAGGTGCAGCTGTGATGTCACGAGGACCAATCATGTATACATTCAGGCGTAGTCCTCCTAATGCGTTTGGAGAAACGGTGTTGCTCACCATTCACAAAGAAGGGGATATCATCCACACCATTCTGGGCTTTTGGTCCCAAGCCTACTAGTAGGTTTCGTGGTTCCGATTGCGGAGCGTCCAGCCAAATGTATGTCATTACCGGTGCAAAAAGAATCAGGCTGGACACGGGCAGTTTCAGGAACAGCCTGGCTCTAACTCGAATAAGCGTCAAGGATACGAGGAGTGCTCAGCGCTCGTTGTGGCATGGCTTTTAAATTTAGAGCCGTCTGCCCAGGCCATGTCGATAGCCTATGCAGCAGTGATGTTAGATATTCCGAACTTGGAGCTGGGAACCTCGAAGCTTCGAAGCTAATTGAAGGAGATGGAAGTCAGTACTTAAAAATATCGAACCGCCATCACGATGGTCAGCGAGTGCCTGATCCGTACACTTAGAAGGGCGCGGAATATCCCGAGAAGGTTGCTGAACTTGCAGGTTTGCACGCCGAGTCAAGCTCTCACAAGTGCCTTGTGGAAGGTGTGCGAGACACCTGGGACACAAGAGCCGCTTCCTCAATCGAGTCTTGGTATCCTCCCTTACTACATGCCCGATGAGGGTGTCAAGCGCCCCAGGCACATCGGCACGAGCCAACGACACGTCCATGGTGCCAATCGCGAAGGTGGATTCATTCACCACAGCAAATGTAGTTTGCATCAACCTGCCGGACTTGTCGCTCTGGCCAGCGACATTTATAAACACTGATAAGTATATAATAAAATGTTCTGATCGAAATATTCTGAGTGCATTTGTTGACACATATAATAAGCATCGTACCTTCTCTGCCTTCCTCTGCACCAGGAGCGTCGATGATATAGGTTCAGTACAACTTAAAACTCGTCTAGTACCGAATTGGAAGAGTCAAAGAACCCACAAGACTAGCACGTGTTTCATTAACCGTTGTGACGTCACAAGGCCTTAAGCAAACCTCGTGGCTACTCCTTAGCCGCGTCTCCAATTTACTGGCTGCACACACGCAGCGCATATAAGAATATTCTGCTGCGCAAGCGTCGTCTGCGGACAACCTCGCCTTGTGTGCCTTGCTTTAATCTGCTGTGAACGGTTAGCGCATACTTGTTACTACCAAGTAAGTTTAATCGATCTGGGCTTGATGTCCTTCCTTTGCTAACCTTGCTGCCAGCCGTTTTCCGCCTGGAGTCCATCCCGACTCTCCGTGCCTCTCTTTCTCCAATATCTCTGTCACTTTGTTGTATCCGCTGGTCGCACCTCGTCTCGGCCAACCGTCACAAACATGCAGCCAGGCTCTGTAACAGACTCTGGTTTCATTCCAAGGAAAGAGTTCATTCGTGAACAACGAGCTACGAACATCTTTGGCCTTCTTGCTATCTCTGGCTCAAGTTGTATCAGGCTTTATTCTTTTCCTCCCGATGTCATTGCAGCTTTACGTCGACTCCTTGATCACTTTTACCTCACAGGTGGATTTCGCGAGGATATACAGCAGAACTTCTGGGAATTTACCATAACTCAAAAGCCCTGGAATGCACCAAAAAGTCCTCGTACAGAGCGAATTCTTCTCGACATACTCGCTGTCATATACAGGTTTGGATACACTATTCTTTCTACCGTTGACTATGGTCGGGAGCGCGACGATCGTTTAGCTATCTCATTTTCGAGGCCACTTTTACCTTCTTCGCCCGCTCCACCCTTTGCACCAGCTCCCGCTGGCTCGGGAAGTAATATTTCGCACCAGACGGGGCTGCAAACGGAGAGAAGAATGCCCTTTGCCATCTCATTTGTCTCGCAGACCATCATGCGAGTTATCAATCCACCACTAAACGCAACTCCAGCAATTCTTCAAGCCGTGCGAGGATCGTGGCCTCGGGGCGTATTATCGGAGAAGAAAACGGATAACGCGTATGAGTTTAAGTTGAAGGGGTATAGCTGTGAGTGTCCTTGAGTAAAATTCGTGTAGGTTTTAAAGACTTTTGTGCAGGGTTCCACGAAGACACATTTGCGACAGATTCTCTGCGACACATCCTTTCACTTCTATCATCCCTCGATGCTCATGCATGTTCCCTTGTCATTTCGCTGGCAATCAATGGTCGTTCCAGAGTCAAGGACCTATGGGTCTTTACCGGCCCTAGCACTACTGAGACTGATCCTTATTGGCCCGAATCTCCTATAAGCCAATCCGGTTCTATGCTGGATGTAAGAAGATCTCATCGGGCGTCGACGCCCGAACCACCAGAAGTGGGTATGATCCCCAGCTCTTTGCATAGAAAAGCCGCCACTAGCTCTCAGCACCCGCCTCACGGCTTGCCATCCTCTCAGACGCCTCAACACATGCGGTCGGCCACAGAATCCAACGCATTGCCTCCCCTTGCGACAAATTTGCCGCCTCGTGCAGCGCCAGGCAATCAAATGCGAAAGCCTGCACCCCGCGCACAAGTGCCAGTGTCTGTTGACTTCGATGCTCGAGATGATGATGAACATGGTCGATTTCGCACTTCTCTTGCTAGCGCTGTGCCAAGTAGTTGTGAGAACATGACTGGTATAGGTTCCATGGCGCGTAATAGATTCACTTCCAATCTCATCTACACAGCAACCCCTGGCCCACTTCCTGAATCGGATCATCTCACCGAAGACACTGTATTCTCGTCGCCACCTCCTGAACGACATCATCATAGACCGAGATCGAGATCTCCGTCTCCCCAACGCCGGGTAAGCGCTCTGCGACCGGTATCGACTCGTTCGAAGACCCCTCCGCTCCTTCGATCACATTCCCCGCCTAGGGACCCTCGCAACCCCTCACCAACACCTGCTAGCCATGATGTCTCGATGAATGAGGGCCCGCCTCTCCTCAGCCCAGGGATGTTTCGTATGAGAGACTCAGCATACTCTGCGAATACTATTGACACAGACACATCTCTTGGGGTCCCGTTCAAATGGCCAGGACTTGGCCGGCCAGATGGCATTGAAAACATTGAGGAGGTGCACGAGGAACCATGTGAGGAACCAACGCCACGCCTACATGTCTTACCTGGCGCATGGGCAATGTCGTCTGAGGAGGAGCGCCCCGAGATGTTATCCCGCATGAACGAGGCATCTATGGTCGATGAGCGTGGTCTCCATCTGGAACACAGAAGAAGTCCAGACAAATCATTGCATGATATCGATGCCAGGATTTCCTCGCCGGAGTTGGTTAGTGATCAGGCTGTGCGCAAGAGTGAAGCAGGGCTGATTGGGATGATATCTCCCCCGAGGCCTCCTCCTCCACCGATTCATCCTCCATCAAGGGAGAGCGTTTATAAAAGGAAGGCATCAAATTCAACTGATCCACCTGCATCACCTATAAAGTCTGGCAGTCGCAGTGGGAGTGGTAATGGTTGGGTGCTTGTGAACGTTGAGGGCAAGGAACACATGACAGCTTCAATGTCAACACCAGTCGGTAGCCCCACGTCCACGACACAAGTCGAGCGTGGAGGAAAGCGCACTACAAGTGCTGCCGCAGAAAGGACCTCTATGTCCGCTGCAGCGAAGGCGATTGCTGTCATTGATGCACAAGACACAAAAGCCAAGAAGCGCCAGTCCACTGGTTCTGGTCTACGACGTTTTCTATCTATCTCACGGCCTGGTGCCAAGGGCGCTGACGAAGTGAAATCTGACCCTCGTCTCGCTGCTCTACGTTCAAAGGAATTAGCGTCCAGCGAAAAAGAAAGTTCTAAACTCACCTCCTCTCGCCAAAGGCGATTTCGCAACAAGTTCACCCGCCTAGGAGCTTCAGAGCCTGCCGCTCGGCCGCCAGATCGAGTGCGGGTCAATCTCGACTAACTTTTACATTCTTTCCATTCTCAATTCCCTATCCCTTATATTATCGACATATGCGTAATTGCCTCCCTACGACTCCTCAGCAGCATATGACTCCATAACCCACATTTACTGACTTCTTTGTGCTTTCGTTTGTCGCTCATGTAGTACTTATGCTTTACCTCTCTACAGGTGCCTTACGACAGACTACTCGTAATTTTACGGATACAGCATATCGCTTTTCAAACTGGTGTCAAATTACTCTTCATGGCCTGAAGGTTTCTGTCATCTCCATGCTTAATGCGTTCAACTTTCGACTTTCCGACAACTTCCACAGCAAAAACCACCTAGCCCATTGTGGCTGAAAGTGTGTGGATTCTTTTCGCGCACCGCTCGGATGCTGTTTCCCACAAGAAGACAGACAGTGACTTCCATTGCACATCTGTCATCTGATATCTTTCACAAGGTCGAGCCTCGCTAAATTCGTCCGCAGTTGCGCTCGTGCGCCGTGCGGGTACGGGTATGTACCGACCCGTACACCCCGCGGTATTGTGATTATCCGCGGGAACAAGCATACAACGTAGGTCTAATAACTATCACTCGGAATGATCATCCGAGGGATCCGTTCACGGATATTATGGTTCGTTCATTGTATGCAAGCGGAGCAACGCGCTCAGGGTCATCGTGATATATGTTGCATCTTGCAACCGTCATGTATTTCTCAGTAAGTATAGGATCTTCCATCAGTCTGTATGTCGTCAAAGGTTGACAAAACTTTTAAGTTGGAACGTAATGCCAGTGATGGCGCTGGGCCATCATCAGCCATGAGTTGTCGATTGCCATTTATTCTGGACTCGGGTGCAACACAGTATCGATGTAGTCAATCTTTCTACAAGATACGTAGCTCGGGTGATGAAGACGAGTCACTGTAATTATCTGTGTATTCTATCTTGCAGGTGCGGGCTCACTCATGATGGTATATCACACCGTGAAGTTCATTTTTGGCGTCCGATCGGACTTGCCAGCAGTGGATGCAACTCTGGTCTGCTGCACCACCAAGTTCATCAGGCCCCAGGGGATCGACTGCATTGCCGCCGTTAATATAGGTATGTAGTCCGACTTTTGACGACCTTAACTGTTGTTCATCTTCGAAGGATTTTACCGGTAGATTGATCAATCTTGAGATGCAGGATGTATTGTACCTTGCAGCCCCTGGAATGTGTCCACTCGGTGCTCTTAGAGGCTCATTAGGAAGCCTGATCAAATGTGGTGTGAGAACCTGTGGCATACCTACCCGCCGAATCACCGTGCTGGACCTAGCACTTCTGCCTGACATCATTCCAGCTCCAGTCACCATAGAGATCATGAGAGGTGTGCTATCACAGGGACGAGACCATACGCATTCCGGATGTTATTCAAGCGAACCCGCATCGACTTCTCATCGATTACTAGTCTCTCGTGCATAAACGGCGTGGTATACAGCTCAGACTGTTTCCAGCTTCAGAACAATTGTAGCCTGTTCGTGCCTTTTTTTGGTATGTCATTGCTCTCCTCAATTCTTCCGACCAGCTTACTAAAGAAGCTGCTGAAGTGAGCACTGCTGTATTCGCGTTACTCTACCACATGACTTCAGAGATACAAATTTCGGCTTCTGGTGCTTGCGCAATGCGCGTGCGTGATATCTTACTACTAATATAGAGGGCCGGCATGACATAGATTTATTTCTCCATCACTCGCATCGATCATTAATATTCCTCACTATGGACATTTCCTCAAATACTCTTATCGCATGTGGTCATTTCTCCTTCGTTGACGCAGCGAGTAGTGGCGTGTCGGTACGCGTTGACCACATGCCGGGTCACGTGAATGCCAGCCACATTCCCTTGGATGTACTTGTGGTCCTACAGTGCGCACAAGCATGAAACAAGCCAAATGAAAGTTCCTGCGAAGGAAGGTTTAATCGTGACAATATTGCGGTGGAGTAGTTATTCATAAATTGGTGTAGGACAAGGACTACGTCTCGAGGCAAAGCAAAGATCGCAATGAGCCCAAGATCGGAAGACCGAGCGTCACGGTCATACGCTGACGTCGATGGGTAAAATCCATGGCATTCAGAGGGGATCCCATTGCCAACTGGCGCGAGAAAAAGCTTGACCGCGTCTTTGGTGTTCGGCAGAATGGTTAATGGTGTTCGAGGTGCGAGCCTTGTGCGGTTCCCGTGACACAACGACAGACACGGGTGGACTGCCGTTAACACGAATAAAAGCGATTGATTCTACTAAGTACTAACTGTTGTTAATGAAACGTGACAGTCGTCAGAGAAAGGGTTAATGCTGAGCGTGCAAAAAAAAACTTTGGTTGAAGTTGGCGTCTCTTGTGTAATAAGACGGAGGCAGAGATGCAAAAATGCACAGGGACCGCTACACGCATTCGTTTCCTCCCTAATAGCCACCCGCGGCCGTTCCCTCTTATTTCCCGCCTCCTGCCATCTTCACCCTTGTCCTCCAACAATCCTTCCCCACAATGCCAACATGCAGACGCAAACGTGTCGTCCTCACAGAACCATCCGAGGCTCTTCTCCAGGCTGCAAAGTCCAACCCTAACAAGGAGGTCTATTATCTACAGCAAACTGGCGAGATATTTGAAACTTATGAGTTTGTCAAACCTTTTCTTTTTTCAATGTCTCCTACAACTATGTTCTCCTCAGGGCCTACGCTGCTAGGATGTCATTTTACAGGCTTAAGCAGTTCCAGTGCGAGGTCACAGGAAAGAGCGGCCTTGACTACTTCCAGGCGCTTGAAAGCGAACAACAGGAGGCACAGACTATGCACTCCAGGTTCCCTGAGCCTCTGAAAGCCGCTGTCCTCAAGGCTGTCCAATGGCGTGCGTCTTTTCTCAGTTCTGTTGACCTCGAAGAACGTTGATCATATTTGTCATTTGTAGAGGTCGTAGGTCGACTAGACCACCTCGTAGAAGCTGTCTTTGACCGGTTCAAGGACCGCTATTTTGTGGATGAGAGTAAGTTGGTCCGTTAACGTCAATTTACCCTAGCACTCATCCCATCCTTTCACGCGACGTCAGAGGTGTTCGTTGACGCGCAAGGCGACAAGTTCGTGCACTATACTAAGGCCTCTACCCCTGTAACTGACATGTATCTCGCCAGGTTCTACGCGAAAGTTGTGCAAGTGCATCCCCCGAAGACCAAGAGTGACGATGTCGATGTCCCAGCCGAAAATCAAGCCTCATCTTCATCAGTGACATCTCCACCTCACGTAATTGTTGATGATGACGCAGTTCAAATCCACAAGGTTGGTGGAGACTTGAAGATCCCAGCGAAGGAAGCATTGGTCCGCGATGACCCCCTTAAGTACTCCTACAAGGTCCAGATACTTGAAGAGCAACACGAGAAGAGTCACGAGAAAGGAAAGGCAGCATCGAAAGATAAAGCCAAGTGGAGCGGTAGCTTCATGGATGTGCAGTGCAGTGTCATGAGGTTTGTGGCCCCATTAACCCAACATGAACAAAACTGACTAGGTCTTGTAGCCGCGATCGTCTTGCATTCTCGAAGTCTATTCTTCGTCGCTTTATCCGTGACTGTGTTGATCGTGATGCTGCCGTCGCCTCGCCATGGACGGTAAAACCGGTCATCGCGAAGCACTATGGTGTCGACTCCGTGATGCCAGAGGAAACACGCAAAGGTGTTGAAGACATCAAACGCGGTGAGATTGATAAGCGTAAAAAGATATGGGAGGACAAGGAAGGACCACCAACCAAGAAGCAGAAGAAGATGACTGCTGCTCAGGAGGAAAGAGGTAACGTTGCTCTATCCTGGATAATACTCGGCGCTGATTCCTGTAACAGTGAAAGCCTTGGCTGTTGCAGCTGAAAAGCGAGAGCGCGAAGCTCGCGAAAAGGCTGAGCGTCAACAGAAGGCAAAAGAAGAGGCTGAGCGTCTGGCTGCAGAGAAGAAGAAAAAGAAACCCATTCGCTACCCTACTGAAGATCTGGATGTTCGGCTTAACGACAAGGAGAAGAAAGCAGGTTTGAAGGTCAAAAAGCCAACGCCAAGTAAATTGGGAGTTCCGTTTGGCGAGAATCAGGGTACTTTTGAAGCATTTTTAACGTCATGGAATTTTCTGGTCATTTATGGGTGAGTGAACAATCGCAAATTGTTACATATGAACATCTAACAGTCTACCGCAGACAACCTCTCCACTTGTCAACATTTACAATGGATGAGTTTGAACATGCTTTGCGGCATTCCCTCGTAGACCCGCCTTGTGCACTCCTAGGAGAGATTCACTCAACGCTCATTTACAACCTACGCACAGTGCCATTTACTCGGCATAGTGCTGTCCTGTCGTTACTGCGTCTCCAAGATACACTGGAAGAAGAGCACCGAGTGCTCAGTGTCTCAATCGATGAGTTAGCTGGTGCCATGGCTGACGTGGGGAACAACTGGGAACGGATTCCCTTACGGCACAATGAGATGCGAGACGGGTGGGAGGAGGCTCTTCTAGGATGCCTGAAAGATGTAGAGTGATTTCAGCCTATTGTTCATATTCGATGCTCATTTCTGATAGCACGCCACACTCGACAACTTTCCTCGCCTACGAGAAGTCTTGACAAGATTACTCTTTGCCCCGGAACCACATGCAGAAGTTTCGTCTTCATCTTCAAGCTCTCGTGTTTCAAGTCCTGCTGCAAACAACCTAACTGTTCAATCCTCACCCAGCGAGCGTTACTATGCGCTGCCTCCTGCCGACAGGATTGATATCCTTACCTTGATGTGCAATCTCGCTGTATCAAGCAAGGCAGTTCATTCCCATATGGAGTCATGCGAAGAGCAGTTAACTGCCCTTCGCAAGGAGAAAATAGAGATTGGCCGCCAGAAGAAGCAGTAGTAAGTTCGCGTTAGCGCATAGTGGTATTTCCATTTAACGTCCTTTTTCAGTACTGAGGAAATGAATTCCCTTGCCGGGGAAACGGAGGTGAAGGAGCCCGGAACCAACGGTACCGTTCCAGACGAAGATACCACGATGCACGAATCCAGTGATCTTTCGGACGTTCCTTCAGAAGATGGCTCGGAGACCGCATCTACTTCTAGTGCTCGCCAAAAGAGATCAGCGCGTCAGAAAGATCTTCGTCAGAAAGCCCACACTCAGGCACACGCGAAGCAACGAGAGCTCGCTCGTGCTCAAGCAGCCTCTGCGAAACAAGCACTGGCAGAACATCGCAGACTTGATGAAGAGGTCAATAAGCTTGAGCGTCGATTAGAGGCGATTGAACGAGAGTTCAGGAAGCTGCTTGGTGCGGTGCGAATCAAACCATTGGGAAAGGACCGGTTCCATAATCGGATTTGGTGGTTTGACGGCATGGGATCTGCTTCTTTGCTGGGCAGTGGAGGCGTTGTTCAGTACGGAACTGGTCGAATCTTTATACAGGGCCCGAGCGAGATGGATTTGGAGTTGATGTTAAAGAAGGAGGATGATGACTATGAAGCTAGGAGGCTTGAAGAAGAAGGGCCAGAGGGAATGTTGGCACCATCCGAGTGGGCACAGTATGCTGAGCCTGAAGAGGTAATCTTTATCTATCATTTTGTTGATCGCCGTTGATTGTTTGGCTTTGCAGCTCGACGAGTTCCTTGCTTGGTTAAACCCTAAGGGTGTCCGGGAACTAGCCCTGAAGAATTCATTCATAAAGTGGTGGAGTCATATCGCTCCTGGCATGCGCAAACGCATCTCTGTAGGTACTAGAGATCTCGACAATCAACACTGTCTAATCATTATGAGCAGGATCTCAACATAAGTGCAAAGCTTCCTGAAGCCAGACGCAGCACCCGAACTAAACCTTCTGGTCACGACATCTCTCGCGAGCCTTACATGATGTGGACAAATCGAAGAGCTGTTAACTCAGTGTAATGTACGTATGTGCCGTTCTGTAAACATTCCATTCCTTGCGGCGGTTGTTACTATGCCCTTCAACCTTTGTCATCAAATAAGCACATACTAACTCGGGAAATACCTCTCGATGAAAATAATAAAGCGAGTGTAAAAATATATATTTACCAACTAAATATGGAATAGTATATTTCAGATTGAGAGCAAATAAAAGTAGCAACTACACTGATCACACAATAACTTTGGTCTTTTACTCTTTACTATGGTGATCGCCAAAGGGCTCGGCCGTTCATCTAGAACCGACAATAAAATTTCCTGCAGGCCGCAATTGCTTCCTGACTATCTATTCCGTCAGCCTTCGCCCGGATCTCCTGTTGAACCTTAGATTACTGTTCAATAGTATTTTCCGGACAACCGCACGCGACCTTTAAAACTTTGTGCCCTTGTCATTGGACACATACCAAACAGTATCCTAGATTCAGATATGACATCCTACACATCGCGTGCAGGAGTACCCTTCACTTCTAGCTCTGTGGATAGTTCTACAGGCAGCATGAGGGGCGTTATCGCTTCATGTGCGTACTAAAATTGTTCCTGCTGATCTACAGTTAGTCTTACTCCAAATACAGACCGTCGCTCGCAATTTTTTGCCAGTTCAAATATACCGTATAACGCTCATTTTTCTGACGAGGGGTCGGATGAAGAGGCTCGCGTTGGAGAAGATGACGAGGAAGGCGAGTTAGTTCCAATACCCAGGGATGACATGACAGAGTTCTGGGACTGGGACGAAACGTCGCGTCCAGTCTTACAACGTGCACGAACTTTTATTCCCCAACGGCCTGTTGAGACACGGGAAATCACTGCTACTAGCGCAAGTCAACTCGCTCAATCAACCAGTGATGAAACTGTTCCTTTACTGCAAGCATCTCCTACATCTAATCAAGTCAGTTATGGGGGATCTGATTCAAACGCGTACGTCGGTGGAGAGTCACATGGCCCAACAGATCGGTCTATACTACGGCGCAAGTCGTCAGGTACCCTGAGGAAACCACACAACTACGGAGGACAAAGTACCTACGGGCAGACAGTAGGTGTTATCATTTGATCGTAAATATATCTGCTAATTGCGATTAATCGCTCAGTTATTCAACAGCATCGCGATATTATTGGGCATCGGGATGTTATCCGAGCCCCTAGCCTTCGCATATGCTGGTTGGATCGGTGGAACGGTTCTCATTGTATTTATGGGCTTTTTGAATTGCTATACGTCAGTTGAACTCGCACTACTTAACTATATTCTCCCACTCACCGCACGCAACAGTGCTAAGATTCTTGCTGGTATCATCTTGGAAGACCCTCGTTTGAGGTCATACGCCGACATTGGTCGTAAGGCGTTTGGTCCAAAGTCAATTGCCCTGACCACGATTATGTTTTGTCTTGAGCTTTTTGCCGTCAGGTCAGCGTGTTTTCTAAAAGACTTGGTCATATTGTTCATGCTTCTTTAGCGTTGCTTTCGTCACTCTAGCCGCTGACTCCATGCACGAAATCATGCCAGCGTATTCTTCAAACACATTTAAAATCGCGTCCATAGTCGTGTAAGCGTTACTTCCTGATGCTGTTAACACAATTCTCATGGTTCTTTGACCATTTAAACGATAGATTGGCACCGCTGGTTTTTCTACCGCTCTCTATACTTTCTTATACCTCGATATTTGGCATCTGTTCGACGCTCCTTATCATTGCTGTCATTTTCATAGATGGCTTTTCCAAGCCGGATGCTCCTGGTAGTCTCTGGAGTCCGGCCGTGACGTCATGGGGGACTGGCTCCATGACAGAGCTTGGAATTGCTTTTGGCTTGCTTATGGCTGGCGTATGTCTCATCTTCCATACGGTTCCTGAGACATGTCACTCATTGTCTTTTTAGTTCTCTGGCCATGCTGTAATACCATCGCTGGCCCGTGATATGGTTGATCCTTCCGAGTTTGATAATATGATCAACTGGGCCTTCGTGAGTAAATTTGCTACGGTTTATTTTTTAACTTATTGTTCACCATTTCCCAATCTCAATAGATCGTTACCACACTCATCTATGGGATCATCGGTTATGCTGGGTATTTGATGTTTGGACGGAACGTGAGCGACGAAGTGAGCTTTATGATCTCAACCTTTGGATGACAACCCGTGACGTTGACGACGCATTTAGGTCAGCAAGGACCTCATGAACACTCCTGGTTATACTTCATGGATCAATGAAATCGCACTGTGGACGTTGGTGTCAACCCCTATGTGAGTTTCAGAAGTTGCCCACCTTTCCTAACACTGACGCTTTTGTCAACAGCACGAAGTTTCCTCTCAGCACGCGGCCAGTGAGTGATATGCACTTGTCCTAGAGAACCGAACACTGATAGCTTCCGTCTAGCTCAATGTCATCCTCGAAATCATGCTCGGTATAGATAACCATGCACCATTGCAGGGTGGTATCAAACCCCAGCTGGACACACAACTTTCTACCGCCCATCGGCTTTTCAATCGTATATTCTTCATTGTCGAGCGCATATCTGTCCCTGCGCTGTCTATTTTGGTGTCGATCCTCGTTCCAGAGTTTAGCTCCCTTATGGCCTTCCTCGGTTCATTCTCGGCCTTCATGATCTGCGTCATTGGTCCTATATCGGCCAAAATTGCCCTTGAGGGAAGGTGTAGCTTGACTGATGCTTCATTCCTCGCAATAGCCACTGTGATGGCAACTTGGGGTACGCTCGCTGCATTTTGGACAGCGTGAAATTCTCGTTGGTTTCGGAGAAATACAGACGGATCATTAGTGCGCTTCGAGTCTCAAACTTCCTTTTTTTCCCCTTGCGTTTCTCGATGTATCACGCAGATACGTACTATACATCGTCGTCCAGTTGCATCACATCCATCGACATCATACTAAGCGAGTAATGTACAATGTACACGCATATTGTGGCAAGTCATCATTTGACCTGCACAGTATGCGAAATGACCTTGCTGAGTTCTACAAAGAATCAAATAAATCGACGACAGTTCAAAAGTTGCAGCAAATGGAAACTCACGTGGAAGCTTGATATGCTCTTGAATGACGACCGATTCAATCTGATTGTCAGGGTTTGGCGGTATGCTGACCACGCCAGTGGATGAATCAAACGTCCATCGTTGTTTTGCGACCCATGCCTCTAGCTCTGGTCCTATAAAAATATCAAAAGCTGAACGGAAGCGACACGTGGCTCATAGCAAACCTGTTAGATCCACATAGGTTCCCAACCTCTCACTGTTGATCCGCGTGAAAGTAGCCCTTACTGATCGCGCGGCGACTTCCCGGATGGCATCTTCGAACCCTGCACACTCCACTGTATAATTCTCTCTTATGACCTCCAACTCATCGGACCGGTACAGTACCCAAAACGCGGAGAAACGACACTGGTGAAGAAGGTTGTAGAGATTCATGAGAAGCGGTAAAAGCGTAGGCAATGGGTCGGGCTCGTCGAGCGCAGAATTTGGTGGCCGGTCATCGAGGAGAGATATGCAGAGGTTGAAGTCTGGAAAAGGCTCTGCTGTAAGAGCTTTGAGTAGGATATTAATGACAACGTCAGGATTGAAAAGGTCAGGGTTGAATTGATAGCTGCGACCAAGGTATCGATATTTGAGCTTCCAAGATGAATCATATAGAACTTACAGCTTCAATATAGCCAGGTTAGCAAGGCAGTCATACTCCTCACTGCGGATCTGGTGGTAGAGGTAATCCTCGAGAATACCGACATTTGATGGGTTGTAACGGTCTGGGATTGCGTATGAATGCCAGATCGATTGTGATGAATTTATAATTACCCACCAACACCGGATACCAGATTTTCAATAAGTTCTGTCCGCGAAGGAGGCGAAAGCCACGCTGTTGTTGCTGCCATCGCCGCGTTGTTTTTGAAGGATATGTGTATTAGTGAAAGAGCAAAAACTAAAAATTTGATGGACCCCGGACACCGGGACTTCGTTTTGAATGGGAGTCCTCTCTGTGCAGGTACAGTACTTAATCCACCACACTTAGACACAATTCTTGTTGATATGTTTTCACACTATATAGAGCTACATATGGCTGGTCTTATATCTCAAATCTACCATTAGAAAATGTTGCGATGTTGTGTTTTGTAGCTGAAATTTCACGTTTCGGTACCTGGCACACTCAAATGATTTTTTTGGCACACTTGGACTTCATACACGGTTAGTTCTCGGGAGGGTCTGTGAGACCTTTGGGACAGTTTGTGTCTTAACGGGGACTGGATGTGGTAATTCTAAGCATTTTCGTCAAATATTACACATACATACTGCAAAATATGAATCTTACCCTTACTTTTGTGCGCATAACATACCTGTAAACGGAATGCTACATCATTGACAGGAATAATGTTAGTGGCACATTGTGATGAAATATAACACATATGATGAGCAAGTGATTTGATTGACCAGAACCAGAGGTCTGTGAGAGGTCTCAGATTGGTGGCTGTATGGTTATATTAGTGCAAATCAATCCATGAGTAGACAGTAGTTCCGACATTTTATAGGCGCGCAACAGATATTTGAGAATGCATATATGAGATACACATTTGATAGTTAGACGGGGAAGTATGATTGCTTGCGTCAGGTGCTGGTGTTGATAATCACACCATAGAAAGAATGTCACAAATAAATGCATTAGATGCTACTGAATGGAACAAAGGCTATAGTACGTAGACAGACGGTGACACTACCAAATGAGCCCAGTATGAATCACTTTCTGCCAGTGAACGGTCACTTTGTCGAAAGTTGGAATAAGGGAGTGAGTAGACGCATATCGCTTCATGTCATCTTGGAGACATGACATGAAAAACCTTGAATGATTGTCAATAATTGACGTGAAAAAGGAGAAAAAACGATTATGTCTCGACTATCTTTTCACGTTCCAATGGTGTCTTCCCAATGGCACGAGCTTCCTGCCTGACATCACAAAGGAGAAGGTCGACAAATTCCCAATATTCGGTTGATACCCAGTTCCGTGCCTTCTCTATCATATCGGCAACTGTGACTCCATCGGGTTCTTCGTTCTCGCTTGTGGCTGGACCTGGACCTGGGGCCTCAGGGGAGTTGATGACTTCAGAGTCCCTGTTCTCCACGACAGCAACAGCGCTGTCCTGAGCTGCCGATGTGGCCTTAGCCTGCTCAACGACGGTCTGGAAGCTGACAAAGGTACTGCGCTGTTCAATGGCATGTTGTCAGGAAGTGGTAAGAACAAAACAGGAGTAGGAGGCTCATGCTTACCAGAAAGGCAAAGCGTGCCCAGTGTGCCACTGTAACTTCGTGACCCATTGATGCTAGAGACTTCGCAAGGACAGATATATTTGCCTTGGTTTTGAGGCTATGATTGATCTTTGAAACATGTGAGTATGAAAATCTCATTAAAAATGTCGAGTACCTTTTGCTTCACGCTCCCCCACTGTGCGGTCAAATTCTCCTTGATGAATGTAGTCACCATGTCCGACATCTCTGAATCCTCGAAAGTTCCATCAGGAATTTTGAAAGTCATAGGGTGTTTCTTTGCATAGGCCTTGAGTTGTGTGAATTAGTATACTGAGCAGCGTACACAAGGTCCATGCTCACGATGACATTGTCTGCAAGCTCAAGGACATATCCTGTCAGGTTCGGTGATAGTAAACATGCACGTAATCTATCTTTCATGATACCCTTGAACCACGATGAGCCATGAATCACACGAAAGTTCGGGCAGTTACCTTGAAATCATCCGAAGCAATAAAGTCCTGACTTGCAGATCGTTTGGCGGCCCTTTGCATTGTGAGCAGGGTTGCCATCAAATTTAAGAACATCTCCTTGACGGACTTGACCTGGCATCGGACTGGTCAGTCAACGTTTAGAGATCGTTATATTAGTCACTTACATTGAGAAAGTCGTCCAAAGCATTGTCAGGCAGGCCATGGGCCTTGCAAGCATCGGTAGCAAATTGTTTGAGCTGTTTTCTTTCATGTTCACTGTCGATATCATTGTCTGCTGAATCACTTCATGGGCGTCTCGCTGGAGTTGTGGGGGGACTCAAACTTGTGGCCCTGCGGTCGGCAGCCAAGTCTGTCATGGGAGTATTTTCCCTGGCATTCACAAGACCAGCGACTGGAGTGGAAGAACCGCGCGGGGCAGCAGCTGGTGCTTGGAGGAGTCTGAATTGTGTCAACAGACTTGGACGAGCCATTTAGTGAGGATCAACTCAGCGCAGGGCAAAGGAATGAGACACGACAACAGACATAGTTATAGTAATCGATGTGATTTGTAGTTTGTATTGAAAGTAAATATTAAAATGTCTATTGTTCATCATAAGTGCGGAAATTATGAAGAAAATGACCTGGAATACCGCTTGCAGCGGGCAGGTGGGGGGGCATGTGCTGCACGACAGATAATTGACTAAAATCTCGAGGTGGATATGAAGTGTGAGTAAAGTTATCGGTTGGTGGAGCATGCCCTTGATGTTGTGGACGAGCTGGTTCAGAAGGGCTCGCGTGCATCTGCCAGTAGCCATGCGGCTGTAGAGTTCCTGAGGGCAAATAAGCGAGGACGTCAGATCGTGAAAATGAGGCTTCATTTTGTAATATAGCACCAGCTGGCGGGGTGCTATAGACCTGCTGCGGGCGTTGCAATCAAGATGCAAGATCAGAGGGTCCCGGATCAGGGCCAGTCACAAGCTTCTTCTTCGGCACTACTTTACCCTTGCCTTTCATTCGTGTGGCTTTGCTTGTGCTATGATCAAAGGCCGGGGGTGGGTCATTCTCCCTCGCTTTCTCCGGGTCGGCGGGATTAGCACTGTCCGATGCCTTCTTTTGGCGCACGAGTGCTGCAGCATGGAGACGTACAGCCTGGTGATCCGATATACATGGCATGCTGATCTGGGCGCGTATATCCGGTGGAAGTAGAGCTGAGATGTGTTGGTAATTGTGAAGCGCGTGGGTATTGAGGAAGTAGGCATTAGTAGGTGCATGATCAATGAGCTGCCGGAGTCTCGTTGTGACGATGCGCTCCTGCCGCTCTTGCACATTCCGGATGCCACAGTTTGCTCCAGACGATGCGCAGTCATGTTGAACGTTGACGACACACAATATTTCCTTATGTAAACTCTCAGTTGTTACAATAACATGTAACCAGAACCCCTCATACGGAGGTCATCCTGACCTTAGCCCCTATCCCGCCATATGCACTGTCTTGGAAGACTTACCGACTCAACGGAGACACGTAGAGACACCTAGAAATGGCCTGGATGCCGTTAGGTGACCTAGACCAGCCTAGGCAACATCTAGACGGACCTAGATGGTCCTCGACCCAGATCATGGAGAAGCTCTGCTTCATGGTCAGAAGAGAAGCCGCATGCCGCAGCATGTGCAGTTAGACTACAAGGCATGTTTAGCCTTGAGGACTAATAGAAGAGGCATGGAACGCCTCATGTATAGATAATCGCCCGCATGGCATCTGATAACATGCCCGTGTATGGATACATTCATACTTACCTACCGAACGTAGTATTGGTCTGTGCACACGGACGACAGTATATAGAGCAGACAGGATCATGTATTTCTGTACTTTATTCTACTAGGTTTTCCCCAGAACTTCCTCTGAAAGACAGTCCCAGTCCTTCAGTCTTAGTCGCACCTAAAGGCAAGCCGACGCTACCTTTAGTCGTACAGTTCCGTTAGCCCTACAGCTTGACGAGCCGCCGCGCTTACCAAGCTTGTCGGAGGATACCTTAGCATTTCGCTAAGCTGTGAACCCATCTCTCCAGTAGCGAGCCCGCTATCTGATTAGGCATTCTGCCTAGGGAGAGCTCGACCTATCCTAGTCGTAACATCAGTATGCGCACAAAGAGCAATGAAAATAAGACTTACATTGGGTGTAAGGACAGCAATATCGTCAATGTCTGGAAATCTGAGGCACGGCACATGTAATTGAGGATGTAGTTTAGCTGACGAGAATTCGAGACACCGAATGATGACATGTGTTGCGATGCGTCCTTGGTGTGGCACGAGTATTTCAATGACTTTGCCGATAGAGAGCTAGAACAGAGAAGCAACACTTAGTAAGATGCCGCTTTGCAATATATCATTGCTTACCTCGTCCAAACACGTCTGATTACGCCTCATGATGACATGGCTCCCCAGTGGCGCACTGCTGTGATCTGCCACTATGAAAGAATCACACTTGTAAAAAAGCGAGGCAACAGGGAATTGATGCTTTCCAGGAGGAAGAAGTGCGGTCTGTGTCGAACACCATTCAACTGGTGGGACTTTGCCCCCCACATCCTTGTGAGTCGGCAAATGAACTAATCCTACCAGGACATTAGCAGGTGGTTCGAGTGTGATTGAAACATTACTTACTGACTGGTTTTTCATTTGTGGTGGGTAAGCCTATCAAGCGGCATTGTTCAGGGTGTGTGGCCATGTACGCAGCGATGTTGTTACCAGCATGCACCCATTTCCGTGTCTTCAGGTTGCACCAGAAACCTCCAGTTACGATGTGCTTGACAACATCAAAGCCACCAAAGGTATGACAAGTATCGCGACTGGGAGCTTGACAGTTGCTGTAGATTGATGATAGACAGAAAATATGGTTAAAGGACTCGAAGCGCTCAGTTGAGAACAGAATCACCGGCCCAAAGTGCCGTATGAAAGCTGGAAGGTGGAGGAGGAAGTGGAACTTTGCCTTCGTGATGAGGATACTGGGCGCACATTTAGCGCTGATACTGAGAAAGTCATTGATCGTCTGTGATAGATTGGCCTTAAAATATGAATGAGACAATAACTACTTTTGAAGATGAGAGTGCGACACACCAGGTAATCTTCAGTATTCTCAATTACCGTGTGCCAGAGAAGCACCACGAGCTTGCCAATCACAGTCCAACCATCGAGAACTGAGCGCGGAACAAGGTTGTAGATCAGGTATGGCATTACCTGTGCAAGGCTCTTAAAATGCTTGCTGATCAAACCTCCTTTGAAACGGCAGATGTACTCTGCTCCAAGAGTCGGTGAATTTAAGCCTTCTTTGTTGACAGATTCCAGTCGCATCTGGAATGTATTGAGCAAGTGATTTTTATCGAGTATCCATACTGTCTGGCCCCAGAAGTACTTGATGACACTGAGAAGGACAGTATGTAGGATTTCCGTGGGCGTGTCTTGATAAATATTGACACTTGGCATACCAAGAAGTGGGTTGATATGATCATCAAGCGAATAACCATTTAGCACAGCCTCAAGCTCACGCTCAAGCTGTACACGAACGTCTGCTTCAGAAATGGGAGGCTTCCTGGCCTCACGTTTGCGAAGCTGTTTTCCAAGCTCAAGAAGGCGATTTATGATCGCCGATGTAGCTGCATCTCGGGTCCCTGTTGATGCCACAGCGCTCTGAATTTTGGTGGTTCCACCAGGCAGTTTTGCAAGCTCGACCTGCTCTTTTACCTGCGCCAGCATTTCCTCTGGTGTTCGAAGTTCAGCGGACTATAAGTACATTAGTTTAGAAACACACAGAATGTCTGGACGAACCTTGAATATACTACAGTAACCTGCATCAGACTTCTTGTCTACAGTTGTGCCACCAACTTTGCATGTCCGGCAAAAAAAATTGCACCTCAGCCCACCATGGTGTTAAGGTCGTACTCTCGTAGTATCGGATCCGAAGGACTTCGGCCTCAGCTCGTATGCTGTGCCCCTTTCCCAAGTACTGTCCCTTATTTCAAAGACTTAACGATAACACGTCCGCAGGTCCGGACGAGTCTCGTAGTTATATCCGGATGACTTCCGGATATCGGAAACATGTATAAGACTAATCCGGACGGATCTGGACTAGAAACAAACAGAGTATAGACTATCCAAAGATAGAGGCGGAGACGTAGACTATCGGAATCGATCCGAAGTCTCAGAGATTGACAAGAGTTGTTTAGACTCAAGTCCAGAGGACAGAAAGAGGACAAACTAAGATGATATTCGAACTGAGGTACTACAGGAAATATACACGGGTTTATATACTAAGAGGATAACGGAAGGATCAATAAGCAAAGGTCCGAGGCTATGTATGAAGCATATGCAAAGCTTATCAAACGCGAGTCGGAAATGAAGCATAGGATAACAGATCAGTAATCATACCGGTAATAAGTATAACCGAGACACCGGGAAGAGGAAATACCGAATAGGCTGTGTTTAACGTTATATGAACAGGAAATGAATTAAGAAGCTTATCGGATATCGGATCGGACGCGGATCTATGCATTGGACCGGACCGGATCTAAGGGTCCGAAGTTTGGAAGAGAAGCGTGAATATATGGGATATGACACATGGCTGCTGTTAAGAACGTGCTCAAGGGTCGGATCCGAAGGGCTTGACTTCAGCTCATGCACTGCGCCCCTTACCCGAGTATGTGCCCCTAACTTCCGAAGGCTGTCGAACGATGTCCGAAGGTTGCCGGACGATGTCCAGAGGGCGTCGGGCGATGTCCGGAGTCCGATGTCCGATGCGCGGGAATTCTGATGGATGTTCGGGAACAAGAGATAAGACTAATCCGGATGAAGTCCGAACTAGAAAGGAAACAGCGGAGGACTACCAAAGGTAGAGGCGGAGGTGACAAGTCTATAGGAATCAATCCTAAGACGAGCGGAGGTCGACGAGAGAGATACTCAAGTCGGACGGAGGAGAGAATGAGCAGAGTCTAAGATAATATTCGAACTGAGGAAACTACAGAGACTGTACAGGGTTTATATACTACTGAGGACATAACGGAGAACAGTAAGTGCAGTGCGAGGCTATGTAAAGCTATGGATAAAACATATGGGACGACTATCACTAGTCTATCGGAACTTAGTAAAATGAAGACGGAAATGAATAAGGGACGGAAAATAAAGCGTACTAACTGATAAGGGAAATACCAAAGGGATAAGGCACGGAGGTTAGACGCGGGTCGGATCCGGACGATACATAGAAGTCGGCCGGATCCGGAAATCCGGAAATGATGAGTGTGATAGGTCCGGATCCGGAACACGGGATATGACAGAAACACATTGTAGGTTTACAACTCAGTGTGGTGCTATAAGCTCCTAACCGATATCTTTATGTTGTAGGTCATCCAACACCTAGTCTGCTATACTTGCGGGACAAGTGCATTCGACCCTAAAGGGGAAGCTAGTGCAGCAAAGGTCTAGAAATGACACCTGGGTGACACCATTCATTTTACTAATTAGTAATAATACTGCGTACCTGTACTTGTTACTAATTCGTAAGGAATATCTATCTACCACGCTACCAGCAATAATACCAGCACTCAGCAGTCACTTGGGCGATTTCTACCCCATAGTTGTTTGCTATAACGGGAAGACTCTATCGGGTAAGTCCGAGCTTGTCGTCACTGCCTCGGCTGATCCCTAACCCGCCTAAAATAGGCTTTGGGCGCTGTCAATTCATTTCTCGTAAGCTTTTGCTCGTCGTCCACGACAATGAGCTCATTCCTTTGCCTCTCCTACCTTTAATTTTCATCCGTTTTTCAGCAGGATCTGTGTAGCGTGTAGTCACTGGCCTACTTAGTGTATTCAACACCTATCCTACGCTGTTGGACCGGTCACCATCGTGCTACTCAACAACACCTACAGTGAGCTCATTCTTTCCCTTCTCCTACCCTTAATTTTTATCCGTTTTTCAGCGGGACTCGTGCAGTGCATATCTACTGGCCTACCCAATGTATCCGGCACCTCTCCTACGCTGTTGAACCGGTCGTCATCGTGCTACTTCACAATACCCATGGTGAGCTCAATTTCCAGCGTCTCCTGCCCTCATTTTTGGTCTGATCTTAGGTGGTCCTTTTGCATCATGTAGGGAATACCCTATTGGGCGCATCCGCTTGTCCCATTGTCGAGCCCATTGTCGACGCGCCGTCTTATTGGTCGAAAGATGGACGACTTGGAATTAAAGCGTGACATGAAACACTTTCCCTTCAACATTGTTGACAAGGGTGGTCCCATTGTTGGACCTGTTGTCGACGCGCAATCTTATCGGTCGAAAGACGGACGACTTGGAATTAAAGCGTGACATGAAACCCTTTCCCTTCAACATTGTTGACAAGGGTGGTCCCATTGTTGGACCCATTGTCGACGCGCCATCTTATCGGTCGAAAGATGGACGACTTGGAATTAAAGCGTGACATGAAACCCTTTCCCTTCAACATTGTTGACAAGGGCGGTCAACCCGCTATTTTGATAGGTTACAAGGGCGACACACGCCAATTTGTGAGTTATCAAGATCCCTATGAATGCGCCGCGCTCAGTCTTTGTAGCAAGTTCCTTTCCTAACCTCTGTTGCCCTCGTTACTCACCTGTTTCTCACCATTTCAGACGTTTCTTTCGTGGTTGAGGAGCTTCTCATTGCCATAGTCAACAAGGTATGTACAACGTTCTAGACTCTAGCACTACTATGTTGACCTAGACCGCCGCTAAGGTGGTGCCAGAAGTCCTCGGGGTTCCCCGGGACATTATGTTTGTTTATCGATATCATTGCTGATGCTATAGCTCCCACGCTCGAGCTTCAACGTTGTCGACACGTCGAGTCCCCACAGTAAGGTCGTTCTGTACCCTCTGCCTCCTTTCTCATCTGCTTTTGACATGTCTTTCGCATTTGAATAGCATATATGTAACACTTGAGCAAATCCTATCTACTCATCCCAGCACCTATTGTGTCGCTTGAAGCCCCTGCTCAGTACCTGTGTCATTCAGCGAACCTTCAAGACTCTCCACATCACTTCCTCCCTGCTCATTGTCGTTATCTTCCTCGCTGTCGCAAATGATTCGGGTGCTCTTAGTGCTGTCGGCTTTACGTTGTCGTGCAGCTTTACGGGATTTGTAAACTTGTTCGCCATTTGCTTGGCGCTTGTGGTTGTCGCTGATGCGTTCTGATAGCTCATCGTCACTCAGCACAACCCAGGAGCACTCGCCCTTGACCAATGCATCTAACAATTTGATTAGGTGTTCGCGACGACCAATTTTCCCAGGATTGCAGACACTCTTCTCGTAAGTCCACCCGTTGATTGCAACTGCGTAGACTTCGACGATATTCTTCTCGTAGTTTTCGTAATTCATTTTGATCTTCTTTGATGCCAACCTGTTCTTCTGCAAGATGTTGTCTGCACCACACATCAGGCCATGGCAAAGTACCATACTATGGTAAGATCATACCTAAGCCATCTTGGATATTTTTCCTGCACAGACTGACGAGTTTCGACAACGGAAGTCGCTGTGTTGCGGACCTTGATGACTCTTCGCCTATAATGCACACCCATGAGCATGTCGCCTCCGAAATGACTGAAATTATTCCCGCACCGAAATTCCCGACAACCCATGACTCGAACTTGAGTGCCAGGTGTTTCGGTTCGAAATGTAGCACATCCTTGATGAAGGACTTAGCCTTAGTGGTGAGGAATAGTTTAGCTTCATGAAAATGTTCTAAATCTCCCCGAACAGCAATATAAAAGCCTTCCATTGAAGTACGCGCATTGATGGCTGTCCACTGCATGATGATGAGCAAAGGGATTTTGTGGTAAGTGGTAAACAGACCTCTTTTTCCATTGTGTTAAAGGTTGAGTTGACATCTTTCAGAAGAGCTTTTGGATTCGATCGTACAATGTTCACCCGCATTGCGCGCAGGTCATCAATACCAAGCCGTAATTTTTTTTTCTCGCTTTCCGACAGGCGTGCGTAAGTCTGCTGAAGTTCAGCATAATGTGCTGAAATGTACGCCGGCAGCCGGTAACGTTCCCCAGGTCCACGAGCTAATAATTTTTCAATATTTAGTAATTTGTTCACTGTGGTATGTACTTTCATTTGCTCTATTGAGCTTTGCCCTCACAAAAGCGTTCCAGGCGCTTGCCTTGCGACGTTGTCGAGTCAATCGGCCACCGTTTAATTGAGCGTGGGTCCATTTCAAAGACCTGTCAATGGAGATGAGGTACGTCAGATCACCTTCGTCTTGCGAAATATATAGACTTACCTTCCGTGGTCTTGAGATATAGAACGTGCTTCCTCCTGGTATGAATCTCGCGCAGTGTTGATGGCATCTGTAAGCTTCATAAAATTTTGACGACGTTCTGCTTTCTGCTGAGTGATGAGCTTCGCACACATACATTTCTTAGTAGAGACCATAGTGTAGAAAAAAATGTTGATGGGGGGACTGGGTATGTGAATATTTAGGCAATTAAATGTAGCTAATGTGTGCTTTTCTGTTGAGGACCACTTACCACGTGGTGATCACGGTGGTACAAGAACTTTAAAAAAAAATTGATACATTAATTCATTGAAATATAATGATACATTCTACTAAGTCATTCTACTAAGTCCCAAATCGCACCGCATGCACCACACCACCAATAGTCACTGTGTACCTTCCTGGTCCTCCTGGAATTTCTTGCAACATTGGAGGTGGTAGAGGGTGAGATATCACAACATGGTGATGGGGTCGGCTACATCCCTGACAGTTCGGCACCACTGGAGTATTAGACAGGCCCCCATGAGACACTGATGACGTGATCGAGCACGTGTTGGCAACTCTGCCGTGGTGTCCATTTTTGGCCTCCTGTAACAGGGCACAAACACTGTAAGTTAATGTCTAATCGTTATAAGATCCACAAAAAAAATTCTTACCTCGAGCGACGAATCAGACTCAGTCTCCGACTCTACCAGAACTGTTCTCACTGATGGCAGTGGTGTTGGCTGAACACGTAAAGGAGGGGGCACATCTGGGACGCGGCCAGAGCTAGGTGTTGATCCTGATGTGGACATCTCAGACGCTATGTCAAAATGAACATGTCGGGATATGCGACGTGCCTGCAAATAATTAGTTTGGAGGAAAAGAGCCTGAGTTGAATGAGCACAACTTACAGTTTGGCGTTGAGATACATCACCAGCCATCCGTCGGGCTGGACGAAGCACTGGAAGTCCTTCAGGCAGATTGAGAGCATTGGGCCGTTGATTACCAGCTGTCCGTCGAGCCAAACCAAGCGCTCTAGGCGGAGTACGAGGGTTGGGTGGTTGAGAGAGCTGTGAAGGTTGGCGATGGGGCGCATGATGAATCTGGACCTGGTTGTGAGGGGTGGGTGTAGAACGTGTCTGGTTGATGGTAAGCGCTGAGCGAGGGGGCTGCCGGCTTGTACTAGTGTGCAATGGATGCACCGCAGGTAGCTCAAACGCTACTGACGCTCGGCTACCCTGCTGAAACATATTGTTTTCCTCTAAAACATCACGTCTATGTTAGAGCTGTCAGGCTATATGACAAAAAGACTTACCGACGATCCAGCCACATCCTGTGTTAGAAGACGAGACATTAGGTGCATTCTTCCAATCCTTGTTGAATGCTTTCTTGCATGCAGGGACTACGATCTGCTCTGAAAAGATATCCTTGATGCGATCGAAAGCGCTGTCAGTTTGATCATCTGCAAGCTTGCGTGAATCACCGCCAGTTAGATTCTTCGACCTCTTTAAGTTCAGAGCAATAATGGGGGGTCGGCGAAAAGTTCCTGTGTCACGCTGCCAGCGAGCCAGCCAGATATGTGCTTCGATGTTGAGGGTGAATGTCAGCTAGATAGTGTCAAAGTTAAAACTGAACAAAGAGATCAAACAATTGTGTCCGTAAAACTTACAGTGTCGGTTCCATCATGTGCGAGATCCAGCCAACAAATACTTGACAGTGCAGATGCACTCATGAGAGAGAGGTTCTTCGAACAATTGAGAATGTCAAAGGCGTCTGCCATTGTTTGAAGAGGAAGTTGTATGAGTGAGATGCGAGTCTGAGTTAATTAAAAGTATCAAGAAAGGCATTAGTATGTGTTTGGTGCGTCACTGAGTAATGATCATGGTGATAAAGTGATTTATCACTTTATCACTGATCATATACACTCAGTGACGCACCAAACACATACTAATGCCTTTCTTGATACTTTTAATTAACTCAGACTCGCATCTCACTCATACAACTTCCTCTTCAAACAATGGCAGACGCCTTTGACATTCTCAATTGTTCGAAGAACCTCTCTCATACTAAGTGCAGCATCCACGCAATTGAACCACTAACTATCACATTTTGAAGCAAGCTAATGTTTGCATGCATGCACGTATATAATAAAATAGTAGATGCAGTACTGTACTAAATCATACAGGCTTCTAAACGGTCAGCCTCGTCCCAAAGTGCATCATCCTTGTCAGCTTCAATACTCCTAGTACCCCTTAAATCTTCCATCATCTCATCTGCATCCCCACCTCTGTGATCATCAATGCCTCTCGTCTCCGTGCCCCTCGATCCACAGTATCCAGAGAGATCATAAATAGCCTGAATTCTTCTGCGATGCACATCATTCGCTCGTTTGCGCTCCTTGTACATGCAAGAGATCTCGTGTGAGAGTGTCGGATCTGATTCAACCAATGATTCAAATGTTGATTTTAAGTGCGCGTCTTCATAATCCACCCAAGCAGAGAGTGGTGCAACTTCGACATTAAGACGTCGAACTTCCTCATGAGCACGTTGAATTTTGAAGAAATTGTTCGCAACCTCACGATTTCCCTTGGACGTCCACGGCTTCTCAAGTATGCGATGACGTGAATGCTTGAGGAGGTCGAACTCGCCGAGCCAAGCATATGACGCCACTTCGCTGTATTCTATGACATCTCGTGGAGGCGTTTGAACAATAGCAAGCTGATTATATTTTTCAAGGGCTCTTCGGATGGCTCCTGACCGGCGACTGATAGTGTTTGAGATATGTTGACGAAGTTTGTAACCTTCATGTTTTTGTTAGAATAGTGTTGAGTAAACAAAAAGTACGCACCTGTGCCAGCGATGTTTGCTTTGGCCAACTCAAAGAGCCTCTGAACAACGAGACCCTGCAACTGCTCAATGGCACGAATGAATTGCCGGTTGGTAAGATATACCAGACCCTCCTGATATTTCGTATCCTGGGGCTGCCATCTTTCGGCAATTCCCATACGACGCTCGATATCATCAACCACATTCATTTCAAGAATTAACTTGCGGTGAGCTGCGTGACGTTCGGCTTCTCGAGCACTCGCCAACACTTGTTTTTTTTTTTGGAGACCATGAGTAGCAGTGAAATCTGCGGGTGTATAAGTCAGAAATTGTACTGTTGTGACACTGCCATATGCAGCTCTGAAATAACGCAAGTGTCAGCACAATCTAAAATTTGACAGACGCTGACTTACTCGGCTTTGGCAAGTGATCGTAATGCTTCCACGTAAGTCATCGCCTCGATGTCCTCCTCCGTTTCCTCTGTCAGGGTCTCCAGAAATTCTAACTCTTCCATATTCCAGCGCTCGAAGTCTCCATCCGAAATATTTAGCGCTAACTTTAGTTCCTTGACGGCAGGGCTTAGGTCATCGATGATGCCAAGCGCTTGCTTATAGTTGTTGTACAAAAACTTGCCTAGAATTGGAGCGTCAAACACTAATTCAAGAACCTTAAATAATACCATACTTAGTTCCAGGTACCTATCAGAATCCCACTGCTGAAAGTGAAGGTCGATGAACTGAAGCCAGTGAAAATAAGATGCGTGGCGGATAATGGGAGCTACGGCATTTGATGCAGAGAATATGCGCTCGCACGTTTCGAGGTCCTCGAGGCCAAGGCCATGTTGATATAAAGGATGGAACCGAAGCTGACAACGGTGGTTGTGGGCATGTCCGTGAAATGAGTTGACAATGAAGCGATGATGATTGGAGTGCGCCTTGATGGAGATAGAACTGGCGTCAACAGTTTTCTGATAGGAACATCCGATATCGTATCCAGTTACTCCATTCAGACCGTAAACATCGAGAACTTTATTGGTTGTTGCGAGAGCATATTTAGCACTATAAAATTGTTGACATCAGATTATGAATGAGGGCTGAAGAAGGCTCACAGTTCCCCACTTCACCGCATCTCAACCAAGGTCTGGATCATGCCGTGTCGACAGGCACTGATGAAAATACCTGTTTGCTCGAAAACTTTGACAGTGTTGTCAGAAATTGTGTTTGCAGTCTTCCAATTGTCAGTGCATGTAGACTCTGAAACATCAGCCGGACTGATGCCTCCTGCTGTGTTAGTAACAACCGCTCGTGTTCCTGGCCGGAGTCGCACATCGTCCTTAAACACATCAACTTCATCGGGAGGTATCAAATATGATGATTCGAAGATGCGCTCATCAGCGTGTCCAGAGCCATCGACCCGTTTCAACGAGTTATTGCCGTCCATACTGTCCATCCTCGCAGGGATCAATGTTGGCTCATTCTCTTGCTGTAGCATAGTTCGCATCATATAATAATGATAATGATAATAAATGTACCTTGTAATTACATGCAGGGCACGAGTGAAGCATGCGCCAGTGAGGAGTATCACGCTTCAATGCAGTGTTAGCTAATTCTCGAACCCGCCGTAAAATATTGAGATAGGCATCGAAAGCTATTGCAAATTGATCCCGCAGCGCTTGAAAATACGAGCGCTAGAATGTAATATTAGAAACACAATAAACTTAGGTACACGTTACAAAAAACATACATTATGAAGGGCACAGAGTACTTTGACCATCGCCTGTACACTAAAAGATGGTTTGCGTCGACGGATTTGATGATATAACTCGAGGCATTGAAGCGAAACAGCTATTTTAGGCTGAATGGGGGAACACCCAAGAAGTCCCATATTAATGAGTGACACGTTCGCCAATTCATCAGCAGCTTGCAGGACTGATATCGAAGACACGGACGCTGAAATTTATGAGTGGCACTGTGATGTTAGGCATGAAAAAAAATGTACCTAGAATATCAACTGTGCTGACGTGGAACATGAATGTTCCAACTTCAACATTGGGTGTCGGTGTCGGTGTGGCTGCATGGTGCTTCCAGCGCAAGTAGCCTGCAACGAGGGCTGGCATTTGAGACATCCATGCACTGTGACAATGACGGTTGCGCTGGAGTCGACTGCGCAGTGGCCGGCGGTGGCGATATCTACCTTGTAAACTACACAAACCGTTATTCATAAAAACCACGAAAAAAAAGAAAGCTCACGAATATACAATGCGAGCTCGTGCAACATCAACCGCTGAGCCTTCGTATCCACCCATGTTATTTCCTCCTGATACACTCTCATCTTCCTCCTCCTGTAGCCCATCCTCCTCATCTACATAGTCTTCGTCTTCACCCATATCAAAGTCGATGTCAGGGTGGTCCGGATACTGAGCATCAGTGCTCGCATCATTTGCGGTGCCCACCTCGAGTGCAGCCTCAGCAAGGAGCTGCCTTGCAGTAATGTTGGCTTCTGTCTGATGGGTCAGCGAAATAATAAAATAGTTAGAGAATAGAAAAGACCAACCTAGCTGACTCTGGACCTGCTCCCTCTCAAACGCTATGCGATCAGCTCACAATTTCGTAAGGTTGGAGTGCAGAGTTCTAAGATCGCCAGTGGATTGCACGATGGCCTCCTTGACTTTGCCTACAGTCGAGAGCTTAGAACACTTGCGACCCATGTTGATAATGCTGAAGCTTGAGCGTGGGAGCTATAGCCCATCAGCAATGGTGTCGATAAACAAACATAATGTCCCGGGGAACCCCGAGGACTTCTGGCACCACCTTAGCGGCGGTCTAGGTCAACATAGTGCTAGAGTCTAGAGAACATTGTACATACCTCGTTGACTATAGTGATGAGAAGTTCCTCAACCGCGAAAGAAATGTCTGAAACAGGTGAGTCACAAATGAGTAACGAGGGCAACAGAGGTTAGGAAAGGAACTTGCTACGAAGACTGAGTGCGGCGCACTCATAGGGATCTTGATAACTCACAAATTGGTGTGTGTCGCCCTTGTAACCTATCAAAATAGCGGGTTGACCGCCCTTGTCAACAATGTTGAAGGGAAAGTGTTTCATGTCACGCTTTAATTCCAAGTCGTCCATCTTTCGACCAATAAGACGGCGCGTCGACAATGGGCTCGACAATGGGACAAGCGGATGCGCCCAATAGGGTATTCCCTACATGATGCAAAAGGACCACCTAAGATCAGACCAAAAATGAGGGCAGGAGACGCTGGAAATTGAGCTCACCATGGGTATTGTGAAGTAGCACGATGACGACCGGTTCAACAGCGTAGGAGAGGTGCCGGATACATTGGGTAGGCCAGTAGATATGCACTGCACGAGTCCCGCTGAAAAACGGATAAAAATTAAGGGTAGGAGAAGGGAAAGAATGAGCTCACTGTAGGTGTTGTTGAGTAGCACGATGGTGACCGGTCCAACAGCGTAGGATAGGTGTTGAATACACTAAGTAGGCCAGTGACTACACGCTACACAGATCCTGCTGAAAAACGGATGAAAATTAAAGGTAGGAGAGGCAAAGGAATGAGCTCATTGTCGTGGACGACGAGCAAAAGCTTACGAGAAATGAATTGACAGCGCCCAAAGCCTATTTTAGGCGGGTTAGGGATCAGCCGAGGCAGTGACGACAAGCTCGGACTTACCCGATAGAGTCTTCCCGTTATAGCAAACAACTATGGGGTAGAAATCGCCCAAGTGACTGCTGAGTGCTGGTATTATTGCTGGTAGCGTGGTAGATAGATATTCCTTACGAATTAGTAACAAGTACAGGTACGCAGTATTATTACTAATTAGTAAAATGAATGGTGTCACCCAGGTGAGAAATGAGCACAGAAGGTGCCGCTTAGTGGCCGATGCAAAGCGTGGGAAAGCGGCGGGTGTGCGTGCGGGAACAAAGCGGCGGCCGAAAGCCGAAGGCGCAGGAAGAATGCGGCTGTGAAGCGGCCGATGCACGAGTGGTTCAGATGATGATAGAGATGATAGACAATAGAAATAGATGTAAAGCGGACGATAACGGACGCGGTGCAAGCGGTAAACGGATACGGATTGCCAATAGCTACTAACTGTAGGCTAATGGGAGTTGCTACTGGAACGTCCGGAAAACAAGCTACTGAAAGATATGTACTGCTAGTGCTTAAGTATTGCACTAAGCGCTGTCAAGCGGAACCGAGCCAATGCGCTACCAAGTAGGGTATGTAAAGCTATATGTAAATAAGGGTCTATGACAAAATAAAGGTGGTGCGATGCGGAAATGGTCTGATATGTAAATATAATCATGGAATAACATACCATTGGGTTGGTTTTGGACTATGGATGGATGCGGAACGTCGGCCGATGAAGCGTGAGAAAAGCGCGGCTGTGCGCGCGCGCAGGAACACTGCGGCCATCGCGGGAAAGTAGCGGCCGCTAAGCGTGGCTCACAGGAAAGCTGCGCTTCATATAGTAAAGCAATAGGATGCTGAGGGACACTGCAAAATAGCCTCTACGAGGCTGTTAGGACTTCCAGTCCTACAGCGTATAAGGCTAATCCGGACAAGTCCGAACTAGAAACAAACAGAGGATAGACTATCCAAAGATAGAGGCAGAGATGTAGACTATCGGAATCGATCCGAAGTCTCAGAGATTGACAAGAGCTGATTAGACTCAAATCCGGAAGACAGAAAGAGGACAAACTAAGATGATATTCGAACTGAGGTACTACCGGACATATACACGAGTTTATATACTAAGGGATAACGGAAAGATCAGTAAGCAAGAGTCCGAGGCTATGTACGAAGCGTAAGCAAAGTTTATCAAATGCGACTCGGAAATGAAACATAGGTTAACGGATCAGTAAGCATAACCGGTAGTAAGTATAACCGAGATACCGGGAGTAAAGGAACACCGAATAAAGGAATAGGCTGTGTTTAACGTTATATGAACAGGAAATGAATTAAGAAGCTTATCGTATATCGGATCGGAAACAGATCTAATGGATCGGACCGGACCGGATCTAAGGTCCGAGGTCCGGATGAGAAGCGCGGATATATGGGATATGACAGTAGTATATAAACCCTGTAAAGTCTCTATACTTCCTCAGGCTGAATATTACACATATTAGTCCTTGCACTAGCCTTCACCCTAAGTCCTTGTAACAGTTCTAGTCCTCCGACTTAGTCATTATCCATCTCAGGCCTAGGGAGGCATTCCCTAGGCCAGAGCTCCGCTCCTCCGCTCCTCCGCTCCTCCACTCCTCCACTCCTCCACTCCTCCAATCCTCCAATCCACCATTCCTCCAAGTTTCCGGAAGTTCCTCCGGAACTTTCCCGCGGTCCTCCGGACCTATTCTGCTTCAGACTTTGTCCTTGCAGCCTTTCCTCTGTTTGCTTCTACTCAGGACAAGTCCTGAGTAGCCATTACACATATCCCTGTCAGGACGAAACTCCATCGTAATTTCCAGAAGTTCCTCCAGAACTTTCCCGCACTCATCTGGAAGTTTCTCGCACTCGTCCGGAAAGTCCTTCCGAAGTTTCCCACGCTCCTCTGGAAGTCCTTCGGACTTCACTGGACTTTCTCCGGACTTCATTCTGAAGTTAAGGGCACATACTTGGGTAAGGGGTGCAGCACACGAGCTGAAGCCAAGCCCCTTGGAATCAGTCCTACCCTTTGTGCACGGTCTTAACAGTGGTAATATTTGCAATGTCAACTAATAATTACAAAATATCTGTTTTGACGGTGTAACAAGACAACAATTGCTGGACAGTAAGTAACCAGCAATATACAAATGTTGTGGTCTGACACAGCCTAGTCTGCTATACTTGCAAGACAAGTGCGTTCAACCCAAGGGGCTCGCTGTAAGATATTAGAATAATTACACTATTGCAAGAAGTGTATGTTGACACCATTGTCAAATATTTCCATCTTGAAGACACAAAACCAGTGCATATTCCTATGGAAACTGGAATACAGCTGATGAAAGAACAGTCAGACCATTCACCAGGCACTGAATCTCAAATATCCGAACAACACATACCATACCAGAGAGCAATAGGATCACTAATGTACGCGGCAACTTGTACCAGGCCAGACATAGCACTGGCAGTATCAGTACTATTGCAATTCATGCGAGAACTGGCAAAGTTGCACTGGGAAGCAGCAAAGCGCATCATCCACTATCTGAAAGCAACAAAGAAAGCAAAGCTTACCTTGGGAGGAAAAGGAAAAGACCTAGAGGCTTATGTGGATGCAGATTGGGTAAGCCAAGCCCACAGGCACTCTATATCAGGATACATAGTCCTGCTGCACAGATCACTGATAGCCTGGAGCACGAGGAAGCAAACAATAATAGTGTTATCGACAGCAGAAGCTGAATACATCATGTTAATGTCTGTAATGAGGGAAGTGCTATACCTTCAGTCATCGCTGAAAGAACTTTTTGAAAGAAAAGACACACCTATCACTATCTATTCTGATAATCAAGGTGCTATCTCGAACAACAAGTTTCACGCTCAAATGAAACATATCGACATACACTATCATTTTATTCAGTCAGTAATTGAAAATGGCACAATTAGATTGGAGTATGTACCAACAGACAATAACCTCGCGGACACTTTCAGAAAGGCACTGCCAAAGCCGAGATTGGAAAGATTGAGAGAGGGGATGAAAGTAACCTGTGCTCAAGGGGGAGTGTTAGACTTACAGCATGATGGTCATGGTACTGTATAGTTTTGACACTAGCTTCAAGCCCATCTGCGCATGACCATGTCACACTTAGCTTCATAGCTTCAAACCTCAGTGTGACCTGTGACCATGCCTAAATAGGTTCATTACACTGGCTGTGACTGCACTGGCAGTGGCAACTCATGCCGACTGGCAGGGCAACTCTGGCGACCAGCACGGACTTCTATGCTCCTACATGTTGCTTCAGCTTAGTCGACATCATTTTGAGCTGCACATCCCACGAAGCATAGACTGATTGCAAACAAGATGTACAATGACTTATGGACCCATTAGAATAATATATATGTTTTTTTTCTGTTTTTACTACATGTCACAAATTAGCTTCACCTCCCAAAAATTTGCATGACAGTCACACCAAATAGGTTTGATTCAACAGAGCCTGTGACGTGTGACGAACCTAGTGTCAAAACTATACAGTACGAGCACAGGAGTAGAAAGATGACTAATATGACAAACAATATCACATGTAGGGAACAGTGTTTAGAATTACTGGTAATATCCAAAATGGAGAATATTTGTAAGCATAGCACAGAACAAACACAAGTCTGCTCAAGGACCTGGTAACATACTAGTATTAGTGAAAGGTAGTATATAAACTGTAACATTATTTACATTCAATTCAGTCAATATAATATTCAAATCCTACTCTAAAGTCTACAGCTACTTCTACAAAGTGATATGTTGCAGGTTGAGCTAATATCATGTCTTCCTTGACAGCAGAGGCCAAGGTGACAAAGGTCAGAATAGTTTCGAGTGAGAGTCCATGAATATTCGAAAGTGCTTGGCCTATACATGCAAGCTCGACCATTGTAACAACTGAAGAACTGATTGATACAATGTATACCAACAAATGTAACATTATGCTGTGTTTGGTGCTAAGTTATTTGCCACTGGCCGGACCTGACGGCCGGACCGGACTTTCGAGAAACCAGGTGCCCTCGTCCCTGTCCAGACCTAATCAAATTCTTGTTTCCGCAGTGAATTATTAGGGCTGCTCAATTCTAGCCTAGGCTCAGTTCGCGAGCTCAGCCCACTGAATTTACCTGTCAAACTTCAACATTTTTAAAAGGTCCACAACTCTGCTAAGAGCATGCCGACACCGCCACGCGTGAATCCAAGCTTCAAGCATGGTGCAACCAACACAGGCTGAACGGGCATCAGCAAAAGTGGTGCACCCTGGTCAGGCATTCCCAGGCTTGGCAAGACCCCCCTTGCCTGACGGACCTCACCGAGCCTGAACGTACCATATAGAGAACTACTCCCCAATGCCAGCTAGGTGCAAGGCTGTTCGAAGCACAGTCAGAATTAGAGCCTTCAGAGATCTTGAGGCGCCTTGTAATGATTGCCCATCCTTGGTATTCTTATCCAGGCTTGTACACTCACACCAGTCTGGTATCACACGGTAAGGCAATAGACGGAATGCAGTAGATTTCACATTGCTATTAATACAAAAGAAGGTACAAAGCTGGTGCAACAAAGCGATATGAGTCCAAGTCCAATTAAAATGATACCCATCTAAGCATGATTGAGAGCGTGGAGAGAGCAAGAAATGACGTCGACAGCGTGAATGCGGGAATGAGCTATGTGGAGAGTTCATGATGGGTAAATCTAGGCGCGAAATATGAACTAAAATCAGACCAAGTGAATGAGCAAGAAACAACCATACCTAAGCAGCCTTTCTACCACGACGAGGCACAGCCTTTTTCTTCTGAGGTATGACAGGTGCTGGTTCTTCAACATCAACTTGGGCACAGCTAGCAACAAGACGTGTGGGGCGGACACTCGACTTTGGCTTTGCAGGCTTGGGTTTCGGGACTACCTTTCGTCGTGCAGTCGGAGGTGGGTGATGATCAGTGGGAGCAGCAGGAGCATTGTCAGTGGTGGCAGGTTCGGAAGGAGCAGTAGCAGGTTCGGCAGGTTTCACAATGGAAGTGCCTGGCTTCAAGGATGGTGGGAGTTTAGGTGAAGGCAGGAGCGACAACGGCGATGATGGAGCAAGCGACGATAGCCTACTAGGTGGGGTGACAGGACGCTGACTTGGGGGAGGAACACTGACCGCAATACTGCCTACCAGTGCAGCATTGCTGGTTGCTGGAGTCAAGGGCTCTGGAGGAGGATGACGAGGTGGAGCACTGGCAACAGAATTGCTAGTCGCTGCAGTTGAGGGGGCTGCTTCTTTCCGGGTCGGCTTTGGACGAGGCAGACGAGGCGGAGCACTGGCAACAGGATTGCTAGTCGCTGTAGTTGAGGGGGCCCCTTGTTTGTGGGCAGCGCGTTTCGCCCGCATTTTTGCAAGATCAGAGTCAGCATCGTTCGAAGTGGCCATCATGGCCTTGGCTGCATGTTTGCCGAATACTTGTCTGTAATACTTGTTAGTAGACGTTGACAACAAACTGAATACATACTCGTTGATCCATTCGAGAGTTTCCACTGTCCACGGATCCTCAGCATCATCGAGTGTCTCAACGATGGCAAAAAAGAACTCTTCAAGGCTGAATGAGCCGATGGTGAGCCTGTATGAGTTGCAGCTGCATAGGGAGAACCATGCCTAGTGTTATAAATTAGTACGCTAGTCAAATGAAACAGTGAACACTCACCACACACATAGCCCAGGCCCACGACTGCGGTGTTACCTTTGTTAGTCCATACATGGTGCACTTCGACTTTCCTCCACCATGTTTGCCATCTTTGTCGTCATTATCTTGTAATCCTGCAGCAGCAGGTCCTAAGTATAGATGCTGAAATGCCTGCAAAAAGTCAGTGAATCGATGTGTCAAGTGACTGGAGTCTAAACAGTACGTACCCTGATACCTGCGTGTCCACAAAACAGGCCAATGATTGGATCTTCCGCGTCGTAAACAGCATCAGCTGGATAGAGAAAAGATGGCCAGTTGCCAGTTGGTAGCCAGAAGAGGCCATGCTCCATCTTGCAGACATTGTATCCCTCTATAAGTAGAGCCTGAATTACATGACACGTTGTGAGCTAAGAAATACTTGCAGGTCTGCGTCATCGTCAAATTCATTGAGCCATTTCTTGGGGCACAGTTCACGCGCTAGTCGGGGATGATTGACGCCACGGTTTGACTTGCAGGACGACTTTGGGATGGGAGGTTGGAGGGTATCAGTGCTGCAGTTAGCGAGAATATACTCAAGCATTGAGTACTTCAGGGATGAAAAGTCGTCAGAGCGTTGTGAGCTCATTGAACTACTGATCTATAAGTTTGTAGTTGTCAGTTAGGTGCATATATGCGCATATATGCGTCAACTCACCGCTGTAATGTAAGGTTTGAGTTCGTCGTACGACAGGTCATCGAGATTCGCACGAAAACCCGGAACGAAATCTAGAATAGTGTTGTAGAATGCGAGAAATCGTCTCTGTTGTTCTTCAGATCTGGCAAACAAATCAGCTTAAGTACCAAGGCCGAAGGTGACTTACATGTTGGAACTGGATGAACCACCCTTATCAAGGGTCATCCCGTAATGAAATGCAAGCGACATGTTCGCAAATGGACTTAAGGTGACAACTGCCTTGCGCCCGGCAGTGCAATATTCTGATAATGCATCGCTCAACCTTGAGTCGCGTGATAGGGGTAAGCTCATGATCATGCATGAATACTATGAAACTTACTTTATCTTCTTCTGTCTGCCCGTGGCAGTCAGATTATCAAGGATCTCATCCGTTGCAACACGTTTTTTGGAGCTGGAGGTTGGCAATGACATGTCAGAGTCTGCTGAAGATGCACGTTTTTTGGAGCTAGACTTTTCCAATGACGTGCGGTTAGAATTTGATGAAGACGCGCGTTTTGTGGAGTTATAGGTTGACAACGATGCGTCGGAGTCTGACGAAGACATGGTAGGGTGAGGTGAAGGGCTCAGGGGAAAATCGAGGGAGTGTTATCACTGCATATATCAGAATTTAAAAATATTGATGGCTGCGGAGTTTCAAGATCATCAAAAACATTGAATTACGATGCTAGTAGTACATGACAATATAAGTGCGACAGCAATAACAGACGATAACCTGCAAAAGAACGTTGCAAAAGAGTGATACAGTGCAAGAAGAAATTCAGTCCGATTAGTTGAGCTTTAAGGCTTCTACAGCTGCAGGTATGGTCATGAGCGCATCAATTTGAGTGATCTGTGTCCTGCTAGAGCTCTCCCTGAACCCACGGCGAGGAAGCCACGTATAGTCGTGATCGTCCTGGAATTTCTTCCGGATAAGGACGATACTGGGAGGGTCCTTGGGGACGACATGCAGCACGACGGGCCTGGCGCTGATGTGCTGAGACATATCTGAGTCCCTGAATGCACGATATTAGTTGAGCCAATGTTGCAATAATGAATAAAAAGACTTACTTGGGCTCTTAACCAACAAAATCAAGTTCGCACGAGGTATTGCAAAGCAACAGCGCCGGGAACGACTTTTATACAAACTTCAACAGAAAGCCCAGGATGCTAGGGATACAGATTCACGTCCAACAGTCAATTTCTCCAAACAAGAAGTGCTACCACAGTGTTCCCCAGAGTCCCAGTACCAAATTTCCAATTCACGTCGCCTCTACTGGGACCTTACAGCCTGGCTCCATAAGAACCGTGAAGACCTCGCAGTCAAGGCATGTTCTCACCTGCTCTCGCATTTTTTTTCTAACTTTTGTGACAGGACTTTTTACCATGCCTCAAAGATCACATTCTCACTCGGCTGCTTGGTTCTGATGACGACAGCGAGCAAACATTCACACCTGCGCAGCGCAACTCACTTATTATCATCGACAACAAGATATACAGGCACAAAGTGCTTCGAATCAATTATACAACATATGACCTTCGTCGGGCCCAAGACTCACTCAACCCCCGTGTGCATGCTGATATCATGGTCCTTGCGAATGAGGAGAGCCAGCCTGGTGAGCTTGCACCACATCCATACTGGTATGCACGTATTGTGGGGATTTTTCACGTCTATGTGAGATATCTTGGTGCTCAGTCTCGCAGTCGAACATCACAGCGCATTGATTTTCTTTGGGTGCGCTGGTTTTGCTGAGATTCCAATCACAATTCTGGTTGGGCAGCACGACGGCTGCATCGGATCGGCTTCTTTGATGCACACGAAGTAGGAGCAGAAGCATTTGGATTTATTGACCCATAGCAAGTCATACGAGCCGTCCACCTAATCCCAGCATATGACAAGCGCTACACATACAATCTGCTTCCTCCATCAATCGCCCGACAGCCGCGTGACCTCGATGCAGACTTTAATTGGTATTATGTCAATCAGTGCGAGTTTTTCTTTGAGATATACTTTTCATGCTTACCACAGTTAGATTCGTGGATCGTGATATGTTTATGCGCTTTCGAGGCGGTGGTGTCGGACACAAGACCACCCGAGAGGCAACACGAAGTTTCTATGAGGACCGAGATGCACTCGACTCAGTACCATTCACAAAGGAAAGTGAACGTACTGGAATGTTTTATGTGCCAGGATCACCTATGAACGAGGACGAAGTGTCCTATCACACGGCCAACCAGGACATAGACGAAGATATGCACAGCCATTCTACTGGCAGAGACTCCGCTGATATGGATGAGGATGAAGAGGCCACCGGACAACGTGGTGATACTGATGAAGTCGGGGAGAACGAGCCTGTTGTTCAGCTCAATGGCGAGGAAGATTCGGATGACGAAGCTGATGAGGATGCAAGCTCAGAATTAGAGGACGAGCGCAGCGAATTTGGTTACGGAGATTTGGAGGAGCACGTAATAGAGGGGGAGGACGACGATGAAGACAATAGTGATGATGATAGCGAGATTGATCTTGGTGCTGAGGATGGAGAAGGTGCTGCAGATAATGAGGAGGACTATGATGACTATGGAGAGTATTAAAACACACCATGATAGTCCGAATGTGATGTATTTTTTAGTATATAACACTTCGCAGCACATCCGTCGTTACTACTAATCTTCAAGGTATTTCGTGGCTGCGAGCAATTTGGCAGGCCTTGTAATGCCTGGCGCGACGCCTGCAAGGCCTGTGGCCATATTTAGAAGCCTACGCCAGGCTTACGGCATCTGCCGAGGCCTTGTCAACTTTTGCCGCTTTTGCTGATGGGGCACTGGGAGTACTACTTGGAGTTGGCGAGTTGGACGGCTGCGAACGTGCAAGCTAGTAATAGTGTAAGTTTGTCTGATCATTACGAATGATATACACTTAGTACAGCAACTTGAAGGAGAGCCTGTGCATACTCACATTAGAAAGTAACTATTATGGGTATGAGCTGTAAGTTCACGTTCCCGCTAACTTAGTACCTGGGCCGCTAGCGATGGTTTCTCCTATACCGGTGTTGATAGATGGGCCGTGTACCTGTCATGATCAAACATTCAACGATGACAGGTACTCGCGAGTGAGCCTAGGCTAGACCCTAACGGAATGATCTTAATTCTGCTGTGTCAAGTACTGTAACTTGTATCTCGTTATAATACTGCTCGGAACCTACTTTGAAAACTGACTTTAAACACAGCAAGTCTTAGATCATTTTTTCTCTGCATACACTAACCTTTTGTAAAACATGACTGCAGGATCAGATTCGCACTAGCCCAAAGAACATTTTTCGGGGGTTGGCCAAATTTTGACCAGTCGAAAAGTTGGACCTTGCCTGAGAGAGATTGGCTCGTGCAAATCACTTCGTAATGTCCTAAATACATTAATGTCTGTGGCGTTAAATGTCTAAAAATCGAAGACCAAATTTGTTGAGTTTGCCTGTCCGCAACTGCAGTGTAGGCCGGCTTTATACTGTGAGTTGTTCTCTGAGCGAATATTTGAAATGAAAACATTGATACTTTGCAGATTCGGGGCCGACGACACTCATCCGGGTCTTCCTTCGTACCTTGCGCTCAGACTCTCTACTCGTCATCCCGTGCTTTCGTTTCGGCTCCCTCGGTCTTCGTGTCGGGTCGTTACATGCTTCGGCTCGTGCAATCTTTCCAAAAAAAACTCGAGTCCGTAATCAATCCCTGGACTATCCCAAACTGTGCTGCTCAATGAGCGGGTAAAGTTGTAATGATGCCGACAATAGAATTTCCCTGCACGTCACCCTTCGCCTGGATCTCCTGTTGAATCTTAGATAACTGTTCAATAGTATTTTCCGAACAACCGCACGCGCCCTTTAAAACTGTATGCCCTTGTCATTGGACACATACCAAACAGTATCCTAGATTCAGACATGACATCCTACACATCGCGTGCAGGAGTACCCTTCACTTCTAGCTCTGTGGATAGTTCTACAGGCAGCATTGGGGGTGTTATCGCTTCATGTGCGTACTAAAATTGTTCCTGCTGATCTACAGTTAGTCTTACTCCAAATACAGACCGTCGCTCGCAATTTTTTGCCAGTTCAAATATACCGTATAACGCTCATTTTTCTGACGAGGGGTCGGATGAAGAGGCTCGCGTTGGAGAAGATGACGAGGAAGGCGAGTTAATTCAAATGTCCAGGGACGATATGACAGAGTTCTGGGACTGGGACGAAACGTCGCGTCCAGTCTTACAACGTGCACGAACTTTTATCCCCCAACGGCCTGTTGAGACACGGGAAATCACTGCTACTAGCGCAAGTCAACTCGCTCGATCAACCAGTGACGAAGCTGTTCCTTTACTTCAAGCATCTCCCACATCTAATCAAGTCAGTTATGGGGGATCTGATTCAGACACGTACGTCGGTGAAGAGTCACATGACCAAACAGATCGGTCTATACTACAGCGCAAGTCGTCAGGTACCCTGAGGCAACCACACAACTACGGAGGACAAAGTACCTACGGGCAGACAGTAGGTGTTGTGATTCGATCGTAAATATATCTGCTAATTCCGATTGGTTGCTCAGTTATTCAACAGCATCGCGATATTATTGGGCATTGGAGTACTATCCGAGCCCCTAGCCTTCGCATATGCCGGTTGGATCGGTGGAACGGCTCTCATTGTATTTATGGGCTTTTTGAATTGCTATACGTCAGTTGAACTCGCACTAGTTAACTATATTTTCCCACTCATCGCACGCAACAGTGCTAAGATTCTTGCTGGTATCATCTTGGAAGACCCTCATTTGAGGTCATACGCCGATATTGGTCGCAAGGCGTTTGGTCCAAAGTCAACTGCCCTGACCACGATTATGTTTTGTCTTGAGCTTTTTGCCGTCAGGTCAGCGTGTTTTCTAAACGACTTGGCCATATTGTTCATGTTTCTTTAGCGTTGCTTTCGTCACTCTAGCCGCTGACTCCATGCACGAAATCATGCCAGCGTATTCTTCAAACACATTTAAAATCGCGTCCATAGTCTTGTAAGTACTTCCTGATGCTGTCAACACAATTCTCATGGTTATTTGACCCTTTGAACTATAGATTAGCACCGCTGGTTTTTCTACCGCTTTCTATGCTCTCTTATACCTCGATATTTGGCATCTGTTCGACGCTCCTTATCATTGCGGTCGTTTTCATAGATGGCTTTTCTAAGCCGGATGCTCCTGGTAGTCTCTGGAGTCCGGCCGTGACGTCATGGGGGACTGGCTCCATGACAGAGCTTGGAATTGCTTTTGGCTTGTTTATGGCTGGTGTATGCCTCATCTTCCATACGGTTCCCGAGACATGTCACTCATTGTCAATGTTTTAGTTCTCTGGCCATGCTGTAGTACCATCGCTGGCCCGTGATATGGTTGATCCTTCCGAGTTTGATAATATGATCAACTGGGCCTTCGTGAGTAAATTTGCTTATTTTTTAACTTATTGTTCACCATTTCCCAATCTCAATAGATCGCTACCACATTCATCTATGGCATCATTGGTTATGCTGGGTATTTCATGTTTGGACGGAACGTGAGCGACGAAGTGAGCTTTATGATCTCAACCTTTGGATGACAACCCGTGACGTTGACGACGCATTTAGGTCAGCAAGGACCTCATGAACACTCCTGGTTATACCTCATGGATCAATGAAATCGCACTGTGGACGTTGGTGTCAACCCCTATGTGAGTTTCAGAAGTTGCCCACCTTTCCTAACACTGACACTTTTGTCAACAGCACGAAGTTCCCTCTCAGCACGCGGCCAGTGAGTGATATGCACTTGTCCTAAAGAACCGAACACTGATGAGCTTCCGCCTAGCTCAATATCATCCTCGAAATCATGCTCGGTATAGATAATCATGCGCCATTGCAGGGTGGTATCAAACCCCAGCTGGATACTCAACCTTCTACCGCTCATCGGCTTTTGAATCGTGTATTCTTCATTGTCGAGCGCATATCTGTCCCCGTGCTGACTATTTTGGTGTCGATCCTCGTTCCAGAGTTTAGCTCCCTTATGGCCTTCCTCGGTTCATTCTCGGCCTTCATGATCTGCGTCATTGGTCCTATATCGGCCAAAATTGCCCTCGAGGGAAGGTGTAGCTTGACTGATGCTTCATTCCTCGCAATAGCCATTGTGATGGCAACTTGGGGTACGCTCGCTACATTTTGGGCAGCGTGAAATTCTCTTTGGTTTCGGGGAAATGCAGACGGATACCCTTTTAAATTTTGGTAATTCATTAGTGCCCTTTGAGTCTCAAACTTCATTTTCTTTCCCTTGCGTTTCTCGATTAATATCACGCAGATACGTAGTACTATACATCGTGTATTAGTAAGGCAATCATACTCCTCACTGCGGATCTGGTGGTAGAGATAATCCTCGAGAATGCCGACATTTGATGGGTTGTAACGGTCTGGGATTGCGTATGAATGCCAGATCGTGAAGAATTCACAATTACCCACCAATACCGGATACCAGATTTTCAATAAGCTCTGTCCGTGAAGGAAGCGCAAGCCACGCGGCTGTTGCTGCCATCGCCGCGTTGTTTTTGAAGCTGAAATAAAAAGTTGATGGACCCCAGACACCGGGACTTCGTTTAACCATGAGTCCTTTTCAATAGTAGCATCGTCTGTGCAGGTACGTAGTACTACCAAACTGAGGACTGACATTTTATTCATCCAGCAACTTTTTAGTTGCTGATGGCAGCCGAAGACAATTGTTCGATGAACGGGCCTAACGGAGACACCCTGCAAACTGATGTTGTTGTGTCAAATGAGAGCTCAGACGAAGGGGTCGAGGAAACAACTTCAAACCATCATCTTCCGAACGGGCGCATGCAGTCTACGCCTGTTCCAGATGCACCAATGCCGAAGACAGACAGATCAAGGCCACAATATGCAGTAAAGTACATTCTGAGCGGACACACTATGGCAATATCCTCCCTCAAGTTCAGTCCAGACGGCACCATGCTTGCTTCATCAGGTGCGCCTCTTTGCCCTACTAAATGGTTGCGCGCTGTCGACCCTGAAAACTTTGGAAGCAAGCCGCGGACAAACTGGTGAAGCTGTGGGATGCATACTCAGGGGAAATACTGAGAACTTTCGAAGGCCATACTGAGGGTGTTAATGATGTCGCCTGGTCCAACGATGGGGAACTTCTTGCCTCCGCATCGGATGATAAAAGTGTTATACTTTGGAGCTTAGAGACGGTGCGCTGCCTCTATTTCGGTCCCGTCCGCCATTAAACCTTTTATTTCAGAATTCTGCTGTGAAAACCCTACTAGGGCACACCAATTTCGTCTTTTGCGTCAACTTCAATCCCCGATCTAATCTTATGGTCACCGGGGGATATGATGAAACTGTTCGCGTCTGGGATGTAGCAAGAGGTCCGTCGATTTGGCTTACGCATTGAATATAAGCCGAATGATTATTAGGGAAATCCTTGAAAGTTCTTCCTGCCCACTCTGATCCTGTGACTGCTGTCAGTTTTAATCACGACGGAACGCTTATAGTATCCTGCGCGATGGATGGACTGATGTAAGTGCATCAGGCTGTTGTAAGGTATTTCTCTGACGAAATGTAGACGAATTTGGGATGCTGATTCCGGGCAGTGTTTGAAGACTATTGTTGATGACGATAACCCCATATGGTGAATGCCTTTTGCCATGTTTTCATGTGGTATTGACTCAGTGCTCTCAGTTCACATGTCAAATTCTCTCCTAACTCGAAATTTATCCTATCAGCAACTCAGGACTCGACGATCAGGCTTTGGGACTATCAGAAGACACGTTGCGTCAAAACGTACACTGGTCACACCAACAGGACATATTGTCTGTTCACTTGCTTCAGCACCACTCGGGGATTATACGTAGTGAGCGGTAGCGAGGACGCAAAGATATATATATGGGACTTGCAGAGTCGCGAAGTGCTACAGGTTCTCGAGGGCCATAGAGGTACATTTCTTTAGTTCCACTGTGTTTAATGGCTGATGTGGTTTGCGCAGATGCTGTCTTAGCAATTGCGGTAAGAAAAGCCTCGGCATAAGCTTGTCATAGACTGAAATTACCACTCAGACTCATCCTATTCGTAACATCATGGCTTCTGCTTCAATGGAGAAAGACCTGACGATTAGGCTGTGGTATGATGAATGAGCTGACTAGTTCAAGGACACCGGATCTCAAAGATTAACATTGAAAACAAAAATAGTTGACTTGGGCGGCCCACAGTATGTTCTAGCAAAATATTAATAGTCTCGGCAAAGATGTGGGCTCAGCGGAAATTTTTGGGAAAGAATGGTCCACGCGTGCTGTAAGTATAGCCTGTCGGCGGTGCACTTGACACTACCACAATTAGGTGGGCTGTGGTCCAGTGGCGTATATGGGGTCATTTAAACTCCGCTCCGTAGTATATAAACACATTACTCATCTAGTGTCATTAACGTTAAGCATCTCACCAACATTCACAACCTCCTCATACTCTCAGCTTCAGGTTAGTCCTTGATCGCTTGCTTCTACATGTATGTGAGACTGATGATGAGTTTACAGGATGCAGATTTTTGTCAAGACCCTCACCGGCAAGACCATCACGTTAGAGGTCGAGTCTTCTGACACCATTGATAACGTCAAGGCCAAAATCCAAGACAAAGAGGGGTGTGTATGCCATATCAGAGATCGAGACTAGCAGTTGACCGTCGTGTCGCAGTATTCCTCCCGACCAGCAGCGTCTTATCTTCGCTGGCAAGCAGCTTGAAGATGGTCGCACGCTGTCGGATTACAACATCCAGAAGGAGTCCACCCTTCACCTAGTCTTGCGTCTCCGCGGGGGCATGCAAATCTTCGTCAAGACCCTCACGGGTAAGACGATCACCTTGGAGGTGGAATCATCGGACACCATCGACAACGTAAAGGCGAAGATTCAAGATAAAGAAGGCATTCCTCCTGACCAGCAGCGCCTCATCTTTGCCGGAAAGCAGTTGGAAGACGGCCGCACACTCTCAGATTATAACATTCAGAAGGAATCCACCCTTCACCTCGTACTACGTCTCCGTGGAGGCATGCAAATCTTCGTCAAGACCCTCACGGGTAAGACAATCACTTTGGAGGTGGAATCATCGGACACCATCGACAATGTGAAGGCGAAGATTCAGGACAAGGAAGGCATTCCTCCTGATCAGCAACGCCTTATCTTTGCTGGAAAGCAGTTGGAAGACGGTCGCACGCTTTCGGATTACAACATCCAGAAGGAGTCTACGCTTCACTTGGTCTTACGTCTCCGCGGAGGCATGCAAATCTTCGTTAAGACCCTCACAGGGAAAACCATCACTTTGGAGGTTGAGTCATCTGATACCATCGACAATGTGAAGGCAAAGATTCAGGACAAGGAAGGCATTCCTCCTGACCAGCAACGCCTTATCTTCGCGGGAAAGCAGTTGGAAGACGGTCGTACACTCTCTGATTATAACATTCAGAAGGAGAGTACCCTTCACCTTGTCCTACGTCTTCGTGGTGGTTGTTAGTTTGGGCGTTGTGGTGGCATGCCTCTAATTACGGATATTGATTGTACCATTACCCTTTCCATGATACTTCGAATGTATACGTGTTTCCTGCGATGGAATAAGACGGTTTCCACCTGGAGTCAGCATTCCTGGATGAATCCCATAACATAATGACTACGGTGAAGATGGTGAAACGGCACGGGCCTTTCTACGCCTCTTCCTCGTCCTGGTTGAGGCAATGTTTTGGGCTGCATTGGTCATTCCTACACTTTGTTCTTCACACTTATCATCATGAGAATCACGTTTCCGTTTCTGCCCTGGCAATTGAGTGCTCAAGGAAGTATCTAACAACTCGGCCTTGGTGTTTTGCGAAGGTCGGGTAGAGGTTTCTGCATTTGAATTCTTTTTCTTCTTGACGCTCAGAGGATTGGGCCCCTTTGGGCCCTTCCTTTTCTTTGGTACTGGTTTATCCTGGGGTACGGTCGCAAGCTCTGGGGCAGACGGGCGAAGCGATTGTTCCTCAGTCTAGCAGCAACATTAATTTCAGACGTGATTGTATTTCGAGAGATCCTACCAGTTCCTTGGCTTTCAGCGTAGCTTCGCTCGGTGGCTCGAGTACCATGACCGCGCGATTTATATGAATTACAGGTACCGCAGGTATGATGCGCAGTCCATTGCGTAGGGATTGCGATTGCGTAGCGACCACATACCGGTGCTTGTTGGTATCCCCTTGATGAGCAGGTGCAGTGATCAGATCCTGTGAGTGACCATAGGGATGGAACAGTGCGCACCTACTACGCTCGAGAGGCATTCGTCTCCGGGGATAGCCTCTCGATGGTTGCATTTGCGGCGTTCGAACGTCTTTGCGAGGTCAACGGCAGATTGCTGCGCTTTTCCTTGGAGATACAACTCGTGCATACAGCATTGCGTGATCACTGAAAATATACTTGTCAGACGTTTAGCAAACGACATTGCGGGCGTATGAGAAGACTCACTTGGTTTCACATTTCCCTGGAGCACGGTAGAAAACTGTTTGATGAGATCCAGCTTTGCATCTATAGCTATTTGGCACATTTCCGAGTCCACTGTGGAAGGACTTAGGGTGATGCAACTGTTTGTCACGCTATGGACATACCGAGAATCTGATAAGGCTGTCTGAATCCAAAAGACATGGAATACAGATGCATTAGTTTGCGGTATGTCTTGGCCCGCTTTTGACGCATCGTTGGTCGGTCTGCTGTTGCAAGCAGAGGACAGTATCATGCATATTGATCTTGATTTGTTGTTTGGTGTTGTTGTCGGACTCCAAAGGGAGTCGTAGCCGCCAACTTGAAGCGTTTGACGCGTGGATAGTAATGAAGATGGTGCGCACCCTTTCGTTGTTGGGCTTCCTTCTCTCGTGGTCAAGGCAAGTCCAATAGCTTTGTCTCTAATACTCCGCTTATTGTCCTCTATAGTATCACCTTTGCCGTAGAATTACACGGGTACATACAATGGAATAAGCTGTGTCCTGGTGAGTCCTCCGTACCGACTGCGTGGCATGCACCTCACATCGCAGTAACCAGACTATGGGGCGCTTGCATCTGCCAAGGTCCTTCTTGATTCAGGAAGGATATCAGGACGCGTCACACGCAATGGAAACTTTTCAATGTAAGGCTGCGTTTCTTTAGAGCACGTTCCCACCTCCACCTCGAACTTGCACACAGACTAGATGTCCCCCCAGGGACATATGTTCTCTCCGTACTATCCCATGATTATTCGTTTGACCATGTAAGTCCTCCCTCTGTTTTTGGGCGGTGCTCATGAGACCCAACTAGGTTCGAATAGATGTCCCTCCTTCCGAGACTCTGCCAGAAGTCCGACCGTACATATTCGGCACTCCTCTGCTTACGACGACCTCCTTTAACCTTCCCTATCCAATCGTGCTGACCCCCCGTCACAAGAACAGATACTTCTCGCCTCGCGAATCCTTCAATCTCCTGGGGATGTTCCAGAGCCCAATGATGATGATCATGGTATTGACTAGCGTGATGATGCTTGCAATGCCCTATATCGTGGTGAGCTTATGTGTGTATGATTTGCTTTCCGCTCTCATGATGGTGCAGAAACAATTGGACCCGGAAACACTCGACGGACTGAAAGGACACGCGACGACTGCGAGTATAGAGAAGTCCATCCAGAATGGCGATCCCAGAGGGTACGTATCCATTGTATGCAATCCATGAGTTGACATGCCTATATCTATATACAATAGGCTATCTGCTCTTCTCTCTGCTGGTGAAGAAACTAAAGCAAGCACGCCTGTCGCAAAGTCCAATACAGGCCCTTCAACGCTTCAACAACGAAAAGGTGGTAAAGGCAATAAACGTCGATGACATATACTCCTACATTTCTTTCATAGAAGGGGAGAAGTGGCTGTGGTTGGAATATGATGTATTACATGCGTGAAACTACGTCGGACGTGGTGATCTGGGCCGTGAGCTAGACCGAGATGGCGGGATACCACCGGCCTTCCCGATTCCGGGGTAATCGAAGACACAACGAAGCACCGTATTTCTGTGAAGATTATAGAGCCTGAGACTTGACAGTTAAACTGAGCAGACCTCTGTTTGAACCGAGCAACTATTGCTTGGGGATTCTGTAAGGAGACATGGGATGACTCCATGCTTAAGCTGAGGAGGAAACTAAGTCTCATCAAGTCGTCTGGCAAAAAAGGAACCACTCACTGGTCGTCAGAAGTGGATGTAACTTCTAAAACATACATATTATCGTTTGCGCTGTGTTCCTCATTGGCGCTAGCGCCAGGTGCCACAGATACCTTGATGCCTGTTACAGCCATATGACTAGAAGTGCTCTGAACCGTTGGTGTGTCCCCCTTTGCTGGATCATGATTTAACACAAGGACATGCTCGTCAGGATGACGCGACAAGAGGATCAAAGGTGAGTCGTCCGCATAGCGATATTCTATGCTTGCATGCGCGAGGGAGTTGGAAATAAGACCAGAGCTGTGCTGAAAAGATGAATGAGATACCAAGAGGTAGTAGGGTGGTTCCGTAGAAGTCGTCATGTACGTTGTCCTAAGTCATAACTGGAGTACTTGTTGGACGATAGTTTTACGTAATACAAAGCAATTGAAGCCACCAAGACACTTTGTGCATGTCATACTTAGTAGTTGAATGCGAAAACCATCACTTCGAGCGCAGGCTTGGATCTCTGACATCTGCTATGCACTCCTTGTCCTTGTTACTGGTTGTTTCTTTGCCATATCATGTGCCTTGTTGTTGTCGCAGGCCATCAGAACTTCACCCGTCAGATCTTGGACAAACGACTGGGATGCTGTAATCATTGCAGCAACATACTTGCTTGTGGTAAGCTTTGTTTACAAAATGTAGGTAGCTTCTCACTATAGCGCTGTCCAATTAACTGTAGTGCATCATATCCATCGCCCTCTGTGTGAAACGGCGAATTGCAGTGCGTCGCCGATTGCAGAGGATTGCGACGACGCACTATTCGATCGTTAGGAAGGAAGTTCCTCAGGTGCGTCAAAATTATTAAGTTTTAAGATGTAGGCATGTGCTCTAAATATCCGTAAAGCCCGTTCATGAGTATATTTCACAAGAATTTGCGCGTTCTTGCTTGGTGGCATATGAATCACAGCCACGCAATACAGTCCACAGTGGGTGGGGTAGACCAGGTAAGCATGGGATCATGTTCTCTGATCATTGATTTCCAAACGTACAGCAGGAACTAGACTTAGCGGTATTCGTTTTCGACGCGCTCTTCTTGATACGATCGCGGAAATTGGTAGGCAACACTACTTCTGCACATTACGTAGTTTTGATCTGGTCAGACGCCCGAGCACGTCTCATTATACCCAGTCATCCAAATTTGAAACCCCATGCACGCATGCTGCATCATTTCAGGTTTCTTCTACCACTCCTGCCAAAGGATGAAGATGGCCACTCGGAATTGCATTACTACGATTCAGCCATACAACTTGCGCGAACGGTAGACAGGGAACCGACGGAAGAAGAATATCAGCGGGGAATGGACGCTGTTGCTTCCATTTTACAGATGTGCGTGTCAACCCAGTGTCTGTTTAGAAACGTTGTACTGACTATTGCAAGCAGGTTGTGGGAGTGCAGGTCGGAGATGCTGGAAGAGTCCAGGATGCAAACGAATAGCGTGATTTCATGAAAGCCTCGTCCTAGAGGACCCACAGTCGGTCCATATCTGCCAACTCCTCATCCTTGTACCCTATCGCATGGAACGTCTGGCACTGGACATTTCTAGAACATCTCCGTATTTAAATAGCATGTACGCAAGTAATTCCAAGCATATCCACCTGCCACCTGCTACCTAATTTATTCAAACGGTAATAAACTTTCGCAGGACAGTCGCCGTCAACGAGAGACATCCATGAATGGTCCAGAGTAGAAGTATGAATCCTTACTGTCATCTCATGTATCACTGATTTTTCTGAAATTTAGTATGGTCTCCTAGGTGAAGAGTCTTGCGCCTCTCATAGCGAGCTTTAATATGTAGTTGCGATCCTTCGCAGTATTACTGATGCTCGTTTCCGTCATATACCTGCGTACTGTTGGTAAATTTCCGCGTAAATGATGAGCATGTTTCGTGACAGCATGACAGTGCAGAGCGCAATTGAGTTCCCCGCTGCATATAGTGAGATTTCTACTCGTCCATCTCCTGTACAAGTAATATATGTAAAATAATGTATGTGATTTCTCGTCACTAGTATCTGGTCGATCCGTGATCTAAAATACACTTTCAATGCAGTCCATTAGCATACACCTCTTGCCAACTCTGCCGCTTACTCCATGCCTTCCAGTATGACACAACTTTTTCCGGGGTTGGCTTACCCAGCTCTGTTTCGATAGCACGCACACCATCCTTGCTCGAGTCTGCTCCACCAGCAACGAAGACAATGCGCGCCAGCCAGGCCGCAAGATGGAAGTCATCTTCGCCGGGTTTGTCGCCTCCAAGGAAACCGCCCTCCGGAAGTATGTCAGGGAGTTCTTCCAGAATGAAGGCCTTCAATGTGTCCCAGTGAGCCCTAGAAAACTCGAAGAAACTGTTCTTGACATTCTCTGGTGCCTTGGATTGGTAAATCGACAGAACCTTGCCGTTCTCAGCGATCTTTGTGTCGCAAAACTCCCGGTAGTCAGCGCTCTGGGAGGTTTCTGAGTGCTTTTCTAGTGCGTTTTGACCTAAGGCAGATAAGATAAGCTAGATACAGGGGTAGCCCTGCAGTACTTACGGTTTTGGATGAACGTCATAGAAAATCCAGACGCTTTGCTTCGCAGTTCGTCCTCGTGACGCTGAAGTCAAAATTGTCAATAAGACATACCCCGTCTGATTGCAATGTGTCATACAGCTGACACCATGAGGAAATTCGGGTCGTACTGCTCTTCATGAATTTTGTTGATGAAGTCAGTCCCGGGGACGACAGCGACACGGTTACTAGCGTGGGCCACAAGGTACGATGTCACCTCAGCAGTACTGGTGTATGCCTTTCCTCCGGCTTGAAAGGTTGGTAATGTCCCTCGGGGATTCTGGTAGAGCGATAAGCGGTCAATATTTCTGTAGGATGAAGACTTACGATCTTCAGGAAGGCAGGAACAAAGTTCTCACCCTCCGCGAGGTTCACGACCTTCTTCTTGATATCATCTTGGTCGTATCCCAGCTCAATCCTGGGATGGAATCAGCGTTGCTTGGACGTGGGTCACGTGGCACATCAGACTCACAAGGCAAGCTCTGGCACGGAAGCCCAGACGGAAGGACCAAATGTGTAGAGGATGGAGTTTGACATTTGTCAATATGAAGGGTAAAATAATGATATGATATGGGAGAAAGTCAGGTACTGAGGATGCTGACTGAAGTCTCCTGTCGCCGCCTAGTTAGTTGGTCGGCCTGACACGTGACAGACAGGCTGCCCAGGTAACAAGTTACAGTAGTGACTAGGACTGTAAGCTGGGTCTGGTTCAATATCTGACCAAAACACTGCTGGAGCAGAGCGCTGAGCACTTGCGCTGACAGGCTAAGTTATCAAGCTTAAGTCAAGGGTTAGGCTGCATCACAGCGGTGCAACGTGGGTTCGCCTCAGTTCGGAGTATTATGTAGTCCGGCGAACCCAAATTCCTACTCTGATCGTCATCCGAAGCCTTCGAGCGACTTCACCTGTAGCTACTGCACTCGTGAGGCCACAGTAGATTAGAACTTATTCAAACAGGCCGATGTCCCGTGTGGTTACGCAGTGGTCAGGGACTCTGCCATTCGTCATATGAGGTGTTTGCTCCTAAACCGCACGTCCCGCTAAGTATAAAACCAAAAGCCAATTGTATTAGTTCGATTACGTTGCCAAATCTACTCCAGGCGGACCAAAATGTATTTAGAAAGCAAAAATCTGTAAAATGACGTTAGCAGATGGGACATCGGCGTTTGAGAGTGGCTTAATTACCTGGTCCTCCAACTTGCTGATTGTGCGAGGAGCAGAGTAATTGAGCTCTGCAAGATGTTTTCTATAAAGCGTTTGTTAATATGTTGCTCAAATTCAAACACCAATTCCACTTACTTCATGGCGGTGATCATCGGTGGTGGACCTGCGTGAGAACCATCAGCTACTTTTAACGTGCGTGTAAGAATGAACACCTGACTTACCGCACATAAGGACCTTGATATCATGATTTGAAGAAGGCATGTGTTTCTCGATCTGGTCCTTGGTTACGAAACCTGAACCACCATTCCAACCCTGCGGAGGATTGTTGAGTACATAGTAAACCTGGAAACGCTCGGGGTGGGCAGCAGCGAGAGCATCGAGCTCCTTTTTAAGAAGAATATCCTCAAAGTTGACATTGGCGTAGATGAGGTTGAGCTTAGTCTTGTCTTCGGCGTTCTTTAAGGCAGCACGGATGATCTGCAACATGGGCGTAATGCCGGTACCGCCCGCAATCATACCAATCTCGCGCGACAACGTGGGGGTATACTTGAAAGCACCCTTCGGGCCACGAATGCGGACCTTGTCGCCAATCTTAAGAAGAGAGATGTAACGCGAAATGTTGCCCTTTTCATATGACTGCAGCCCGAATAAGAATGGCTAGTCAAGTCCTAAGTGGAAACGGCGACTTACTTTGATGAGAAGGTCGAAGTGGCCGAGGTCATCATCGCTGCTAGTCGGGGTATAGCTACGCATGATGTCCTTTCCGTTGATCTCTGCAGAAACCGAAATGTGCTGCCCAATGGGCAGGCCAAGGACATCCTGCGGGTGAGGCAGGGCAAACCGGTAGCTAAGCGGCCACAGCGGTCATTCAATGGTTAGCATGAAGGACACACAATTGAACGCACATGGCGGTATTGGGCGAGATGTCGATCTTTTCTTTGAGTGAGAATTCTTGCCAAACCTGGGAGTTCAGTACTGGCTTTCGTTCTGTATCGGAAATGCGTCAGCGGAAAGACGGTGCCGAAGAGCATGCAACGGTCATTCAGACCACGAACGTACTCGACGAAGGGCCGAACTTGACGAAGATGAACACGCTGCTCGCCACCGCCAGTGCCAAAGCGATCACTTGCGTGTATGAACTGTCGATTCCGAACGCCATTGGAGTGCCGTTGGTATGGTTAGAGGACTTGGTGGTATTGAGTTTTGGTTCTAATCCGATAAGTATAAGTCGCGAGACGTCGTAACCAGCTTCTCTTAGCTTTGTTCGCAGCCAATGAAAACTAAGTACAAGGACAGCTAATGTCGAAAGGAAAGAGACGGCGAACAGAGCTTGTTGGCGGTTCATGTTTCAATGGTTTCATAAGCACCACGTCAACACCACGTACATACTAATAATCAAAACTTCCCAGTTTCAGTCGCTCCGGAAACGCTTAACCAGACTTCTGTCCTCACACAAACTGCGCTTAGGTGGTTCCTCTGTGCACAAGTTACCAGTATTATTATACACATTCAATGCTTGGCTGTGTCTGTTATCTTCGAGCACTGTATATGGAAAGCAAATATTTATATTTGAAACGCGGCGCTTTGGGCCCTACCATAAACGCACCCTGACGACTCGCTCAATAAACCACAAACAAAAAAGGTGTGCATAACACAACTGCGAGTTCGTCCAAGGTGTGAATGAAAAGGCAGTCTCGTCTCAAGTATCACTATACACAGTTTTAGTTTCGATGGCCAAAATGGCTAGCCCTTGTTGTAGCTAACAGACGCTAGTACGTCGCAACAAAATGAAGGCGCAGAAATAGAACCGCGCACCACGGAGTAAGGTGAAAGTTGGCAATGTCGAACCCTATACTGGTAGATTCCGGGTGTGTTCTGAATGAGCTGGGATCTGGGAAATAAGTAAGCGAGCAGTGTGCTCCTGGGGTATGGGGTAATAACTTGAACTCGAGAGGGATATGCCAGGGTTGTCATGAAGATCCCGAGGACTAGGGTTGACGTGCCCAGCCAACTTGAACGGCTAGCACGGGAAGTAATAGTAGTCGAAAGAGAAAGTTGACTTGACGGTGCAAGTTTCGAGTCTTTTCGAGTGCGCCATCAAATAACACCGTAAATGGCGTGCTCTCTGGGATTGCCAGGCTCTCGTTAAGATAAGCTTCGTGATATTGATTGCATCATCGGTCTGTAGTGGGTCTGTGCAGTCAGTTGGGGAGAAGCGGAGTTACGCCACTGCCCGGGATGTCACCGTGACGGTAGTGATCACATTGTACTGCCCAGGCTCGGCCATATTTACCCCGAGCGCGAGTGCCATGTCATTCTTAACACTCAGGTCGCGGGGGGGGCTCGGCTAGTGACATAGCTGACAGACGTGACTACCAAGATCAGTCATTTCCCATGATTCGACGCAGGATAACCTAACCTAGAATGATACTTACATTATCGGTTGAGACAGGTAGCCGAGTGATCAAGTACCACTGCTCGAAGTTGAGGAGCAGACAGATGAACTGTTCCATTTTAGGTATTCAATTCATCGGGGGCGTCAATCGTTTTTGACTAAGGTTGAAAGCGAAAGCAGATTGGGTGATAACGCATCTTGTATATTGCCAATAAGATCGGATCGATACGCCGCAGTGCTGACGGACTTTACAAAGAGATTGAGCTTCGAAAGGATGCGTGGAGCTTGGAGGAGTCAGCCGAGAGCTACCTTTTCGCAGCATAACTTATAAGTCAACTTTGAGAAGGCTTCGTCTGCGTGTTCTGAAGTTCCGAACACGACTCGTCTGGAGAACCGGAACTGAAATACATGAACGTTGAACGTCCGCCGACGTTATCTGGTAAAATGAAAGTAGCGGAGCCGGATTAAATGCATAAGCGATCGGAAAGGAGGATACCACGTTCCCCACACTATAGTGACGGGGCTGTGGTCACTGCGACCGCCATTAAAATGTTACACACACAAGTACAAAGAGCATGGATATTATTATGATTATGTAAGTGGATGGCTAAGTCACTTCTTCCGCTGTACTCTCCTTGTTCCTGGTATCCGACCGTTTTCTTATTTTCTTTCTTTCTCTTCATCCTTGTGTTGTTTTACTGAAATTTATATTTTCATAGCACTTGAGCCTTGTGTTCAGGAATAACGGAGATCTTTTCGACTCCAACTTGATCAATCTAATCACCTGCAGGCAAGGTGACACGCTGGTCGTGTAATTCATATCTTTGGCTCCTGTCATGCAATCCACCGAAAATCAATATTTACCGCAGTTGGTCCAGGCGTCATCTATGGCCACACGCAAAAGATGTCCCCCCACAGCCCTCCGCATTGACACTCCTGCTGAACACAGTCCCCTTATAGTCCTCGCAACGGACGAGGCCACCTCTCCATCTGCCCCCTCTTCTTCCGCTTCCGATTCCGCATCAAGCCCTCAGCTTCTTGCACATAAAAAACCAAGGTCACTCAGAAACATGAAAAAGCTGTCAATTAATCTTCCATCGGCTCAATCTTCGTCAAATTCTCTTGTCTCACCGCTCTCAGATTCCCTGAGTGCTATTGACACACATCAAGACCTTTACCAGGCTATTCGTCCTAGACGGCCGTCTGTGCTCTCATTGCCAAATACTGGTATTGCCACTGTCCTTCATCGAACAGATGAGGATGGTTCTCCCACCGCACCATATGTGAATGGTCCCATTCAAATTCTTCCTGGGATCTGGCTTGGTTCTGAGGACAATGCGCGAGATTGGCCTGGCCTCCTGGAGCGCCGGATCAAGGCGATCCTCAACGTTGCAAAGGAAGTCACGTCACCTTTTGATTCTTCTGCTGCGCAACCCCTGCGACCTTTCGCATCAACTCCCAATCTTAGCTCCAAGGCATCCAAGGCAACGCAATCCACGACCTCAACATATTACCCTGCCCATATTTCCTCTGGGCGTCCAGGCATGCATTACTTGAAGTTGCCATGGTCTCACGGACAGGCAGATCTTGTCCAGGAAGGATTTCCTACAGCTATGACCTTTGTAGATGCTGCACTCAATCGTCATGAAGGCGTACTCATCCAGTGCGTAGTTTCGTAGATGTGTTGAATCTATAGTCCTCATGTTATGTGCAGTTGCCAATGTGGCATCTCGCGCTCAGCTACACTGGTCATCGCCCTTGTGATGCGTGCCGCTGCCATGTGTTTACCTAACGTACCCCCTGAGGTGTGGCAGCTGAAAGGCATGCAAGCAGCATACTCATTTGTAAAAGAGAAAAGTAAGCATGTTGGTCCAAACATGTCGTAAGCAAGCCTCGATTCTCGCCACTTGGTCTTCGATTTCAATGCTGCTTTAATTTTAGTCTCATTTACCAATTATTGGAATATGAAAAGGCTCTCAAAGGCGGCGGTCCCTCGCCCGCCGAATCAGACAAGTCTTCTTTCATCAGTGACGAAGAAAAGGAGTGGGGTCGTCGCCGTAACGCGTATGGTAATGATGAAACGGATGACAGAGACGATGCTATCCAACAGGAGGCTAAAGACCTCGACCGGGCTATGGAAGAACGCATAATCGCAAGGAAACCTTCGGTATCCTCCGTTGCTTCCTCATCGGGGGTGGGCATGGGTCCAGCGTGGCGCAGCCGATATGGGCGCAAGCGAACCGGCTCAGTTGCCAGCATCCATACAACCGGCAGTGTTCTAAGCGAGGATTTGGTTGAAGCGGACGAGGAGCAAGAGCTCTTAGGAATTGGTGGAGGCTTCGATGAAGCCACAGAACCTCGAAGAAGTCCGTGTTTGTCATTGTCCAGCGAATCGCCTGGCACAAGCGAACATAGTACTCAACCTTCGTCTTGTAAAGCTTCGCTCCATCGCCCACCCTTACGAAGCAAATCGTTTGATCCCGTGCCTTCGGCACCTGCAACGAAACTTACATTCAATATTCATCAACCTCCTGGTACGGCAGTGCAATCGACTTTCAACTTCCCTGCGGGCAAGGGCAAGCGGCGACCACCCCCGTTAGGCATACTACCCACGGTACCCCCTTCCCCCATCACACCTATCGCTGTACAAGACAGTCAAGAGACACCCCGTACCCGTCGCCGGACGCCGGCTCGTAAACCAGCGCCACCTCCGCTCAAACTCCGCGGAAACGCCAGTCAATTTGCATTTCCCCCGAAAACTACTCCACCACGACAACTTATTGCCGCGACGCCCTCTCAGACTTTGTTCGTCTTCCCACCTTCGCCCACACATCTCACGACCGCATTGCGCACGCCATCTACCATGACTGTAACATCCAATGTACAGAACACTGCTTACCCATTCCCATCACAACACACCCCACGAGTATCCACCTCTCGCTCTCATGGTCGTATGAGGTCTTTTATTGGCGTTGGGACTTCGGTGGCACCGACAACGGCATATTCTCGCGTTGATGCACGAGGTTGGGTTGGATTTGAGTAAACGACGCTGGTCTGCGACTTTGCACCTGTTATGTTGCGTCGCTTCCTTTCGTACGCGCGTTCGCAGAAAGGCATAAATGAGACTTGTATCATCTAGATCTGTTACGTAGGCCGTTGTTCGCATTTCGTTTGTCCTTCATGTTGTTGTTTTCATCTTCGTGTCCATTGCTTTCGTCTTCGTGTCCATTGTTTTCATTTGGACTGACAGCATTTATTATGGCAACTTTCGCAATTGTGTAACACTAGCTATATCACAACTGGCCTTTGGAATCAAGTACGATGAATGAACTTTCAATCATCCATTCATCCGAACAATCTCCCAACACTCTTCTTCATGGCGCCACTCAGGATCTGCCCACCTATGCCCCCCATTCCCATATTCCATCCAGAAGACGCGATACTATTCGCCCATCTTTGTTTTGCATCCCTGTCTCTGAAAGCGACATCTCTGAGCATCGAACAACGTATAAAAGGCATAAACTGACGCATAGGTAAATCCAACAGCATTGGTGAGATTGAAGACAAGCGCTAGAGCCACAATGGGTATAAACCTGGCCAGATGGTAAGTAACGAACTGAGTGGCACACTTCTTTCCAACTCACGAGAGGCTGAAACGGAGAAAAGAGACTACAAAGAGTAGCAACCAGAGTGCTGGAAACACGTAAAGAGCTATCTGCAAAGTGACATGTGCAGGTGGTAAGTCTAATGTGGAGGTTCTGACTTACCCAGAACATCCTATTCGCACCATGGTCAGAGTAAACTCGACTTTCGTTGGTGGAAATGATACGCACTTGGCATCCACTGGATTTGCTGGTCTTGACGGCTAGCAGCGAGGAATGAGACAGCTAGCAGCAAAAGATTATAAATTCTTTCGTACGTCTCTGCTCTCGAATACCCAATAGCTCTCCCCGTCGTCATCCACCTGGTTCCAGAAACGCAGGCCAACGAGGGTACGACCAGCAACATTCTTTGCACACCTTAATCGATTGTTAAACATGAGCCTCGCGAAAGCTTACTCTACAATTCCAGAAGTCCATTGCAAGTAAGACGACTACCACCACCGTCTACGGGCAACCGGTGAGAAACGAGAAATTCAAAAGGTCTGCCACTCACAGAGAGGACATAATTGTCTGTCAACAGTCCACACAAAATGTACACGACGATGGCGGATGTCCGGAAGAAATATAGGCAAAACAAAGCTGCAGGATGGGCAGACTGAGTGCGATTGAGAATCGGTCTAACAAGTCAAACACGTTGCTTTAGATTCAAACCTGTTTCAATATACCAGCAATGCCTGTGAATCTTTATTAAAGACAATAAAAGAATATATTATGGACATACAAACCTGATTCTGCATCGGCCGGAGTGGAGGCCATATTATTATTAGTAGGTGTCAACACTACCGCAGGTCGCGTATTAGACGTGGTGTTTCTGGACGGAACCTGCACCGTCGAAGTATCGTCAGGTTCGATGGTCTGCAGCAACGGCGTGTTTGTGCTCATTGTTGGTGAAGCTCAAGGCGTAGGTCTGACGATCGACATGACTTTGTCCCTGACCGGGTACTAGGGTATGGTTGTGTTTGTGCTTGTCGGTCACAACGTGTTCAGTTACCATTACACTCATGAATGAAACACTGCAGGTCAACGAAGCTACTCCTCTGCTATCAGCGTCACCTGGCTTTACGGAGCGTCCTGCTGTGCTTCCTGTGGTGCGTCGGTACCGGTTGGGAGGCTCGAATGCCGATGATACCCTGGATTCGCAATATAGGTTTCCATCTGATGCAGAACGGATTGCATTTCTGTTACTCGTCCAACTACATTATAACGAATCACAGTACAGTTCCCTGAACGACTCTTCAGATATCTGGGAAAACTGGCAACATGCCAGAGCCGCCTCGGCTGTCGTTGAGGATACCGGACGACGTACTAGCGAAATATTGAACCAATTCCTCCTGAATCACAGTAGTTCTTTTACCATCCAAACTATATTTTGGACAGCCTTTCCTCTAGAAGATACGGGGTACGCGACTACGAGAGGTGAGCACAATGTCTACAATAATCGATTCGCAAATCATGGTTGAGCAGTAATCGATATGTTGACGGAGGACCATGTTCCTCCGGAGCTTCTCACACACCCTGTTGTAGAAGCCGTAGTCGCTAAGTGTTGGAAATATGGAATGAAAGCTGGATTCGCACAGGATCACGGTTTAAGTTTAATAGGACACTTTGATGCTCTTTCCACACCCAGGTGTGTGGCTGCAGATACGAATCTCGATGTGTAATCCTCATATCATTCACAGAGTTTTACATTTCATTGATGTTTTGGGCCGACTGGTTTTTATGGGTTCACTTATTCACTACCTGCTATATCCACCACACTTCCACATAACCCTTGGACAAAACGAGCAAGGCACTCGAGAGGTTATTCTTACTTTCATGTCTGCCGCATCCCTCGCTCGACGGTGGTCAATACATACTCTGCCGGCGATGCTTGTATTCCCCGCATTCGTCATGACTCTTCCATCTGTCCCTTTACCTGGAAATGTCTCATTCTCCGTGCTTCACATTGCCCTCCTACTCCAGCTGGTTCTCCTTCACCTCCCTAACTCTCCCAGCTTACCTTCCGCAATAAAGCCTGAGAGCACCATACCCCTCTCTACGTTGCTTTCGCACGGAGTGACTCGCATCGTCATACCAGTCACCCTCTTTTTCTTTCCGGTCCTATTACTCACGACATTCCTCGTATCCGCCTCGCTTGTCGACACTCCCCTGTTGGTGTTGAACAACACTCTGGAAGTAACTCCGATGGATAGCCGATTCTCATTCTTCATCCTCTTCATCACTGTCATTATGTTATTATTGGGTGGACTTGGCGTGGCCTTGGCGATGTTCCCAACCTTGGCATCATCAGCCACCTCAACAAGTAAATGGGATCATTACTCACGAGAAATCGGGTTGCACGCACGCAGGTCATTTGTGGAAGCCCTTGTCCAATATGAGCCTTATTACTTTCCGGTTCCATTCAACTTGCTCCAACTTGTTGTGCGAGTGCCTTGCATAGCGTTCTCTTGGTTGGGGCATCCAGTGATTCCGTACACAGAGTCAGTGGAGAGGGTGCTGTGGAGAGTCAGTGTAGGATTGATTGGAGCTGTGATTTCTGGCTTCTGGCTTTGGGGTCTAGCGTGACCCGACCCGATAAACGTGTCAGGTATTATTAGATCCTGGTATTACCGTTCTTCCATAGATACTGGCATTACTTTTTAGTGTAGTCCATACCAAGTACTTATGGGATAATTGCTCAAATCGGAAAGTTCAGACTCGAAACTCGTTGCGACCAACTCTCATGTCGAAACGGAAGGCGGAACCCTCCAAACGACTTGCGAAACGACGGAAGGGAGAAGTCCCTGCCTTTGGTGCGGAAACTCAGGATGATCGGGTCAATCTCGCATCGAGCCTCTCTACAGCATCTGCCTTTTCCACTCGCTCAGTGTCATCCACTGGCCCAATTCCTAACCTTTCAGCATTATGCGCGCGCTCCTTCGTCTTAAACCTGCGCGCACTACACGAAACTCGTGATGATTGGGAAAGCACGCTCAAGTGGTTGAAACTTATACCCGACAATCTGGTGCCCAAACTGTTCGCTATGCTGAGATCCTCCTGTCCAGAGATACTCACCAACGCAATGATAACTTCCGTATGCACATTCCTTACCCCCCGATATGTTGCTCATCTTCCGTTAGTATTTTTTACGAGGCCCATCGATCGTACTGACCAGTGACCTCCCAGCAGTGAACAAAATCACAATTTTGGCTGTCCCTGGAGCTGGCAATTCACTGCATGAGCTACACCTTACAGGATTCGTTAAATTCGCTGACTCTGTGTTTGCAACTGTCCTGCCGTCCTTGCCGTCCCTCAGAGTCTTGGTTCTTCGGTGAGTGTGATTCATGACTGCGGTTGGGAGGCCCTGATTTTCTGCAGTGGTTGCGTCAAAGTGGGGTCCGCCACTGCGGAAGCTGCTGCACGGTCTTGCTCCTTGCTTTCAACTGTGAACTTTAACTACACCGCTGTGCCGCCTGTGGCGCTTGTCCCACTCCTGAAAACTTGTCCTGACCTTAAGGTGCTAAAGCTTGCCGGGATACCGAACTGGGTAAGTAGCTTAAACTTTTTTGAACTGTTGATTCATTGCAGCCTAGACTGATGCAACCTTTGCAAAATTATCTTCTGCTGTATTCCAAGACGAGAGTTTCAAACTGAGGAATATACAAACATTGAAACTACGTCATTTGGGCCTTTCAGAAAGCTCAATTAGTTCTTTTTTGGCCCGCTGTCCGAACCTCATTCGGCTGGACCTCTCCTTCACGCATGTCCACCGACCACTGCTGGTTGTATTAACAGAGGCGAGAATTGAAAAGCTGTCCTTGACATCTACTGCGATTTCCAGCGTTGATATTGTGGCGCTCGTCTCTAGCCTTCCTCACATCAAATATCTGGCTCTCGGGGCATTGGGAGGTAGACAAGGGTCGTCGGTAGCTATTGGGAACACCTCTGCGATGACGATGACGGACCAGACGCTGGAGTCATTGACAGACGTGTTGAAGGATTTTGGGCAACTCGAAAAGATCAGTTTGGTCGGAAATACAAAATTGGGGGCTACTTTTCGTGGTAGTGGAGCCCTGGGATACTTCATCCAATGCGCCGGAAGGAAATGCAAGGTTGGTATCCATTGCATTTTTTTAAAAGCTATATCATGCCTGAATTCTGTATCAGTACCTCAACTTGTCAGGTGTGCATCACCTACAGTCCCTTCATCTTTCTGGGCTTTTGCCGCAAGATGCCGAAAACCAACCACCCAGACTCGAACAGCTCATTCTCAACAACACCGGTGTGGACGATGATGCCACGCCTTATCTGGCATGTTGCTCGAATCTTGTGGTGCTGGAACTAGCGGGTACAAAAATAAGCAGTAAGCGGACGTGCTGTCTTGGGTTTTGCCTTGTGGTTGAAGTACTGCAGGTGCTGGTCTCTTTTCTGTCATCGACGCCTGCCCTAAATTACAAACGTTGAACCTCACGAGCTGTAGGGGCGTAAGTGTGACTGATAGACGTCGTTTTTTCGAGGTGCGTGTGGCTAGAACAAGATCTGCATGATTGAGAGTATTAATTATGTAAAACATATATAGGCGTGGAAGCACAACTCAGAAGAAACTTGAAAGAGTCATGTTTTCTAGTGGGACCGTACCCACAGTGGGAATCAGGCGGTTTACTTCCGCAGAACCAATTGCTCCATCCTTCCATATGTCAGATACACACACTTACAACACGCGCACGATGTGTGAGAGCGGAATTTTGCAGAGCGCATTGTCATTTACAATGAGCTAGACGATTGTTACATAATTTTTCCGGATCGCGTAGAGTCGGCCAATAAAAAATGGACAATCCTTTTTGTCTCCTATATTCATTTGTGTACGCGTTGTTTGGTTAGCTCTACCTTCCATTCTTTGTTAAGTATGTCGCCCCGGGGTGGTGTGATATCGACTACTACTACTGTGTTAGCGCCCTCATTCATTTGTTTCTCTTTTGCCTCATCTTCTGTTCCTAACACTCGTTACCACTTGACATTCATTCATGTTTCACTATTCTGGACGTCTTGCTGGGCTCGACGAAATGATCTTGAAGATCAGCGCTCCTTCAAAAATTGCATCTGCAGTATCAACATGCACCCTCGACGGCGAGCCATACCTTAAGGTCAGGAAGGTCAAAAAGCGCAAGGCTCAGCGGGTATCTCGTCCACCCCTTGCGGACAAGACACTGCCGGCTGTGAATCATGTTGTATGTAATAAAAAACTCGCTCACCGGCTGGCCTTTAAATATCACTGAATAGTCAATTCAGCACCCCCACGCTTCTGGGCCCTTAAAGATACAGTGTAAATCATCGGAAAAACCTGCCGCTGTTGAGAAGCCCCGCGAGGAGCAGCAGAAGCTTGTTCCTCCCGACCAACCCGTTACTCACGTCAACAGCTCACAATACAACATTGAGTCATTTCGCCCCCTTCCCCCTGTGCCATCTGCATCCACACTGCAGCTACCTTCCTTTCTCAATTTTTCAACCACACATTCGTTAGCATCTCCTTCGCCTGCAAACCAGTATCGTAACAAGTCTTCCCGCTCCCTCCCAGCCACTATTTTGTTCCGCCATTCATCTAGCCACATCTCATCCACTGGACGAGTTGTTGTTCGCAAAACTAAGAACAAGAAGGTTTATGAAGGACCGCACTGGATTCCTGCCTTCCACCATCCAAATAGTCCTTATGTTCCGTGGCCATCTGCCGTACGGCATCGCATTCTTCCTCCATTGATGCCGGAATCACCTATCTCACCTCTTTACTCACGTAGTGGAGCTGTCGCACCAGAGCCATGGGGCTCGGATTCTACCACCGAGACACAAACGAATGTGGAAAAGCGTTCCAGTTCTTGGAAGAGCTTCAAGAAATCGGTTAGGAGCGGCCTAAAGAGCGTTAAGAGCGTCGTCTCGCGCATTGGCAAGGTCCCGAAACTCTCCTGTGGGCGTTCAGATATAAAGATGACGAATCGTAGCGACGACCCGGTCTCATCTGCGGGTGACTGCATGGTGTTTACGCAGAACCCATCCCCAGTCTGCCCTGATTCTCCTATCAAAGATACCTCCGTCTCACGAGCTTCGTTGGGCAGTCTTGTATCATCAGACTCTGCTACCCTAGCTGCATGGCTAGCTGAACGGCATACCTCTAACACTTCATGCGAGTCTCCTGGGATGTCAGTGGAAGAGTACGAGATGATGGGTAGTTGGTTGGACTTACGTGTCGGAGATGGGGAAAGGGTCTGTGGCGTTCCGGATTGTGATGCCCATACTTCAAACAGATTGCCCGACACGCTTTGCCACAGACTGCGGGATTTCCATCCTGTCGACGCCACCTTTAACGAACCTGTGCCGAAGAAGACGACATTGCCTGTATCCACGCTGGACCTTCATTCGTGGCCACATCCATTTTACTCCCTTCCGCGGCTACCATCGCAAGCATTTGTCATATCTACGAAGGAATTGAAGACCTTGGACGACCCGAACGTTGAACGTTTTGTAATGTCCAAAAAATCACGTGAAATAAGTATGCCTGGAGGATGGGCGTTCACATCATGACTCTAAAATTCTGTGGACTGATGTATGTTTATCACAAAACCTAGCATTGTGGCGTATGTGTACTTGTTCACCCCCAAGTGTACTGGATGGCACACAATCTTATTTTATGGGTTGTACTTGATCGATAATAACTGTACAGGCATATCTTTTCTATTCTTTTCTATTTTGTACCTATAGTCACTGTAGTTTTGTTCATAATTTTCATTTCATCCGTTTGCTTCCGACGAAGAACAAGAACAAGGCAATCACTATGATGGGACATCGCCTTGTCCGTAAAAGGAAGGTGTTGAAGATGGTGAAACCACAAACAATGCCGTCGAAGCGTGTGGACACGTTTAAGTTGCGCTGTGGCCGCTTGTACTTCAACAGCAGATTATAAGGACCGAACATAATTAGACTATGCGAACCACATATCACTTCCCCCAGCACCATCCCCTACCTTTCATTTAGCCTCCCCCTACTTGCTTCATCATGACCTTAGCACGACAGCAGATATCGCAGTCGGAGGCGGACCCAACCTTGCTAGTCTCTCGAATATCGTCTCCGAGTCCAAGTTGCCACGACGAGAAATCAGTAAATGGACTCCCCACATACGCCGCACCATCCATCTTTCCACGCGACTACAACGTGCCATCGTGCATAGACCACACCTCACAGTTCTTTGAGCTTCTTACTGCGCCCTATCATCCGCCAGCTTCCCTGAGTCCTTTGCGGCGTGCAACGCCCCGTCAAGAAGATGCAGAGAGGTGTGCAGCAATGGTAGACTGGGGCGATACGGACGAGGATTCAACGCCACAAGAGGGATCTTCTTCTACCTTGCAACACGAGTCTTCGTTGCCTGAAAGCTCCGCTAAGGATATCTCGATATATGTGCCACACGGTCCATACGCATGGGCAGCTGGTGAGGATATCCAACAAACAGAGACATTGTTATCCCTACGACGTGCGTTTGATCGCGGAGTTATCTTTGTTCGTCTTACTCACAATGATTTAGAGGGCTCGATGTGCTCAGCCTATATACAAACCGGTGTTATTGCCGGACGAAAGATCACTTTTATCAGCCGACGGTGAGAAAATGTCCCAAGTGATGATGATCATTGACTTAATATGAGATAGATGGAATCTCGACAAGCAAGCGGATTGGATCGGTTTTGATTCCGAGGTTCGTGCGCATAATGCAAATCATTCGTCTCCTGAACGTCTGTCTTTCAGATGGCTCTCTACAGCTCAGAACAATACCTGAAGCCCCTACAAGGCGTCATTGTTCCTCGCATAATCGGTGTACACATTCTGCCAGGCGCGATCAGCTTTGCTATGGAATTACCTCATCAAAGTTTTTGGATGGAGGCCTCTCCTACCATGCCCGACGTCCTCAAGGAACGTGCTATGCAAGGGCTCGAGATGCTCCATTCGCGAGGTATTCTTCATGGAGATATTGAACTTCGTCACGTTCTCATCGGCGGGGATGGCGCCGTTACATTCATCGATTTCCAACTGAGTCGAAGTACCAATCCTGACGAATCCGTGGGCTTGGAGAAGGCGGAGGACGAAGAGTTTCGTTTCGAGAAACGCTTACTTGCATTCAAGCTTGACCTCCACGGTGCTCGGGCGAGTGAAATCCAGAAGACTGAAGCGTTCGTACAGCGTACTAAGCGAAATAAACGGAGAGATGCGTTGTGGAGACGTCGCTCCCATGGAGCTCGCACGGGATACATTCCGCCTTATGAGGAGGAGCCTGAGGAGGAAAAGATTGTACCGCCTGTCCACCCTCATGACTTGCAGGATACATGGATGAAGAATTCAGACGCTCCCCCAATACGCGTTGTTGTTCCTGGACAGAGTACAGAAGAGGTGAAGGCTGCTATTCGGACATTCTTTGAGTCTCTAGCAGAATCCTGTCCTGACCAAGCGCTTTCTCAACCACTACCTTCTACTGGGGACAGGGCAGAAGCGTCTGAAGCGGCATCATCGACATCATCTCTCACGTCGGCAATCGATCTCTCTCCAACTGCAGTCCACGAATCGTCACCCTCATTGGCGGGACGCAAGCGTCATAGAGAATCTTCCCCCTCTCCCTCCCCCCACGCCTCTCATGCTTCATTCGACTCGCGACCCTCGAAACGTATTCGTCATGAAACAGAACCTTCGTCATCTGCTCGCGTCTCCTCCACTATCCATCCATTGCCAGGAATGTCCAGGGTCAATCCTCGTGATCGTGTACACATGTGGTATTCAGATCTCCCCGACAATGTTGAAGTTCCTCCCGCTCCCGTCCGTGTCAGACCTCTCTCCATGACCGCTGCGCTTATCCGACAACAAAATATTGCACTTTGTCGTGAGGCAGGGCTTCCTCATGCTGAATTGGTCGAGAGGGGCGAGGTTTCACCCATGGACGCGGTTCGTCACTATTTGCTAGCCAAGAAACGTAGAGGGATAGCTCGAGGCAATCTAATCCGGGAGCGAGATCGGGATGGATACTCGCCATACGTTCATCATATAGAGAGGTCACGCCAACGTGAGCGCTATCTCATGCTGAAGGACGTGAAGAACGCGTACACCGCCACCTGTGAAAATGCCCCCAACCTGTTAGATATCGCAATGCCAGCAGGAGATGACGCATTTTCCACTTTTCTCCACATGAACGAGCACAAAGATGTACCGGAAGGCCCCAGAATATTGCAAAAGACAGAATACGAGTTCGTGCAGAATAGCCGGAAACAGGCTATCGTACTTACGCCCTGTCGAGGGGTACTAAAACGACGAAGAGAGGATGACCCAGTTCAGAACTTCTTGCCTGCGACGAATTCACCTAATCCTGCGGTACCTGTCGGTGATACTGGCAGCACTATTCCTCCGCCTCGCAAGAAAGCTCGAACCAAGGGCCCATCCCGCAAACCAGCACGTGCCCGTATACCCCTGTTCCACACATCAGATCCTGGGTCATTGGAGAGCAACAGAGCAGCAAAGGTCAAGCTTCCGCATGACCGTGATCTGGCTAGGCGATGTTCATCATCGCAACCTACATCAAGCATTGATTTTACACCACCATCGTGGCGCGGTTTATCCGTTTGGATGGGATCTTTAATGGGATGGTCACATTGATCTTGGAACGTTTTTACCTTATTGATACCCCCACTTTTCGGATTTCGACTTTCCGTGTAATATTTGTTGATTCAAATGCTTAATACGAAGGAACAAGTATATTCCTGTGATAGATCTCGGGGAGACCGAGAAGACTTTACTCCGTGACTGAAGCATGTCGGAACATGTCGAAAGCTACCATGCGTAAGCTGTAACGGTGAAGTTGAAGGGCCGGGCTTACTTATGTAAGCATTCCCAAAAGCGGAGGAGGCATGCGAGCGAGCTCCGAGGGACGCAGCGGAATGCTGCTTAGCGATTTCTCACCTCAGACCGTTTCCGAACTGGCTTAGCCCTGCTCGCGTCGCTGCCGCTTATCATGCAATGCCTCATTCACTCCTAGTTTTAATTAATCTCGCCTTTCCCAAAGGATCGTCAGTTTTTCACATGAAACGACATAGTCCGTGAAAGAGTCGGGCCTCAGGGAAATCCCTTAGCGTATGCTAAAGCCTCATCCGCCCAACTATATCATATCATCAATTTGCAGGCACAAGTGCAGCCGTTTGTGACCGCATGTGCTGTAGTGGCTGTTAGCATCGCAACCTTGTAGTCCAACTGAAGGTCACAAGAACTGCGGTCGGCCCGATGCCCCAGTTTTCCTTGGCTCAAGACGAGCCCAGCTTTCTTCCTATGGTATTAAAATTCTGTGGCAATTGAATCCGCGTGATTGGTTTGTTTTTAGAGCACATGCACATTGCAGCCCTGGCCTGCGCCAAGCTGTTGCGAGATCCGTCACGGGCAGGTCTGAGCCTCCACACCATGTCACGAGAGCATACAGCAAGAGCCCAGCCTTGGCTTGTCAAAATGCAATTACTAGCTGTAGTAGCAGCTGAAAATAAGATACAGTTGGCAAATTAGAATTGTTTATCAACAGTCCCCATGGTAAGTTACCGAGCAGCTAAACTCACTCGTTTCTGAATCCTGATGGAGTGAGAGACTGGAGATACATACTTTTTAGAAGTATGACCACGGATACATCATGATGGCAACCATTAAATGAAAAGCAAGTAGAGTGTGATCAGTGGTCACTGCTCCGTGAGTAACGTGATTTACGTCGATTCCTGTATTGATTTGATGCTTATGCTGTACAGTTGAACAATATTACAGGAACTACGTGTTATGCTCATACTCCTTCCAGCTAATTTCTCAGATAGATCCGAGTCTGAGGAGGTTGGAGCGATGCATCCACACCGTGCCTGACCTGCGTAATCCCGCTCGGTTAATTCGGGTATGTAACTTATCAGACGTGGCGTCTTTATTCAATCAACAGTCCGTACTGCCACGCCCCCACACGCTCATATATCCATGGGCCGTACTTAGATCCAAGTCTTATCTTTTCCTTCCTACCTCACGAGCGCTCCCCGAAATGAACGTAGAAAAGACAGACCCTACTGCTTATCGCACTAGCAAAGGCGAAAGCTCTGACGCCTCAGACCGCGATGGAGAGTCTGTCCAGGGGCCCGCGCGGCACACCCTCCAACGCAAACTCAAGAATCGTCACGTCGCCATGATCAGGTCTGTTGTTTTCTTCTTCTTTCTTCTGATCAATTCTCACATCCCTCAAGTATTGGCGGTGTCATCGGTACTGGTCTTTTTGTTGGAACCGCAAACTCTCTGAGGAATGGAGGTCCCATTGGTCTCTTGCTCGGTTACATCGTCATGGGCTCCATCGTCTATTGCGTCATGATCACTTTGGGAGAAATGGTATACTTGCTGCACATCCCAGACGTACCTACCTGACCTTTATTTCCGTAGGTGGCTTACCTGCCTATAGCTGGTGGTCACATCAAACTGGCTGAACGTTTCGTTGACCCTGCGTTCTCTTTCGCCATGGGTTGGAATTACTGGTATAACTGGACCATTGTCTGTACGTTCCATTCTTCCTCCTTCATTTCTTACATTTACTCACCTCTTATCTTTCAGCACCTGGTACTTGAGTTCGATGCATTTTTTAGCATGCCTGCTGACACGTTTACCATCTCAGCCGAAATTTCTGCTGCTGCATTATTGATAAACTATTGGAATAAAACCGTCAATGATTCCGTATGGGTTGTCATATGTCTTGCCGTCGTTCTCACCATTAATATGCTCGGTGCTGGCGCTTACGGCGAGGCCGAATTCATATTTGCGTGCGTACCGAGTACTATATCCTGATCTCGTGTCCTCAGATTACTACAGATCCATCAAGGTCATCACAATCACTGGTCTTATCATTCTCGGTATAGTCATCGATTTGGGAGGTGCACCAAACCATGACCGCATTGGATTCCGCTACTGGAAAAATCCTGGACCATTCGTTCAGTATAATGGCATCTCAGGTGCCAAAGGACAATTCCTTGGCTTCTGGGCTGTTCTGACGGAGGCTGCTTTCTCGTTCATTGGAACCGAGATTGTTGCTGTACGTTATATTCTAGGCTTATCAATAAATATATTGCTTACGAATCTCACTTAGATTGCTGCTGGAGAAGCCAAGAATCCTCGTCGTACCTTGCCCAAAGCCATCCGTCGAGTATACATCCGTATATTACTTTTCTACATCGGTGGAACACTCATCATTGGTCTGCTTGTACCATCCAACAACCCATTCCTCAATTTGAACAGTGGAACCACCGCCCAGTCTCCATTCGTCATTGCTATTGAAACAGCTGGAATCAAATCTCTTCCTTCTGTAAGCCACACATGGCCTTCCCTTTTTACCTAGAAATTTCTCATTCCTATTCAAAACAGATCATCAATGCTTGTTTGTTGACCTCGGCATGGTCCGCCTCATCTAGTGATTTGTACACTGCGTCTCGTGCGATTTGTGCGTATACTTGTCTGTCAGCCAATTCATCGAAATTAACGCACTCGTAGATGGTCTTGCGGCCTCAGGAAATGCTCCCAAGTTCTTCCTTAAAACCACACGCAACGGGTTGCCTTACGCTGCTGTCCTCTTCTCCGCCGCTTTCTCCCTTCTTGCCTTCATGGCTGTGTCCAAGGGTGCGGGCTCAGTGTTTGACTGGTTTGCCAACATGACATCCATCGCTGGCCTTATGACATGGTTTGGTATTTCGGTGACGTACCTCCGCTTCTACAAGGGCATGCAGGTGCAAGGCATCGACCGCAAGACGCTTCCTTACTACACAAATCTCCAGCCATACGCAGCGTGGTGGGGAGTAGTTGCAACGATCACCATATGTTTCGTACGTCGACCTTTCATATCCGCTAATATTGTTTAGACTGACTATTCCTCCACTCTCTAGTTCAGCGGATTCAGCGTCTTCCTCAAAGGAGGTTGGAATACTGCAACTTTCATAACCAACTACATCCTTCTCATTACCTGGCCAATCATGTACTTTGGCGCTCGTTTCTACTATGGCTCTAAGCCCGTTGCTGCAGAGGACATGGATTTCACGAGCGATATAGCTGAAATTCTGGCGGACACGTATGATGAACCCCCGCCAAGGAACAAGATGGAAGCATTCTGGCAATGGCTGGTAAGCATAGCTACTCCATTTTGCAATTTCTGACATCACTAACGTCACCTCACTTGCAGATGTAATTATACCTGCAATAATACCTAAAGTCCATTGATTATATCACTATTTTGTAAGCCCTCATGACCAATTGCCCGACATACCTGGTTGTTTGTCGTATGTCACTGCCAACTCTACCAATATGATAATATCTAGTCAACTTGATTCATTGTCTTGCTGACCAAAATGTGACCTTGTCCTTACTTTTAGACAAAAGCACAGCCTGTATCTAGCAGAGAAATGAGGTTTTTTTTTATCGTCCATGAAACCAGTTTCTATTTGCATACTATCGTTCACACCTACGATTAGTAGAGTATTTCACAATTCTATCTGTTATTTCAACACTTGATTGAAATTGGGATCTGAAATTTGAAACGCTCCATTGCATCGCGGCGGAATGAGTTTCGGGACTTATATTGATTTCATGTATTCTACCTGGCGATACGAGAGTTAAAAGCGTAATGAGTGAAGTACAGTGGGAAGATAATGTTGAGGACGGAAACCGAATGCAACATGCAGGAAACTTAATGACAGTATATATACGTATCAGAGTGCCCATCCAGCGAGCTAGAAATGAATGCACAGAGGTTGGGCACTAGGTTTTAGGCGCGATGGTAATCTTAAGCGTCTATGCTTTTGCAGAAGGTATATGCAGGTTAATGGCTAAGATATACCGTCAGCCAAAATAGGACCCTGGGTGTGTAGTTGTATTTACCTCTAAACCAGTTCAAAGCATCAGAAGGTGATGGAGCATCGAAATATAGGATAGCCTTGTTGTCAACCAGGCGCAAAACTAGGGTCGATGTTAAAATAGACAAAACTTCTCCATTTCAGATCAACTTACCAGTTCCATGGACGATGCTTGCCGGCTGGGGTAAAGTCTGCATCCGCAGCACCGCCCACAGGTCAACCGCAGACATCGGATCCTTCCCGTCGCTAGGATCCCTGCAGAGAACAAGAAGGTCGTTACACAGTATTCCAACGAGTGGCCGGGGGTTCAGCTCTGGCGCTAGGCAATCAACTTGAACAGCAGAGGCATCCCCCTGAGCATTGAACGTCTCAAAAGAAACGACCGTCTTTCGCACCACCCTAGTGAGCAGTAGAGGTCCATCCATAATGAGCCGTCTGACGGAAGCGTCAGAGGATTGTAAGCTGGTGCCTGCGTCCACAACTCACCGATGTGGTTGCACCAGAGGGCTAGGGAATTTGCCTCGTATTCTTGACTGCCATTGAACGAGTTTTCGTCGGGATTCAGACTCTCGTTTGCCTTCATTCATGTTATTTGCCAACGAAGATATTTCTGCCAGAGCTCGGTCCAGCGAGTCATCTAAAAAGGTATAAGATGGTGGAGTGCTCCGCAAAAGCTCTTCCAACTTGACAGATGATTAGTTAATCGTGTCATATACAGACCAGTGCGAATACTTACTAGCAGGCGGTACCGTGGTATTCGTTGAACTGGTAAAAGCAAATAGCCTTCCATATTGAGTTGTGAATGGCGAGGATTCAAGCGGCAACGTTTCAAAAAGTGCTTTATTCGTTTCCGTTGTCCAGACGTTAAATGTGCTGTATGACTCGGAGAAGATGGATCAGGCACCACGACTTTCTCTGAAGGAGAGGAGATAGCAAGACCAAGCCCAACAAGTTGAGCAGTGCTGGAGGAGGGTGTTATGGTAGAGCCTGGGCTAATGTTTCCTGCGACAGGTCTATCTGTCGACCAAAATCTGATGCGCTGGACAGAATTGTCAAAGTTGCTGCGCATACTCTGTGAGCAAAGAGCAGAGCATGAAATATTCATGTACTCACTTGATATATGTCGAGTACATCCTCATGAAAGCAGCATATCTCAAGAAACATCCAGCCACAGCTGTCGCTACCTCCACGGACAACTGACCGTCAGGATCAAACTCTTCAATTCCAGGAGGCTTTTGTAGCAGCGGAGCCGCTGCTTTTTCCAGCGACGGAAGGAAGCTTTCCTTGTGGAACGAAAAGAGCGCTTCAATGCCACTGAAAACGATCTTCCTCTCTGCTGAGGGGATGGTCATTTCCTTGCTAGAACCAACACCACTGATCAGGTTGACAGGAGCAGCACTAGGCTTGATGTATATGTCGACAAGTTCTTGGAGGCCTTTCACGTACGTCTTCTCCGTCCTATAATTACAGTTAACAACATCCACCACAGTCAACAATCAAGAACTCTTACTCGACAATCTCTCGAACCACAAGTGCACGCCTGCTCTTATCATCCTTGTACTTTCGCTCATCTTGAGAACAGTCCGAGGCAGCAACGCTGACTGTCTGTGAAGCCGTCCCACTGCGCAAACCGGACATGGTATCAGGAGACCGTAGCTGCGCAGACATGGATCCTGCTCGAGAAATCGTCGACATTGCGGACGTATCGGAATTTGTCCTCTCAATGATCGTCGGCCTGCGCGAGCGCATTCCGCTCGACAAATTCTCTTCCCCTCCAGAATACACGCTGACGGTATTACCACCCTGAGACAGGCCGAGATCATTCATATCCTTCAAGTACGCCATAACAGAGCGTAAAGCCCGCGTGTATGCCTCTCGGGTTCTTTCCTCCTCTCTTCGAGTAGCAAAGTCGACGCTATCTGAATCTGGAACTGGACCTGACGAGATACTGGATCCGGGCTCATCCGCGTCATTACCGCCTGATAGACGTTCCAGAAAGGGTACAGGTGATGATGAAGGAATAGTCGCTGTATCATCGACCGGTAAGAAACTCCTTCTTCTGGATGACCGCGGAACAGGAGAAGATGATGGAATAAGGAAATTGCCAGGAATAGCAGGCGGCGGAATAGGGGAAGCCTTTTCGGAGGTTGGAGTCTCATTCTCAGTCTTATCCTCTAGCTCTGGTGGGGAAAAAATGACAGGAGGGGCACCGCCCGTGAATGGCCCAAAAACTTCCGTAGTAGAGAAGCGAAGGTCAATCTGAGGCGACGTGCTTGAGTGCGGCGTCGTAGGATTTGAGGCAAATACAATCCCCGACTCGGGCTGAGACGTGCGGTTGTGCGTGGTGGTCGGACGATATGGAGAAGCAGGAGAGTCGGGTCCAGGTCGCATCTTCCCCATCGACATTTTCTTCAAGAAACCCCATCGCCCGCTCTTTTCTCTGTCCTTGGAGTGAGATTGGGACTGCCTTGCAAGGCTATTCCTCTCCCCATAACCTGGTGAAGATCGAGGCGGATCACGTGCCAACTTTCGACGCGGAGAAGTCGCCGGTGAGATAGTTTCGACGGCAGATATACGTGAGGACTCAGGAGCTGTGGGCTCTAGAGTGCCTGAAGGCGGATCGAACAGTGCCTGAGGTAAGGATGGCCGCGGATTACGCGTGACGGTAGAAGATGACGAAGAAACGCCGAGACTGGCGTATCGTTTGGGTACACTCAGGCGATCGGATTCCGGTGAGGCACCCACCACGGTAAGCAAATTCAAGCTGGACGCTGAGGTCGAATAATTCGGGAGCGCTGGGAGGGCAGGGGTGACGGTGGGTGAGTCCTGCGGAGAAATTTGAGAATCACGTTGATCGAAAGATGAACGTAGTTCCCCCGCGCTCTTCATTCTCCGCAGATCGTGATCTGTGTAGTAACCCGAGTCTTCCACGTGCTTCGACATCCCGAGTCCATCAGCCACTTCAGTTCTGGGGCGCGACTTTGAACTGAAAAATGATCCATTTGGAGCAGTCTTGGTGCGTATTAAACCCCGCGGAGCAGCCTTCGGGAGGGGTAGCGTTGACGGAGAGGTTACGGAACGACCAAGAAATGGAGCACGGGCTGGCGTAATAGTGTCGTCATCAAATTGAGAGACTGATGGCCCCTCCGGACCCGCACTAGTAGGCTCCGACTCCGTGTCTGTCTCTGGCCCCACAGACAAATCAACGAGGCTGGCGGGGGAAGGGGGGATAATGGATGTCGAGGGGGGATAAAGTGGTGGCACCGAAGTTTTAGCGAGGAGTGGCTCGACCAAAGCTTGCCAAGGTCCCTGAAACGGGTTGCCATCAAGATAAAGCTCCTGCAATGAAGGCAAGAGGCACAGCCAGCTGGGTAGGGAATGCATTTTGTTCCTCCGAACGCTAAGGGTGTGAAGCTTATCGAGCACGCATAATGAATCGGGAAGGCTACCAATACCAGTAGAATCCGCGATGAGCACACGCAGGGACGTGAGATTAGTCAAGAACGCGGGCAAGACTCGAAGAGGATTGGACGCGACATTGAGCTCTTCTAGGTTCTCACATGAAGCAAGGGCAATAGGAACCGCATTCAAGAAGTTGGCGGAAATGTCGAGCGCGAGTAGGGTATTGCATATTTGCGGTAGGACGCCCAGCAGGAAAGTCGGTACCGTACCGGGCGTGCTAGACGATCCCAGAAGTAGATGCGTAGTTCCTGATGAAGGTGGTGTCATGAGTTGGATAAATGCCTGGAGTGAATAACACCCGCACTCACCTGGCTCAACACGTAGCTGGACAACTGGGATGCCTTCGCCTGTAACAATGAGGCCGCGGCCTTCTTCAGCTACCACTACCGCAGATGTCCTTTCCTCCTCCTTGTCGTCAATCTCATCATCTTCCTCACCGAGGTCGTCAGTTTCTTCGTCACTTGTCAAACCAACTTCATCTCTCTCATCTACTGTTTGCCAACCCATGTCGAAGCTAGGGTTTTCTCGAAGACGTGGCATGCCGTTTTCATGCATGCTGTTAGTGTTATTGTTATTTTGCCCGATGGAAGATGACCTGGATCGAATACTCGCTGAGTATTCTGACCACCTGGTTTGGTCTATTGGAGTCCTTCCTGCAGATGAAGGCGTAACGGTCTTGGTCTGCAAGATCTGGTCCACGTCATCAGATGAAATTCCCACTGCGACACCAATCTCGTCGTCCTCTCCTGTAGCAACGTGAATATGGCCATAGTCACTTGATGTCAGTGCACTTCCGGAGCTAGTGTATGCAGACGAACGTGTGGATGCGGAAGAGGAACCTTCGGAAGAGAGAGCCGGCAGGGTGGAAGAGAGCCTATCAGACATGCGAGAATATTGGGAACGTTGGGGATATGGGTCTGGGAACTGAGAAGGATCTGGGAGCGGTGGCACCTTGGGGGGTCGTGCAAATGAATGTGTTGGAGATGAATCTAAACGAAAAGAAGATTCGCCCTCGGAGACCGACCGCACAAGAGGTGTTTGTAGAAACGAATGGTCTGGTACGAGGGGAATGCCAGCAGATGGAGACTCGTCCAGACTTGAAGTATCCGCAGCAAGTCTCATATTGGTTAAATTCTGAGTACCGTAATGTTGGGAACAGGTCCCAGATTCACCAGGTACAGATGGCGTCGGGGAGCGTGAGCGGGATCCGGGGTGGTGATTGGGAGAAAGTGAGCTGGAAGGCGGTAAGGCGGTTGATGGATGGTCTAGATTTTGAAAATGGTGAGCAAAAAAAAGGTCGGGTAATGAACGTCGAAAACAAGGAAAGAATTATTGTGGTAAGCGCCGAGGAAGCACTCATTAAGTTAAGTGCATGATACGCTAAATTGAAACACTACATTGAATGATATAACTCACCAGGTCCCATCTCTGAGTGTATCCAACTAGTTGAACTTGATGGGGCATGATTATGAATTGGTGGCATTGGTAGTGGTTTTTCGTATAATGAAGTATAACCAGCTGGCCTGAGTACGTTGGGATGGTCGTTCCTGATAAGAAGCTTGTCAACAGAACAAGAGAGTGTGATGAAAGTTTGACTTTACATGAGTGCTCTGATGGTTACTTGCTCGTCCATGGGTGAGATGAGAGTGCTTCAAGAAACGTTCCTTGCCATTATGTATACTACAGTGCTCACTTCTCATGTTGTTACATAAAACACGTTTTCTTTCCCATAAATTAAGCAAAAAAAAAAAAGTTACTGTATAACCCAGTGCGATGCATTCATCATATCTCCATCACCGCGACATGGTTACATCACACAGCTGTTCAAGGGTGAAAGCTCTCCGAATCTAATTTTCTAGATTTCACACGTCAGCTCATGGTTATTCAATTATGCTGGAGCCAGTCCTAGTGACTTGTATCTCCGACATCAAATGGGTACAGCTGTCTACTCTCCACTCCTCGTCAATCCAACGTAACGAGGGCCAATATTGACAGTCGTTACACACCTTGGGCTTCATGAGTAACACTCACTTTTTCCATTTACAGGTACAACAGGGCATACAGTACCGTAGTCATCGCCATGTGTACGGGGAGGGCTTTCCCTCGAGTCAAAAAAAAACTTCCAGATGCTTATTCTTCAGCAGTGCAGGGTAACGGAGATAAATTGCCTTCAAAAATCGTACAAATCAGGACGCTCAGAACGGAACGCCACCTTTTTCTTTGGCTTCTTTGGCTTTGCAGGAACAAGGGAGCCGCCAGCATCGGGTATAGCCCGACCCGTAGGAGTATCGGACACTACCTCTTTGGAACGTTCGAATTCAACCTCCACTGTCGCAAGTGAACCCTTTCTGCCTTCAGTCGCCAGAACAGCAGCGGGCATCGTTTCATGCACCATGTTGCCATCCAGTGCCATAGCATTCGAGGAAGGTGTCGTTCGCCGCTCAGTCACACCACCTTCCAAGTCCAGGTGTATGGTCTCAAAGATAAGACGTTTGCGCATACACTTGAAAGCAAGGTTATTTTCTCCACTTCCGCCCATCGACCCTGCAGCCGATGACAACCCGCGGAGAGTGGAATATTTATCACTGGCTGGGAGAATAGTATGGGGGGCCGGAAGCGTCAGAATTTGAACGATGCCGTGATGGGAAGGGAAAAGAGAAGATAGTGATGGGTTAGCTGGGCACATGACCGTCGTCACATCAGAAAATCTATGTTAGGCACACGTATCAATACTCACCACCAAATGCCGACATCGAGATTGCTGCATCTGTTAGCCACCCCACTTTTTGAACCCACCCCGGTCCTCCCCATGTATCCGTACACATATGAGGAGCGAGAGATAGTGAGGCGCAAGCATTTGGATGTCGATGCAGAAGCCTTCGAAGCGAGTGCAGCAAGGTCAACACAGTCTATCATTGCATCAGCGACGATCTCCTCGGGCTTGCAGGTGGCTGTATCTCACTGGTGGTTGCATGTCGCCCCAGTGGGGCGATCCTAAAGCAGGGATACATATTCGAACAGCGTGTGCATCTGTGCCGTTCGACAGTAGCTCCTCGATCTGTTCGATTACTCCCGTACCATCCTCAAATATATCAACATCAATCGGAATCAGTTGGGCGGATTGTCGTGCAGCATCAAGGGCTGTAGCGGGGATCCTGCAAGTCAAATCAAATGACATGCAGAGATCGTCATTAAGACTATAATTGGTTGAACACCTCAGTATCATCCGGTGTGAGTAGAGGACTTACATACGAGTTAGACGAAACTGTTGTCTGGAACTTCTTCATCTGCTCATAACGCCAGGCAATCTTGATCTTATCATCATGCTGACTCGCCTTCTCATCGTCCGCATCCTCAGCTGTACTGGCTTGTGCAGGCGTCGATGGAGTATTCCCGGCCATCCAAATGCCCTCCCTTGCAAATCTCAGGGGTTCGTCATGGATGATGCAGACTTTCTGACCAGAGGCAAGACCTTGGGCTACGAAGTACTTCTGCACCAGTTCTCCGTATGCCGAGTGATGATCAGGAGCAAGGACAGCGAGAGAGCAAGACAAAGGTAGTCCCCCACCGAGAATATCATCAAGTGAAGGTATCCCAGTTGAAGTTATTACGGTAGAAGTAGAAACCGGGGAAAGACGAGTGCCTTGGGGTAGGTTAGCGCGACCTGACAGTGTTTTACGTTTGAAAGAAGACATCATAAGCGTCCTGCAGTAGATCTTCCCTGCATGAAGAGGCTACTCAATTTCAAATTGTATGCTTACCGATGTAAAAATATTTACATAAATATTTTTGACATGTTTCGCTTCAATGATACCCCCATCATGGTTGCACCTTGCAGAACCAGCCATCAAGAAAGTCGGTCTTACTTGTCTACATGTTCGTATCCAACAACCAGTTCCACGGACATTCATTGACGTTCTCCAGCTCATTAACTTCGGTTTTGCCTTTCACCTTTTCAAGGAAAATGTCGCCGGCCTATGCTTCGTTCGTGAATCTAACCACCCATCATCGACCGTTCTGATAAAACATAGATGGCTGGTCCTTCTATGCTTCCAACGCTCGACAATAGTGGCGAACTGGTCCTCGAAAGCATTCTCCCCCATCGGTTATTTCCTAATCAACTTGGAAGAGGGGAGCTTATAACCTTGACATCACCCGTTGATCCTTCTCGCATTATTTGCAAAAGGGTAATTGGCCTTCCGGGCGATGTAGTTTGCGTCGATCCAACTGGGCTCAAAGCTCATTCGACCGAGCATGTTCTCGTTCCCAAAGGGCACATTTGGGTTGCTGGTGACAACGCCGCCTGGTCAAAAGACTCGCGCGATTATGGTCCTGTGTCTATGGCCTTAGTAAGAGGCAGAATCGCTGCCAGGGTAAGTGCACAAATTTCTCATGCAACAGATTCCATGACGGCGAGACTTGCTTTACATAGATTTACCCGCTCAACCGGTTCACCGTCTTCTCTAAGAACGCAACTTACATCGACCATTGACACACGGGATAACAGTCTAGAATAGACAGGAATTATACACTGACGACGTGCTTTCTAATACAATGTGGCATACTGCGATTTGAGGGAATTCAAGATCAATACTATCGAGCAAAGTTCATGGAGTAACCGCCTTGACCATTTGGTTCAAACTTGAAGTTGTCAGTGGACAATCCGAAATTGCCTGACAGTTTCACCGTCAGGCTTATCAGTTTGCAGAGGAAAATAACGACATACCCAGTATGCTATTGCCGAGGTTCTTCAGTTTGCCCGTCATCTCGGCCATTTCTTTCTTCTGAGCCGCTTGCTGGCGAGGTTCAAGAAGCTGCAGGCTCCGCTTGGTCTGTGCCACCTGAGGAGACGTAGGGGGTAGCAATTCCAGGAGTGACTTGTAATCTAGATGATTTTGCTTAAGATACGTTAAGGTGCCCTTGAGCAACAAAGCATACCTTCTTGTGCTTGTGTTAAAGACGACCATGTGTCGAGATGTTCGTTAGAAGCCGCTCGCCGCTGCAGGGCCTTGATATAGTGAGGGTCATCGAGTAATGCTGCAGCGAAACATGTATGGATATTCTTTCTGTTTTTGCAGACGACTTACATTGGGTGCATGATTCAACTGCACCGCTGTAATCGCTCTGATCGATTACAGTGAGATCTTTGAAACATCAAGGATTGATTTGCATACAAGTTTTACCAGACATGCACCAATGTTGGCGTTCAACACGGCTCGAGCCTTGGCACATTCTGCCTCGAGCTCCGAGGGGATGCTGGCTGGCTCTGGCCCCTCCTCTCGCGTTGGCACCTCGCCTGAACTCGCCGATCGGGCACCACCGTGATCTGACGTATCATCCTGTGAGTTATCTGGGGAAGGAGGCTGCGGCTTTCGTCTGGGTAGTCGACTCAGAGCAGTTCTGTATGACACGAGAGCTTCATTCCATCTACTGGCTCGGAACGACTCATTGCCCTCCTGCTTCAATTCATCTGCCTCGGTAATGTTTTTCTGCCGTTCAAATTGATCAGATAATCGACACTCGACCCTGAATTTGATGCTCACCTTGATTTCGTGTTCATTGACGGACTTGTATGGGGTGGACGCGTCGGAAGGTAAATGTTGGTCATCCGCCATTACGATGAATGAATTTGGTTTGGATCCAAGTTGCCAACTTGGAACTTATGAGTATTACACGCTATGTTTACTATGTTCCTCACGATATTTGGTACGGAGTGAACGGCTGGTCAGAAGTGTGTTATTTCATGTGGCTGATGCCACATTGTAAATCGTGCCGTTTAAAATTTGATGCAGAGGACCTATTAGACCAACTGGTAGCCAATGACAAATCATTACATAGAGCAATGAGAGCCGAACAAGGACGTGTTCTACGGCGAACAAATCAGATACATCAACCCTTCCTTGTTACACAGCTGAAAAAAAACGCTGACAATGAGTCTCGCACAGTGGCATCGAATGACGCAGCGATGATTATTCATGTATCGCGGCTGTAATGACGCCGGTTCACAAGTCAATTTTGAACAGGTGGTCGCAGGTATAAAGGTCAGCACTTTCACGCCCCTTTCTTTCGGCAAATTATCAAACTTACTCTTCTATCATGCCCAGCATCAGCGATTCAAAGTGCATCCTCGTCGTTGGATCCACTGCAGGAATAGGTCGGGCCCTTGCCCTTGCAATCTTGGACCTCCCTTCTCAGCCAACTGTCATTGTCTGCGGTCGCCGAAAGGAAAGGCTCGACGAACTGGTTGCCTCCCACAATGCCACCGGACGACTCAAGAGTGTTACTCTTGACGTGCTTTCAGAACGCAACGCTCTCAAGTCTTCTATCGAAGATATCGTCAACACTTACCCAGACGTATGTACCCGTAGCACTGTCCCCTGTAAACCAGCTGACCGGCTTTTTAGCTTGACGCTGTTCTTTTCTCGAGTGGCATTCAACGTGCTTTCGACTTCACGAGGCCAGATACCATTGATCTCGACTGTAGGTCTCTCCCACTGTGCACCTATGATATAATAATTTCGGTCAGCTCTCGAGTGTGAACTTGCCACCAATTACACCTCAATTGTCAGGATGATCACTTTCTTCCTCCCTCATCTTATCAAGCTTGGGGTATGAGCATTTTTTATTCTTTTCTCGTTTATCTGACCCTCGTGCAGGAGCAAGGCCGTCCGACATTCTTGTACACAGTTTCCTCAGGACTTTCCATTGTTCCCGCCACTGGAATCGCTAACTACTGCGCGACAAAATCTGCTGTCCACAGCTTGAGTATCTCACTCGCTATTCAGCTTAAGGAGAAGAATGTTCACGTGGTCGAGATTATTCCTCCGTGAGTGACACTATCTGTTCCGTTGTCGTCGGTCTCATTGCCGCTTAAAGACTCGTCGAGTCGGAATTGCATGACTGTGAGTTCCCTTCCAGTTTTCCGTATCTACTGTCTCTTGACCTGCGCGTTAGTCGAAGGCACAACGCAACGTCTATCCAATTTCTGGCTTTCGCTCGAAGAATACACGAAGGTGACGATGGAGGGCCTTGTTCGAGGTGACCCATACGTTCCAGCGGGGATGGTCATCGAACAGCACAAACAGTTTGAGGAAGGAAAGTTGGAGGCTGCAACGAAGATGCATGGGCGTTTCAAGGCAATGACTCAGACATAAAGCACATATTGGAACGTCTGGAACGTAGGTTTCCTCTGCAATCAGGCTCAGAGTGTATAGTGATTGCCGTTCAGGTTCTTCTCTCAAAAAGAATTCTCTTGAATTTGAGAGTGCTGCACTGCTGGAATATAATGCGAAAATCTGAGTCCCAATTGGAAAAACTAGGTTGCATATAGTCGAAGTAGTCAGGGACGTGTAAACCAGTCACTACAAATCCTCTGGATGCCTGATGAACAGTATTGCCTACTCGATGTAGCGTTCGTCATTTGACGCATCTCAAGTAAAGATATGTGTAGATGCCAAGATACTCAGTCCAAACGGTTCAGCGAAAACTGCTCCGTCTTCTGGAGCAGCTCGCTCATGTCTGGAACTGGTACAGGGACACCAGCGGATACGGGGTGGATTATCTCCTGCTCGTCGCCACCAACCACTCTCATCGTAAACCCATTCGGTACGTTCGGCAATCGCACCGAGCCCAAGTTTCTCTGTCCAGGACGCTGGAATGGATTAAATGCGATGGGGTATTCTCTGGGCCGCGTAAGATTGTAAATCTCCGGGCCAATCATGCCTGCTGAGTGTAAGCGAGGGAGGGCATGAGCAATGATCTGGGGAATTGCATCTCTTTGAAGTTCGGCGGATTGTTCTGCGTATTCGGAGACGGCAAAAGGCGTATTATCAGTGTGACAGCACAAGATGACGAACTGCCACGCTGGGTAACTGGTGAGCCCAGCATTCAGACCGACGATAGCGTCTGGTTTGCTTCCTAGGAGCAAAGGGAGCCGCGGGTCCCAATTTTCATGATCTCCATGGAGAAAAAGGGACAGAGTGCTGGCTCCGCAAGATGCAGGGCTGGTGTAGGTGTAGACTGGCTCGTTCTGTTTCGCCTTCATAGCGATGCTATTCTTCTTTGCCTTACTAACAATAGAGTGGACTGCGATGCCGAAGAAAGTCATCTTGATATCTGTGTGAGGAAGCAGCAACGCTAGTTCAGAGAATCTAGCACGATGATGATAATCAGCATGGAAAAGATTAACCGCTGACAGTCCCCACATACAGGGGAAGCATATTCAATTCAACTTCAGCGCCGATATAATGTACGTTGAGCGCCTGACGGCTCTCTGAAGAACTTCTTTTGGGCCCTGCGACCTGGAGCACGTTCACCAAAAGCTGGTATACGGTGAGAGGGTAATGCAACAACAAGGCTGCCGGTGATTCCTTGGGGATATTTCGCCACTTGTACCATGAATCCCAGTCCACGATATCCACGTTGGAAGCAAGCTCAGGCTCCGTGCCAAGCTCAAAAACCAATCGGGGGATTAAACGCTTCTCCAGTTTCCAGCCAGTCTCATCCGTCAATAGTTTATTTGAAAGCAGCATATAGCCGTGTTCAAATCCCTTTGTATCGTCGACGCGAAGCGCTCCAGATGGGCCGGAAGTATTACTTGGCTGCTGAAGGTGTGGGTTGGAGCCTCCGGGAATGCTCCAGTAGCCGAAACCCTCTGCACCCAAGACATTGTGATAGGCACGTACGATGGGTTCGGCAAAGGTGCCATCCGTCTCGATGCGACCCCAGGGAAATTGCTTCAGAAGGGCTTGCACTTGCGGGACCTTCTCCATATGTACCTGAGATGGAATTCGTCAGACAATACGAATAAACGGTACTTTGGGAAAGAACAGGTAAGCACTGATCATTCGTACCTTATTCTTTGCACAGAAGAATTTGTGACCTTGGGCTCCAAACCTCCCTGCCTTCCAGTTTGCGGTATGGCACTGAAAAGTCGAAGATAAGCGAGTGCCTAGATATTAATGGAGATGTAAATTGACATTCTTCGAGCAGAATACAGCGGATCTACAACCCGAGCAGATCAAGGGCTAATGACTCGAAGTCAATCACCGGCTAAAGCGTAACTATTTGAACGTACTTTACGACCCATGATAGGTATGTCGCAATTATAGCAGGTCGGTACTATCCCAAAGTCCAGTTTACTTGGGTCCCCTCCTGGACGCTGCTCGCTCCGGAGCTGTTCTGCCCCTTTGTATGTCATGCGAGTGATGTCTGCAGCAGTAGGCATGGGTATTTTGTTGGGCATCTTGTATGCAAGGGTCAGAGGATGGAATGGAGGGATCGTGGATGTAAATTATAGCTTTCAAAGTTCATGAGGTAGCCACGAGGCCCATGCGGCAAATTCAATCGATAATCGATTCTCCCTGCAGCGCTTGACCAAAACCGCGTTGATCATTGACAATTCCGGTGCATTGCGAACTTTTCAGCACATGTGCATGATCCTGCATTTTACTGAGCGGTTGCATACAAAAGGCAACGTGAGATCTGACTGCTTCAGACAGAATCACCAGCAGGTCACTGCACCTGAAGCTGAAGGCTTGAACCGAAATATCAACTGTACGTAAGTGGAGCATCAGGGCTAGTACCGTGAACACGTGACTTGCGGCTAGGCTCATCGGCATCATACCTCCATCATCGTTGTCGTCGTATTTAACAAGCAAAATTCTGATAAATGGATTACTGTAATACACCATCCAACTCATTAACGTTTTACTTCCATCTTTTCAAGAGAAATGGCACTGGTTCATGCTTCGTTTGTGAATCCAAGTAATGCTACGCTATGTGCAACTGCATTTTCAGTGCACGAATTTTCTAACGGCTTGTTCACGACTGTTTTCATCAATATTACTGTTACTACATGCCACTACCCTGCAGTTCTAGCACTTCGACATACAACAATCGCTTGAGCTGCAATATCGAAGAAACATTCCCTGCCAGCTTCCATTGTCCCCAGACTTTCGTGTAGCATCTCCTCCCCTCAAATCAGTGGTAGTCTGACCTCAACAAGTTGTGCTTGATGCAGTTGATTTCCTGGCGTTACAGACGGAGCTGCTTGCGGAAGCGCTAGGCCCATTCTGCGAGTGAGTTGTTTCCTTGAAGCTCTTCTCTGCGACAGCGCGAGTTTGCTGTGAATGAGCAAGCCGTTGTTGGAATATTCTGACCCTATCACAAATTTTTCGGTGGGTTATTACGAGGTGCGTAGCTTTTCGCAGGCGCATGGAAGCTGAAGCGCTGATCGGTTTCTCTTTGCTGTACAGCATCGCTTTTTCGAGATACTATTCTCGACACTTCGAAGGCATGGTAAGTTCGGTCCCCCTTGCATGAAGCTTATACAAGCATCAGACTGTTGGCAGAAGCATGGGCACATGGGGTGATATAAGTGTCAGCCTATGCATATTGCACTCGGGAACAGAAAATCGAGAATACGCGTCCCCTGAGTGGCAATGCAATTCTGATCCCTCGTATAAATGCATCATTCCCTGTCACAGCAAGTGGCTGTGATGACAACAGATTACAGATCATGATCACGTAGTTATAAAGGTTAGCGCATTCATCTCCTTCTCCAACTACTATTAGCCTAATACCACAAAACTTGCTCCTCCATCATGCCTAGCATCAGCGATTGTAAGTGTGTCCTTGTCATTGGATCCACGTCAGGGATAGGTCGTTCCCTTGCCCTTGCAATCTTGGACCTCCCTTCTCAGCCAACCGTCATTGTCTGTGGGCGCCGCAAGGAAAGGCTCGACGAACTGGTTGCCTCCCACAATGCCACCGGACGACTCAAGAGTGTTACTCTTGACGTGCTTTCAGAACGCAACGCTCTCAAGTCTTCCATCGAAGATATCGTCAACACTTACCCAGACGTATGTACCCGTAGCACTGTCCCCTGTAAACCAGCTGACCGGCTTTTTAGCTTGACGCTGTTCTTTTCTCGAGTGGCATTCAACGTGCTTTCGACTTCACGAGGCCAGATACCATTGATCTCGACTGTAGGTCTCTCCCACTGTGCACCTATGACATACTAATTTCGGTCAGCTCTCGAGTGTGAACTTGCCACCAATTATACTTCAATTGTCAGAATGATCACTTTCTTCCTCCCTCATCTTATCAAGCTTGGAGTAAGAGCATTTTTTTAATTTTTCTTTCATCCCTGACCCTTGTGCAGGAGCAAGGCCGTCCGACATTCTTGTACCCAGTTTCCTCAGGACTGTCCATCTATCCCGCCGCCGGAGTCCCTGACTACTGCGCAACAAAATCTGCCCTCCACAGTTTGAGTATCTCACTAGCTGTTCAGCTCAAGAAGAAGAATGTTCACGTGGTCGAGATTATTCCTCCGTGAGTTACTTCATTTGTTTCATTGTTATCGAACTCATTGTCGCGAAGACTCGTCGAGTCGGAGCTGCACGGCTGTGAGTTCCCTTCAATTCTTTTTCGTCTCTACTGTCTCTTGACCTGTGCATTAGTCCAAGGTGCAACGCAAGGACTGAGTCGTTTCTGGCTTACGCTTGAAGAATACACGAAAGAGACAATGGAGGGCCTTGTTCGAGGCGACCCGTATGTTCCAGCGGGGACTGCTGTTGAACGGTACAAAAAGTTCGAGGGTGGGAAGCTGGAGGCTGCAGCGAGGTTATATGGGCAATCCTGATTCAGACAAAGAGAACACAAATATTATTGTTGTAACGTGTTCCTGGCCATTTCGCTACTGGGAGTAAGTTCAAAAAAATTAAACACAGTATCTTGGGAAATTACGTTGCGTCGTGCATAGTCTATGAATACTATTTAAGTACTAAGTAGCAGACGAAGTTAATATAAGCTTTGCCAATATACCTGATACATGTGACTGAATTGGCATGTACTGGAGCGCGCCGTGTCCATTGCCATTCTCGATTTTCCGCTCTGAAACCTCGTGTGTGCAATGCCAATTAAACATACGGTCGCTTCACATGCAGCTTGCAGGAGAATAAAAGCGACGAAGGCCGCCTAGGACCTAGGTTGATGAGCGTCGACATGATGGTGGTATTGCAGGAATTATCAATCATTGGTCGAGATCGTTATAAAAGATACCTCAGTGTAAGACTCTGACAGGTGACAATAATATGTCACTAATTCAGTGTTCCAAACTTGCTAGAGACTTCCGGAGTGTGTTTGTCCTTTCTTTTATAGTTCAGGGCCCTGGGCCTAGCGGACTGCTAGAATCGTTATCATTGTAAAACTGTCCATACCACATGATTCGACGTGCCAGTGGCAGTATGTGCGTTATGCCGAGCATGCATATATAGTCCAGTCGCTGACCCGTTCTGGCTAAGCCTTCTCCTCGAGTCACGCGTTTCACGACGCGTCAAGTCACATGATCGTAAAATCTCATTTTAAAATTAAAGTTCGGAGTGACTCCGATCGCGAGTCACTTTGACTCTGCTTGATCTAGTTATTAAATATTCGTCGGTTAGAACAAACTAGTGGTGCACACCTCGATCAATCATGTCTACCCAACGCCTCTGGCTTCGTTGCGAAAAGAAGGAGTTCGAGCGTCGCTCAGCCCTTACGCCTACCACGGCGAAGAAGCTGATCGATGCTGGCTTCCAAATCAGCGTCGAACGTGATGAACAACGGATTTTCGATGACGTCGAGTTCGAAGCGTATGTGCGAATGATATAACCGTTATCGTCCGCTAAACACGCGTCGTAGTGTTGGTTGTACGTTAGTGGATAACAGCTCATGGCCCACGGCCCCTACAGATGCCCTCATCATCGGGTTGAAGGAACTTCCAGCATCTCAGGAACCCCTGCCTCACACACACATTCAGTTTGCTCACTGCTATAAGCGTCAAGCAGGATGGTCATCTGTACTGGCTCGCTTCTACAAGGGAGGAGGTACACTCTATGATCTGGAGTTCCTCACCGATGCTACGGGTCGGCGGGTTGCTGCTTTTGGATACCATGCTGGCTTTGCTGGTGCCGCCGCTGGCGCACTCGCTTTGGCTGCACGACGATCAGGAGAAAAGTTGGGCCGTTTAGAACCCTACGAGAATGAGACTGCCATGATCGAAGGTGTCAAAAACACACTCGGCGGCAGCGCCAAGGGCGTCAAAGCTCTCGTGATTGGTGCCCTCGGACGATGTGGACGCGGAGCTGTGGATCTTTTCCGCAAGATCGGTTTGTCTGAGTGAGTGATCGCACGAAGCCAGGCAGTATATGTCTTGACAAGTCTTCGTAGGGACGACATATTAAAGTGGGATATGGCTGAGACTGCCAAAGGTGGTCCATTCCAGGAAATCCTTGACGTGGATATCTTTGTAAATTGCATCTACCTGTCGTCTTTTATCCCACCTTTCTTGGACAAAGACCAAATTATCGCTGCCGGCCAAAATAGACGGCTGTCGGTAGTTGTGGATGTCAGTTGCGACACGACGAACCCATTCAACCCCATCCCAATTTACAGTATAAACACAACATTTTCCGAACCAACTGTTCCTGTTGATCTCGGGTGCGTAACTTTGGTACATTGCCTGAACCAGCTAATGTCTTGACTTGTGCACCAGACAAGATTTGCCGTTGTTGTCGGTGATCTCCATTGATCACCTACCAACGCTGTTGCCCCGCGAGGCTTCCGAACAATTCAGCAACGATTTGTTACCATCACTCTTGGAGCTTCCTCGACGAAAGACTACCAGGGTCTGGACTGATGCAGAGAAGCTGTTCCACGAGAAACAAAAAGAGGCAATTGCAGCGGAAGGCCTGTGATCGGTTGGGTTGAAAATTGGGATTCAGGCTGGTGAAACATGTCCTCGCCCGTGTTATTGTTGTAATATTAGTATCAGTAGGAGATACCACGCTCTGTAACAATGATTTAAGTGTTTGAAAGTAGTACCCGGGAAAATGCTTGGGCGGCCCGTGGAGTTATAGTAAGCCAGCTGGCATGATGGAAAGCGGTGCTATTAATATTATATGATCTGTTGGCAGGATACAGTGTTGTCGTTCTGTACAACCAGGTGAAATCTGGATGATAAGATAAACCAGGACCGAGCAATTCCTAGTGTGGCACGCCGCTTTATGTACTAACATATCTAGCGCTGCGACTCGCGAGCGTGGTGAAACTCCTCGTGTTTGCCACCTTTACCGCTCCTTTTATACGTCCACCCGACAAGCTTCCATTCTTTTCATTCTTTCATTCTTTTTACAGTTGGCGCCGGTCGCCCTCCCAAGCCATGTTATCCGCCATCGGTACATCCATCCCTCACATCCGCATTTCCCCTGCTTCGCCAGTCAAGGCATGTCCAGAGCCCTACTCCCCGTTTCTCTCCGCACGCAACACAGACAAGGATGATTGCGAGCACCGCCCTCAGTCGCCGAGCCCCCAGTATCACTTTCCAGCCATATCTCCCAGGCATTCGTCTCCTCTTCGTCCTGCAGACTGTCCTCCTCCAAGAGAACTTCATCGTGATCAGTTTGATCTGCTTCTCGAAGTGTCGCGTGACAAGAGAGCTGCGCTCGGTTCGAGAAAGGTCCCAGATCTGCGCAAGGAACTTGCCATCAAGAACCAGAGAAACAAACAACGTGAGTCAAATGGATCGGTATCATGAATGAGTTACGATCTCATTCCGTTATGCGCTTATTTACAGTCGAACGTCGTGCATCCTTCCTATCAAGAATCCAGGAACCTACGTTGTCTACTACAGGTTCTAAGATTTCTGTGGAGTTCCCTGGCGTTAATTATTGCACATTCCCATCTCTCGGCCTCAGCTCACCGTCTTTTAATTCATCTGCCGAGGAGCATGATGGTTGGATTAGAAACGGCCTCCGCGAGCGCCGCACCTGGCACGAACAGACGGATTGTCGTTTACCTATCAGCAAGCCCAAGGCAGACCTGAACTTGGGTAGACGCAAACTTCCATCGCTGGAAGAGATCATCGCCCGCGTTGGACCACCCCATCCTCCCCCACCGATGGCCAATGAGCCAATCTTTGCAACACCCCGTCTACCCATGTTCCTAAGGAGCGACAAAAACTCATCGTCTACACGGACTGTCTCGGACACGAAACCTAGTATCAACATCGGCAGATTACACATGCCTGTCAGGCGCCGTCAGAGCAGTGACTCTATTTCTCATATGCGGACAAGCGCCATGCCCAACTCTCCTTGTTACCCGAACATCGCGGTAGCCAGTCCTCGTGCTCGTGGTAATGCGATATGCGAGTTCACTGAGTCCAATATGCACGCCCTTGGCCGAGCCAACACTGCTCGTGAAATGATTACCACCATCAAACGTCGCACGTCCCCTCCTCTCGTATGCCTCGCAAACCATCAACCTAGGTCAAAGAGACACAGCGCTCCCGCGGAGATGCAACTAAGAGGACGCTCTGGCTTCGAGCATCCAATTATGTCACTGCCTGGGGCTTTTTGAACACATAGACATTTTGGACTTTATCTTGGTACTGCCGTGCAGTCATTTCCATGGACAGCTTATTGGACCTAGTCTTCTTAGTGTAAATACGCTGCCGCGTGTCTTGATGACACGGGGTTGCGTAACCTCTGGACACAAATCCGCTGCTTCTTTTACTTCTTGCCGCACCGTGTTGTACGATCGCAAACCCTGTCTGGTACACGTGCGCTCCTTCGACACCACTGCCTACGCTTACACACCATCATTTACGTGTTGCTATTAGTAGTTCTTACTAGTACGAGTACAACTTTCCCGAGGGAGTATATCCCCTTGGCTATGGGTATTATGCACACAAGGGCTGTCGGTACTTGATTACTTCCTTTTGTCCGTGGGACGCGTGACTGCGAACTACTTCCACGATTCCACCGTTCGCCACCGGTGTTCACGGGTATCAGAAATACTACTAGGTGGCGGGTATGAACTAGTGCTGCTGGCCGGTGGCAGTAGATCTGGAAGCGGTGATGGAGGCCGCCCACGCAATCGAGCAATGACGTCTACACGTCTGCCTTAGTAACGTCAACATTGAGACCATGGGCTGATGACTTATTGTCGCTTACTGTAGTCAAGTCTAACGTGTTCGTCCTGTAGTTCTTCATCCGAGTCTGCCAAGGGATCGGTAGAAGTGACGACCTGCCAAGCATCTAGTGGTGCCCATACACATCAATGTACACGAAACACTGCTTGTCACCCACGTTGCAGCATGCTTCTATGAGGTCCACGAGAGCTACTATAGTTAACTCTATGGTCTTCGCTAACTGTAGGGATATGAGAACGGAACACCCAGAAGCACTAAGGAAGAACATACCAGAACGGGTAATCTGGGGTGCACGGTCGGGGGGAAGATAGTGGATGTAAGGTTTGTCCCTGGTACCTTCTTGCTGTGATCTGGAGGGTCTTGAACGACCAGAAGTGGGCTCAGTCACTGATCAAATGGTTAACGGATAACTAAATCAGTGAATGACAAATAGTCGCACATTTAGATGCAGACGCAGCGGCCTTGACCTTTTTCTCTTTTTCGATAGAGTGGACGAGTCTTTGCAGAAAGAGGTTTCTTTGTGCTGACATCGACTTGCCCCATTCGATTTCATCAGGAGAGTCTATATTTTCCTGTGCCATCTCTGCTTCTGTGAGACGGCGCAGCCAAGGAACCTTGCCGGGATTTTGGCGGGAGTAGTCATCATCGTACGGATTTGGTTGATCAGGGCCCTCCAGATAGTGAAATACGAGCCATAGAAACGCGCGCGCGCGGTCAGCTGAAGCTATGTTGATGGGCAAAAAAAGATCCAGGAAGTTCAGGGGCGGATCGAAGTGAGTACTTGCAAGGGGCTGACAAGCAGTCAGTGCGAGGAGACTAGACACAAATAGAAACCTTACGCCCGCATGGTTTGCTAGAACGAATATTAAATTCACAACACTTGTAGATGGAAGTTCACGAGCCCTCTGGCGGTATGAAGATGAGCTGCTGCATGAAGAACCATGGTGATGAATTCGCGTACGCTCTTCTGCAAGATTTCTTCCGGAGTAGACGGAGGCATGTTCTTAAGCTCAGATGGGAGCAAGGCAGCCTTGAGACAGTTCTTGATCCGCGGGGCATCTTGGGCATTACCATCGGTCTTTTGAAGCGAGGGTACCGGATGATAAGTCCGCAAGGCTGTCTTCATTTCTGGAAAGACTGCCTTCGTTATGAGCACGTTTAAGGAACGAAGCGCGATGCAGACTTACATGCCATAGTGGTGTTGATGCGCCCCACGTTTGTCAGAAGAGAAATTTTGGCAAGTTCGACTGCAAAGGCAGGTGTTTCGGCCATCTTGTCTTTGAGGACTTTGGAACACTTGTGTGACATATACAGTGCATTGACGTAGAGATCGCAGAAGTGGACCTTGGGGTCCTCGCTGGGAGCTTGGGGGGTGAAAACTTTGTGCTTGTCATTGAATATATGGCCAAGGAGATCGAACTGAACGTCCTCTCGGGTGAGAGGTTCTGCGTCGTTGCGCTTTATGGGAAGAGTTTTACGACTTAGGTATCCCACGCTGAGGACATCAAGAAAGTTTTGAACAATGAGCTACGTCAGTGGAGTGGATGGAAACATACAGAGGAGGAGGTTCGGTTGACCAGTTAGTAGCAGGCTGGAGATGGTAGTCGGAAGTTGAAGCCATTGAAGGATATGGGAGCTGCTGAGGATGGATGGGCTACTTATGCAAGGAAACATGAGGCAGTAATCTTTCCTATTGATGATGACCATTTGTATTGCAGGTATGCTTAATTGACAGAATCTCACGTGTAGTGCCACGGGGCCAGGCTATGTCGACATGAGTGCCTGTACTGTCCTAGGTCAATCGCCAGCAAAATTAAACCATCGCAACAATGTTTGTTGGGTTGCGACGAATGAACCTAACTTATAGATGAGTCCTCTTGCCAACCAGCCAGCCGCTGGGACGAACATAAACATCGAGCTTCAATATGCCGATCGATCAACCTTCGCGGAATCAAACGTGAGAAATTATTTCCAAATTAAATCCTGATTTTTCCTGTAGCAAATTCATTTCACAGACTAGTTGTCTTGGTCTAACCACATAATGGACAACGTCAAGTTCGACGAGGCTACCCAAGTACGTCCCCACATTTAACACTTCCCATTGATTCTCAGGTAGTTTTTATAGAAAGAGCTTACCACGTTCTTAGAACGTGAACAAGCTCAAGCTCGCATCAACTCCACCGTGCATAACCTAACAAGCATGTGTTGGGACAAGTGAGCCTCCGTCTTGGCATTCGTGACCCTTCTCTTGATAAATTATTTGATGCAGATGTGTCACTGGCACTCCAGGGTCTCGCTTCGCCCGTGGGGAGGAGAGCTGTCTCTTGAATTGTGTGGATCGCTTCATGGATACCAGTTTATTCATCATCAAGACCATAGAGTCGCAACGCCCGCAACAATCATGAGCCGCAACTTGTATAGTACCATACTTACCGCTCGACTTCGTCCGCCTAATTGTTTACATCATCTCACCTCATCCAGCCCAGAACTTGTGAAGTATTACTACATCAAAGACTCCGAGAGACATCCAGAATTACAACATAGTACACAACAAACCGTCATAAAACAGCCTGCACCAACCTTGACCATAATACATATGCTGCCACTGGAACAAAACAACAGAAAGCAATCGGTATCTCCCGTTTACTCCCTAGTTCTAGTGGGATTTCGACAGTGCCGTGATGACCAGAGGGGAACCCATCTAAGCGATGGAACGTCGTGATAAATTCATCCTTGTCCATCCACAACTTCCTAAGCCATTCATCAAAGACAGTCTTCTCCTGTTCTGGGAAGTCCACTTCGATAGGTTTAGATCCGTCGGGAGTCACAGCGGGATTCGTCCCTGAGATGTCTCCTATGGGAACATCCTTTGCGACGTCAAATATTCTTAGATGCATGTGCACTATAGGCGGAGGTACGCGGTCGCAGAATATCGAGCGGAGTGTGTAGAAAGATTGCCCGTATCCCTTTGGCGGTATGCCTAGCAGCAGTAACGATGGTTAGCGGAATATTAGAGCAGCCAGGAACATACCTGGATATACCATCGTGATGTCGATCAATTTCAAAGATGGCACGCGCGAGGCAAGTGAGCGAAGACTATAGTGAAGCCCCGTCGACCGAGGCAGCAAGATATTTAGTGGATCGGGCTAGAGGAAACATGGTCGTCATCAACTTCACTCAGAATGGCAGTAGAAACGCACAACACCAAGCTTATCCGCATATTTCCTGCTGATAGGGCGTGTATCTTTGCTCACAAGGGTGCCTTCTGGAAATAGAATAAACGTGAATGGGTTGTCTTCTTGTTCTGCTTGTCGGCCAATTTTTGTGAGTTTCGCTGATAATTGTATTCTATCAGAGGCCCATGAACGCGCTAGAAAGATGAATCTAAATATTTGCATTGCCTTCGTCGTCATTTAGCAAAGAGCTCCAAATTCACGGAATCCACGTACTGGCCCAACGAGAGGAATCCACTTCAGGCTGTTCTTCAATACAATGAAGACATCCTTGTGCGTTCCCATGAAGTATGTGAGGCACCAGACATACCACCAGTCAGAGTAGACCTGAGAGCGAATCAGCGGACGCTACACGATCAGGGTGATGACGAACCTGATGGTTCGCGATAACGACCGTTTTAGACGGTAGGCGTAAGGCCACCACCCTGCCAGACGCATCGCGTTCGACTATATGTTTGATTTCCTCCTCTGTGATTTTCCCTGGTCCTGCCCGTTCGAATGTGATGGAAAGGCGTGTCGGGGCAAACCATTGGTTCATCAAATCTAATACATAGTACGTGTCGTCATATAGCGTATCGCCGGCATCATGCATGATGACTCACTCATAAGCGTCGCAAAAGCGCCCTTCGTATATCGTACCCCCTCGTCATATAACTTCCAGGCTCGTGGGCTTGAAGAGAAAAGCTTCAAGGGCAATAGAATGAAAAGTTGAACCCCGTGAATCATGAGACATCCTGGGATAAACAATATGAAGAAGAACAACCCATTGAGCGTCTGGGTCCACGTCTTTGGAGGACGTGCGAATATAGGGAGCTCATGCTGTCTCGCAGCGGTGGTCATAGCAGAAGAGAAAGGTGTGGGTAGTCGCAGTCGGGAACAGTCAACTCTCCAGGCGTGCTTTCAAAGCTGCGCTCATCAAAGGCTATGTACGATAAATCCGAGTCACGACACGCGTCGTGTTTCAAATTTTCAATTACTATCCATCGCGCACACGTATACCAGTATCCGAAGCAACAATCCGGAGCAAATCTCCGCGATATTCCACATGATACATGACCTGGGCCCTTGAGAAGTGGAAGTCTGTCGTTTAACGTCATCACTGGCGCTCACTTGAAGATACAGACTTGGACTTCAAGCCAACAAACTATACATCCTCGAGCTAATCCTCAGGCCTCCGAGTCAGCGTCGATTGGCTTGGGCTGGGGCGTAGCTACCTATCATTACGCAGCTAAAAAGACGTCATTGATATGAATGTCCCACTGGGACTAACTTAGTTCCGGCAACCAGCGCATTTGGAGCGCCTCAAGGACTATTAATGATCTGGGTCACATCACTGACTAAATTCTCAGGCCCAACCAAACCTATGATCTAACTGTCCTTGGAAAAGCTCTAATGTTAATTTTAAAGGACCGACACGGACTACACATAGGCTATGCCGCAATGGAACCCCCCTAGCAAATAAAAGGTTTACCAACCTGGCCACTGGCGTATGCTTCGACGATGAGCTATTATTGATCACCGATGGTGAGACGAATGTCAGATGCGAAGACACGAACACTGACCTTTATCGACACATAAGTCCCAGCGGCACAGATAAAAGCGCCGGCAATGATAGTCAGCACTGCGAGTATAGTCCCGATTGGTCGTCCTTTGAGCCCGTCTACGCCACCCTTGAGATGATATACGTCATGCAACCAGAAGAATCCGGCCAAACCGTACGTGTACCATGCGGCAAAGAGGGCTGCCGCAATGCCGATCAGGTAGGAAAATATCGGAACTGCGATAGCGAGAATTGCAGCGACAGCTACGCCTGTAAAGCACAGCAGAGCCCAAACCGTCCATCCGAGTAAGGTATGCGAATGGATGTGCTCTGAATGACGAAATATGCGAACAAACACCAGCTTTGCAGCTGTATGAACGTATAGCCCGGAAGTGCTTCCCGAAAAGGATTTAGTAAGGATTAGACCAAACAGCAAAGTATCACTGACAACAGGAAATTTGCGAGAGCAATAGCAAACGTTGCCTTTGCCCATGCCGGAGGAAGAGAAAAAAGGGCCGGGGACTGCACCGTATTTCCAATGTAGACATATACGACTACACTGAAAACAGTATAAAATACTGTAGCGAAGCCTTGCAGACACCATGCTGCCTGGAAGACGCCTTCAGAGTCACAACATCAAGTACAGCAGCGTTCTGACCTTCATAGCATCCTCGGGTCTACGCATCTCAGATATCAGAATAAAGAACCTGTCAGAGGTCAGCTTCAGCGGAAATACCATGCGCAAAGTCATACATGAAGTGTCCTGATAAAGCATTTAAAAATGTCGATTAACATTATAAAATTTCCGTACCTGCGTATGCAAAAACCTAATGAGCGGATAAGCGACGCTGAATAACTCAAAGACACAAGAAGGTACCCACAGGATTTGTGACAGCCAGGAAAGCATCGAAAAAGTTACTAGATGCAGCTACTGTCAGAGACCGTCCGGGAACTGGGTTCGCCCCTGCTCCAATCATTGCAACGAAACCAGCCACGGCAATGACTATTGCACTAAGAAAACCCATCCATGCCAAGCGATCCAGTGTCCGCGGTAGCGAAATCAAGAAACCAACGGCACCAGCGATAATAACCAGATACATGCTGCATACGCCTTGATTCGAAAGCGTTGACAGTGCCTGCTGGCTGGAAAGTAGTTCAGAACCCTGTTTGGCATAATTCAGTTGTGACATATTCGAGTTGACTCGATGACCCACAGAAGCAAACACAGCGAAAGCAACAGTTCCGAAGGCAAGCACCTCCCGAGCTACAGGTCCGGACATAATGTATCCAGCGTCACCTAAAGCATCTCAGGTATCTGAAAAAAATTAACGACAGAATTTATTACCCATGGTATGCACGTTAGGATGATTCAGCTTGAAGTCGATGAGCAACTTCGCAGTGTACAGGCCAAAAATACCGAGAAACACGATTAGAATGACAGCGGGCACAATGCCTGGGGATTTGTAAAAAGTTAAAACGCTGCTCCTCATGGAATTTACAGGACAGCGGGCTCACCAACGACTGCCAGTGCGCTTGGAAGAGACAGGATACCATTGCTGACGATTTCGGCTATCATGAGGAGGCTGACAGCCTGTAACGTCGATCAAGATTTTACTTCGTGCAATCTTGCATAGACGCACCTGCCAGCTGAGTGTTTTGTACTGAATCTGGTGGACGTCATCTTCAGCAAAAACATCTCTAGAACCTCCCGAATCTTGCTTTTCGGCGGTCATCGACGCCTTTTCGTCCACATATGGTTGCCCGTACGCTTCATAGGTCGGGTGGGACGTCATTAGGACTCAGGCGTTCACTGATGTTCAATCAGGATAAAAAGGTCAGGTTACGAGAACACTCATGCCCTATAAATAATGTGAAGCCAACAGGATAAGGAGAAAAAGCGAAACCCGCACTGCCCCATTTGCCCCAGCATAGATGAAACCATCCAGTGGTTGGGTGACTGTCCGCAATATCTACGCTCGAGAACGTCATATGTTCGCCAAGCCACTCACGGTGTCACCAAGCAACCTCCTTACCCCCGAAAAGCCAGCAAAACACTCATGTGCTAGTACATCAACAAGATGGGAAGATTGAAGTCAATATGAGATTTCGGGCAGCAAGTTGCAACAGAAAGTTTGAGTGTACGTGACCAAAAAGGAAATCCAGATTTGACACTGGGAACATCAAAAACTGATCCTTCCTACATATGTGATGCAGAATCAGCAAAGATATAAAGGAATAGGTGTTATAAACATTACTAGGGCACTAGAGGGGTATTTGAGAAGAGCTGCTATTGCTGGTGTAGTATCTTTGACGAATTCGGTTCTGTTGTGCTTCTCCACTGATTATCCTGATTCCTGATCGCTGCCCGCAGCCCAAGATGCCTTCGCTGAGGACTACATTCATGCTGGATCTATCCCCTGACAAATCATAAGGACGCCAAGTTCCTCGACTTCTATCTACCCCTTGTGGTGCCATGGTCGGGTCTTCGGCTGAAAGGTCATTCGAGTCAGCTTCGGAATTGTCTCGTCATTAAATATTGATATTGGGTGAGTGAATCCGGGATTCTGGGCAACTCGTCTAGATGGCCTCCATACAGCAGGGAGATTGACGGCTATAGATCATGGTAAACTTCTTGATGATATTGTTGCTTTTCTTTCGCCATAGGTTGCTCGATGTCGCCATCGGCCGACGGTCTACGCGTTCCTTTCCTTTTTCTTCCTGTTCCGGAGTCCACCCGATATCTAGTGTCTTGTTGACCTTAAAGACAGTAGTTTTGTGACTGTAGTCGAAATTTCAGGCTTTTATCCTCTTGGAGCGGTGTATCCGCGACTGCGTGCCTGTGTGTCGCGAGCAAGAAGTGGTGCACCGGTGAAGCTTTGAAGAGCACTAGTAGACTTACCTATTACGGACAAAGCCTGAATGGCTGACTAAGCTACGGTGGATAGAGCGGCGTAAGTAGATTCGTGACCAGTCCCATCTATGAGGCCAACCGTTGATAGACGGACTTGGTTTTTTAAGTCAGCCTCGTGCCTCGGCTGACGTAGATGTTCAGTCTAAACGCAAATTAAGTGAGGTGGCACAGCGTCTCTTGCTCCTGCCCACCTCGCAATTTCACCTTTTCCGAGTATTTAGCTACTCATTTTTTACATCCCGAGGGTGTCGAAGAAGGCAAACAACTACTCCACAGCATCGCCAAACCCGCAAGCGCTCTGAATTGAGTCATCGATGATTGGATGGAGATACTATGATCATAGTACCGTTCCAAATATTGCCATAAGTCTAGTTAGTCTAGTTCATGGGATCGCCTACATATTTCAATCATTACTGCATGTACTATCGGAATACGTTGATCTGATAACTTGAACGTGAGATACGCTAGCTCGTTGTGTCGCACGGCGAGCTTAAAGGTTTCCGTCACTAGGCGGTGTTGGGGTATAGCAACGGCACCGCAACCGTGTCACGTGGATCTAATAATAGTATGGTATGAGTAGGCAGCTCGCTCACACCCATCGCTTACACACCAGTGTGGAAAGGTGAGGCTAGTAAACAAGTCTCAGCGTCGTAGTAATAGAACCGCTCATATTGATGGTACCTAGTAAACAAGTCTATACGTGAAACGGAGTCAGAGATAGACGGCGTGCAAGTAGAAGATGAAACATACCTCAGCGTCGTAGTAATAGAACCGCTGAGGTATGAATCGCGCGAAGGCTAAGGTATATATATTATGGTATTGAGTCTGGAATATCAAAGACGAAAGAGGAAAATGACAAAGTATAATGACGACAAAGTGGAGCGATGACGATGTTGAACTCAACACACCCCCTCAACGAGTCGATGCTCGAAAGTATCTAAATCAAAATGAAGCGAGAGAAAGACCGGAACAGTGATGAATAAAGGCAGGGCGGGGAAGGACTTTAGTGAAAATGTCCGCAGTGTTCTTGTGAGTGGATATCCAGATCGGCAAGAACATGTTGCACTCGATGTGTCGTCTGATAAAGTGATAGCGAAGGTCGATGTGTTTCGTACGTATATGGTTTGCAGCCTCTTTGGAGAGAGCAATGGCGCCCGCGTTATCAGCGAAGAGTTGCATGGGGAGGGACAGAGGGATGCTGAGACAGGTGAAAAAGGATTGAAGCCACAACCCGTCTTGAATGGCAGAGGTAAGCGCCATGTATTCAGCCTCCGTTGACGAAAGGGCCTGAGTGGTCTGCTTCTTTGCAGAGTGCGAGACCGGCCCACCGTTGAAGAACCACACGTATCCTGAAATTGAGATTCGATCTTCAGGGCACGATGCCCAGTCCGAGTCTGAGAACCCGTGAAGGCTGGAGTTGATCCCAGCACCCCCATAGTGCGTGCGTGTGTTCTTCGTCCCCGACAGATAACGCAAGACGTGCTTGGCTGCAGCGTAATGCTTAGGTTCAGCGCACACGTTGTACTGCGCCAGGCGCATCACAGAGAGCGCGATATCCGGGCGTGTGTACATCGCAAGGTATAAAAGCTCTCCTACCAGCTTCCGATACTCGGTCTGGAGGTCATCGACGAGGGGAAAGACATCGGTTGTGCGGCCGAAAGGGAAAGACAGGTCCATTGGAAGTGAAACCGGGTTGCAGTTGGTCATCCCGTGCTCCTCGAGTAGATACATGATGTATTCCTCTTGATGCATCCAGAGTTCGCGGGACTTGCGATCGCGAATGAATTGAACTCCCAGGTATTTTGTTACAGGACCGAGGTCCGTGATTCCGAATCGTTCAGCAATTTGTGCTTTCGTGCGATCTAAGAACCCACGATTGTTCGATCCTGCCAGTCCATCGTCGACATGCCATGCAATAATGCATATGATTCTCACCCCCTCGCCGTTAACGTGATTGAACACGAAAACGGCGTAGTCAGCCTCACAACGTAGAAAGCCAAGACGTGCGAGCACCTCTCGTAGGAGCTCGTACCAATCAAATGCTGCTTGCTTCAGGCCGTAAAGTGACGACAGTAGGTGGGCGACACGACGGGAACCATTAGAGTCGAGTCGTTCGAAACCGGGGGGCTGCTTCATATATACATCTTCCCGTAGTTTTCCCCATAGAAAGGCCCGTTTGGCATCGAAAACGTCGAGTTCCCAGTCATGCTTTGCTGCGTGAGCCGAAATGATGCGGATGGAGGAAGATCTAGCCACTGGCGCAAAGGTACGGCCGAAATCGACGCCGGCAATCTGAGAGAATCCTTGGGCCACCAGCCTGGCCTTAAAGACAGGGCCCCCCTTGAGATCTTGTTTGAATTCAAGTACCCATCGACATCCTATCGCTCGACAATCAGGAGGTAAGGCGACGAGCTCGTAAACGTTCATCTCGGACATAAGGTTCATCTCCTTACGCATGGCGGCCATCCAGTGATCGCTGTCAGGTCGGCGCATTGCCTCACCGAAGGTTGCTGGAGGTATCTTGAGATCATACCCGGCTGATAAAGGATTCCGGCGAGTGTCGCTCCGGATTGAGAGGCAAGTGACTTCGACGGCAATCAAGTTGGCAAGGACTTGTGGGAATCCGGCCTCATCATCCTCGACAGGTATAGCCTCAGGATCCACGGCAGCGGGAGGAGGAGCACTTGGCATCTGTGCAGGCGTATCAACAATGGGGATAGCAGGGACATCTGCATCAATGGTGGAGGGAGGTATACCATTGATCCGCGCGCTCCGGAGTTCACGCTGACGTGCTAGGCGAGTCTTATCCGCGATGATACGATCTTTAAGTGACTGACCCTTCTCTGTAGGGACTGGAATACGCCCGGATCGCCGGATGATGGTCGCATGAGGAGGTGATGTGGCATGAGGAGGGATGGGAGGAGCTGGTGGCGATGGCGCCACCGGGACAGCTGTGGCATCCTCATCATCATCGTCACTGTCAGGAAAGGGCCGGTTAGAGAGTGTCTCATCAAAGATGACGTCGCGCGAATTAAAGAATGCGCCAGTCACCGCATCACGACAACGCCATGCTTTTACACCGGGTGGATATCCCATAAATGCAGCTTCGCGCAAACGAGGGCCGAGCTTCTGCTGTAGCTCGGGAGGAATGCGCGCGAAGCATCTTGCACCGAAGACGCGGAGGTGTGAGAGGTTGGGTTTGGTGCCATGAAGCATCTCATAGGGTGTCTTGCCCGTGGGGAGTGCGCGTGACTCTGTCCGGTTAAACAAGTAACAAGCTGTAAGTGCTGCTTCTCCCCAGAGATTCGGGGCCAAGTGAGCAAAGTTCAACATTGCAAACATCCGACCTTCTATTGTCCGCATGACTCTCTCTGCCTTCCCATTCTGTTGATGGGCATAGGGAGCAGAACGTTGACATTCCACTCCAGTCTCCTCAAGGTGTGTGGTGAAGGCATCGTTGACGAACTCCCCTCCGTTGTCGGAACGAAACACCTTGACGCGTCGCCCAGACAGATTTTCCCATCGTGCGCGAAGAGTGCGCCAAGCCTCGAGAGCCTGATCCTTCGTGGCTAAGAGCTGGAGGTCGAGTGCGTGAGTGTGATCGTCGAGGAAGATGACGAAATAGCGCTTTCCATGCGGAGTGATCGTTGGGATAGGCCCACACACGTCACTGTGGATAAGATCAAGGAAGGCTGACGCACGTCCCGTTTCAGAAGCATGGAAAGGCTGTCGAGGATGTTTTGCGAGGATGCAAGATTCACAATGGGACAGTGGGGAGGAGGATTGGATTGTGACGCCGTCAGCCACGCGATTGAGATGCATCACAGCGTCTCTGCCGATGTGGCCGATGCGTGCATGCCAGAGGTCCAGGGACAAGGGAACATCAGCAAATGCAGAAACCTCTGGCATTTGCGGTAGGCTAGGAAGAGAGGCTGTGAGGGGGATGAACTCGATATCCAACGCATAGAGCTTGCCGGTTGCTGGAATGGAGCCGAGTGGGGAACCCTTGTAAGCGAGTTCGCAGGTCATACTTGCACGAAAGTTGACGTCCCATCCTTTGGCGTTCATTCCACTTACAGAGAGCAAATTCAGCAAGGCACTGGGCGCGTGAAGACAGTTGGCGAGCCGGACACGAAGTCTGCGCTGCCCAATGGTGAACCATGCTACGCAAGTGCCCCGCCCAGTCGTTTGAAGGACCCCATGATTGGCAGTGAGCACACTAACCGGCTCCTCAGTAGAATAGGTGTGAAAGAACCTGCGGTCTTTGACAAGTGTGACCGTGGTGCCCGAATCTAAAATCGTCGTGAACGGGAGGTTTGCAGCGCAGGCAACTTCGTCTGGTATCTCCGCAATCGATGCGAAGGACAGGTCGTGCATGAGGCTGGAGATATCAGTAGCAGCTGCCGCAATGACAGGTGCCGGTACAGAGCTGGATGTAGGAGGAGCCACTGTAGTGGCGGCTGCAGCCACAGCCGTTTTGTCCTTGGCATCTTCCCTTTTCCGATTGCGCATCCACGGCGCTTGGCCCTCCATTCCACCTCCCTTCCCATAGCAGTGTGCATGATCGTGGTCTCCCTTGTTGCAACCGGGCGTGGTGCAGAAGATGCCATCTGGATTGTGCCGGTGCTTACGGAGTCCGGTGATAGAGTTGACATTTGATGGTGCAGCAGAGGAGGATGTCGCATTGGCATATTCTGAGCCAGGGTGGGCATTGATGATGGAATGTGAGTGCACGTGTCGTGCCGCTTCGGCAGTGATGCGAGACACGCAACTGTCTACTGTGAAGGCCGAGACGGTTCCTGGCAGCGCTGTCATCACCTCGTCATGCATGCGTTGTTCCAACATAGCGTGGAACTGTTGCCAGATGGGCGTGTGAGGGAGGCCTATAAGTAGACTATAGATGGCATCACCATCACGCATTGCTGCGCCTGAGTCCCGAAGGCGCTCTCAAAGTACCGCATGCTGACCAACATAGTTGGTGGCGTCAGCAGAATCTTTCATCCGTAGAGCATCTAGTCGCTGTCGTGGTTGATATTGAGCGCTAGTGTCAGTCCGATTGAAATGTTCGGCGAGAGTTCTCCAAGCATCACGCGCTGAGACAGTGTGTGCGCGTGATACCAACGCGCCAACAGATGCACTAAGACGACGAGTAATAAGATCCTTGGCCTTAATGTCACTCAACAACCACTCTCGCATCGCCGTCCTTTTGGCGGGTGTGATGTTGTCGGGATCGGCGGGATCAGGAATGAAAGATGGCACTCCGAGTAAGTCTGTTGGATCGGGATTCGTGTTGATATGGCACCAGAGATCTTCACATGCGAGAGCATATTGCATCTTTGTGGACCAACCCACATAGTTTTCCGTACCCAGTAGCTCGGGAATATGATCAAATTTGCCCATGGCGATGCCGCCGTGAGGATAGATGAAGATGGTGTGAAGGCGTGAACGGCGAGTGACCGCGAGCGAGATTCTTGTCTTGTAGTCTCGTTTGATGGTTCAATAAGAACCAGGGCTCATAACCTGTGGAAAGGTGAGGCTAGTAAACAAGTCTCAGCGTCGTAGTAATAGAACTGCTGAGGTATGAATCGCGCAAAGGCTAAGGTATATATATTATGGTATTGAGTCCGGAATATCAAAGACGAAAGAGCAGGCCCCAGTGTCATATTGATGCAACAGTGCAGCGTGGATCCTCGGATAGCACTGATGCATTACTGATGCATTACTGATGCAATACTGATGCATCAGTAATGCATCAGCCATGCATTGCAGGTCGGCTCATTGCTTTCCCAGCCCATCACCCAACTACTTATAGTGTGCGCATATATTCATTTTCCTTTCTCCCTTTCTCCCTTACTTATCACTGCTTGTATTCTGTCAGTCCGAGTCACAATGTTCTGTTCCGTCTCGAGTCCAATTTTTCACGCGATGCAGGCTGATACTTATAACGTGCGCATACTAGCCTATATTCATTCTTCCTTTCTCCCTTTCTCCCTTACTTATCACTGCTTGTATTCTGTCAGTCCGAGTCATGATGTTCTGTTCCGTCTCGAGTCCAATTTTTCACGCGATGCAGGCTGATACTTGTAGCATGCGCATATATTCATTCTTTTCAAGTTTTCCCTTACTCGTATTCTTTCAATTCCTGCAAGTCTGAGTCACGCCGTTCTGTTCTGTCTCGCGTCCGATCTTAGCTTTTCCTTCGCGACAAGCTTTCACAATGCAAGAATAACTTCATTCACTAATCATAGACAGGATAAAGGTCTAGGGACCACATCTATTACATCTGTATAGCGTGAAAATTTATGATCAGAGCATGGATCAAACAGAGAACTTCATGGAGCCAACATAAAGCCAGTCGGCTCACGCCTTCGTTCGTCTTTTCCTGTTTCTGTTAGCGAGTGAGAATAGAGCAGGATTTTTCAGACATACTTTGTTGGAATCACACCTTCTGCAGTCGAGTCAGCAGTACGCTTCGATGATGTTCCCCCAACCTCCTCCAAAACACTTGGATTTTCCTTGCTACCAATACCAACGAATGTCATGCCATCTGACCCGATTGCGTCAGCAATATCATTCCGCCTGGATTTGATTGGAATGCGCTTCGATACACGTGCCGCTCCAATCTGACTCGCAGTAGCTTTTTGCACGATATTATTGATAGTAATCGAATCACCCAACACGTTACCTTCATCATCTGCAGCGACGTGTGTTGTCTCCGTTACTGCACTAGACTTGGTACTAACAGGATGTGCCTTGGGTTTCGGTTTGGGTTTCGGTTTGGCCTTGGGTTTGGCAGCGTTCGCAAGCGTGATCACAGGGATATGCTCAGTAGAATTGACCAGGGGAGTGAGTTTTGCTGTAGTGGGTGCAGCCGTAACAGTGGGAGTGTCTGTGATAAATTTGGCGGCAGAGCGAGGCTTGTCGGTGTGTGCTGTGAGAGACTTGGTTGTAGGAAGTTTCGACTTGGACTTGCGCTTGGACTTAGCACGTCCGGTACCAGCCTGTGAATCGGGAACTTCAGCAGGTTGTGCGGTCTCAGTCGGAGAAGGGGGGTTGGCAGCTGGAAGGGTGGGAAGCTGATAAGTAAATTGAGGAAGGTGCTCGTCAAGGCTAGGGCTCGTGGTACTGCGCTCAGCGGAGGTTGGAGAGGTCAACGAAGAAGACAGACTAGATGTCTCCCACCCTGTCGAATGAAGATTGTCATTGTTGAAATTCCACCCGTGCATGGTGTCAGCAAGCGAGAATCCCAAAGAAGCTGGTGAGCTGAATGATGTGTTCTGCACGGTACTGCTACCAAGATATCCCGTAGCCATAAGACCGGGCTGTAAAAATCGGGCCTCGAATGGTTCAATTGAGCCGAGAGGCGCACTAGCTTGAGGCATCATAACACTGTGCAAATCCAGTGACCAATCAGGATATTGGGACTATATCAGAAAATCGTCAGGTAACATAGTGGGAGTGACGGCGTGTAAGACTCTTACCTGAGAGTAGAATGGTCCCATAAGCTGAAGTGATGCATCAGTGAAGCCAGCCGGTGCCAGCGCCACGGTGCCTGCCATTGATGCATCAGTTGTCGTTGATGCATCAGGTCCGGTTGATGCATCAGGTGTCTGCAAAATCGTATAAAGGCCGGGGTTATCCCAGCTCATGGTATCAGTACCTTCTTCGTTCTCCTCTCTGCTTTCATCCTCTTCGCCACTTTCATCCTCTTCGCCGCTACCATACTCTTCGAGTTCCTCACTCCTGTTGCCATCTCCGACGTTCGTGGTAGCTGGCAGCAAGGGGTCATGTTCCTTCGCAGCTGACAAGTGTGTATCAATGCGAGCCCATAATGATAATGAGGAAATGACTTACAGAATATTGATTCTGCAAATTCCTGGTACGCACCGAGGAAGGCATAGTCCTCGTCAGGGTACAAGTGGGCAAAATTGCGCCCACCAGAGGTTTCTGATGGATGGCACCTTAGTTGGAGGTAAGCACATTAGTTATACTGCTGATTCGGTTCACTTACGATAAAGTAACTATGTTCTGATTATGCCTTGGGTCAGGTCCGGCGCACATGAAGGACACAATGAATTGAGTTTGTTTTTTGACGAGGCGTGCAAAGCGCTGGCATATGATTGGCAATTCGTCAATACCTCTGTAGGACATGTGAGTATGATTACATCGACCGAAACACTTACTTTGCGATGGCATCAGGATCACTTTCATCGTTATCATCATCTTCGTCATCCAGTATGTCACCCTTTCCCTTGCTACCTTTTATCTGCTTGTCGTACCTCTTTCTAACCTCCTTCTTAACCTCGTCCGACTCATCTTCTAAGAGCTCCTTGAAGAACCTTCGACCCAATGCCATGCGGTGACCAGAAGTAGTCACATTGCCCGCTTCTTGTTCGGCCTTGACCAGGGGTTTGATCTGCTCGTCGTAGACCATGCCCATATAGATCTCTTCGACAGACTTTGCACGCGTCTTCAGTCGCAGGGCGGCATCAAAGACAGTCTGTTCCTTCTTCAAGCCGCGATTCTTTTTGGATGAACCCGCCCGCCAACGGAACCAGGTTGCCAGTTGCTACAAGTATTTTACTTTAGTTTACGATACAAAAAAAACACGTAGTCGACGACTTACAACTTTACGTTGCTCTTCAGCTTTAACTTCTTGTTTCGTCTGCTCAACAGTGAGCGACACGTCACCAGGGATGTCGGGGAACAGAATATTGCGCTCTGGCCATGTTTTGAACCAATATTTGTGTATGCCGGGCCAGAAGCAGGAGTAGTCCTTGTCCCCGGTGCTTTGCTGCATGTACTCTGGCATTTGTTCTTGGAGCCATGTATACTGCGCTTTGGTAGTCCACGAAGCTGCTGGCATTGTTGTGCGTGAATATGAAGGATGATGGGGAAATAATTCCCGTATGAAGTAGACGTCCATCCTTATATTATTCGCGAGTCAATACTGAGCAAATAAAAAAAAATAGAGCTATTTTGGTGTCGACTTACCACATTGTCAAATTAGGAGAGGGTGGTATGGATGGAAACGACGGAAACAATGGTACTGGCACCGATTTGTGTTTTAGAATGACTAGTGATCAGGTAATGAGGGATGACGACACAATCTGAGTGTTGCGTACTACATACCGGGAGGTGTTAGCTGTGCCTGCACTAAGATTGATATTGGCTTCATATTGCCTCCAGTGGATCTTGAGATGAAGTTGGTAGACTGGCCATTGTTGCTGAGTGCACCATTAGCCCATTGTTATTGTCCATGCAATCATGTAGACTAACCTATGACGATGATGGGATGTGACTTGAACCAACAATAAGTGTTCGGACAGAGTGTCGTGACAGTAATAAGCCTGAGTATACAATGTGGGATCAATCAACCAAAGACTCACCTAGACATCGAGTAATAAGTATACAATGTGGGATCAAACAACCAAAGACTCACCTAGACATCGAGAAATGAACATTAAGCAGTAGTTGAGTTTTGATGTGCTTATGTGTGTAGCCTACTTTAGAACGTCAAGTTAGCGTGTGGCAGTGTGATCAGTTTGCAGGTGTCACAGACTCTATCATAGCGCTGACTATTCTACATTTGTAAAACTCACTCACACATAGTACACACAGGTGAGACTCTACTGTGCTGGATCTGTTCAACTATTCTACACTCATAAAATGTTTCAAGGCTGCCAATGCTGGCAAATTTCTGTCTATTATTCTTGCTCTCATCCACCGGCCAGGCCTCAAAAAGATTCGAGGATTGGTTACTAATGCTGGTAAGTTTCATTTCAATCCTTTTTGTTGCGACTCATCCACTGGCCAGGCCTCAAAAAGATTCGAGGATTGGTTACTAACGCTGGTAAGTTTCGTTTCAATCCTTTTTGTTGCGACTCATCCACTGGCCAGGCCTCAAAAAGATTCGAGGATTGGTTGCTAACGCTGGCAACTTTCAGTCCACCGGCCGGGCCTCAAAAAGATTCGAGGATTGGTTCCTAATGCTGGTAAGTTTTGATCCTTTTTGTCATAACTCATCCACCGGCCAGGCCTCAAAAAGATTCGAGGATTGGTTGCTAACGCTGGCACCTTTTAATCCACCGGCCGGGCCTCAAAAAGATTCGAGGATTGGTTCCTAATGCTGGTAAGTTTTAATCCTTTTTGTCGCAACTCATCCACCAGCCGGGTCTTCTTATTTGCCCTTGTACTCTACTTGATTAGCACCTGCAACGTTGTAGTTGTCGCATCATGTCTAGATTTGATTGTATAGTACTAATATTTCTACAATACAAGAGTGTGTGTGTTTCGTCTGTATGTGTGAGTTTTGCGTGTAGAATAGTTGAACGTTAGAACGAGCGCCATAAGACTCAACTTGCAATTTACTTGAGTCTAGCTCATAATTTGATCGTTGTATGAGGTAGAACCCCGACATACATGCTCTGAATAATTAGCTACTGCTATACCATTGATTTTGAGTGAGACATGATTGGTGATCATCGGATATCAAGCAATTAGTAGTAAATCTCCCAAAGTCGACGCGGCTACTTTCAACAACTTGTTCTAAACTTGGTTACTACTACATCATGGGCCGACCTCGGCTGTATCACACATCACAAGATAAAATTGAGGCTGCTCGTTCTTACCGCAAGAAATACTATGCAAAGTAAGCACTTGCTTTTCTGTTTTAACTACTGACATGTATCAGGAGACGCAGAAATAGTGCAATCATCAGCAAGAAGAACCGGCAAAAATCTTGCAAACAACACAACTGTCCGACCAACAATGATGTTGATTCCCAAAGCTGTAGCAGGTACAGCGTCCGCACGAGATCATCACAAAGGCACCCATGGTGAGCTGCACGTTACTGATAGCTACTTGAACTTTACATTAAACTATCATTAGGCAGGAAGACCTCACAAGTGCCGAAGCTGCACTTGCAGACATTATTGGTGGATCCTCGCGAAGACTTTTAGATGGGCTGGTGAATGATCTTTGTCAGTCAGGTGACGCGGGAACATGCATGCATTCAATCAATGTATTACTAGGTGGTATGGAAGGCATTCAACAACGTCTCCGGCTACTTCATGGGATCATTTTGCAGGCTATGGGGACAGGAGAGGAGTTGCAGCGAGTAGATTTGATATCCCATCAAGCATCTAGCCTCATCTTAGCACTGGAGGACTTGCTCATGCATGTCATGGTCGACCCTCGCGATGCGCTGGAAGGTCATACACGTGGTGAGCTATTATACCAGACTACTTGTGATATCACTGTCTCGCAGTTATGATAATGATGCGATGTTAGTGATGCATCAATCATGTAATCTTCAATCCTGACACCGGTGATTGCAAGCACCGAAACTCTATCAAACGCTAGCCCCCGTTGGTCTAAGATGCTTCTAATCCATTCTACTTGGACCAAAACTCTATCAAACGCTAGCCCTCGTTGGTCTAAGACGCTTCTACTGGAACCTCACGTTGGCCGCTGCCAATTTGACTCATCAACATTAACACTTGTGTTCCAAGGTGAGTGATTTGCCATATCAATGGAAGCGCTAGGTATCAAGCTAACCCAAAATTTCCTCGCTGCCAGTCCGTCTCTCCATGTGTGATCCCCTTTGGGTCGACATCACTACAACACCCTACATGGCAGAGCCAGAGGAGTCTGTGACTGTGTACGAGGGCAGTGTCGAGTTTGATGAGGCCGTCTATGCTATGGCGGATGAATGCTTTATTTTTTCGTATCTAGGAATATTCTACAACATGCCTGCCAAGCGCGATCTAGAACCACCTTTCTACTGCGTTACCTATGGCCGCTACATTGGAGTTTTTCCGTCATATCTCTGGTGAGATTTCCATCTCATTTCCATTTTTATACTTAAACACCCACCTTAGGGATGATATAAAAACTGAACTCCAAGCCCCAGGCCATCGTGCTCCTACCTACTTCGCTGTTCGGTCGCTTTTTCTCGGGGAACAGAAAGTTCATCGTGCCATCTGGCGTAGGCTCGCAGCCAGTAGATGACACACTGTAAGTTTGATGTTGTATCGTTAGTAGCATTTGCTAACATTGCTCGGTCTATAGTCGGGACCGATTATGGGAGAATGTATTCAGTTAGAAGACAATCGGAGTAAGGAAGAGATATAAGGTTTTTTGTGAGGCTCATGGCGTGCAACCAGATTCAGTTAGACGACCATCGGAGTAAGGAAGAGATATAAGGTTTTTTGTGAGGCTCATGGCGTGCAGCCAGATTCAGTTAGAAGACAATCGGAGTAAGGAAGAGATATAAGGTTTTTTGTGAGGCTCATGGCGTGCAGCCATTCAGTTAGAAGACAATCAGGGTAAGGAAGAGATATAAGGTTTTTGTGAGGCCCATGGCATGTAGCCAGTATCTCAGGTATTCCGCTTTGGCTGAGGAAAAGAGCAATCAAATTTCTGGAGCATCCCTAGATAGAGATGAGTGTTTGGCTTCATCGACGCCCTTCGGCAAGTCACATGACATGTCAGGCTCAGAGAGCTGCATATGATTTCTGTTTGCTCGACACCATCTAAGAATGTCTATGGGTCCTGGTCCGTCTGAGGCAGGGCCACCATATCCAGTTCAGACTATCATATGTACCAAGGCAATGTCCTCTACCTCGAAGAACTCGCCAAAACGGAAGAGGAAACCAAAGCTCAATTTCTATCGCACAGCGCCAGTAGTCCATTATCGCCAGCATACCCAATACCAAGTCAACAATGATGGCTCTGTCAGTTATACGCAGAAGCGTCTTCTACCTCCTAAGAATGCTAAAGCAACCATCCCGGACCATTATATTGATCAAACTCATGCGGAACAAACTCTATGCAACTCAGACACCTTTTTTTCAATTCCAGAGCCACTTGACGATCTCCCACTCGAAGTATCATTAGATGTTCTAGGCCAACAAAGGAGAAAACGAACAGCAGGTGTACGTGCACTACAATGTTTCACATAATTTGACTTCCCCCTCACAATGTTTAATCAGGACCATCCTTTGTTGACGTGGCTGAATCACAGAGCGTTATTCCTTCGAGAAATGATCCGTCTTGAAGGAAGAGTCAGCATGTGGTTGTGCTTAGAGTGTGATGGTCCCAATCCTGAGTACAAATGTCAGGACTGCTTCGGGTCAGAGCTTCATTGCTCAACTTGTATTTTGTCAGTCCATGCGCACCACCCGCTTCACCGATTGCAGGTATGTCTTTGCATTTAATTGTGATAATAGACTTAATCTCAAATACAGAAGTGGAACGGTCAATACTTCGAGCGAATTTCTCTGAAAGCCCTGGGCCTCCGCATTCAGCTTGGTCACATCACTGGCCGGCAATGTGTCAATCCTCACCGTGCTTTTAATGACGATTTTGTCATTATCGACATCTTCGGTATACATGAAGTGTCACTCGACTTCTGCGGTTGTGCAATAGCCGAAAGTCGTATGCAACAGCTACTTCGAATGTCATTATTTCCTTCAACAACCTCAGATCCAAAAACTGCTGCAACATTCCGTGTTCTGGAGCAGTATCACCTGCTCTCGTTTGAGTCAAAAATATCTGCCTATGAATTTTATCATGGACTTCGCCGGATGTCTGACAACACCGGTCTACTTCTCATTAAGGTAGGTTCAAAATTTCAAGTATCCTTATGGTCAGTAAAGCTTCTTTACAGGATCGATACGAGTCGTTTATGCGGATGATTCGTGAATGGCGTCACCTGAAGATGCTCAAACGCTCAGGGCGAGGTCACGATCCGAAGGGTGTAGAAGCGACAGCTCAAGGTGAATGTGCTGTATTGTGCCCAGCTTGTCCACATCCAGGGAAGAACCTTCCAGATAATTGGAAAGATGCACCTCGACGGTGAGTTTTAGATAGCTTGAGTGGTATTATCGCTGATATAGATACTATTAGTTGGCTCTACGGATTGTTCCTTGCTATCTGTCATATCCCGTATTCCGGACCTACATCCGACAATATTCCCACGCCTCATCCGGACCTTCGGACACCCTATTCATGTCTCCAGTCCTCTATCCATCCGGATCCCTGCACCCCTGCACATCCACATCCACATCCACATACATTTACCTCCATACCTCAATCCACGCATCTCATCCGGATGTCCGGTCCGGTCCGGTCCGATCCGATCCGATATACGATAAGCTTCCTAATTCAATTCCTGTGCATATAACGTTAACACAGCCTATTCCTCTATTCGGTATTCCTTGTCCTCGGTATCTCGGTTATACTTACTACCGGTATGCTTACTGATCCGTTAACCTATGCTTCATTTCCGACTCGCGCTTGATAACTTTGCTTATGCTTCATACATAGCCTCGGACGCTTGCTTACTGATCTTTCCGTTATTTCCTTAGTATATAAACTCTTGTATATGTCCTGTAGTTCCTCAGTCTGAATATCATATTAGTCCTCGCACTAGATCTCACTCTAAGTCCTCACATCAGTTCTAGTCTATCGACTTAGTCAATATCCATCTCGGGCCTAGGGAGAAATTCCCTAGGCCAGAGCTCCGCTTATCCACTCATCCGCTTATCCGCTCATCCGATCCTCCGAAGTTTCCGGACGTTCGTCCGAAACTTTCCCGCGGTCCTCCGGACCTATTCTGCTTCGGACTTTGTCCTTGCAGCCTTTCCTCTGTTTGCTTCTACTTAGGACTTGTCATAAGTAGCCATTACACGTATCCGTATCAGGACGAAACCTCATCGTAATTTCCGGAAGTTCCTCCGGAACTTTCCCGCACTCGTCCGGAAAGTCCTTCCGAACTTTCCCACGCTTCGGACGTCCTTCGGACGTCCTTGGACTTTCTTCGGACATCATTCTGAAATTAAGGGCACATACTCGGGTAAGGGGCGCAGCGCACGAGCTGAAGCCAAGCCCCTCGGAATCAGTCCTACCCTTTGTGCACGGTCTTAACACTATCGATGCAAACTTCCGGTTGAAACGCAAGGCTGTCTCGAATGACAGCGTGGACCCAAGCCTGAGTTCTGGGTGGGCCTATTTCGTGGAGGATGAAGCTTATAAGGGCTTCTTGGACAGCAATTCGGACAATACCCAAGAGGTTGTTTTATTTAAATCTTCTTTTCGTGTATTAATGGTGTTCTACAGAAATCAACATGCTCAAGTCACAACGCTGTGAACATGGCAGACACAAAATCTAATCGTGGACTTGCTGCCACAGGTTTAGGTACTGTTGACTGTGCCCGCCACAACATGAAACGGCCCAATGCTGTTGGAGATCTCCAAAAGGGTGAAAGGTAAATCGTGTTTTGCATTCAGACATTGGTGATCTAACGGTCTGTAGATATGTCAACATGGATTATTTATTCTTCTCAACGCTGTGCCACACTGTAATCGACACTCTGAATGTATCTTACGATATTGCGTGCCAGTGGCACAAAAAATTATGGCACCGTATGAGCACATTTCCAGTCTCAATGCACCTCCTGCCCACTTTCAAAACTATCTCTTTTTTCGTCCCAAAGTTCCACCTTCCTGCTCACATCGAGGAGTGTCAAACCTCATTCTCGTTCAATTTCAAGAGTGGGGTCGGTCGGACTGATGGAGAAGCACCCGAGCGTGGCTGGGCCAATATCAACCCCGTCGCTTCAAGTACTAAAGAGATGGGTCCTGGTGCACGGCGAGACACCCTTGACGACTACTTTGGAGACTCAAATTGGAAAAAGGTAGTTAAACTTGGTTCGTACATTTTCATTGAAATCATCCTTTATTGCAACTGGATACCTTAACCTCGACTACTCCGACACTCGATTGTGCAGACGCACCATGCACCTTCTCTCCATCCACCAGTCGCCTCGATAATACATCAACCCCTTACTATGCCGAGGCAGTTTCGGTCTTGAAGAGCGTATTTGGGCTGACCTCCTTTATTATCAGGTCATACTATGCTTCACAAGATGAAGGATGCATTACCGGAGCGGCAGGATCATCACGAAGCCCTTGATGACCTTGAAGAAGGTTTGAGAGGTGAATATAGTGCCGCTCTCGCCCAGTGGAGAGAACAGGTGGAGGCTTGGGAGCGTGACCCTGCAAAGCCAAATCCTTTCGAACGAAGGGCGGAAAGTATGTATGGATCATCATCAGTCACTGTGTGCTGATCTTTCCGTGCATCATAGCTGTCACTATGGCTTCTGTGCGACTGGAACTGGCTAGGGATGACCAGAATGATATTCAAACAGGGACTTGCCTTGCGCTACACGAGGACTGTACTCCTAGTGTATTGATCAGTACCGGCTTAGAACTCGAGGAACAACAGTAAGTCCCCTGAGTGCTGCATATGAGATCTTGGTCTTACTTTTTTCTAGACGGCGAATGAAAGCTGACAGAGCCGGCCTCAGAGTTCACGCAACAGACAATCAAGAAGGGAAGATGCTTCAGCGGAATAACACTCTGCAACGCAGGATCGACACCTGGACTAAATTACAGGAACTATACATGCCGTCGCTCGCTGCACTACGTGTCAGTGAGAGTTCAGTATCTGGTGGCATAGCCACTGCAGTAGCTACACCAGAAACCGTCAAACTCTGGCTACCATCCCAAATCGGCAAGACAGCACCTTGTGACACCCGCCTCCAAACCATCGAATGGAAGCTCCGGTATGCGCAAGCTCACGATGCACTCCGTTCCCTACGTTCAAACTAGTGATGTTCCGGCCCGGCTTGGCCCAAAAGCCGCGGCTTTGGCCTGCAAAAAATCCAGGCCGGGCCAAAGCTGCCAATGACGGCTGGCTTTGGCCCGGCTCTGGCCTGAGCCGCGGCTCGAGTAGGGAATTCATGGTCCTGACAAAGTGAGTATGAGCAGGTTGCTGTTCAACCGGGATTCGACCATATGACATACCTGCACATCTTAGAATGTAGTTTTGTCCTGCATGCGGCAGCCTGAGCGGCACGTCACGACAGCGAGTCATGTTTCTGCTTCCAGCCCCCCATCCAGAGTCGAGTCTACATGCGCGAATATACATCGCCCGTACTGACGAAAACACCACTTGTAGCGAGGAGGACAGTTGCCTTTTTGAAGTATATCAGTGTCGTCTTGAGCTCGCGCAAAATGAACACAGATGTGCAAAAACCGAGCCCATCAGGAAGAACTAGCAGGGCACATCAAAGACTTAGTAACTCAAGTGAAACATGAACAGGAAGCTTGGGAGAGTCTTGAGCGCGAGTTCGACGATGTCAAGAAGATGCATGAGTCTGAGCTCCAACGCGAACACCGTGCACTCGAAGACAAAGAATCCGCACTTTCGGGATATGGAACAACGGTCCAATCAACTAGAGTAATAATTACGATTCGGCGTGACAGGGAATGAAAATGAGGAATGTTTAGATTCGTGGGGTAATGTGAGTTTCAGGTCCGTAAGGTCTAGTGTCCGCGCTGCCGCTGTCCGTGGAGAACATTATAATGTCCAGGCTAGATCACAACGTCCGAAAAGTACTAGGTGTCTGTGAGGGGTCATAATGCACATGAGCATAACTCAAAAAGATACTCACGCCGATGATGGGATCGAGGTACTCGTAATCTGTATCAGCAATACGAAAACCTTTTCTATATATGATCATAATATCAGCATATATGACAATATCTATGGCTCACCAGTCATCTGATGCGTATGATCAGCTAGTTGGTATAGTTAAGAGACATGAAGCACAATGGAAGTGATTGAAAAGCTAAAACAAGACGAGATAGAAGCCAGATTCTTGGGGCGCTGCAAGCCTCAGGCACAGTTCCAAAAGCCGTGGCCCAAGCCGGCGGCTTCGGCTTTTCATAATGTCAGGCCAGGCCAAAGCCGCCACCAGGCCGTGACTTTGGCCCGGCTTGGCTTGGCCTATTCAGGCCCGGCTTGGCCTGGCCCACGGCCTGAAGCCGGGCCGTGCACATCACTAGTTCAAACTTGCGTGCTCAGACTGCAATCCTCAAGTATAAAGATCGCAACCTTCGTGGACAAGGTGCGAATACGAGGGCACGGAATACACTCAAAGCTGTTGAAGCAAGGCTTGAGGCTGCCGCCAGCACGTATGAGCGTGCCCATAAGGCTCTCATGGTTCTTGCACCACTGGTCCACTGCTGAATCAGATTGGGTGGCACTCCTCACTGCGGCCACTAAACCGAGCGGATATCCGCTCGATGACAGATCTATTATGGGGGGAATCAGAGGGGACAAGAAAACTATCTTGGATCTGGAATATGCGAGGAGCTGCACCTGACGAGATGGACAAGGACAATGCTTTGGAAGGCGAGTACTTTTTTTTGTTTTGGAAGCTTCAAGCCTAAGGTTCGCGGTTAATTAGATATGCGAATCGAATGGTGCAAAGCCAGGGCACGGGCGATGCGCTGGGCTGAAGAGGTGGAGCTGCTGAAGGAAGAGATGCGGAGGATCCTACAATTTTTCGAATGGGATGCGCAATGCTGGGACGAGCGAGGGCTAGAAGATGCCTTACACGACGTGGATGATGATGATGAGCGCGAGGGACTGATAGCATATGCCAAACGTCAAGCTTCGTTATGTCGAAGGCTCGCTGAGTCCTTCAGGACTAGTTGGACTGACACCTTGGCACTGGCGGACATATTCAACCACTCACTCGTCACTCAGCAAGACATGGACATTGATTGATTAGTACCCATAGTACATGCATACGTAGCAAGATCCAATATAAATTTGTGCTAGCATTGGCTGTCTCATTCGAACGAGTAGTAGGTGTATGCGAATGTGGGAGGGCCAACGGGAGGCAAGAACGAGCGGGCCAACGGAGGGGCGAGAACAAGCGGGCGAACAGGCGGGCAAGAAGCATTAGCAAAATGGGCAAGCGGAGCACTACTATGCATCATGATGCATCAACTCCCTCCCGTGCTGATGCATCATGATGCATCGGCGGGAGGGCTGATGCATCAGCACGGGAGGGAGCTGATGCATCAGCACGGGAGGGAGCTGATGCATCACAGCGGAAAAGAGCTGATGCATCACAGCGGGAGGGAGCTTGGCGGGAGGGCTGATGCATCAGCACGGGAGGGAGCTGATGCATTAGTGAGGAGAAAGGGTAGTATGATTGCAGCAATGATGCATCACGGGTGCGCTACAGTTACCCTGTTTGATGCATCAGCATGCCACGAACCTGTGAGAATCGACCATCGGGGATTGTTTCAGGGTGCTGATAAGATCTCACGTGCTTTATTTTGCAAGGTGAGTTTGTAGTGTGAATGCACTTATTTTATTCTGCTCAAGTTCCGCACGTGCTAGCTTTGTTGGGGCCTCTTGCCTTGACTTTGTTACTAACTCTCCAGAGCTCGAGGTGCGCCGACCTGTCGCTAGCATCTACGTGTAACCACTGCTCATCATTTTTGTAGATTTCAAGTTCTATGGGAATTTCGGCACTCAGTGGTGCTCTTCAGATTCTATTTGATGTGCAGGTGTTTGTGCTGGGACCACGCCTGATCCTTAGCGTTCGAGAATATCACGCCAAACTCGTAGCTGACTCTGACTCAGAAACGAGCATGAATTCGATTGTCTTCCGGGAGCATGTACATGTACCAACCAACAGTACTGTGTAGGGAAATACTTGCTGAGTGTTCTGCAGGGAGGGAAAAATTGGTCGAGGATTCGTCATGGTATTTATTCAAGTTATGGTGTTTCAAAGCATATTTAAGACGAAGTTCATGTAGACAAGCCCATTTCTTGTTGTGCCACTACTGGAAGTTGATGGACCGCCCGCCCATTATCCGGAACGTCTAGCAACCAATCCAGTCCTTGATGTCCAGACAACTGATTATGTATTTGCGGAGTTCCGCTGTCTGAGCACACAGATGATGAGGCAGTGATCGCGTAGCGTTGTAATGACACTAAATAGTTAATGTCACAACCTATTCTCACACCCCAGGACAGCTCGTAGGGCACAACGTCTTAGTGACAGTTTTCCGCTATTTGTTGCGGAATAGAAATATAGAAAAGGATGAGCTGTAGGTACTAGGAACCACGCATCTCACACCCCATTATTCCCTCTGTACGAACGCAGCATCGGCCTTTGCCCGACAACAAGCTAGCGGAGTCCTTGTTTTCCATCGATACCACGCCAGAACTTACACGTACATACGATAGATTAGGCGGGAGTAAGCTCCGAAAAGACGATTTTTGTCTAAAAAAAGTCAAGGACTCCGGTCGAGTTTTCACTGAGGCACTGCGCGGCGTCCTGACATAGTTGTGCAACGGTTGCAGTCACTACTGATTCAGATGGTGTTGCCGGAAGGTGATACTACATACCTTGTAATACCAGATAGCACGTGTTGGTAGGTGCTGCGCGCGGGTTAGTTCGGCACCCTGGAAAATTCATTGACCACGTTGTTACGCAAGGCGGGTTCGGATTTGCTAGTTGAAGGACAACTTTCACGGCGCTAACAAAATTACGTGCCAAGTATGATACAGCCGGTATTGGCGCTTGGAACGCAAAACGCGATGAACTCACCTATTATGCACATGATAGTGTGCACGTTCAAACGTTCAACGTCGGACGTCCAACTGTTCAATCGGATTCGAATCCAATTGGAGTCCTACATAAACATCTTTGCGAAGCTTTTGAGGTGGCTCTAAAAATAAAATCGTTCGGGTTAGGGCGTTGTCAAGCAAGTACTATGTCACGGCAGCCTATGGTGCCTATTATGACATGGATTACACTTACTCCAGCAAGTGAACGCTGAATGCCATTTCTGCAAAACCAATGGAAGGGAGTTATATCTAGTGTATCTTGTATGGTGTTTGATGATTCCAATCCAAAGCGGGGACGGCAGAGGGTCCTTCAGCTGAGGCTGTAGTTGTAAAAGTCGCGATGACGCTGCTGAAGACGGACCGTGTCGTAACCACTGTTACACGTAAGAGTTTTATCGGTACTGGCACGTATTACACTTACCGCAGGTTCCAGAAGGAGTTGAAAGCAAGAAGCATGATGTGGTGCTTGTTGAAGTCGAATTGCAGGTTGAAATTACATATTATAAGCCCCATCATATGTCCGACCCGGATTGAACCCGAAACCTGAGTACTGAGTGGCAGTGTTGTTGACCAGCAACGAAAACAGGTACTCGACTAAGCACTACTACACATTCTCCATCCCTGCACCAGAATTCTGGCTTGTTTTCTTATCAAACAAGCTGACGCCATATCAGACGCTCAGTCACGGATCCTTATTCTGCTGCGTTGAGCTGGCGCCACAACGCTTGGTACCAGCCGACAACGTTAGCGGTAACGTGTTGGTGGAGGAGGTGAACTTAAGGTACGCTCTGGTATGTTGGGTCAATAAAAGCATTGGACACTACGAAATAGGTCTTTGAAGCGTTTTAGAAGGTTCCCACTGGGGAGGAGTACTTGCGTAAAATTCATCAGGGCCTTTAGGCTTTGCATCGTTCTTTTTTTGCCTACGTGATGTCGAACTCAAACACTAGTATGGGAACTGACCGTCCTCTCCGGAAATCCAACCGTGACCCCCTCGTGTCGTCCAGACGTGACGTCCACAGGCCCACCATTTCTTCAGACGCTAAACACCCTTCCCCTGCTCCTATTCGTGTCTCGCCAGACTGCTTCGACATTCATTCAAGGTCCCAATTGAGTCCTGGTCGTACTTTTCATGCTCACGATCTTCTGCGGAAGCATTCCAGGAAATTTGATCAGGACAAAGGCAAAGAGAAAGAGAAAACGACTCAGCTTTCATACGCATTTCCAACTGTGGATCTTGCTCTTGAGGTCCCCGACTTCTCGTCAGGGGGTGATATCACTCCGAGGATCCCGCGTCATCGGACACGTACAGGTCCATCATCCGCCAAGTCAAAGTGGAAAGAGACCCCCGTTCCATCACTCCGGCTCTCCGTCGAAACCTCCAGTTTTGCGGAATCACCCCCGCAAACACCATTAAATTCATCTTCCATCAGAAACTACTCCCTCAGCCATTTTCCGGTAGTCGTCTCGGCTCCGGTTTCCGGGGTGGAGGCCATGGATGCGCTGGTTGATGGGATGAATGGCTTCACAATGGAAGATTTCTTCGGGAAAAGCTCCTCTAGTCGCTCAAGGTTTGGTAATAATGCAAGACATCATCCTCTATACCAACCACCTCTACCCACTCCTCCACCCGGTGTAGTTCTTGGCAAAGGGAAAAGTCGACGACAAGATAAAATAGTACCTTCAGATGAAGATGAAGATGAACCAAGACCATCGCCTCCCACTCGTCGTACTCGCCGCGCTCGTCTGCGACCTGGCTCTGCACAAAAAGGTTCCTCGTCCACAATCACAGTTGACTCGGGGTTGTATGAGGTTACCTCTTCGGTACTTGATGACTCTGTTGATGACCTTCCAGTCGCTCTTGTGCAGCCACCAGAGCGCCCAAGAACTGTTGTTCCTTCTATTTCGGAAATCATTCGGAACCACGCTCCCGCTTCTGCTCAGAACCGCTCTAGAGAACCCCAAAAACACGTGCCCAGTGATATTCACACCGATGGTCATACCAATGGTGTTGAGAACGAGGAATCCGAGGCTGAGTTGCTCACGCCTGATACAGAAGCTGAACCGTTGGGCAGGTCCTCCCTTGATAGCATTGCAGATGAAGTCCGCCGCACGTACCATAACCAGAAGAAATCACATATTGTACCCCCACTTGCATCACCTCGTGCTCCCCCACTCACCGCTATGCCTTCGAACATGTCGGATAGCTCAAGTGTGCGGCTTCACAGGGCACCCTCAGACGTTTATTCACATTCATCGACTGCATCAGCACGGAATTCGCAGTACTCATTGGACCTCATTCCCATTTCCATTTCTCCTACATCCGTGCCCCAAGCCATAGCAGAATATCTTCGCTCCGCTAGATTGACAACTTTGCTGAAACTTACGCGATCCCCTCATGCATCACTTGATCACCCTCTGACCGTCAGCCTTGCGGATATGGGTGATCCAAATGGCTTTCCCCTCGTCGTATTTCTTGGTCTAGGCTGTGTCAGACACATCATGGGTTTGTACGATGAAATGGCAGACTGCCTTGGCCTTCGTCTGATTGCTATAGATAGGTAAGCTTCTGTTTGTTGACTAACAATGGCTTCACTGACATTCGTACAGATGGGGTCTAGGCCGTACCGAGATTCCGCATTCCAAATCTGCAAGAGGCATCATGGAATGGGCGGCAGCTGTCGAGGAGGTTCTCGACCAGCTAAAAATAAATGAATGCAGCATCATTGCCCATTCAGCCGGCGCACCTTACGCCTTGGCGTTTGCTAACCGTGTTCCTAATCGTATTCGGGGTGACCTTTGTCTACTAGCGCCATGGATAGGTGGCTCCGAAAGCGGTGAGTGCTGGAGGGACTTGCGATTGTGCTTCTTTCCCTCATCTGATGTACAGGAGGATACCGGTGGCTAAAGTATGTCCCCAATGGCATTCTGAAGACCGCGCAGGCAGCAGAGTGGAAGATCCAGGCATGGATGATAGGAAAGCCGCCAACCGTCGCTTACCGGGGAATCGGTTACACCGCACCGCTGTCCCCCAGATTTCAGAATGGAAAGTCAACGTCTGGTAATGGAGTCGAGCCTTCCTCGCAACCTCAGAGTCCCGGCAGAAACACTATTTACCTATCAGATATCACCAAGAGACGGATGAGCTTAGGTTCTGTTCTGTCCAGTGATTATGACGATCTACGGGATTTTGATGGTCGTTTTGGGAGCCAAAGCACGCTTGGCGCACGCTCAATCACACAACAGAACAGAGGAAAACCTTCTCGAGGAATTTTAGGTAGACTTAAAGCGTCCAAAGCAATTTCTCAGCCTCCTTCACCTGCTATTGAGTCTCCTCCCATCTCAACCGTCGGGAAAACGCTCAAGACTTTGAGATCTATGGGTTCCCTCACGGGCAAATCATCTTTCCCCCCCAACGCACACAAGAAGACTGATGTCCCAAGTCCGCAGCTCCCTCAACCATTGTCGTTGGACACGGGCTTAGGTCTTGGTGAAATTGACTGGGACGCCACGAAGGTTCGATCCTCACCTAGTCCTATACCAAACCTTCCACCCCTTGTCAAACCAACCAAACCCGTCGAATTCAAGTTGCCTTTCGATAAACCCCCACTTCAGCTTCTTCCTCGACAAACCGGCCAGCGCTCTATATCCTTCAGTGCGTCCACCACAAGTGTATCGAGACTAAGCCCGCCGAGCGTTCCATCATCCCCCCCTGCGAGCACTTTATCCTCTCCACATCTGAGTGTTCAAACTACATCAACTGCGTATCAAACTGCTCTCGCCAATGCTCTCATTGCGGCGTCTCACGCGGAAGCATCGAAAGGGATGCACAGCGACCTTCTACAGATCCTCAATCACGACAATCGTCCTTGGGGCTTCTCGTATAGCGACTTCCCTCACAAGGTCCAGGTCTGGTATGGAGATAAGGACGAGAAGATTGCTGAAAATGCCGTGCGGTGGATGGAAAAGGCGATGGGCGAAGATCGTTGTCACGTCAAAGTGGTGAAAGGTGCTGACCATGCTCTCATGTATAAGAGTTCGGTTGTTGTGGAGGTTTTAGAGCGAGTCAGAGAGTTCTGGTGATGTCGTTTTTCGCCTTGCGTCTTAGTTTGCTTTTACTTGCTTTGAAGGGACAACTTTTCACGCAACGTTTTCTTCCTTCCGCTTACATATACACTAATACTCGCTTTCATAACCCAATGATTCCCCTTGCGATATGCATTCGTTTTCTGTACATACCCACGTTCACTCATCGGAAGGATCTCACTGTACTTTGCCTTCCTCGCACTTGATACCTTCGGTATAATTTGTTGTTTAAACGTCATTATTAATATGTGTTGTAGACGCCGACTGTAACAAACTCCATAATTATTCATTGTGAAATCCCTTCCCTCGTGTTACAACAATCTAGGGGCCTCATTCCTGTCTTGAAGCTGCCATCAGGAAGTACACCATCATTATGATGGGACAAAAGTGACAGTGGACTTCATGCCGTAGGAGGTCTCGAATTAAGTGTAAAAGACCTAAATCGCTCCATTGATCCTGTGGTTGAGACAGAAAACCTGGAAGACAAGTTCAGTTGCAAGGGTCGAAGCTCTTCTTTAAGGGGTTGCATCTGTGCAATACGGCGGTATCGGTATCTGGTGCGAAAGAAGAGAATGACTCCAAGGATCAACGAAAGTGCACCAAGGAATGAAAGTACTGTGATGATGGCAATCAAAGACCCTGCAAGCCGTGGCGATGACACAGCGTCGCTTTGTGGTGAAGGCGACGGTGTCGGTGACGACGATGCCTGTTGCGAACTTGAATGTGACTGCGCGTTAGGCGCTGAGGAGGTGGACGTGGTTGTAGGGGATGGCGTAACGGGTGTGGAAGACACAAATGTGGAAAGAGGTGTCGATGATGTGGCGGTAGCCGGGCTAGCAGCACTTTGTGAGGTTACTGTCACTGCTGGCACAACAGGAGATGGAGAGTGAGTGACAACAGGAGGTAAAAGGGAAGTGACAAGGGGAGGGATAGGGGCAAGGGGACGAACAGGGACAGCAGGAGGCAGGAGGGAAGTGGGAATGGGAGAAATAGGAGGTAGGAGAGGAGTAACTATGGGAGGGGGAAAGGTAATTATAGGTGTTTCCGATGATGCAGGGGGTAACATTGGAGGCAATCCCTCGATTGTGGGCAAAATCGCAGGAGGACTAGTTAGCACCGCTGCCACTGATGGCGGAACAGCAAGAGGTAAAGATGGAGCAGTAGGTGGCGGTATGCCTAATGATGCAGGGGACGTTACAGAAGAAGGCCCTCCGGGTATAGGTAAGGATGAAGCACAACCACTGACTACTGTGGTCACCGATGGTGGGACATCAGGGGCCCAAAATAGAGCAGTAGCTGAAGATGTTTCTTGTGATGCAGAAGGCGTCGATGGAGACGACCCTTCGAGCACAGGAGAGGATCGGGGACATTCAGTTTCCACCGTTGTCACTGATGTCGGAACAGTAGGGGGGAAAGATGGGGTAGTAAGCGTAAATGATGTAGGGGGCGTGACTGGAAACGTCCCCGCGGGATTAGGTGATGATGTAAAGCTATCAGTTCCAGCAGAAGACCCCCTAGTCTCCAACTGAGACAAGCTTGAGGAAGACGCAGAAGACGTGCTCGAATCCGATGTCGATGGCGATGAACTGGATGGAGCTGCCGTAGCTCCAGTGCTCGTGAATGGTACCGCCGACGTTGTTGCTGTGGAAACCATCACGAGGTTAGGAGAAAATACAGACGGGATAATATGAACTTACCGTCAGAGGCTGAGACGATATCTCCGTCAAGTCCTGAGTCTCTAGCTATACGGTGTAAGCCGTAAGATTGGTTGAAAACTGCAGAAAGAGTAAAATCGTCTTTATTTGTTGATTTTTGGAAGAATGCATACCATAATTTTGGCCAACGACGGTAGCTGGGCTAAGTACAGTCGCCTCGGAAGATATGCTGATTTCCTGTTCTTGTGGGCCAACTGAAATGCGCACGGGAGCAGCTTGAACATCGTGAAAGGACCAGCAAAGAAGATTAAACAAAGAAATGAAGTATAAAGTATGGAGTACGAAATTAGAGTTGAAAAAGCGAGTGAAGGTGCGCAGCATCTCCCCGGCGCCGAGCTCCAGAGCTCAAGAACAAAGAAATAAAAAGAAGAAGCAGACAGGGTTTCCTCACAATCGATGGAGAGAATCAAGAGATTCAACCTCGTTATAGCATGGCAAATATCCACTTATTTGTGGACATGATGCACAGCTTCCCTGAGAGACACAGAGTTGAACGTTGTTGAATCATTTGAGGCCACAGCCTAGAGAACATAGCAAAAACGCGGAGTGAAACGTTGCGAGATACTATCCTCCAGAATTAAGTATAGGTCATGATCATGATCATGAATTGATGTGTCTTGCAATGGTTCGTCCGTAGAACTTCTTGGACAAGTTACATGTAGGACATGGTGACCTTGGACCCTGCCATCGTGAACTAGAGATAGGCGCTTGCTGAGGTGATGGCACCGGCGCATCATGGCATGCCTGTGTTCGAGGCCCAGCCCAAAAATAATGTGCACATACCTGTTTTTTGCTGCACAGCGGCTAATAATGAAAATGCTAAGGAGACAGTGACATCAGCTTCGGCCAGTTAGTAAAACCGACCTACGCCATAGCATATAGCAACGCAAGTAAAAATTCATTATGAGCGAGGACGGAATATGCCAGGAATTCACATTAGCCTTTGTTTTAGGAAAGGCGGCTTGGCGAGTTGCCGCATCAGCCAGCCGATTCAAGTTGAGAACCAAATCCCAAGGTGCGAAGGCGCTCGCTATAACAGTTTAGCCTCATCCCGTCCGACTCTTCACCGCAAGTCTGAGTCCTTCAGACGCCTCAGAGTCCGGCCATGTCTGAAAAGAAAGCCCCAGCAAAAAGGAGAAGCAGGGCTACAATTAAAGCCGAAGACGACACCCACACCCCAAATTTAACAGGTCCACAACCAACTACGAGTACTTCTCGAAAACGAAAAGCCGCTAATCCTGCAGCGAGAGACCTGTTAGATGTACACGCCAGCAGAGAAGAACGACGGTCTGAACGTATGTCAAGATGCTATCTTGCCCCAGTCCGCTGCTCATACCCACATTCCAGTTGTAACAGTACCTTCTCATATTCTGGAGCGTCAGCGCCATCGTCGTCCACACTCCCCGTCAGATCCCCCATATCGCCGCATGCCCACTGATATACGCTCAGCGCGAAGACCCAGCGTACCGAACATCACCCCACGACCACCACCGCGATCACGGAGATCGAGTATGCCAGGCCCTGAACGCAACATGCTGCAGCGTAAGCTACCCTTCAGGTTCCTATGTGATATGGCTCATTATTCCGTTTGTTGAACTCCAGATGCCTGGCATACTGTCATGACCACCGATCCTCTCGTTGACTCAGATGAGGAATGTCACGATAGTCACGTTCGAACAGACTATAGTGCGTTAATGTCATTTTCTCCTCCATAATATTCCCTAAGATGAGTCGCAGTCAAGAGAATGCAGGTCATCTCTCGCCTAAGAGGCAGGCCACCAACTCCCGAAGGAGAAGAGCCTGCATATGGAACTCCAATGACCGTACGGTCATCACACTTCGAGGCCCATGCCGGGCGTGTACCCTCTGTATTCTGAAAACTTAGAATTGATAGACTGCATCATGTACTATATTGTCTACCTCCTTGTTCTTTTAGTTTGTTGTATGTACTGGCTGTATAGACTACATCTGGACATCGGAACATCCGGCAGTTTGAGCAATTGATTTGTAGCCTACATTCAATATGCACAGAATTCCAAAGTGTGTAATGTATAGTATGCAAGGGAGGGGACGTGAGAGGTGCACCGAACGAAGACAAAGAAAAAGGCGCGGAAAAAAACACGCAAAAAAAGAACGCGAAAAAAGTAGAATAAATAAACTAAAAATGTAAGCTAAAACATATTCTGGTGAACCATCTAGTCCCGAAATAAAACACATACTGCTTCGTAACAGTATTACAGCTTCGCAGACCGAGGGAATGGGGGTTTGCCTCACTATTCTGCGAGCCACTTTTCGCACTTTTTGGCGTACTTGTCGAGCAGCTGCGCCAGGTCACGAATGACGAATGTCAGCACGACGCTCGCAAAGAACTCGGAAGCGCGTTTTAGCTTGACTTCTGCAGCAGCCCGGAGATCTATAGGGAACGCTGCGTATGTAGCTGCGACTGGCTGCGATAACAATGCCTTTGTATGTTCATCGATAAGCTGGGCTATGGTAAACAGCTTATTTAATCCAGACACATAAGCGGCAGGCGAATCGAGGCTATTTCACACGTTAATACAAGTCAAGGACGCAATGAAAGCGAGACACGAACTTTTTTCCGTTGGTAAACTTGTCAATCTGTCGAGTGAGTTTGCCTCCCCATGATGTTACCTGAAGAAACAAGTAGTGTCAATCCATGAGGACGAATGAACCATCTTGAAACTTACCCCCCCACTTTTCTTAACAACAAAACCTTCGCCTACACTAAGTTTCTTGCCAAAGTTTGCGACGACACTATCGCATATCGAGGAAAACTCCTCTAATTTGCCTACCCATGTCTCAGCTTCCTTGCGAGTTACACTGCCGATACCCAAAGCTAGTCCACTGCCGACGCTTGCGCCAAAGGATTCCACGCTGCATTGCTGCATCTCCTCCAGGGCTGAGCAGAGTACTTCTACAACGCGGACTTTCTCCGGTATGTTTGTGAGCTTAGCCCCTCCTTGTGACCAAACCTCTTGCGGCACATGCAATCGTCTGGTGATGTAACCACCAGACTTTGAGGTCATGGTATTCGCCAGGAGTGCCATCATATGATACGGCTTCCTTTGACCGTCAGCGGGTGGAGCGGGTGGAAGCGGAGAAGTGGGTGTAGTCGGCAAATTGGATATCAGGGCTGGTGGAGGTACCAACGCTAATGCCAGAGACGGGGATAACAATTCTGTCTGCAGAGTCAATTGCGGCAGTTGTGGTATATTAATGCTGATGTTCTGCTGCAACTTGGAAGGATTGGACATTTTACGGGGTATTAGTCCGTTGAACCCTGCTGTGTGTGGTAATGGGGGTCGCTGAACATCGAACGGGGAGATACGGCCATTAGCTACAGAAGGCCGTCGTCCTGGCTGTGACGACGCGCGATGTCGTCCAACTACGTGAGGTACTGTGTTAGGGGGTACCGGTGATCCGGCAGGCTTCGGAGCGGGAAGAGAGAATATCGACGGTGAATGTGATTCAGTAGGCGAAGGGCTGTCGGTCGAAGGGGGAGCAGACATCTTGGTGCGCCTCTGATGAATCGTACCCATCGCCAGGGAGGTGCTGATCAATTGTTGACCGCTGATCACGCTCATCGACTCTCCGCGGACTCGTGGAACAATAACTTGTTGTGCTGGCGATTCCGGTGACCGTATAGAGTATGATGTGGCTGTGGGTGAAGGAAGTGGGGGTAGTGGGTGAGAGTCCCGGATTGCAGTGCGTGGCGTGTCAGGCCGTCGGGGTAAGGACGCTGTAAGATCTTGGTCGTATAGGCTCTCTAGAGTGGGAGGGCCCACAATCCTGACGCCCTCTTCAGTGACGGCAGTCAGTCTAGTTCCTGACCCTGTTCGTCTGTGTCCAATTGAATTTCCGCGTGGGCAGGTAGCTTCTAGGAACCTGCCGGTCTGTGAAGGCATCGTTGCGGACATGGCGGGTACGGCAGAGTCTGGGGGTGGTGGTAGAGGAGACAAAGTTGGAGGTGGGGCGGCGGGAGGAAAAATAGAAGCTGCTCGAGGTCGGCCAGTGACTGATGGGGTATATTGGGTGCGGTTCGCCGGAAGGGTTGCGTTTCGGTTAAGAGAATTATTGGAATCTTGTGGACCAGATGATGAAAGAGGAGACAGGGGTGCAGCATAAGGATGTTGAGGTGATATGCCATTGGTTCTTTGACCGAATTCAGTGGACAAATAAGTAGCATTGAGAAGGGCAGCTCCAATGCCTTCATGGCCATCATTGTCGTCATCATGGTTATGGTTAAGTACTCCGACGTGCTGAGGCTCGTCTTGGGTGTGTTCCGTTGGATACGAAGAGACTTTATGAGAGTCAGAAGTGGGTGAGATGGACGATGGTGATCCAGGTTGTGTGGACTCTGTAGATGTGGAAGGGGCGTATACAGAGGATGGGGAGTGGGGTATGGGAGGTATACTGTATATCAGGCTGAGAATGTTCATACGGTCAGCATAAGTGTCGTGCTGAAAGGGATAAAATGAAATCAGGATGAATTCGGGACTGGAATGAGTAAATTTCTTACTATTGATTTAAGACGTCTGACTTCTTCTTCTTGTGCGACCACACTTCTCCGCCTGCCATTTCGTCTTGGACGCTCTGTGCTGTCTTCGCCTCTTCTTACTCGCTCCATAACTTCACTAAGCAAAGCGACACTTCGACCGTATGCCATGACCGCAGCATGGGGGTCATCGTTGGTAGAATCTAACTGAACTGCTTCACGGGCGAGTTCCAAGGCTCTTGTGAGGGCGCGTCTTGAAGATGGGCGAGATTGGGAGGGTGTGCGAGACTGAGCCGGTGATAACAAGAGACGGTCAGGCACGATATCCTGGTGGTGTGAAGATGACGTTGGCTGAAGGATAGATCTATGTGAGGGGTCGGAAAAAAGGCTGGGGTCATGTGCGACGGTGCTGGAAGAAGGCTGGGGACTGTTGGACGCGGAAGTAGAGGCTTGCCTTGTTTGAAACGCGGCTATTGCAGCGAGATTTGCAGAGGCTGAAGGTCTACCATTATTGGCGTGGCTAGGACCACTACCACTAGTGCTTGACCTGTGTCTTGTAGTATATGGAAGTTCTTCGGAAGAAGGTTCAACATCATCAGGATGGTGGATTGGAGCTGATGGTAGACTTGGAATTGGTTGACTCGGTGGTGGGCCTGCGGGAGGAAAGTTGGCGGCGGAAGAACGACGACGAGATGTAAGGGTGAAGGATGAAGGAGGAGGTACAGGTGAAGAGGGAGGAGACGCGTGATCTTGGGATGGGCGTGGACGATGAATTATAGAGAGTGGGCGAGTATTAAACTCGGGTTCCATGACGGGGAGCTCGATGAGCAAAGTTCCCTCCTTCAATGTTGATATAAACCTGAAACAGTATTTCAGTAGCAAGATATCTCCCTATGGTCTAGCTATCGAGAACCGAAACTAAAGAGTGTAGTCCACACCAACGTGCTCAACGTCAACAACGATCCGAGTTTGGTATCTCACTCAGCTCCGAAACTCAAAAACACATTCATAGATCATCATCTTAGACACAAAAAAATAATTGGAAAACGTAAAAGCAGCAAATGTCTCTTCGAATGCATTTCCACTAAAAAACGATTACGAACTGTCAAGAAGCCTCGAAAGCTGGGTAAATTTCGCGTAAGGAATGGCAATGGATTATCCGGTATATATAAAATCGCAGAGTAGACGGAAAACGAGCGGGCGGACAAGTGAGGAAGGATTTGCACACAGGGAGGGTATAATTGTCGACCATAGTGCCCAACATATCTAACCATCCACTTACTTTCAGTCTCGGAATTCTGCCTGAGACCCTTGAGCAACAAGACGACTCTCCAAATTTCTAAGTTATCTTCACATCAGCCAAAACTTTACTCCTCACATTTCCATAGAAACTTACCTGAGCGATTCTTCTTTGGCCAAAAGCTCTTGTCGCTTTTCGTTGATCTCTCGCTGAACTTTGAGTTCGATCTCACGAAGCTATTCGTCCACAAGAAGAGTTCGTCAGCATAACCAAAATCAACGGTTTATTATCACCTACTTTCTCTTCTTCCCTGCGAAGCTGCTCTTCTTTCAGACGCACGCTCTGAGTTGCCAGCTCTTCTGGGAGAATAGAAGAATCGCTACACGATTTATTGATTAGTGTGGACGTCAGCATCAAATCAATATTCTCACTGGGTGTCGGCGTGCACCGTCCGAGAAAGCTTCTCAGTACGGTAAGTCTCGTAAAGCACGTCATGCGTCAGTGACTTCAGGTCGCCAAGGTGGGAGCTAAACCAACTCCTTTAGCATTTTCTACAAAATGCAAGATCGCACTGACTTCAACAATGCGCTCCGTAGTCTGCTAAAGTCGGAATGTTTTGGGTTGTCGACCTCGGCAACACCCCAAGGGTATATCCTGGCGCGTACCGGTTGCCCGTCCAGTTCGATTTCTTCCTCCGAACCGATGATGGCAAAAGGAAGTAATGCCTACGGCATTTACGTAAATGGCCAGCTTAGACTCAAATTATGTCACATACCCGCAACTCGCTGTTGTCCTGGATGGTCTCCTCGTCGTCTTCCTCCACGTCGTAAGGGAAGTTGTAGACGGGGATGTCGTAGTGCTCGATATCCTCCATGATCTACAACACCGCGTCAACACAGACCAAAAAATAAAACCGGGAGAACGAACCCGCTTCTTGAATCCCCGAAGCTCGCTGGGTGTCAAAGAATCTGCTTTTCCAATAACAGGAATCACATTAACACGAGGCGAAAGGCGGCGCATCAGCTCAATATCCATCTCCCTCAGGCTATATCATAGCCCAGTTAGCGTACCATATCAACGTGACGCACAAAAATATGCGTACGAGTGACCCGTCGGAGGGATGAAGTACAAGAGCGCATGCACACGGTTATCCCTGAAGCGAGGGTTACGTTTGATACGAGACTCCTCAGCCAAAATATCATCGTATTGACGCTCGAGGTAGCCAACAATTTCTTGGAAGCTAAAACCAAACGTTATTCAGTGAGATATGTAGGGATGGGTATATACGAACGCAAACTCATTGTCGATGTTGTCCCCAAAACCAGGCGTGTCAACAATGGTAAGGGCAATGCGAACGCCATCCTCCTCCAACTCTGTGACAATGCATGACATGTTTAAATAAGGTGTGAACAATACATGACTGGTGCAACTAACCGACGTTGGCAGGCTTAATCCTGATACCCTCCTCAATGTGCGCGGTATCCGGGTTGTCGGAGACCTTGTGCACCAGGACTTCGGACTCGCAAAGGGTATTCACAAAGGTCGTACGGCCAGTTCCAGAGGCACCTGCAACACGTTGAGAAAATCGACCGGTCAACAAACACCGAACAAGTCGAAATAGCATATGGAAAGCGACTAACCAACGACCATCAGGGTGAACTGGACACCCTTCTTGACCTTGTTTCCTCTGCGTCTGCCGGCGAAAGACATTTTGTGGGAAGTTTGAATAACTTTGGGTTGCTTCACTTGCGTGCAGAGCAAAGCAGAGACGAAGGGGAAAGTTGACCTCATCCCATTAAAACTCCGCTCAGCCGCGCCACTGTCGCGACGGGACCGAATACTGTGTAGCACTTCTCTCCACCGTGCATCTCTAACTTTACATTGAACAATAACTAACACGCTTTTGAATGATGGTTCTTAGTACGGCATGTCGTCGCACGTCTTGTTGTGGCAGACGGGGGTTACTGCCCGACCTCCAGATGCGCCCTTTTCATTCAGGTTTCGTGTCTTGTCTGGATGACGCGGTCACAGTTAAGGCTTCACGCTCCTCGGTGACCATCACAAGGAAGAAATTTTCAGAGCTGCCGAAGCGACGCGTCGTGGTGGAGGATCATTCGCTTCCACCTCCTTCTGCCAAGCTGCAGAGCACAAGTGACGCGAGCGTCCCTAATGATCTTGTAATTCCTTCTTGTACGCAATTCAGATGTATTTTTGATATCCCTTCCTTATGAAAAGTAAATGCGCATATGGTCTATCCAGCTTTTCGCTTGAACGTCACCGAGGATTGCTCTGGTGCACCTGAAAGGAGTGTAATAAACACACAAGGTTTGGACACTCAATCGCAGCAAGGTAGTGCAGTTGTCAAGGAAGAACAACCCAGAAAACACAGAGGTCGACGAAAAGCAGCGGTATCCGATGGTTCTCTCACTACCGACACAGGTACATTCATTCCTCAGCCGATCGATTGCAGACTGTCATGTATTTCTAATAGGAGCAGACGCCCCCGCAACTACCGACACTCCAATGAAGATTCGCCGGCGTCGAAAAATAAAGGTAGATGACTCGGAAGACTGTACTCCACCTCCAAAACAGCCGCGCAACATGCTTGCCACTGAGATCCTGAACAACCTTGCTAAATTTCCTCATTGTATCCTCCTGACTCGTGTTGGTCAATTTTATGAGGTGCGACGCGCTCGTCTCTACTTCGACGAACTTTACTTAACTGGTTCTGTGCAGTCCTACTTTGACCAAGCAATCGAGGTCGCTCGACTACTGAACATCAAGCTGACTTCTCGCGTCTGGGACAAGCAAAGTATCGCCATGTGCGGTTTCCCATTGATGTATCTGGACAAGTATCTTAAAGTGCTTGTCCAACAAAATAAACGGTTCGTCGCCATGTGCGAAGAATTTCCTCGGTATTCTGCGTCAGGCCAGAAACCCGAGTTCGATAGACGAGTAGTTCGCGTGATAACCCCTGGGACACTTATCGACGAGCCATTCATCAACCAGTTTGAAAACAACTATCTATTGTCCATCAGCGTTAATGGCACAATGCAAGAAACGGATGCCACTCCTATAGGATTAGCCTGGATCGACGTTTCTACAGGTGAATTGTTCGTAAAGACGTCGTCTAGGGAGGCTCTGAAAGATGACCTGGCGAGGATTTGCCCGCGAGAGGTTGTCCTAGAGGATAAACTCCAGGGTAACTTCTCGCATCCCATTCATCAGCTGCTTGTGGATGAAGGCTGCTTTGTTTCGTATGCTACGCCTTCTCAAGGTACCTTGGTGAAGGATTTGCCCGAGACTACTGCTGCTCCAGGTGACCTCGACAAACTGGAAGGGGACTTGACTTCTGTTCCATCTGCGTATTCTCCTGGGGAGTCGTCCGCTATCACAATTCTTACCAACTTTCTGCACGCTCACTTGTTGGAGCACATGCCAAGTCTCTCAATGCCAAGCCGCGAAGGCAACATGGAGCGCATGCAAATCGACTCTCATACTATCAAGGCACTTGAAATCAGGGAAAGCACGCGAGAAGGTGGCACGACAGGTAGCTTGCTGAGCGTCGTTAAAAGAACTGTAACACGCAGCGGAACACGTCTATTGGCTCGATGGTTGTGTAGGTTTTTGTTATTTGATGTAATTTCAAAGCCCTTAACACATATTCAGGCTCGCCGAGCACATCAGTCAAAGAGATACAAGCTCGGCAGTCATTGGTAGCCTTCTTTCATGCCAGGCCACATTTACTCAGCGATGTCAGGCAGTTCTTGGACGAAGTCGAAGACACGACACGAATTGTTCAGAGATTCCTTCTTGGGCGAGGTGATCCTGGCGATTTAGTTTCGATCAGCAAGACGATTAACGTTTGGAGTGCAATTCGCAAGCGCTTGGAACTCGAGAAGCAGATGGAAAGCTCGGAACGAGGCTTTCTGCTTTCGGAAGATTGGTCAAGTGTCGATACTCTTTTGTGTCGAATGGCAGATCTCCAAGACCTCAAGAGTCGAATTAATCTGGCTTTGCGAAATATTGAAACTACGGACGAGTCGAGAGATGATCAAGACGCGGAGGAGCCCAGCAAAATTGGTTTCAAGTTTGATATACCCTCTAGGTGTTTCATTCGACCAGAGTACGCAGCATTGTCGATCCAGACCCTCATTGCTTACGTTTCATGGTTTAGATTTTCTCCGCAATTGGTATCTCTGCACAACAACCTCATCGACTTACTAGAGCAAAGAAGGAAAATGGAACGTCAACTTCAAATAGACTATGGTGAGGCACATATCTTCCATCGGGCCGCTGCTGACTCACTTGAGCAGAAGCACCTTCTTTGACCCTGCGGACTTCTCCTGCGCAAGGAATGCATGTCCATATCGGTCGCTCGAGGAGAGACCAGGCTGCTGTGAAGGCATCACCGCTGTTCATTAATATATCAGAGAGCGGTTCGACTAGCTCCTATTTTTACCAGGTCTATCTGTCCCCCTTCCTTTTCCATGAAAAGTGTCTCATTTAAAATGATCGGTTGTAGCTATGGTCATCTCTAGGTAATCAGCTAGTTGAAACTGCGACGGCGATCACAAATGCAGAGAAGGAAGCTTTCAACCTGTTGCGCAATGAGGTTGGTTGCCCCCATCCAAAACGTGTTATTTTAGGTTCATTTGAAAAATTAGGTCAAAGCTTTTGCGACCCATCTTCGAAGGAATGCGCGGATAATGGATGAATTGGATGTTACCCTCGGATTTGCGGTTCTTGCAGCTGAATTACGGTTCACCAGGCCCGTTATTACAGATAAGTACGTTGCTCGATGGACATCCCCCTGACCCTTACTTACGTTATATGAGCATGACATATGAGGTGACCAATGGACGACATCCAACTGTAGAACTTGGCCTGCTCACTTCAGGTCGGGTCTTCACCCCGAACTCCGTGGTACTGGAACGTGCCTCCCGGGTTCACATAATCACAGGCCCGAACATGGCAGGGAAATCGACATTCCTGCGACAAACAGCTTTGATTGCTATACTCGCTCAGACTGGTTCCTTTGTACCCGCGGACCACGCTATCATCGGAGTTGTGGACAAACTCTTTTCCAGAGTAGGGGCCAAGGACGATCTGTTTCGTGACAGAAGTACTTTCATGGTGGAGATGCTCGAAACAGCTGAAATTTTACGTCGGGCAACTCCAATGAGCTTGGTGGGTTATTCGTTTACTCCTTCCAGCGCGTACGAAGATTGAAAATCCTGTAGGTCATCATGGATGAAGTGGGTCGCGGGACTACTGTAAAAGATGGTCTGGCAATAGCGTTTGCTGCCGTCCATTATCTCGTCACCCAAAATCAGTGTCGAGCTTTGTTTGCAACTCATTTCCATGAACTCGCAGATATGCTTGGTTACTCCGATAGTCACTGTGGCGACGGCGTTTTCCAAGAGGTTGGGTTCTTTTGTACAGATGTCGATGAGACGGACGTGAGCAATCAAAATGAAATTGTGTTTGTGCTTACTCAGCAGAACTATCAGGACAACCATTTTGCCTACTCACACCGTCTGCGGCCAGGCGTGAATCGAGATAGTCATGGCCTCAAGGTCGCTCAATTGGCAGGCATGCCAGAATCTGCTGTCCTTCTTGCTAAACAAGCTTTGGATGCACTCAAAGGACAGGACCACATTGGATCTCAACAACTGTCTTCCCTGGGACAATCATTAACGAGTTCAAGGTAGCATATATTCCCCCAATCGCAATGATATTCACCCGCACCTTTTGTGCATTACAATGTGAATGCAATTGTCTCTTGTTTTCCATTTTCATGTCCATTGGGGTAATCTACCATATTTCGGACAATACTATCTAGTCTAAAGGGCACCTGTACACTGCGTCGCATCACTAAAATCGCAAATACCCCAGTGTAGGGCGTACCCCACTGGTTCGCCGTTCCCGCCGGCTGGTTTAGATGATGGACGAACATACTACAAATTGAGGTTGGACTGCGCGCGATTGAACCACCGTAACAGGTGGATGTAATCGGTTCATCATGACAGCTGTGAGCGAATGAAATTGAGGGCAGAACCCGCGCGGAACCACTTCAACTGATCCTCCGACATGGTATGTTTTGTAAGTATCTCAAATACCTCGCCGGTACGCTTGGTGACCTTAAGCTTGACTTCGGCGTTTTGTCGTCCCTCGATAAGGTCTGCCAAGCCGATAGTCTGGACTACGTCACCTGATCCGATGCGAGAGTAGTCGTTCTTGTCAGCAAACCAAAGGGGAAGAACTCCTTGTTTCTGCATCCTAATTAGACTGATATTCCATAGTTGTTCAACCACAACTTGCCTTCAAGTTAGTCTCGTGGATTCGAGCAAAAGACCTTGCAACAATCATTGCACACCCTAACACAATTGAGAAACTGCTCAAATGCGATGCGAGATATTGCAACGCACCATAGAATCTAGGCTGGAGTGCAGCATGCTCACGAGCACTACCTTCGCCATAATTGTCATCAACGACCAGAGTCCAAGGCTGATTGCGAGCTTTGAACTGTTTTGCGACTGCGGGAATGGTGTCGGTCTCGGTTTCGCCAGTGGCCTGATCGTAGTCGAATGCAACATTCACGTCGCCCCCTTCGTCGTTCACAGCCTGCATTGGTTGTCAGGTTAATATCATACTTACAGATGGCAGCTTGCGCAACACACCGTGATAACTGCAAACAATAGTCAGAACGAAATGTGTTAAGAGTACGCAAAGACGCACGAAGATTTTCAGAAATGTTAGTAAGATGTCCTTTGTATTTCAACCAGGGGCCCTGTACGTGAGTTAGCTGGGCAACTTCAGTAAACATTTATCTCACTCACAGCCGCAGAGATGTGGTCAGTGGTGCATTTCCCTCTTACACGCATCAGTACTTTCAAGGGCGGGAGTTCCAGACCCCTGTTGCCGAAATGACTTGGGAAAGGCTCCAACAATTCAAGACGCTGAGAGTCCGCACAAATGATAATCTCGGTTTCTGGTTGTGGCTCTGGCGTGGGAGAAGGGTAGTAGTGGGTGTTACCTTGAGTGAAACCTTCTGTTGGTAAATCCTGTCCGGCAGGCGGAGAGAACCTGAACGGTTTGCCAGAGGGCAGAGTCAGGGTATCCGTTATCGGATTAAACGAGAGTGAGCCAGAAAATGCCATAGCCGTCACAATCGTAGGCGATGCGAGAAAGTTCATAGTTAGTCGGTTTCCATCATTGCGAGACTTGAAGTTCCTGCATCATTAAAAATAAGTAATGTCACAGGTTGAAAGGCGTCTTTCTTACCTATTGAAAGATGTCAAAATTGCTTTGGAAAAAAGTTTAGTTTGTCCAATTAATATTTACTAGATCCATTTACCGTTTTCTTCATCCTTCATATCATCTCGTTTCCACTAAGTGAAGAAATCAAAAGTTGTGACTGAGGGATAAACGTAATCCGTACTTGACCGATACAGGGACCGCACGCATTTGCCAAAACCACAGCGCCGACATCTTCCAAAGTGCTTGTAATGCCGTCGCGCTCCATAGTCGCCCGAATCTGTTCAGAACCGGGAGTGCAAAGGAAAGGAACCTTGGTGACCAGGCCAGCAGCCTTTGCTTGTTTGGCCAAATCTGCTACTTGCGTCTACATCGGGTCAGCAGTGTGCAATCAAATCAAAAATAATTTACCATGTCTTCATATGAGCTATTAGTGCACGAACCAATGAGGCCGGCGGAAAGCTCGTCCTTCCAACCCTGCTCTTTCACGAAAGACCCGAACTTTGATAAAGGTGTTGCCAAATCAGGAGTGAAAGGACCATTGATAGTTGGTTCGAGTTCGGACAAGTTCTGTAGATGCGAATAAGACACTTAGTCCGTCGAATCAAGGACGACCGTACTATTTCAATAACTTCGTCATATTCAGCACCTTCATCAGCGTTCAGGAAGCCCATCGATGCAGCCTGGTCAGCAGCACGAGCGACGGGCGCACGTCCTGTTGCATTCAAGTACGCGCGCATATTCTCCGTGTATGGGAAAGTAGAGGTTGTAGCACCGACTTCAGCTCCCATATTAGCAACCGTAGCGAGACCTAGCACGGAATCCCAATCAGTGCAAAATTAACCTACATTTGTGGTTTTAGTTTACCTGTACATGATTGGTTGGCCACACCAGGGCCAAAGTACTCCAAAATGCGTCCGGTGCCTCCCTGAATACGGGTTCATAACTCATTTTCAAAAAGTTGGTAGTTGACTTACCCGAACTGTTAATTTTCCAGCGAGGTGAAGGATCAAGTCCTTAGGCGTTGCCCACCCACTGAGTTTCCCGGTCAAGTGTATGCCTGATATCAATTATGTTAGAAGGCGAAGGCACCGCGTAGCTGTAATCTAAATTATCTCACCAACAACCTGAGGGGCCTTCAGTTCCCAAGGAGTTCCAGTCATAGCGTCAACCGCATCAGCACCTCCAACACCAATAGCCAGCAGACCGAGCCCTCCGGCATTAGGCGTATGTGAATCTACCACTACGTCAGTCCAGCAACCTAAGTCGTCACAAGGCCAACTCACCTGTGCCTAGCCTGTTTATTGACATCTTTTAAAACCTATAAGGCACATGCAACACGAATGCACTCACATGAGTATTCCTGGAGCAGCATAGTTCTCGAGTACGATCTGGTGAATAATACCGGAGCCCGGTTTCCAGAATTCGATACCGTACTTGCGAGCAGCACTTTCAAGGAAATCGAACACTTCTTTATTGGAAGTAATCGACCGCTTGTGTCCTTCTCATGAGTAACAAGTGCTGTTCTGAGGACGGAACCAAACCTTCAAGTCTGATTCTGCACCATCGATAGCTTGAATGAGATGGTCGCAGTGTATGCTGGTTGGAACGGCACATTGAGAGAGACCGGCACTCATGAACTGAAGCCTAGCAGGATTGTCAAATCACAATATCTGCACCAAGAACAAATATAATGCATACAAAGCCATTCTATAAGCAAGTACATGATCAATACTGGCTCAGAATAATGTGCAATAATAACATACTGGGCGGAAGCATCCTGCATTGCGACACGCTGAGGAGTAAGCTGCAGGTAGCTTTCTCCCCTGATCTTCCCTCCTCCAGACAGGCTCTTTTCCGGGTCATTGAGATGACTGTACAAGATCTTTTCGGCTAAAGTCAAAGGACGGTTGTTCAAGAGCTCCCGAACGTGTTCCAATTTTCCAATAAGCTGGGCATAAGGTGGGGTGATCGAAGAGCAGTCCTTTTCGTAAAAGGGCGTGTGTGTTGCTAGACTTCGCCTGAGGGTGGGTCCTGCAGCGAGGGCACTGCTCCGCAGGGTTGTTGAGAGCATCTTGAAGCTTATCCTCCGGCTTCCTCACCCAGTCTTATATTGAAAGAACACGTTTTCCGTATTCGGTTCGGTTCAGTCACATATTTTTCTCGATCCAATCATATCGAAACGCTTATAAATCACACTAATAGTACTAGCGAGCCCGCGCCAGAACCCTGATCGCCACTGTCTTCAGCTCTTACTAGGTATTGTACTCCAGCTATGTTTTATCCCCGACAAATCTCCTGGCTTGTAGCTAGTGATATTTATCACTTGGTCTTTGCATGCATGTGACGTGTCTTCTGGCCTGACAGCCTACACCAAAACGTACCACACTAGTGCTCCGACTGCATTTGCAGGTGAGCGGTCTTCCGGATGTTCAGCGCTCAGGTACCAGACAATCAGTTTGCCTTATTGCGAGCATGTTCAACTGTCGCAGAAGCAGTGGTGATAACCACCAGAATGTCTGAAACTCACTCATACGGAACGGTGATGACAGACAAGCGATTTAAATAGCCACGCGCAAAAGATATGCGGGATCTCAAAGTGATAATGTGATATTGCGGGTGCCTCACAGTATATGAGGCAATCGGATATGTCATGTCAGGGGTAGGCAGTCACGCTCGTCGAAGACATGAGTGGCGCGGAACGGAGCCTTGATGATAAACGACCTGTAAAATGAACGTAAAGAATAAACTTACATCACAGGAGGAGAATAGCGAGAATTCAGGAAAACCCGAACTCGGCAGGTACTCATGTACACAGTGGTAGAAGAGGAGCTGCCATATGAGACTGGATAAAAGTAATGAACATCGTGAATAGAGAATAAGCTCAAGGAGATGAGGGTGGACTAAAATGGATCACGCGATCGGCGGCCTATGTACCGGCAATTCCCGTTAGTCATCGACCACTTGCGTTCGTACTATGACTACTCCTAGGTCAAAGAAAAGGCACGAAATGTCAGCTGCAAATTTATGGTTAGGAAGTTTATATGGGAGGTGAGGTTTAGACACCCATACCGACCCAGGAGCCTGACGCTCACACCACACCAGCCCGGCATTCCCATACCCTTGTAAAAGTACTTCATCAACGTGTCCTGATCATCCTGGGAGAGCGCTTTGACGACGTTAATTATCTCTGATGACTTCATGCTATTCAGTATCGAAACAACGAACAACGGTCTGCAAGGTTTCTTGCGCAAATGTCAGCGTATTGGTGCGGTGTCGTGCAACAACAAAGTCGCCTTAGCTTCCTCGTCATTTGGCCCATAAGGTGTGCTGTCCAGCGCGATTTCCAGGGCCCCTGGTATGTCTTCCCTACGTGATTGAGCGATGCTTAGGTTATATCATGTTGCGTAAGTAGCGATGGGACTGTACTTGGCTAATGTGCTCCGGACTGCTTCCTGCTTCTGTTTCGCATCGCTCAAGACCTGAGCGGGATCGCGTGGTTCTGTGTCATATAGCTCGCCCTCCAGTAGGAGTAAATTTAAAAGCGACAAATCCCTCCCACAGGCCCCGCCTGACTAGACTGGTAACTACGTCTATGAGATGTTAAGTGCTTGACGTATCTTGTTATTCAAAACTGTCTATGGTAGTTTTTATGGCTACTTGTCTAATGTTCAACTGGCCAAGCCTCATGTTGTTAGAGATGTAATGTTAATGAGTTCACCAAAGTGGTTCGACTGGAGTGTCCTTCCACCCCTTTGCCCTGGCCTCCCAATACCCTCCGACATATGTCCACTCATCCCCGTCCTGCTTAAACCACCTTGGAGTTCGATTTATGCCACGTCTTCGCCTATCCCTTTGCATCTCCTCAACACGTATCTTCTGAGCCTCCGCCTCATCACCGTTCCCATGTTCTAGTGCACGCACATCGGGTCGGAATCGTGAATCCGTAGGAGGCAGACGGCCCTCGAGGTCGCTCGTGATCTCGTTCAATGTCATGCCAAACGCAGTAAAGCCATAGTACTGAGGGGACTCCTTCGGGAATGGAGTGATGCGCCAGAGGACATGCAAGTAGGAAGAGTCGAGCGCTTGTGCGACTTGTTCGTCCCATTTGCCTTCGATGCGGGCAGTTACATCACGGGATGGAGAGAGTATTATACCAGAGACTTCATTCGATGCACCCCAATATCCGCTTTGCTTGAAGTCAAGGACGCAAGTTGCACCATTTGTTGTATTTTCAATGGTCATTTTGCCACAATGTTCCAGGTATTTTGTTCCCATCATCAGGTTTCGCATAAATGACGAAGGTTTGTTCCTGCCAGTGTCAGATCTTTACACGGAAAAGGCACGATCAACCGTGGCTCACCATTCATAGGTGTCATTCCCAATCTTTAGTCGTGTTGTCCCAAGGGGAATGATTTCCAAACTCTTGCCTATATTTAAATCAAACACGTCAACCACCGGCACCGGTACCAGGCATGATCCTCACCCCAAAACTTGGTCTTCCCGGCCGAAGTGGCGTTCAATTCCCAGCCTTCGCCTTCTGCGTGGTATGCAATTACGACAGGATTGTGGGACACCTTCTCAGCCAGGAACTTCATTCGCACATCTTCAAATGTTTCAGCGAGCATGGGATTGCTGACCGAGTTGTTAGGGTCATCGGAAGAAGTAAAATACGATGTTCCTAACTTACAAGCCTTTGCGACCGGTCCGATATCTTGTGTGTGCGTAGCCGGACACGGCAAACGCAGCAACGAAGCACAGGCGTTGAGTGGGATCCTTGGCCTCAGTTGCTTGGTGTAGTAAGTTGTAATATTCCAGTTCTTCTGCTGTACGTTGTAACAAAGTCAGGGGCTCATTGAACGATACGGGCAATGCGATTGTGGACAAGTCCTTCGACAAATTCATTAACCAAGGGTCTTCAGTATCCGAAGCACCAAAAGTCACCTTTCCGACATTATTCTTGAGAATGGCAAACAAACTGCCCTCGTCACCGATCGGTCCCGAAGGTAAGCGCGTCCGTCGTACCACCTGACGAGCGTTCGCGGAGGGATCTGTATCATGGACTAGAGGTGAGGAATGCTCCTCCTCATCGCTAGATACTGTTTGATTTAAGCTGCTATTTTCAGATTGGAGAACTATGAGGTCCCTCTCCTCATCTGGGTTGGGAACATCCAAGAAAAACTCCTCGCCTAGACCCTCTTCGGCGTCAAACCATTCGTTATGTGCGCTGTCACTCAGACTTGACATGGAGATCGCTAAGTTTGATCTACGAGCGAGTGCTGTATTGAAGCGAGAAGTTGAGAGAGGTTCTTCTTCCTTCTCTTCTGTAGTAGTAGGAAGAGGAGAGCCACGGGCTGTTGGTGGGGCTGTGACATCATGCGCTAAGGACTTGAGCAGGGCAGCATGTTGTGACTTAAGTGATGCAAGGGTCGTGGTAATTTGTTGAAAGCGAACGTTTGACGAAGAATCAGGGTTGCTCTTTGGTAGCGTGCCATCCTCGTTAATCTGGTGGGCTGAAAGGACTTGGGTCAACAAACGCAGCGATCCAAAAGAAGGATGGAGGAACACATTTTTTGAACATGTTAAAAACATCTTTCGGATGGTGATGATGCTTATCCTTCTCCGACTTAGACTTCAGTGAAAGGTGGTTTCTCTCGTGCGTACTTTCGGATTGGAGGGTGGCGAAAGCAATTTCCAACTCAGATATTGTCTGTTGAGTGCGTCAGCGACGTACATTTATACTGAGCAATAGGGTGAGTACATACAGAGCCAATATCTTCAGCTATTTGAATTCCAGATCTATTAAACTGGGATTGACTCAGCCGAGGTGTGATCTTTCCTGCAAGGGACCGTCGTCCTTCGGGATGGACAAACTGTCTACATGTGCCACTCTTAGTGTCAAACACGTCGGAATTCCAGGATCCTGATTCACCTTATTGCAGCTAACCATTTATTGAAGTCATCTGCGGTCAAACACTTTATATGAAACGTGGCATTACTTGAGTCTATGTGTATATCTTTACGACCAATAGCAGTGGATAACGCAGCATGAGGGAGGAATATCTGGTCACGTATGGGACGTTTTGGATCGATGGAGTAGGACAAGGATCCTGACTGGTCGAGGACAAAGTACCTCCGTGCAAAACCTACATAACGACCGGAGTTCCATGAGCTGGGAAGGTCTTGGAAGGTCAGGGTCAAGGAACATACCTTGCATCTTTTTCCTTCTCTTCTTGAGGACCCATCCTTCACACACTGCTTCCGATTTCTGGGTCGTATCGATGGAGATAGGGAAAGACTGTCGAGCAGATGACATGTGCCACTCGCGCTCGGGTATCAATAATGGGATCAGCGTTGTCGAAACGCAGGCACAGTAAGCAGTGACCAGTTATATCTATAGGAAGGAATATTTGCCCTCGTTGCAAGATGTCGGACGTGTTCCGTGGTAACGATTACTTTAAGCTTGGTCAGAGAAGACACGATTCCGGCCCACGCGTTCATTAGGTGCTAAAGGACTGGGAAAGACAACGTAAAGACGCATGAAAAGTCTCGGGGTCGACCGGGTTGCGATTGGCTCAATTGAAGAGTCTTTCATTTCTGGCGGCAGCCTTGTCCTCACCACAATATGTTGTGAGATCGTCGGTGAGTCTCAAACATTTGTTTTCGCAGTCGAACATGCATTTTTGAAAGAATTTTCTCTCGCTGTCGGTCATATTGCCCACGACAATCTGTCTGTCACTCATACGCGCTAGCCCGGGCCAAGACGCGTTTCGAAGGATGCGCCCCAGCTAAACTGAATATGGTTTCACCTTCGTTATATGCTATGTGCTTTTGGCTAGGCATCTTTGCGAGAATTACGCCAGCGATATGGAGATGTAGCCTGATCTCGAATTTCTGTTATCATAAGTGAATTGAGCCATTGGGCTGTGCCGCATCAGTGACTATCCATTTGGCTGATTCAGAGCATGGGAGCAAATTGATATGTGGAGTCTCACGCCCTTGCGCTCCGGTAGACTTTTAATCTAGTTAATAATCCATCGAGGTTGCCCCATCTCTCCATCGCAATTCCATCATCCTCTCTTCTTCCTTAACCACATCCTTCAAAAACACATATGTCGGCCCCAGTGTGCGTCCTACTCATCCATCATGACGATCATGCAGAATTAATATGCTGACCCCTCTCCCGTAGAGGTGATATCGGCCTCATCGGTCTCGCCGTCATGGTAAGATATCTTTGCATAGCAGCCGTCGCATAATGTGAATTTGGTACAAGGGTCAAAATCTGATCCTCAACATGAACGACAAAGGCTTTACTGTTGTTGCTTACAACCGTACTACCAGCAAAGTCGACGATTTCCTCGCCAACGAGGCAAAAGGTTATCTATGACCTCATACCCCCCATCCCTATCACTGACTCAGTGTAGGCACCAAGGTCCAGGGCGCACACTCCATCCAGGAGCTCTGCGCTAAACTCAAGCGCCCTCGCAAGATCATCCTTCTGGTCAAGGCTGGTCCTGCAGTCGACAGCTTCATCCAGCAACTCGAGCCCTACTTGGAGGCGGGCGACATCGTCATCGACGGTGGCAACTCACACTACCCCGATTCCATCCGCCGCACCAAGGAGCTTGAGGCGAAGGGCCTCCTTTTCGTCGGCTCTGGTGTCTCTGGTGGTGAGGAAGGTGCTCGTCATGGTCCCTCCCTCATGCCTGGTGGTTCAAACGCTGCCTGGCCCGCTATCAAAGAGATCTTCCAGAAAACCGCTGCTCAGGTCAACGGTGAACCCTGCTGTGACTGGGTCGGAGAGACTGGTTCTGGTCACTACGTCAAGATGGTTCACAATGGTGATTATCATCATTTCCCCCCTGTAGTTTGTAGGGCTAAGGCAATCATTCCAGGTATCGAATACGGTGACATGCAGCTGATCGCCGAAGCCTACGATATCCTTAAACGTGGCCTTGGTATCAACGAGAGTGAGATAGCTGACATCTTCACAACGTGGAACAAGGGTGTCCTTGACTCCTTCCTCATTGAAATTACTGCCAACATTCTCAAATTCAACGACGACGACGGTGTACCCCTCGTCACCAAAATTCTTGACAAGGCTGGTCAGAAGGGTACCGGAAAATGGACGGCAATTGCTGCCCTAGACGCTGGCACTGCCGGTATGCTACTACTCATCCGAACTAAGTGCGATCTTTAACCGCGATCAACAGTCACGCTTATCGGTGAGGCTGTGTTCGCACGTTGCTTGTCTGCTATCAAGGATGAGCGCGTGCGCGCCAGCAAAGTTATCAACGGCCCTCAAAGGGATGCCTTCCGCGGTGACAAGCAACAGTTCATTGATGACCTTGAACAGGCATTGTATGCCTCCAAGATCATCTCTTACACACAGGGCTTCATGCTCATGAGGGAGACCGCCAAGGAGGTTGGTAACGCTTAAACAGCTGAAGTATTCACTCTAACCGGAAGTCTAGTTGAACTGGAACTTGAACTACGCTGGTATCGCTCGTATGTGGCGAGGCGGATGCATCATCAAGGTATGTGAACTCAACTATCCTGCTCTTGAGGCTTACATTTTCGTCACAGAGTGTGTTCCTTGGTGACATCACTTCCGCTTACGAGAAGAACAAGGACCTCGAGTCTCTGCTCTTTGATGACTTCTTCAACAAGGGTTCGTATAAACAGTCATTGATTGGTAACATCCAATGACATTGTATGCAGCTGTCCACAAAGCACAACCCGGCTGGAGGCGTGTCATCGCTCAGGCTTGCCTCTGGGGCATTCCCACCCCCGCTTTCTCGACTGCGCTTGCTTTCTTCGATGGTTACAGGAGTGAAGTGGTTCCTGCCAACCTCCTCCAGGCTCAGGTACGCACCTATGGCGTCTGACCAGACAACATGCTCACCAACTGTCTAGCGTGATTACTTTGGTGCACACACCTTCCGTGTGGTGCCCGGTAAGGAGAACTCCCGCCTACCCAAGGGCGCTGACATCCGTAATTGCTCCGTCTCTATCTGTCTACATGTCTCTAACCATGTAACTTTCAGACATCAACTGGACTGGCCGTGGAGGCAATGTCTCTGCCAGCTCGTACTCCGCTTAAAGGGGATATGAAACACGTACGACCAACTTGTCTTGTCTTAATAGATTTGATTCTGCGTTTCCTCATCAATTTTGTATCGCAACTGTATTTCGGGTGCACTATTAAATAAGTATGATACGTATCATGTTGTGGGAGTATCAAAATAAATCAATGACTGCCCTTCTATGATTTTGGCGTGAGGACCAGAAACGGCCCGGATGAGTTACATCTAGTTTCAAAAGAGAACGGCCCATTCGATCGATACTCTTAGACTCTTCATGTGCGGCATCTTCTGCTCGCTTCACGTAGGATGCTGTGGCCACACCGGTAACATTGATGGCGGACCGAACAATACCGCTTATCACGAGTTGTCCGAGCGATTAAAAGTCGTCAATGCCGCTCGTGGTGTGTTTAATGCATCTCTGTTCGACGGCTAGGCTAACCGATTGAGGTACTACCCCACAGGTCCCGATGCACAAGGAACCCATCACATCCGAGTCCAAAGGATATGCTCTGGTGAAGCACAGGCCCCATCTCCAAGCAATACATGCAGCCCGGCAATTGATCTCGAGTTCTTTGCTTCTTTGCTCCGGCTTCGAGGCGACGCACCCGTAGTGCAGCCTCATCAACAGGATGGGGATGTCTTTTGCTGGAATGGCGAAGTTTTCGAGGGTTTGAATGCGAGTCGGAAGCCTCTACCTTCGTGGCCAGGGTTAATACCATTTTGACATAGGTCAATGCATCTGAAAATGATGGCGCAAAACTCTTTCAAAGCATACACACACTCTCTACGATGGATGATCTCCCTTTCCTGTTGGGGAGGATCGAGGGACCGTGAGTTCTTTTCGTTGTGGGCGCATCTTTCTCTGCTGAAGTTCAGTACGCAATAGATATGCATTCGTCTATTACCATGTAGGCTGCGCTGGCAGTGTTCTAATGGATCGTCTAACATTTACCATCCATAGGCCAAATCCCAAAAATTGTACTTTGCTCGAGACCCCCTTGGACGCCGATCTCTGCTCATTCACAAGCCTTCTGTGTTTAATCCATATTTCTTACTTGCATCCGTCTCTGTTGGAGATGATCAAGGATATGTCATGGAAGAGCTATCCACTGATGGGATATTTTGCCTTGATGTGGGACAACTATGTGAATCCAAAGAAGTAAATTAGCTCGCGCTAGACGTTCCATCCTAGTCCTGACCTATGTAGGTCACGCAACATTTCGACAGCAGCTTGACATGTATTCCACGACAAATTGATCGGCGAATTCTGCCATTCGTGAGTACATTTGAGATGACATGTGCTTTGATGATTTGACGACCTATTGTTAGGCAAAGCTTAATCGCGTGAACACCGCACTTCCTCCGGATGTACCACCGCTCGTGCCCTCATTGGACCCCGAAATATTACCGCGTGATCTGGCCATCGCCGTTGATAATCTTATCGATCACCTGAACAATAGTGTGATGCTTCGGGTTCGAAATATCCCGCGAAGAGCGTCGTCCGAAAAGGGGAGAGCGCAGGTCGCAGTTCTCTTTAGTGGTGGTATCGATTCAACCATGCTAGCCTTTCTTGCTCATAGGTACTTCGATGAGTCATGCTCTATTGTGGTGCTTGTTCTTATTTTGTGTTCCTCTAGACATGTACCGCTGGATGAACCTATAGATCTGCTTAATGTGGCCTTCCAGAATCCGCGAAAGATTCAGGTTCAAACTGACGGTAACATAGGAGCTATTCCCAAGCGCGAGAAGAAGCGACAACTCAAAGCAGCGGAGATCAATGGTGTGCTCAAGGAATCCACCTCGTACATGGTTCCGGACCGTGTGACAGGCCTGCAGGAGGTCGAAGAGTTCAAGCGGATATGTCCCGGCAGGACATGGAATTTTGTGAGTATTAATTCTTCGACAGGAACGTTGCTCACTCCACTAGGTCGAGGTGGATGTTCCATACGAGGTCTGTTCCTACCCTTAGACTCAGATCGACGAGGCTTCTGATCCATATTACAATAGGAATCTCAAGCCGCGCGGGCAGCTGTCGAAACTATCATGTTCCCCGGTCGAACAGTAATGGATCTTGTAAGCTTACCTTCCTAAGTTAGTCAAAATTCTGACGTTACGTACCCCTAGAGTCTTGCTATGGCGCTTTACTTTGCCTCCAAAGGGGTAGGCCGACTCCGAATTTCGGCAGCGACTGATGATTATCAGCCATACACCAGTACAGCACGAGTCCTACTCAATGGCCTTGGGTCCGATGAACTACTTGGTGGATACGGCCGTCACCGTACTGCATACGCAACTCGAGGCTGGCAGGGCGTCATCGACGAGGTAAGTCACCTTTCCCTTCCACAGCTCACATCCTCATGCTGTCATCCAGCTCCAGCTCGAACTCGACCGTATACCGACTCGCAACCTCGGACGAGACGACCGTGTGATTTCCTCACATGGCAAGGAAACGCGCCATCCATTCCTTTCGCTTACGGTTGTCTCTTTTCTCGCGGAACTCCCCGTGCATCTTAAGCTTGATCCGCGGCTGGAGCTTGGGCTCGGGGATAAAATGCTGCTGCGGCTTGCTGCGCGAAAGGTGGGGCTTCTTGAGGCAAGCACGAGGAAGAAAAAGGCAATGCAGTTTGGCAGTCATTCCGCTCGCATGGAGCCTGGCGAGGCAGAGAAGAGGGGGGATCTTATGATTAGGACTGTCTCAGAGCCATAGATGGAATATACTTGCGCATCCTCACATTGTTATCTGCGATAAGCTTGGCTTAAGATCACACCCCGGTAACTTAAAACAACGGCTTGGCGTGTATGGCCGTGTAATTCCAGACGTAGTGCTACAATATACATCCTAGTAAATACAACGATAGATCTATAACAAGTCTATGTTTCCTCCAGTGTCGTGAATGTTTCATGATGTGTTCTGGTAGATCGTAACGCTGGACACTTCCCAGTCTGTAGCCAATGAGCGATGTCGGATAGAAACATGGACAAGATTCGGAACTCACAAGCTTGGCTGAATGAGCCACCACTGGCCTGAACGAATGCCGAGCACGTCGAGAAACCAGTCTGTTGTGCGCAGCTCACTGCTTGCCCAGGCACGCCTGTGCCGCTCCAAACGGCGCTTGCCCAGTCACCACTGAATGCCAATTACTATCAAGATACTTAGTTTTGTATGAATAGAAACTTACCAAAGCGTGGTATCGAAAATAGCGGAATGGGTATTGAAATATTGATATGGATTGCAATTCGTTGAGGGCCAGTCGGCCATAGGAGCGGACCAATTCTGAGGTTGTGGTGCTCCTGCAGAGATATCTGATGGTATTGATCCACGAGGGAAAAAGTATACTTTAATGCCGGAGTTGTCCCAGAGCACTGCACCCACCATTAGCTTATTTAAAGAAGACCATGGTAAAATACTCACTAGCATAAACACCGCCACCAATTCCATTGAACCCCGATCCAAACGAGACGCTCGAGTTAGAACGAATTCCACACCCCTGGTTACCAGTCTGAGCTGCTGAGCAATCAGTAGACGCGACCAATGTGCCAGACATATTAAGCAAGGCACTGCTGGTTGAGGGTAATGTACATCCTGGGTTAGTGTGAATTGTTGCTTGATTGTTCGTGTAGTTGTTCACGCCCTCGATGATGTCGATCTCGCCTCCGGCTGGCCAATTAGGGCCATTGGTCCAAAAGGCTAACACCGATGTCAGGAAAAATCCGACAAAATGAAATACATCGCTACATACCAGGCCACGTTGCACATCCAGTAGGCATATGCACGGCGTCCATCACAACCAAGCCACCATCGAAAGTGGCTTGAGTCGTAATTCGCACACTCTGCCGATTGGTCTGGACTTGTGGCGTTGTTTCAACGCGCATCACGGCGTTCCCGTTCGAGTTAATCTCGATGAGACCTGCGCTCTGAGCGGTGCTTTGATCTACATACTGAACATTCCCACTTGTCGGGTCTGCCGCAGTGAAGAAGCTCCAGCCGTTGAAGAATGTTTGCCCACTGTAACTGTTTGTTGCCTTCCAAGATGATGATGCAACACTGGTACTTGACGGCGCAGCCGTTCCAGTGGAAGTCGCATTTCCGTTCATTTTTGGGGATGAAGATGAATTGCCAGATGAAGGCATGCTGACACCCTCCCCATCGGAGCCAACACAGTAGAAGTTTAGATTGGATGAGGAACTGGGCTGCGTGGTCAGGATGCCCCCGAACGCCACGCGGAGGTCGCGCGCGAGGCCAGCGCTGCGTTTGACGGCGGCCTTGTGGGCATGGGTAAGAATTAATGATTTCCCTTGCACCAGAGGCACAGGGGCGAGTGCGAGAGCAATGAGCAGAAGGAAAGTGTACATTGGGAGTCGTGATTCGTGAGGGCGGTAATTAGATGGGGGTGTGGGGGTCTAGAGGACAGATGGACGTGCTCTGCGATTAAAAGAGTTCACGAGTGATCGAAGCACCGGGCCACGATCTAGAGCGTGAGCAGCGGAGAAACTTATTGAGCCTAATGGTCCAATAATAAGTAGAGAGAAATGGAAAGAGTTAGAGTGCAGAGAGACTTTAGTTTTAATACAAGCACACCTTATCAAGCGAGCTACACGCGATAAACCCGTTCTGCTTATTTGATTTCGAAAATGAGTCTGCCTCACTCGGAACTGCCTCGGCCTTTTAAAAACACGAGGCCGGTCAGGCGCTAAGGGTCCTACGAGTCTAAGGAACGGTTCAACCGTACGCTGGCGTAAGTCTATAAGGAAGAGAGGGTAAAAGCAACAGAAGAAAACTTGGAGGTTCGAAGGCAGCAACCATTGTCATTGTGGCTTTTGTGGCTACGGCACAAGGATGAAAATTAATATGATCACAGCGTCGTGGAACAATGGTAAGATTTAAATTTAGTAATTCAATTACTCCATTAGGAAATTACTTGCATACCGGGACCTGACCAGGTGACACGCAACAGTAAAGTCTATTCGTCACAAGCATCCAGTCATAATCATCACCGTTCAACCAACGTGAGGCATCGGAAACCGTTAAAAAAAGAAAACTCATCAGCCACGAGACAAAAAAAACTAAAAACATAAGTATACGATTAAGGAAAGAAGATGCACAACAAGGCAAAGGATGTACAACGGAAAGGCCAAGCACAGACCGTGAACGAAGGATATATACCGTTCCTACTAGCCACCCCGGCTAGTGGTGCGAACCAGACGAGAACGCCTCCCGCACGCTCCTTCTGAGTTCCTCATCCCTAGCACTGCTAACAGAAGACCCCGCCATATGAGATCCAGCTACGCTTCGCGGAAGTCCTCCATCAGTATCCCCGTCAACAAACTCTAAAATACGCCGCGCAAGCAGTTGGATCTCCCCCTGACCATCGCCAGCATCGGTATCTGCGTATGACTGTGACTGTGACCGGTGCGAGCGAGGCGTACCAACAGAAGACGTCGCCGATGGTGTACGTGACAGTGCAAGCTGTCTGATCGAGGGGTTCAAAAGGCCAGAAAGGCGGATATTGCTGATCAACTGAGGATCTCCCGATTCCAGTAGTTGGACGATCGTCCAGACCGCAATGTGCTGGAAGGTGGCGTCTACGCTTGTCAAGAAATTATAAAGGTATCGGTGCATGCCGCCATCAGGCTTCTCCCATACGTCATTAAATGCAGAGTAGTCATCAGATGCAGTTCGGCCATCTGGAAAAAGGTCAATTCCTGGAAAGATCAAACCTAGCTAAACCCACCTTTCGATGATAGATTACCAAGGGCGGCAGCACTGTTGCCCTGGACTTCTGAGCTAGGTGAATTCGTCAACGGAATCAGTACTTCACAGATACCCATCTCAAGCAATTGGCCCTTGAGCTCATCTGTCGAACCCGTCAGTAGAGACTATCACAGAACGCATGTAACTGACCGCTCAGGGCTAACACGGCGACACAGGCAGTCATTTCGCTCTGCACATTCATTGGCACTTCTAGCACGAGTTCTTTAATGCTCTGCACCGCGCCTGCTTTCACGATCGCCGTCTTATTCTTCTCCGAGCTGGCAGCAAGATTACGCAGTGTGGAAATGGCGTGGCATTGAACCTCCTCGTTGTCTTTAAATGACAGAAGGTTAATGAGCGGTTGCAAGAACCCGGACTCGATGATAGGGGACTCGTTCTGTGGGTGAATGGAGACGTTACGGACACAGGCAGCAGAAGATAGGATGAGTGGGAGGTAAGTAGACTGGAGCAGTCGGAGAAGTGAAGTAAGACCGTCAGCTTTGACGATTTCTAGTTGGTATTTCTCTGCGGAACCAATGTTAAACAGAAGAAACGTCAAAGAGGAGAACAAGTACCATCACTAGCCAAATTCCGTAGAGCAAGGGCAGCTTGACACTGAACCTTTAAACTCGGGCTATCCATAAGGGCTACTAAGCTCGTAACGAGCTTTGATTCGTTCTGTGCTAGTTTCTTTCTATTTGCTCCATCGACGGCAATATTACTCAATGCGGTCGTGCAATAGTACTGGACATCTGTGTCCATCGAATTCAACAAGCTCACCAGCACGGGGATGGCACCGGCGTTTACAAGCTGCTGTCGATTCTCATCTATAAATGTTCCTTCAATAATAAGTTCTCCGATGGGAACTGTTACGTACCTGAGTGGGTCATGTTTAATAGGGCCCCAGTAGCGTTTCTTTGAACGCGCATATCCTTGGACCGTGCTAAGCGAGTAAGCGGAACAAGTGCGCCTGACTTAGCGATCTTCGTCTTGTTGTCATCTTAGGGTGTCAAACGTTCAAGTGACAGAAGCCAATCAGAAACGACACGCAAGTGATTAGAAGCAGGTCAATCATCGATAATCACCATCGATATGGGCTAGACTTACCATGCGTTGCAAGGTTTGTGACACAGCCTACCGCGTTACACTGCACCTCAACATTTGGGCTCAACATCTGGCGAATGAGTGGCTCCAGGCCTCCGAGTTTCACGATGAGGAGCTTGTTATCAGCTGTACAAGTGACATCATTAATGTCACGATTGGGAGCATGCATGAGCGTGGTGTAACGCACTGTTAACGGCCAAGTTTCCAAGGGCAGCGCTAGCAGCACGCTGCACCTCCGTGTCCTGACTGCTCAGGAGGAAAAGAATTGGGTCGAGCGTATCCCGCCCCACGGGGCGCACTTCCTTCTCAGTGATTTCGGCGAATGCAAGTGCAGCACTGCGCTGCAAGTCGACATTATCGGAAAAAGAGAGGGTCGTCAATGCGGTGAGTGGGGAGCCTTGGAAAAAGTTGGTGGTGGTGCGGTCTATGTGCTTATGTGAGCCGAAGTTAGCTTTGGCTTGTTGGATACATACTCTCTAGATATTGGAGAAGGTCTGCGACTGCCTCTCGTTCATTCTCGAGAAGAAGAGGTTCATACTGCTGAGATCTCCTGGAACGGACTTGTAGAAATTTATGAGGGGGATTCGAGTCTGTATTAGAGTTGGTAAGACTTACAACAGGATTCACAACAACTGCTGACAGCGCCCATAGCTCTGTGCGAGCAAAAAGTATACAAAGGGGTAAGGAAAGACCAGAGGAACAGAAAAAGGGGAGGAGGATAGGAAAAGGTGTATAAAGGAAAATTAAAGGTATGCCAACGAAAGGCAAGCAACTGGTCTGCGTTTCAAACATCTCGTGGGTAACTGCGGTAATCGCCGCCCTGTCACACTCATGTCACACTCTTTGCACGGTGCTTCATCGCCGTCAACCCTGTGCTTCAGACTTCTTCAGTTCTCTTTAACGGAATAATTCGCGTCACGAACGGATAGCTCGTCTATAGCTGGACCGCAACTGACTGCGCATACTGGCTGCTGGTAATGTTCTATGTGTGCCAGGCTCGGTCGCCAAATGTTGAACGTTGAGGGACGACAGACGCACAAGATCATTTTTAAGGTGGAATTTTCGGCTGACCATCGAGGCATAATCATTTCTACATGTAAGTCCATCGCCAAGATATGCCATCCGTGATAATTATGTGGTCTCGACGTCACTTGGACTGTGTTTGCCAATGAATTTCCGCATTTTCTTGGTTACCGTCTCCTGATGGTCAGCTCAATTGACCGATACGGGCAGAGGCCTTTGATTGTCATAGTCCCGAGAACCACTGTAACCATAGAACGCTTCCTGCGAGGGGCGCTCATACCTGGATATTGAGGTGCGGGTATCACGCCTTCACCATTGGCGAGGGCCTCATTGCGTTTTCCGAGGATAAATTCGTGGAGAAATATCGTTCTCACTGTCGGAGCTAGAGCGCTGTCCCTGCCCAATCTCATCGAAATGCTTATAATGTCTTATTAACTGGAGATTGTGGTGGTGAATCCCGTCGCCGATTTCACGCGGTAAGTTTTCGTTTCCCTTGTGAGATATTATTGCGATATTACTATGAACCTTGTCTCAAATCTCGATGGAAGCAAATTATCCACACATGGCGGATGAATCGATGATGTCCCATGCATTATTTACTCTGCCCTATCATACTCGTTCCTTAAAATACAAAGTGAATTCCTCAGGGGAAGTAGTGTATTAACACAAGGACTACCTTCCTTTTCAAGAAAGGCTGCGTGACTGTTATCCTGTCACGCTCTATACCGAACTTCGAGTCATGCAGTGTGCAGTTGCAGATATCCTAAACTTTCCATGGCCGAGCCATCCTGGCAAGAGCTCCTCCGCCTCAGACTATCAGAGCGAAACGCAAAACAAAACGCTTTCGCATCTATAATCGAGCAATGTACGCTCCATTCAATAATACACAAGACTCCGCTGATCCCCCAATTCAGACCGCAGACTCGCTCAACAAACCAAGCTTCTCAAAGAGCGTAATGCATCTCTCCTCAAAGCCGTTGGCTCGGTTCGCGCAAACCCAAGTAGCTCGACAGTCCATGTACCTGGAACAGCACCAAGCGAAGAGTAAGTTCAGCCATCTCATCCAATGCACGCACGTCGATCTCACGTTCTCTGGAACAGCAATCCCGTACGTGCGGCGTACATGGCCTCGCTCGAATCCCAAATTTCATCTCTTCGCGATGAGCTCGCGACTGTGTACAAGACACAAGGCCAGAATGCTCAGCGCCTGCTAGCCATGAACGAAACCCTTCGCGAAAAGGAAGAAGCATCGCGCATCGAGACTGAGAACCTCCGCAAAGCGCGCGAAGAGGTCGCGCATCTACGCAGGAAGGTCGATCAGCATGCTGAGCTCATGGCTGAGAAAGATCGTACTGCACAGGTGCGCTTATATATATATCCCTTTTTCTGATCAGTCCTGATCTTGTGCATAGATCCTCCATGATGAGATCAACACGCTTCAACTTGAACTCGGCCAGATCGATGAACGGAATCAGACGCTAACGAGAGATAATGCTAAACTCCTTCAACGCTGGCTAGATGATAAGCAGGCACAAGCAAACAAGATGAACGAGGCAAACGATTTCTATGAGGATATGCGTTCGCGGCATCAGGCTGTACTCAACTGGCGTGATGGTGGAGATGGAAAACCAGCATCAGGCAATGGCACTTCGCTGTCGGGAAATGGGTTGAAGGAGGGGGAGATAATGGAGGAGACATTGACGGATGGCACAAAATTGCAGGGGGAGACGAGCTTGGATCAGACTCCGAATGGTTGATGGTGGACGATGAGTAGACCCTACTTCATGCACATACTACCCCCTTATAATCACATACCCTTTCTGACTCATGGAACATCAGGATGAACAAATGATTCATCTTAATCGAACTGTTCAGGTAAGTGGTTGACTTTGCTATCAAAAAAAACCTATTGCACCGTGGAGTAGACGTAGTTTAATGAGAAGCCGCACATCTACCGAGGATATATACACAAACAACAATCAAAGACGGAAAGAAACGAGGAAGAAAAAGAACAAGAGACAGATGAAATACTTCATTAGCAGGAGACGCAGGAAGGAGACGAATAATTGGAACCAGTTAATAACAAAATGATGAGGCGAAAAACAAGGATAATACTGTTTGTTCTTGGATGAAGTCACCATACAAAAGCACATCTTTCACAATTTTGGTGAGACGAGGGAAAAAAAAACACTTTGGCTTGAATGGACGATGTTCGCAGGCTACATTCGAGAGGCACGAGCACGTTATCGATGATGAATGGGAAGAATAAAATATGGAGCAAACAAGGATTCTTTAAGCACCCTGGCCCTCGGCGCCTTGTCCTTGCTGACCGTAATATCCTGGAATATGAATCGTTGGGTAAGAGATGGTTGGTATGTGTGAAAAGAAGACACTCACCACCCCAGTAATTAGCATAGTAGCTAGCAGCAGCATCTCCAGTGGGCCATTGAGCGCCAGCACCAGCACCACCAGCACCAACAGCAGAGGGGTCCGCACCACCAGCTCCTGCACCGCCAAGGCCAGAACCGACGGCACCAGGAGTAGGCTGAGGCATGCCAGGCGTCGGGGACCCACCAGCACCACCTTGGTTAGGGAAACCACCGTATCCGCCAAACCCATACTGGCCATAAGTATTAGGCTGCGGTATCCCATACATGGGCTGTCATAGGACCAGTGAGCCTGCTAAGAAATATTTTTACAAGTGAGAATGCTCACCATGTTTCCATAAGGAGCTGCTGGAGTCGTCGGGCTGAGCGGCGCTCCGGGCTGCGCAGGAGTCCCATCAGCCCGGTCTTTGCCCCAACTGCACTTGATGGGACGGCCGTGGACCATCTGTCCTTGCAGCTGCACAATAGCCATGGCAGCGTGCTCGTGCGTATCGAGCTTGACGAATGCAAATCCGCGATCTGCCTGCATGCGAATCTCCGAGAGGTACCCGATAGATTGGAACAGTGGGATGAGATCTGCTTGGGTGCAGTACGGGACGAGGTTTCCGACGTAGACGGTGGAGTTATACGAAGGAGTCTGTTGAACGACGGATTCATAAGAGAGGGGCCCACCCTGGAAGTTAATGGGGGCGGGTGCGGTGCCGACGCTGCCTCCGGGGCGTGGAGGAGCAGGCAGCCCTCCTTGAGTCTTCTGATTGGCCCAGTTGACACGGATAGCACGCGAGCCAAGCCATTCGCCATTCATAGTCGCGATGGCCTGCTCTGCATCGGTCTTATCCCTGAACGCAAGGAAACCATAACCGCGAGATTTTCCCGAGTTCATGTCCCACATCACACGAGCATCGGACATTGTGCAGAACGCGTTGAAAGCCTTGCCGAGGACCTCATCGTTGACTTCTGGGCTGAGGTCACCGACGAAAACGTGATAGTGACCGGTGGTGTCCTCCTTATTTTGCTGGCCTTGATAGGCCCAATTAACGCGAATCTCGGTGTCGAAGATCTTGCGTCCGTTAAGGGTTTGAAGGGCAGTTTCCGCTGCGCGCATGTCGATGTACTCGACGAAACCGTAGTTGAGACCACCATGCTGGTAGTTGCGGTCAGGGATGATTTTGACGTGTTGAACTGCACCGGCAACGGCAAAGATCTCTGTGAGCATGTACTCGGTTACTCTTGGACTAAGATTCCCAACGTAAAGATGGGCCCTCCGCTGCCATGCATGAGACCATATCTATGGGCTTGGAGATTGTTACTCACTGGTGCCTCCGCATGGCCACCCATACCACCCATTGGATTCATGATTTAATATGGATAGTGAATGAGAATGAGAGGCTATGAGTTTGAGTGAGCTAGGCCAGAGATTGATGAGGAAATGAAAAGACGCACAGGAGAATTGATTACTGAAATCAGAGAAGGATTGTCCGTCGAGAATAGACAGAAAAATGAAAAACACGAGAAGAGAGAGAGAAAGAGACAAAGAAAAAGAGAACAAGAGAGACTTTGAACAACGTTGGCCTCTTCGCACTTCGTCGTCGACTACTAAGATCTTTACTACAATCCCATTTTTCACCACATCACCCATGGGAATTCATCCCACGGTCATCGCCGATTTCAATTCAACACCAATAGGAACTTTGTAGATAGACTACTTTGTAGGTACGTTTAATAACACACCACTGCTCGGAATATATGTCACATTCCCATTGGCGGCCAAGCTCTGCACGATTGCCTTGCTTGCCTCTATTTTACGAAGTGCAATGAAAGCGTCTCCAGCTTTGTCCATGGCCTTTGAAATCGTTGCTGCCGCTTCTGCCTCACCTTCTGCACGAATGACGGCGGCCTGACGCTCTTGCTCCGCCTGCATGCCGTCAGTAACCTGATCAGGTCAACTCCTTACCAAGAACCTACCTTTTCAACGATGAACTTGGCTCTCTCGGCATCTGTGACAGGTTAGATTGTTATAGTAATAAGCAGCTGAAACCTTACCTTGCTGTGCGATTTGCTTGGCTTCAACAGCCTGTAAATTTGATTAGTGAAAAACCGATATGTCGTACATAGTGTCATGCGAACCTGAGTAAATTCCTACAAAGGGTGTCAGTTGGATAAAATGAAGTACAAGAACTACGGACTTTTCCGAATGTGAGATGGGTGATAGACACATCCTCAAGCTTGATGTTGAACTCGCCGGCACGTTGTAGCAAGTCTGCGCGTATTCTTGACGAGACCTGGGGGAGGCTCTATGGATCTGACGTGACGATGACTGACAAGTGACTTACCACTTCACGCTGGGTAATCAATTCAGCAGCATCAAATTGTGCTACGATAGCCTTTAGGACTTCGTTCCCGATGGAAGGTAGAACACGTTCGTCATAGTCCATGCCGAGGCTTTGGTAGATGCGGGGTAGATGCTCGACGTCTGGTCTGGACAAGACACGAAGTGTGATGGAGACCATTTGTAAGTCTTTTGAACCGGTTGTTGTTGAAATATTCTGAAGAATTTGAATTTTTGAGCAGACGGATAGTTGTAACGAAAATGACGTACACGGGGTTTAATCCGGCAGTCGTACAAGATTGCTCTCTGCAGCCATGGAACGAGGAAGTGGGTACCTTCACTGGTGGGCTGTATAGGATGGTCTATAAAGCGGCAGTCTTGTTGAAGATATTGAATACCTTGTCCTTTACACCAGAAAAGCGGTCAAACATGACTGCTTGGAAACCGCCTGGCACATCGTAGATACTAGCTTGGGCAACGGCAAAGGCCAAGCCAAGGGGAACTTTAGCAATAGTATGTTAAAAGACCTCTTTCTATTCAAATAATTTCGTACCGAGGAAACGACTTGCAGCTTGTGGAAAGGCCATGAAGGAGAGAAGGAAGGCGAGCCAAACACAACACAAACAACGCGTAGAGCACTGGCAGCCGTCATTTTTGCCGAGCCACGCGTTCAATATCTTAAACAAAATGATCCTAGTACTATGTAGTCTACGTATACGTTCCTCAGTAGGCCACTAGCTAGTTAGATGGAAAGTTGTGGTCATCCACTCGCCGAGCTCTCGCCGAAGCTGCGAAGTGTGACCTTCTTAATTTGGTAATTTCTCGAATTTAGTGGAAGTGACGATGAACGGGTGGACGCGTCTGTAAATTACGCGTCCATCTGCTCACCAAGCAGATTCGTCATTTCATTGCAATCCACAGTTCACAGTCCTGGCATATAAAATCAGTGCTCAAAATGATATCCTCCATAATCTCATCTCTTTCTCATTCAATTCACAATGTTGGTATTCGCTACTCCCTACCGCTCTGTCGACCCTTATGCTACACGCCAACGTGCATGGGCTCGCCATCAGCAGCAGCTCAGGAATCAATCCATCCAAAATGCTCTTTATGCCCAACAGTATCCAAACCAGCAGAGCATTCACCAGCTGCGCAGTATAAATGGCCTGCTTAACCGTATACTAGACCGCGATGATTATCTCCATACCCCCGAGCCGTACTACGGCTACAGCACAAATGACCTTGCTGAGTTCGAGTACGAGCTTGCACTCTCCAGAGCTACTCGCAACGCTGCAATCCAGCAGCTCCATCGCGACCACAACCCAGCTATCCGAGGCTGGTGTGCTGCTTCCCAGGCTCAACGCAAGAAGCAAGAAAGGGAGCGAGAACTCCACGCCCGCCGTCGCGCTATAGAGGCTAATGGCTTCCTCGCACATGCCGAACCATACCTCAGTGGATATTTGCCTTGTGGCCTGCCTGTGGATGCTGTACGTTCACTTTCGTTCACTGATTCTGCTTTGTGCGACTTACCACAATCCCAGGAACTTCCTACTCAGGCCACAGCTTCCACCTCAAAGGCCCCTGTCCAGAACCAGCCATGCCTCCAGGAAAGGCTTGATGGTCGTATGTCACAGTTACAATCGATATTTGACAGTCTCTCTGGAGGCACTTCAACCGAAGCTCCTGTCCAATGTGTTCCAGTCACATCCACTACCCCTACGTCCACGCAGGTCAATGTCAACGAAGAGCCAACCACCTCCTCATACGAGGGGAAAGGAAAGGCCAAGGAGATTCCTGACTCCGACGAAAGCCTCAAGGACAGACTCGAGGATCGTCTCATGGACCAGTTCCAGTCTGAATTAAGCAATACCTTCCGGTCAATCCTTACTAGTCTGTCCGAAGGCACGTCGACAGACACTCCAGGCGTTCCAGTAACATTTGCTGCCCCTACCTCTACGCAAGTTAATGTCGACGAAGAGCGCACTACCTCGTCACGCACGAGAAAGGGAAAAGTCAAAGAGACGCCTGACTCTGATGCCGAAGAAGAGTCGTCTGCGTCTCCAGCCCAGGTCGCATCTTCCCTCTCCCAAATCACTTCGATCTTATCCCGCCTGGAGACGCTCCTTGTTGACTTCCAGTTCCCCGCTGAGCTCGATTTCTCTCCTTCGCGTTCGCCGTCCCCAGGTTACTCAGCTCTTGACACCGATGATACATTTGCGTTGACATACACCGCGACGAATGCACCTCTCCGCGCTCAGGAACATGCGCTGTCGTTGCTCCTCGGAGACTTGGACAACATCCCCAGCTTTGGATCACACGCAGTGAGAGACGCAAGGCGCGCAGTTGTGGCACGCGTAGAGCAAGCGCTGGAAGAACTTGAGAAAGGTGTGGAAGAGCGAAGGGGTCGTGCTCGCGCCAGGAAGGCAGACCCTGTCACTGTTACCGTGCCTGTCGAGCAGCCCTCGGAGCCGGAGAATCTGACCTCTGCGGATCTCGCGCCCATCAAGGTCCCCGTTATAGACGAAGCTCCTACCAACGGCTTTGTTCCTGCACTTCAAGTCGAAGCAATTGTCGAGCCTGTAGTGCTTGACGCTATCATAGAAGCACCTACTGGTTCCATCGGGATCGCAACTGCATCTGTGGCGGAGCCGAGCTCTACTTCTGCTTCTCTTCCCACAGCATCCTCTGAGGTTTCCGAGACGTTGACAGCTCAGCAGGTTTCGGTCCCGCAGAAAGAAGAGTCCGAGGAGCCGCTTGTCGATGCAGTCGGCACCGCCGCTGTCTCTGAGGACCCAACAAGTGAGGACGCAGTAATCATCGAGGCCACTAACCTACCCACCAATGCGGACCTCATACAACCATCATCCCCATCCGCAACGCGTCTAACGCCACCTCCACTTGATACGTCCGATTCACATTCCCAAAACACACTCGGTGTCTCTCCTGCCGATTTTGAGACTTTAACCCATGCGGACGCTGATATTCCCGCGGAAGTGGTAGATACCACAGATGAGCCGGCATCGCTTGTACCGGCGGCGGCGGCGTCTTCGTTCTTGGGATCTGATCATGAGCAGACGCCTTCGGAGGTGAACGTGCTAGAGTCTTATTCGAGCGTGGAATTGGCCGCACCTTCGTCTCCCGTCAGTGAGACAGAAGTAGATACGTTCCTGCTTCTCTGAGCGCCAGTAGATCGTGGACTATATGTGTCGGATTCCTTGACTCTGTTTTCTCTAAGTTTCACTTATGTTTTGGCACGTCTTATACTTTGTTCATATTCATTCATAATTATTTAATTACTGTACTCCAGTATGTATAATGAGTGTACTAACCCAATACATCTATGTTATACAAAATTGTCAGAACCTTTCAGTGATTCTTCATACCTCATGAAGCGAGGACTTGAGCACAGAAAATTAATTCATAAGATGATGTTAAAACAAGTAAACGAGCGTCTGACCATGCTTATGAGTATGCATGTGACACTAAAAAGATATCCTCCATCCCCCTCCTACTCCAATTCCAACTCACGCCCTTCCCTTCTTCTTCTTATTCACCACCTTGAACCCCCATTCTGGCTGAGCAGCCCGTGGCGCCGTCCTCACCACGTCTGCGATCGACACTTTTCCGTTCCCGTTCGGTCCTGGTCCAGCTGTCCCACTAGCCCGGCGGCGCTTAACAAACTCTGCCGCAAACCTCCGCCCATCAAGCGTAGTGCTATTCGCGTAAATCAGGTCGGAAATGATCTCTGATGTAGAAGGGTCTGGGTCAAGAGGAAAAGATAGTAGCATCTGTGTCATATCTTCCACTGCTCACCCGAAATAATATCATATATCAGAAACAGTTAATGAAGCGATCTAGAAGAATAACTCACAGTTCACAGAATGATTGAGCCCTTTCAATGCATCGCTCAGCCACTTGAGGAAATCGTTGGCAGACGAACCGGGCGTGTCGTCCATGCGTGATGGTGTGACAGCAGCAGCCTTTGTAAAAGTCTGTGATGTCGAGCGGACTGCTATACCATTGGGGCGAGGCGTAGGCGCTGGTTGTGTGGACACAGATGGAGCAGCAACCGGACGAGCAGGCGCCGGTGCGGGTCCAAGAGCAGGTACGGGTGCGTTTGTCTTGCCATTTGAACCAACTGTCGTCCATGCCCCACCACTAGCCTGTGCACTGGGAACCACCTATACAACAATCGAAAGGGAATCAATAAGCAGTCCCGCGTTACATAGGTCTTTGCACACACCTTGAAAGTAGTCTCTGCATATCCGCGCCTTGCAGCTGTCGCCGCCATTGAATCCTTTAACCCCATCTTCTTCCGGCGCTCTTCTTCCTCCTGGATCTCCTTCATCGTCTTCTTGGTAGGCGCTGTACTCGTTGACGTCCACACTGGAGCACTCGCCGCAGGTGTTACCACAGCTTCTCCACCTCTTGGTGTCACAGTAGCTCGTGCACCCGTTTGAGAGGTTGGAAGTCCCCACGATGCGGTAAACGGTTGCGCATCCTCGACGACAGCAGGTGGAGTCGGCACATTGGCGCGTGCAAGCCTCTCGCGTTCTGCAACCTTACGTGCCTCTGCCTTCTTTGCCTCTGCCTCCTGGATCTCGCGCAGACCGAGCGATGCCTTGCCCTTTTTCGCATCATCCTCAGTCGCCCACGCAGGCTTTGGAACAGGAGATGGGCTCTTTAAGGCGGGTATGGGTGCGGGAGGTGTAGATTTCGGGGCTGAAGCTGCGGGCGCTTGGGCCTCACGAACGGTGGATTTGGCTTTGGCCTTGGGCGCTGTAAATGCCGGGAGCTCAATATGGGGAGCGGGAGCCGGGGCCACAGGCGCTGGTTGAGGTATGTCTGACACGGGTACGGGTGCAGTAGCAGCTTCCTCCTCCGTTTCCCCAATGGGCGACACAGCAACGTTGGACTCCTCATCCACATCCTCAAACATCTTATTGTGCTGCCCGAGGTTGCTCACAGTGAGACTATTTGGGCCAGGAACCTCGCGCCATCCATCATCAACAACGCCTAGGGAGGCCGTCAGCCATGGTGAAGGGTCTTTTGACTTGGGAGCATTACGGGCGGGTTGTGGAGGTTGACTCCAGGCAGCTGGAGGTGCCTTGGCAACAGGGGGTGGGGTAGGGATCTCAACTACCGGGCGGCGTACAGTAACAGGCTCGGGTGCGCCCCAAGGTGATGATACATTCTCAGGCTGTACCGCAGACACTGGTGTCCGCACGGCAGGTGATTCAGCGACCTTCGCGAGAACTTCACCGAATGGCGATGTAGATGAGCGCTGCTGCGGCACGTCAGGGGACTGGGGGAAGTGCTGCACATAAGGTGAGCCGTTCATCCCTAGGTTGTTGAAGCCTAGCCCGTTTGCCTCGACGGGCTGCCGTGCGATGGGTGAATCATGCGAGGCACCTAGACTGCCCATGGCACTGTACGTACCATCGCCATACGAGGGCTCCTGTGTGAAAGAGTGGCTCTGCGCAATTGGCACAGGTACCGGCATGACACCCGAGCTGATGCCATTGTTGAAACCAGTCGCAAGGGAATGTTCACTACCGCTAAAATGCTGTGCATTCTGGGTCATGGACGGTGGCCATTGGGAGTTACTGTTGTTCTTATAGGTACTGAATGTATCCAGTGATGAAGTTCTGCCGGGTGCCAGGGTGTTGAACGACGAGCGGGGGTCCCCAACTGGGCCGAACGGACCTGTATTTCCAGTGAAACTGTGGGAGCCGAGTCCTGAATCACCAGCATAAAGGTTTCCGACTCTCCCCGCCAATGCAGAAGTATCGGGGGAACCGTTGCCGAACCTCCCGCCACCAAAGGACGAGGAGGGGGAATCTGAGGGAGAGGCACTATTAAGGTATGGGTCCAATGTCGCAGTACGGAGAGTCCGGGTTGGCACAGGCTGGTATCCACTGAATGTATTGTGCTCATGAGCGGGGGAGTAATTCTGGGCAGGGGTAAAATTCTGGGAGGAATCGGTACGGATATTGAGACCAGGAGGTGCGGCGGACGTTGGAAATTGTGAAAGAAATATTTTGCCGCCAGCGGACTGATGGTCGAGAATCCCGACCGCCGTCCATTCTCGATCCATATGAGTACGCTTCATCAGGAGGTCAGGAGTAAAATAGCCCTCATCAAACCATTTCTGCATCAAATCAGCTTTGAAAGGACCTGGGAAGGAACATCACCTCTGGAACTCAAGACTGCAATCTGAAGAACTCACCTTGCACTTGACCTTGAGGATCCAGGTACGACCACTCAATGCTAGCTGGATCCAGACCCGGTGGTGGACCTGTCGTCAGACTGTCGGCCACCGGGTTGGGATGAAAGTTTGCGTTGGTTCGCTCAGTTTCACTAAGACTCATTCCAGTCATACGATGTGCCACGGAATCTGCACTTAGCGCAGATCGCGGGCTCGGACTGTTGCTTGTGGTGTCTGGAGGCAGGGCATCAGGGATTGCAGATAATTGAGAAGCGGCAGAAGGGCTAGGCTGAAGCGCAGTGTTTTGTACTGGGTGTTGTTCTTCCTCATCTTCTTTGATGTTATGTCCTTTTGAATCCTCTTCTCTACTCTCCGGACGAGTCCCCGTAGATGCTCCCCCAACTTTCAGTACACTCTCCGATGTTCGTCGTCTAGCCATCCAAGAATCTCCACCGTTAAGAACACCGTCGAATCCTGAGGTAAAGCCGCCTATTCGGGTACGAGGAGAAGGCAGTGCTCCGTCGCGTGGAGAATTGCCTTGTGTATTAGACACAGACAGTTTACGAGGTAGTGCAAGTGGTGGTTGATCTTAGCAAAACCTGGATCAGTGTCACAACATGGGTCAGGGACATTCCAGTATTCACCTGTGCTGTCCCTCCTCCTTCCCATAAGACCAAACCCTCTCATAGGACTCCCTCCTCCGGTATTGGAATGGTTCAACCTAGGTCTATCAGATGGAGATGACAGCGTGCTTATAAGGTCGGTAGACTGGCGTCGCCGAAGTTCGGAATTAAGTGGCCCAGCAAAAAGCTACATGCCTCGTGTGAGCCAATAAGGCCAAAGACATAAGCTATAAGTCCAATTTGCCTGACCTTCTTTTCCACATCGCTCATTTCGCGCAATCCTGTGGGTTCACTGCTGACTTCATGTACAATACCCTCCCACCTTTCCACCTCTAGTCCCAGACCGCCTCTCCCGCCACCTTCTTTGTAGATTCTGAGCATGGCTTCCTTTGAATATCTGAAAGGACGGCATTCATCACGTTTCTCAGGCTCTGGTGCGGCGGCAGGTGTAACGAGTGCAGAATAAGTTGACGCGTTCGTTTGCTGTTGCTGTGTATTAGAAATTGCCGGAGGAGGTGAAGAAGGAGGTGCTTGGGGGCGAGCGGCAGGATTTTGTGGCTTCGCCCGCATCCACTCGGGGCCAAAATGCATGGTTGTAGTTGCCATTTTGCAGTGTGGTTAGTGCAGAGTGATCGATTCTAATGGCTATTGCTTAGTGCAAGAAGTGACTAGCGAAAAATCTCAGCGGTATGGTTTGCACGTTTCCGTGGAAAATAGGATATCATAGGACGCGATCTGAATTTAGGGCAGGCGAGAGCCACCTCAAACAATGAGTGTACTGGTTACATCAATGGTACTTTGATCAACGTGTGAAACGAACAAGAGCTATCTACCACCCAGTAATATTAAAATAAGTAACGAACGATAGCCCAAACCCCAGCCTAATCTTGCACCCGTGCTCACTCTGGATTGATCCGCCATCTGTACACGGGAAGGGCTAGACAAATGCCTGAGTTAATTCCGAAGTGACATAGATAGCTTTACCTACCTTGGAGTTTGCGTGCAGTGGGAATGATATAAAAAAATAGGAACAGCACGCCAAACGACATGCATATCGCTGAAACGTAGTAATAACCATCGCGCTCTGTGATGCATTGTCCATCGATCTCTGAGCAGACCTCCTTACCGCGGTCAGAGACGCATTCGGCAGCTGGTTTCGAGTAAGCATTGAGGGGCGCCCAGAGCAGAAAGCATTCATGCCTACCTTTAACAAGCAGCTCACTGTGCGCCTCCTTCACTTCGCAGTACGCCTCACTAAAGTAATCGACGCCTTTATTAGAGCATTAGTAGCGCTCGACGAATATGGCTGCCATACACCCTTACCTTTCAATACAAAGTACTTCGGCCACGTTCCTCCTAGATTAGTAAACGTATTAAGGAGCTAAATAGGTATGAAGCTATCAGTCGACAAGTAAGGAACCGTGGAAATCTCATACCGTCATGTAAGTCCCTCCAATGAGAGGATCAGATATTCTGGTATGGAATGCTGAGATACCAACGAACTGAATCGTCCTACAAAAGAAATCAGCCGTGCTCCGGATTTCATTGATTGGGCATACGATGCAAGTCCTTGTAACACTGTGTGGATGATAAGGAAGACGAAAAATCCATATGAAAGAGGGGGTGTTGGGAACCAGTAGACGATGAGCGTCGACAAAAAGGCAAATGCCAATCGGGGCCAAAATGCCCATAACCATGGACGAAGTGGCCTGTCGCCACTAGACCATTTCGCCGCAAAATAGCCTCCCAAGATTTGAAAAGGAAAATCTATGAGGACAACAATAGCGAGGTCTTCGCGACCCAAACCCTTCTCAATCATTTTCAAACTAGTGACTGCCTCATTAGCTTGAAACCCGATTTTTGCGAAGAAGTGCATAACAATGAGCGCCTGGACGTCTGAAGGAAAACATCAGTTACCAAACAATCCGAAAATGAACCTATTTACGCTTGAGTTTGCAAATATTCCATATGGTTTTGTAAACGGATGTAACAGTCATTTCTGATCCGTCCAATGATTCACTGCCCTAAAAAATGTATCATTTTGTCATCAATTTTGTTGCAAAAAGTTTCGCTGATAGTCACCTCTGTTTCGAAGAAGGTTAGCCAAAAAGTTACTCCAAAACACAAGAGGCTGCAAAAACGGAGATATGTGCTTAACTCGAGGCGTGGAATGCCCCATTTCTCACTGCAAGTTGTCACTAAATAATGCGTAGTATTGAACATAAACTGCTTACGCGAATGCCTCGCTGTTTAGCGCTAGGAAGACGGTGAAAGAGGCGAAGAAGCCTGTATTCAACCCGATTGTCTGGCATGTAGACGCGTAGGAAAGATTGTCCTGAGAGAGAAGCGTCAAAGCCCATCCTGGATTGATGTTAGTATTGACGTGACTGAAAACAAATCAAATAAGGGACCATCCACAGCGATATCTGTAAAACGTTTGAGTATGAAACAAGGGGCGCGATAAATGTACGTACCTTGCGTTGCAGAAAAGAGTACCAGCGACGTGAATACAAAAGTGAGTTCATGGATATTATCCGCAGGCTGAATGCATGTCAGGGTGAACGATTGAAAGTCTAGCAGTTGTGACGTACATTTTCCATCAATCTCCCGACGTTTGATGCTATGTAGAGCATCAAGGAGCCGATTATGAGTTGCATAGGAATTATCCATGATTTTCGACGACCAATTGAAGGATGAAATGTTGAATCAACGATAGGAGACCATAATAGCTTGAGCGAATATGGGTAGCTAGATAATGCGAACACGCCAAGTTGTGAATATGATAGATGTTCTCGGAGAATGAACGGGACAGAACCTAAGAAATGTCAGAGAGTGAGCAGAAAAAAGAAGTGTATCATACCAAGGGCAAGGCCAAGCTGTTCGTGGAATAGTGAGCATCTCACTCGGCGCGACATCCGAGGAAGATAAATAACTTACAGGAACTCCTTGGATTAAATCTAATAGGATTATAAGGTCATGTCAACTGGATTGAAAGCTCGGAGATATGAAAGTGACCGACAAAGAATGATCAAGAGGGTCATTGCCTTTTTGTCTCTAGAAGACATAGCAATTGTTTTCGCACCACCTGCAGAAGAACGCGCGTCACCATCTTGGAGGTTTCGCCCAGCACTTATCCGCTCCTCTTCGGACAACAAACTTAGCTCGACATCTTCGAGGTTTGAAGGTGATACCGTAGGCACGCGAGGCAGTATTCGAATTCCGTCCAAGGAGGATGAGATGGCTTTTTTGTGAAAAGGCTGTAGTGGAGACATGTCAATTTGACTGGTGTAGTCCCGGGCCTCCACGACGACGTTAGCGTTGCTGGACCTGTGGCGCAAGCTATGAGGATCTTCTGAAGGAGAGTTATTCCGGGTAGCAGACATGCGAAACAAATTCGACCCTTGGTTGACTGTATTCACTCGACGTGGGTGATCTGCTCGTAACAAGCTGCAAGGAAGTGACACGATCGCGTTAGGCTCGACACCGGGTCAATTACCAAATTTGGTATGTTTCCATAATTTGTGGCAGCTGGTGTGTGAGTCCGTCAAACACGTTTAGCAGTCGTAGTCAGGTTCATCAAAGTAGAAATCATTTTTATGTTCTCCTACGTTCCTACTCGACCATGCAGCTTTGATATTTCCGGTGGAACTCATGTCTTTTTAGTTCTCGCCACAGCGACTCAACGACAGAACGCATCCTGCCACTGCCCTAGCTCGAGTCACCCCCGCTCTACCCTCCCCTGCTACACGGCCCGGTGTCTTTCACGTGTCCTTTGGTTTTCTGATCTTCCATGACTGATCTACCTGCACGATGTTCGCGCTTTCGCTTAGGTTTTCACCGCCCATCAGTTATAAAACATGATGACACACTCGTAAAAAGTAAAGGACATGGATCGATAGGAAGACGGCATCCATACTACTATTAGTGATCAACCAACGATCATTAATACTGATGCAGACAATTCGTTATAGTTCCGAATTCTGTCGCGGTTTCAGCTAGAAGGTACTCCAGAATCACTGCCGTAAGGCGCCCGGTCTGAGGAGTGAAACTGACTTATGAATTATCAGATCTCACGACTGCTTTGTACCCTCCAAGTCGGTCAAGCAACTTAGCAAGGAATATACTCGATGCGATATAATGTAGCACTGCCCAGTCCGTTGCTAACATGACACACACGAGGCAGTTATTCTGTTTGCAGATAGATCCAAAACGAAAACTCGCCCTATCTTCTTCGCATCCATCGTTCTGCTGCCCATCATTCCACATTAGGATCAAGTGCGATTCAGCAGACTCGCGGATGGGTACTGCAGCGAGCCAGTGACTGAGTCCATTATGGTGCCTTTTCAATCATGTCTCGATTGAATTCATCATTGCCTTCTTCAGAGTTCTCTGTCAGTTCATGCAATGTCCAGGATTTAGATTCAAGTCATCGAATCAGGCAAAGCGTCAATCAGGAGCAAGGACTTGCCATCTATGACTGATCAGATTTTCTTACATCGCTGAAAGCCTTGATGCGATCATAACGCCACGGCGAACATCATAATCCGATCGATCTAAAATGTTTGCCAAAAACATTACGCGAATTGGATGTACCAGGACGCATAAAAAGGTGCTCCTGATTGCATCCTCAATCGTGCCACTGATAACAAACGACACATCTCGCTCCAAGTCTCTTCCAACCGGTTGCGTATTCCATGTTGTACATCTACCATTTCTCCATTGCTTTCGCTTTCGTATACATATTACGTTTCTTTCAACAGCGGTTCTCGTCTCTCTTCGCCCTGCGCCATGTTCCGGGCCCGAAGTCTTCCTCCTGGGTGTGGGGCGAAGAAAAGGTGTTGTATTACAACACACCTGGTGCCTTATATCTGGACTGGCACCGCACATATGGCAATGTCGTGAAATTTACAGGAGCGTTTGGCGTAAGGGCGTTCTGTTCGAACTGTGTTGCCTCGCTCACTGCTCTCATCACTCATCAGCATCAGCTCCTTTCCGTCACGGATCCGCACGCAATATCGTTTATTTTGGGAGAGGGCGCATACCAGTTTCCCAAACCAAAAGGCGTGCGTGCCTGGTTTCGTATGCTGCTCGGAGAGGGTATTCTCTGGGTGGAAGGTAATCATTCAATACAAATCTTAACCCACTCACTGATTTGTGTGGTAAGGCAAAGAAGCTCACGAGAAGCAACGGCGTAGCGTCGGCCCAGCATTAAGGTAATAAGCGCACGTTATCTCGGTGGTAACTCTACGTTGACGTAGTTTCAGTGTGCAGTCTGCACGGAACTTGACTCCGGTATTCTACGAAAACGCTGCCAAAGTAAGCTGCATATATCGTGTTGAATACTTCTCTAATTTCTTTCAGATGGTGTCCCAGTGGCACAAGCTTTTTGATGCCCAGCATAGCGACGAAATTGTGATTGAAATGACTAACTGGGCTGGACGCTTTGCGTACGTATTACCCGCAAGTGTTTCGTGCGCCCTCATTTCAATTCTATGCAGGTTGGATACAGTTGGACGAGCAACGTTGTCGTACGACTTTGACTGCCTTCGAGGCCAGCCACACGCTCTCGCAGAAACCCTAGATGGCTTGACGAATCACGAAAAATCGCTTACCTCATTTTACATGAAAGCTCTTTTTTGGTTATTACCATCTATCTTGCATCTCGGCAAGAAAGGGCAGATGATCAGAAAAACCCGAAAAGAGCTTGGGGATCTGGCTACAGATATCTTGAAGGATGCGGAAGCTGTCAGTGATCCGAACAGTAAGACACTGATGTCACTGATGCGTATGATTTCGAATTATTCGAGGATCATCACTTCGTTGACAATGATCTACACAGTGCGAGCCGATAAAGCCACTGCCGCTGTACGTATGGATGAAGAGCAAGTTGCAGCGCAGATGCGAACCATCATTTCAGCTGGTTATGAACCAGTTTCCGCCACGATTGCTGTAGGTTCACTTAACTAGTCCCAAATTTTGATTGACAGTGTCTTCTAGTGGCTGTTCTTTGAGCTTTCCATGAGCCCGGAATGGCAGCAAGCAATCCGTGAAGAAGTTTCGACTGCTGGAGACCCTACATTCGATGAACTCAACAATGCCTACCCTCTTCTCGACGCATTTTTCCTAGAGACACTCCGCCTCCATCCACCTGTTCTTGAAAATCATCACGAGGTAAGATTAAATGTAGGCAGCCGAAAGATTTATCAGAGTTTGTTCGCATAGGCTGCTGAGACCATCAGTATACCTCTTTCGGAACCTGTAGCAGGGTCTGGTGATCTTCACCTCGTCATTCCAAAAGGCACAATCATCTCACTACCTGTCAATGTCATTCAAAAAGACAAGTCAACATGGGGGTTCGACGCAGACGACTTCCGACCAGAACGCTGGCTCCACCGCGGTACCAGAACTAGCCGCGAGTTGTTGGCTTTTAGTGTCGGGTAGGCGTACCCCTCTTTTGATGCCTATTTGTTTGCTCACCCCTGACAGCCCCCGGGGCTGCCTCGGGCGAAACTTTGCGGCTGCCGAAATAAAGGTAGGCGTTCATGACGTTCGTCCTTGATCACCCCATCTGATCATGACTTGCCGAAGGCTCTGACAGTGACTCTACTCCGACACTTCGCCTTCTCCTGTCCACATGAAATTGAAGCTTTCCAGAGTTTTGTCATTCGTCCCCGAGTTAAGGGAGAAGGCTCGAGTTCGCTACCGCTTACGGTTCGCAGAACACTGTGACAAGTCAGTTGGGGGGATGCAAGCTCGTGGGCACATATTTGTTTATACTACTTTCGTATTGAATGTACCGAGATGTGATATGGCACTTTTAGAAATTAGAACTCAAGACGCTATATTTTTCTAGTGTCTACACCAGATGTCGCCGACTCCTACGGTTTGTAGGAAGCAAACAGCCAACATTTCTCTAGTAGCATACATGTACTTTCACAACACGCGTCACGTCGCCATCGCGTCCAATCTCACCTGGTCAAAACACGCCATGCAAGTACGCCTTGCGGTCCCAGTACTTGAAACCGCCAACATGTAGATTTTCAGAATTTCTTTGGTCAGACTGAAAACTGCGAAATTCATCTTACCACCAGGGATAATAGAGATCACTCAAGAAAACCACGCAAGAATAGGTGTTACTGTAAACAACCCACGAGTGCGGGATAAACCAATAAGACAGTCAAGCTAGGTAGCTGACAAGACATAAATATGTGTATCGAATAGATGGCCACTGATGATAGCATCTATTCCTTCTTTTGCTTTTTCGCCCTTGGTTTCTCCAAATCAATTTCCTCAGCGTCATCGTCATCGTCTTCGCTGTCCTCCTCTTCAGAATCAAGTTCGTCGCCAGCAATATTACCCATGAAATAATCTGTGGCCTCGGAGAAGATCTCATTGGCAATTTGCGCGCCAATCTAGAAAATATGCCAAGTTAGGCACCTATGGCGACCGACTGGCGCCACTCACCTCAAATGGATCATCTGCAACCTCGAAGAAGTTGAAGAAGCTGCCAGCTTCTGCAGGCATATCATCATCGTCCCCATCCACCTCAGCCACACGAGGGTGGAGTTTGGTCAGGGCATTCTCAGGATCCTTCCAGTGAATAGGAGTTGCCTACCACAAGTTTAATAGTGTGATTCAGTGAGGATACACGTAACTTACGGAAGGCTGGACATCACGGGCCCAGGAGAACTCGAGCATGGAGTCGGTAATACCGTCTGCATCAGGGTTGTCGTCCGAAGCGGCGGGTGGAGGTACGTATTTGTATTCCTTTTTTAAGACGGAGTCAGTGAAGTACGGGTTTGCCTTGAAAAACTATCATAACAATTTAGAGTGTTGATTATCATGGCGCATATCAACAATGACGCACGAATTCGATAGTGTAGCATCGTGGCTCCTTAGGATCGCGAACGATCCATAAATCTTCAAGGTAGCTCAGCGCAAGTTGATCAATAGTGTGTTGTGCATGAAAAGAGATCATGCTATTGTTCATAAGAGCCACAGGCCAAAATTTCTCTATCGATTTAGCGACAGCACGGCGTTTTTCATAGACTGGGGTCAGTTTGTCCATAGCCAGGCGCTCTTAAAAATTGTCAATTTGTGTTACTGCTTTCTGCGGGGGCTCTGGCCATACACCGAGAAGCTCACCTATGACAAGTTCGACGCGTTGGACATCTTTCTGAATGTCCTGGAGTTTTTTGGCATCTTCATTGTTGAGTTCGACATTTGCCAGAGGATTTTTCTCGACGTCTGTGCCGGGGGAAGCGCGTTTTTTGCCAGACATGGTGAGGAAGGGACAGGAGGATTTATGCTCCAAACATATGCATATCCTAGCGTGACGCGCCACAGCGGAGTTTGAATTCTGTTTGCGGCGCCAAAATGGGAAATTTTCCAAGCTTATGTAAGGCACGATGGCAAATCCAATTAAGTACGGGGCGATTATATATGTGGTCCAAATGTGGCCTCCGGGATAGATAGGCGCTGCGTAACATAGTTCAGTAGCGGGTCTCAATCCACTCTCTTCTTCGTCCCCTCTTCCATCCCACTGACCGTCAAAGCTCTCTTACGCCCGTTTAAGAGTAGCCTGGAACCAAAGTAATCTGATTGACCAAAAAGATCCAACTTGTGAGCTAGAGGGCCAGTGAAGCCCTTCCCGTTGTGAGCTGAGCGAAATCCTGGTCCTTTGTAGTAGATGATATCCGTGGGAGGAATGAGCCGCGGCCACGAGACATACTCGATGCCATGCACCATCATGAACACAACAGCCAATGAAGCGATAACAAACCACAACATGAAGTAATACAATAGCGAGTAGTCTGCAACTACCAGTCAGCGAATTCCGCTAAATGATGTACATTGTAGCTAACCTGATGTTCTTGGCAGAGTAAGTCCAGCGCAGATCATGAACAGCGCAAACAACAAAATGTAAGGGACCTGAAGGAGCAGATTCAACAATGAGTTGTTCCGAGTGCGAACAAACGTACCGATCGGATGGTTAATGGTCGCGTATCAGCGACCAGGGATGAAGCGGTGACTGGATTCTTCTGAGGAGTCCAAGCTCCAGTAACAAGGTCAAATCCATCCTGCAAATCTGTCAGGGTAGCAAAGTCAAGCGCTGGGAGACACGGACTTGTCTAGCGCCGTCGAAATGATTGTTCTTGATGTATCGCACGACACTCTTGTACCCATCTTGGAGTGCACCTATTTTCGTTCGCGTATTCGTACGAGTGAAGTCTGTTTTTAGCGCCCCCGAGCCTGCATATGCCTTCGAGATTAAGTCCGCATGATCGGCCCACACTAGATAGCATAATGAGTATGCAACGATGAGATTGCAGCGACGGCCTTACTCTCACGGAAACCTCTGGTTAATGCATCAAAGTCATCCAGTTCTTCATTGTCGGACACCACCCCAATGGCTTTCAATTGTTGATGAAGCGTCCATTTCGCTAGCGCTGCTTGGACTACGTTCGTGCGGTCCAGATTGTCCATACAATTTGTCCTCATCACGCCTGTCTGTATTTGTACGGCCTTATTCTGTGCCGTGTCGAGGTGGAAGTATCTGCATGTACATCAGTAAAAGAATTCTTAAGGGTTGCTCGTTCGAACCCTTGCTGAACGAGATCCTCTTGCATCTTTTCGATGAGAACACTAATACGATCCCATCGCATGTGTTTGCACTCGTTGTGGAAGTCGAAGTATTGATACTTCACATCCAGGAGATCAACCTAAATCACATCAATGAGATGCAGAAGCAGTGTAATGGAAATGTACTTTAGAAACAGCGCGTTCGTAGGCCTCCTTTACCGGTTGCTCGTGACCTTTTTGATTCACCAGGTTGATGAGACTTTGACTGCCATATTCTGAAACTTGATCTCGAAGGTGGAGCTTAATCATGTCAACCTATAAGTGGTCAAAACGATGACACCCGTCGAAAATGAGAAGTAAAATTACCGTCTCCTGAAGGTCCATAACCTGCAAATCAGGTTTATATCTGAGTGTGTTGACCTCAGCCCAGAAGACCGGCACACTGCCTCTAATCTGAGTGAAGCTCAGTTTGTGCGTTAAGTTCTCGGCAAACGATAAGCGTCCCGCGGCTTTCTCATCAACCAGGAGAATTTGTTCGGTCTCGTTGAAGTTGGCAACGTGGCCTTCATGGTCAATGCCACGGCGGAAGTATCTAGTGCCTGCACGATAGCGCGACCGTCGACTGATGAGGCAAAGCTGGATGCGATGTCCATGGATATATACAGTGCGCATGTCGAACGCTAAAAGCCGTCAAACAATGAGCAGAAAGATTGAGGCGCAGACTTACTTCCATAAATAATTGGGAGAATGTAAGGACTGAGCTGTATAAATCATGAAATGTGCACTAAAACTGGATAAAAATGACCCACATCATGTGCGATGTCTGTGTCTGTGAGCCTAGACTGTAAGAATCTGCGGGAAGCCACAAATGTCAATATGCATATTCTGCACAACTGTATGAGCGACCAACTTATTCCAGAAAAACCTGTCGTCGGCCTAATACTCGGTCATTTTCATAGTTTCAAATGCATATCTCAGCACTCACCACCTCCCACAAGGCCTTTCTCCCTTCGTTGTCCCGGTCTTGCCATTGTGCTTGGAGTCTCCTCGACAAGTCCCAACCGTAACTAAATAAGAAGTGTCCGCCGAGGAGATGCGAGCGAACCAATGCTAACAAGTGTCTCTCTACCGGGTGGGGTGGATTTTGAACAGAGACATTTGGATTTAGAGGTAGAATGTCAAAGTCAGCCGCGCGGTATATGTCGTGGCCCATCAGGCGCGCACGGTGTTCGCGGCCTGTCATTACAATCACATACTCCGCTGCAATATGGATCGGTCTATGCAAAGCGGCCTCTGGAAATCGCAATACGCACAAAGAGCCAGTGAAATCATCCCCAGGATCCCGTAAATTGTCTTGCCGTATCTCGAGGCGGTAGGATGGACAGGTGTGTTCGGTGCTGAACAGAGTCATATGTAGCTGCAATGCCACGTGTTAAAGGCAGCTCACCATTGAGTACTATATCACCGGTAGCCCTGTGTATGGTGAGAGACTGCGCTCCAATAGGTTGCACGGGAACAAAGGTGTAGGCGTCCTGGCCGTCAATAAATCTGTAAAAAAAAAGTCAGCAGAAAAGTAAAATTTAGTGGGCAACGGGTCGCACAGATTGAGTCTCTGGTATATGGGCTTCATGGTGGTCAGGAAGTAATGTGTTGAGCACGTCGCGTCGTAAGTGGCTGCTTCTTCGTTGTCTGAGTCTGAAACGTAGCGTGCACCCTCCACGCTTGACTAGAGCCGCCATGGTCAAGCTCACGCCCGAGCTTCTCGCGCAGGCCCCGTCTGCACTTAACCCCGTAAAAGAGCGGCAGCTCGATCTACGAGGTGAGCTCGTAAAAATCAGTTGCATCTCGAACCATGTTCATATCATTCCAAAGGTTACAAAATCCCTACTATTGAAAACCTTGGTGTGACCAAGGTACGTGCATTGACCTCACGTATATCGTGGCAGTAAATATTACAACTTACATTTGTAATAGGACCAGCACGATGCTATAGATTTCACAGATAATTCAATCACCGTGCTGGGCAATCTGCCCTTGCTTAAACGACTGAGAACACTCCTTCTTGCCAACAACCGAGTTGCTTCGATTTCACCCTCAATTCACCTTTCAGTTCCAAATCTAACAACTCTTGTCCTCACTGGCAACAGTATCGCTGAGCTTGGCGATCTCGAACCTCTCAAGGAGATCAAGGGATTGAAGTACCTTGCCCTTTTGGGCAACCCCGCGAGGGAAAAGAAATGGTATCGCGAGTGGCTTGCGTGGAGAATAGCATCGCTGAGAGTTCTGGATTTTCAGAGGATTCGCGATAAGGTGCGCCCACGACGTTCGAAACTCAACGCGGTCGATAGCTCAGCACACTCGCACCTTTCAGGAGCGGGAGGCGGGAAAGTCTTTGTTCCTTACAGCAGAAGGTTTACCTACTGCCCTTGCAACAACGATATCCACCACCATATCGAAGCAGGGTTCAAAAGCAGCCGTCACTCTTGACGAGCCCAAACCAGCGGCGCTGTCAGGGAAGGCAGGTCGGCTGATGTCAAAAGAAGACGCCGAGAAGGTCAAACTGGCCATCGCAAAGGCAACCTCCATCGAAGAGATCAGGAGGCTGGAGAGAAGTTTAAGAGAAGGATACATGCCATCCATGGAGTCTGTAGGTGCATGACTGTACTGCTTAGAACTGTATTTTTGCGTAATATCTACTCTGGCTGTTGACACAGTTGAGAGCTACACGGATGCTCTAAGGACAGGTTTATGATACCCAGAAAGTGCTTCACAACCCGTAGCTTCCAATCCACAGGCCGTGAAAGGTCAGGGCAATGACTGCACCCAAGTTGGCCAGCGAGCTCATGCCATGGAGCATTCCAAACTTCGTATTCAATGCCTTCATCTGGGCGGAAACCTACAAATCTTCGTCAGTGCATTGTTATGATTGAAAGAATAGCAAGAGCTTACGCCGGGTTCATTGTAGTTTTTGCCTTCTTCTTTCTCCAACTTATGTCGCTGGAACATGGTCCTGTGGCCGCGTACATGAAAATTCAGTACCTGGTGGTCTTGTAACTACATTCTACCTGCCTGCTAGTCATTGGCCCAACGACGAACTGGTTGCAGCTCTGTAGCGCTATGACAGATCCGAGCACATATGTCTGTGCAACATCAGCCCGAAGAGGACTGGTGATGTTGGCAAGAAGTTCGGAATGAGCATATGCCCAAAGCCCCAGCAAAGCCAAGGAGAGTCTAATCGAGGAAGAAAAGTAGATCGGGAAGGTCTTGTGCTGAAGAGCACCAAACTGGTGTCTAGCTGTTTCAACGAAGTAGTCTGATTATCGACAGCACGAGGTACACGTAAATCAGAAAGACGAACGCAACGTCCGAAAAGCAATTATTCCTGAACACATGTCCATCAGAAATGCATGTTCATGATGAATATTGATAGTCTCGTACCTCCAAAAAATGACACCCACACAGCTAGATCGTCTCGCGAGTCAGCGTAGACGGATATACGATGACGGAACGATCTTACACATCCCATAAAGCCAGCCATAACCTAGAATGTAAATGCCTTTAAGCGACACCGTACCGAGGAGGGAGGCTGGTGATACGACTTCGACATGTGCCATGGTCAACTGGGAAGAACTAATGGAATTTGATCACGGTGGAGTCTCATTTATACGTGGCAGACTTACTAGTTGAACGCAGTCCAAGACAAAAATATACCAATACAAATATACGGGTCCCAGGGAACAGCGAATCACCTTTCGATGGCAAGTATGATCCATGAGTATTGGTGCCGGGTAAGGAAGGGATACACAATACGTGGCATAGCATTCTTCAAGTAACTAAGGGTGCATGGCCCAATCCCCTGGCATCATCCCTTGTCTGCCCATCCCCCTCCTCCTTACAGTTACAGTGCGATCCTCCCGCGATCCTCCTATGAGTACAAGGTGCTTGTCGACAAGCTACATGGCAAGCGCCCACGTTGATCAAAACTGAATTAGGAGACTAACAATTGCATATCACTCACGTCATTCAAAATGTTTGTCGATTTCGTAAGCGATGAGAGTAGCGCAGTAAGCTGGACATCTTCATACTCCTGTATGATGTATCAGAGTGAGTAAGGGGTAGCGTGAATATCGAACAGAGATGGAGGATGTAAAGTAGAAATGGTACACACAGTGTTGAATTCGTCGCGGAAGCCCTTATTCTCACTTGCCGGTAACGAGGCAATCAAGGCGGACAAAGATCGAAGAGTTGTATGATCTGTTGGAATTTGGCCTGTGTACAAATGTATATAACCTGGATTTCAAGTTGACGCATATAACGTACCTGCGATCACGTTTGTCACATACTGCACAAGAACCAATATTCGCTCGTGTAACATCTTGACTGCTGCCCGCTGAGCTTGAAGATGAGATTCAACTGCAGAAAGGATGATGAGGTATATCAGTAGATGAAGCAATTCACCCACGGCTGGTACTTCCACCACCACCCTTGGCTGTCCAATCGACAGCAATACGCTCAGCTTCACCTGTCTCTACCTTAAATGGTGCCTCTATGAACACAGAACGTGTCTTCTTATCCCTTATTTCGACGGTAGGCTCATAAGCTTTGAAAGGAAGTGTCTGCCCAGTGATATCAGATGATGATGAAGTTATCGTGGAGGGTTGTAGGACAAGCAGGAGTGGCGTTGAGCAGTACCCTGTGAACTGTGGGCTATGAGCTTCACAAATGAGAGCTCAGGAATAATCGGCATGCCTGCTCATGTAATGCGATATGACGATATGTCGGTACAGAAGCTACTGTGTACCATCCAATGAACTCTAAAGAGGGGAACACCTGTTTATCTTCGACAAGAAAATCGTTCGGCCAGCGAGGATGCGGATCACATAGAAGACTTACACTGATCGCGTCTAGACACCAAGAAGTCGTGATCTACAAGGTCATCGCGACCCTCTTCTGTGGCAAGTTCGAATGTGTTTACAATCTCGACTTCTCGACCGTTCTGGGTGCCTAGCAATGCGCCGAGGACTGATCAGTCTGCTGTCAGTGACAGGTAACAAGCACGACAGAGAAATGGACATGCCGAAAGGTGAATTGGACCGAGTCTGAAGCTTTAGTCTCGTCAAATGTTCGGAAATGTTCAGGATCGGCAGGGGATGCCTGAAGGACGACGTCAAGGTTACTAACAGTATCAAACAGAAAGTGGACCAACAGCGACAAAGACAATCCGGACGTTGTGCTAGAGGGGAGGACTATGGATTGTTCGTCTGTATCCATTTGCGAGGTCATGATGGACAGTGAGATTAACGAGTGCGGCCACAGCGTTGAATCCTAGTGATGCGACAGACAAAATAATAGGAGACAAAAAAGATTCCCATTAGCCGACTTGAACGACTGACCTCGTCATTACTAGTGACGCGCTCTACCAACTGAGCTAAACGGGATTTAACGTTGAATATATATAAATATTTATATCCGTCTGATGTCGCGTATCTGTCTGCCCTAAAGGATAATATACCTTCGCGTCTCCCACATCCATTCATTGAAGATAAGTTACTCTTTTCTGTTTTGCTCATAAATGTCAGGTTTCGACGGAAATCATGTGTTCACCGTCTCGGTCCACGACCCACCAGCTGTTACATCTCCTGACTCTCCATCCCAAACCGAGAAACTCTTGTTAGAGTTTTTGTTGCAATATCGCGTCGGAGGCGAATTCATCTACAGGTCAGTTTTATTCTCTCCTGAGCGTCTGACAGTTATTAAATAAGCTTGCAGAGATCAGCTTCGTGCAAACTTGCTCCTTAAGCAATACCAGCTGGAGGTCGATCTTCGTCATGTTGGTCTGTATAATGATGAGTTAGCGCATGCAATTCAGGACAGACCGGCAGATATATTGCCGCTGGTAAGTACATTTCCCGTGTTATTGCACTCGAAGCTCAGATCATTTACAGTTTGAAAACGCGGCTACTAAAGCGGCTCGTACTATCCTATTCCCGCTAGCTGGTGGCTCTGATGAACGCGCAGAGGCTGCTCTTCAATCAATCCCCAGAGTCCAAATCACCATCAAATCTGGCCTCCAGATGCAACGTGTTCGCGACTTGACAGCAAATACGATGAACAAGTTGGTCCGTATACCAGGAATCGTTATTTCCGCCTCTGTCCTTTCCTCGCGGGCAACAAAGCTTCATCTTCAATGTCGTGCTTGCCGGTCCACAAAAGTTGTATACCCTGCTGGCGGCCTTGGAGGAATAGGCAATGGTTCAGATCGAGGCCTACCAAGAGTTTGTGATGCACCAGAGTTGGAGAATCAGAAGAAGGATTGCCCAATAGACCCTTACATCATTGTTCACTCAAAGTCGGCTTTTGTTGACCAGCAGACTCTGAAACTGCAAGAAGCACCAGATATGGTTCCAGTTGGTGAACTTCCACGGCACATGCTTCTCTCTGCAGACCGATACCTAACGGGCAAGGTCGTCCCTGGCTCACGAATAGTCGCGACTGGGATTTATTCTACTTTCAGTTCGGCAAAGAACGTGAGTGTCATCTCAATTTTTCCCCGATACACATATTAAATTATGACAGAAATCTGCTGGTCCTGCTGCACTTCGACAACCTTATCTTCGTCTTGTCCACATTGAAATGTCCTCGCCGACTGCCGGTGGTGGCGCCTCGAATCCCTTTGGAGTGCAATTCACTCCTGAAGAGGAGGAAGAATTTGGTGAAATGGCACGCAGCGATGGTTTCTATGAACGTTTTGCTAAGAGTGTTGGTCCGAGTATTTATGGCAGCCTCGGTTTGTCGCGAACTGCGAACTGATTTTTTGATCCTTGCTCATTTCTTTTGCAGATATCAAGAAGGCGATTACCTGTCTGCTTTTCGGTGGCTCTAAGAAGGTCTTACCAGATGGTATGCGATTGAGAGGCGATATCAATGTTCTTTTGCTCGGAGATCCAGGGACAGCAAAGAGTCAACTGCTCAAGTTTGTCGAGAAGGTATGAGAAGCACCAATCCCGCGCTGTACGCCCTCTCATCGCATCCTGCAGGTTGCACCGATCGCCGTGTACACCTCTGGAAAGGGTTCTAGCGCAGCTGGATTAACGGCTGTCGTCCAGCGGGATGCAGTTTCTGTAAGTATCAATTCCTTTACAGAAATTTGTGCTCTTTAACTTTTTGCATCACATCGCAGCGCGAGTTCTATCTCGAGGGTGGTGCCATGGTTCTTGCCGATACTGGAGTTGTCTGTATAGACGAATTTGACAAAATGCGTGATGAGGATCGGGTTGCCATCCATGAGGCTATGGAGCAGCAAACCATTTCGATAGCGAAGGCTGGTATCACGACGGTGCTGAACTCCCGAACAAGTGTCCTTGCAGCAGCAAATCCAGTTTGGGGACGATATGATGAGGGTCGGAGCCCTGGCGAGGTATTCTACTTCACGAGGGGGTTTTACAGTTTGCTGACATAGCATCCAGAACATCGACTTTCAAACAACCATTTTGTCACGTTTTGATATGATTTTCATCGTCAAAGACGAGCACAACGAACAACGAGATCGTGTCAGTGTCCACTTCCTTAATCCTAAACCTTTACTCAAGACCGAATATTTAGATGATTGCCAAGCACGTCATGAACATACACATGAACCGGCCGAATCAGAGTACAGACGACAATGGAGAAGCTGTTGGCGAAATTGACATTGACAAAATGAAGCGGTATATCTCGTATTGCAAGAGGTTTGAATTATCTCCTATTGTTGCAAGATAATCAAGCTAATTATGTGGTATCCAGCAAATGCGCACCGCGGTTATCTCCAGATGCTCAAGAAATGCTTAGCAGTCATTTTGTTAGTCTTCGGAAGCAGGTTCAGCAAGTGGAACGTGATAATGACGAACGGAGTTCAATTCCCATAACAGTTCGGTTAGTATCAATTTCCAGATTCACTGATGTTGAGATTAATGCGTTTCACAGCCAATTAGAAGCCATCATCCGAATATCGGAATCGCTTGCCAAGATGACATTATCACCTACTGTTCAGAATCATCATGTCGAGGAAGCCATCCGGCTTTTCAAGTTCTCGACGATGGACGCTGTCTCGGCGGGTTCCATTGATGGCATGTCTCGCGGCGAGCTGAATGACGAGATGTCGCGGATAGAGAAGGAATTGCGCAGACGTCTTCCTGTGGGCTGGAGTACGAGTTACCAAAGTTTAGTAAGGGAATTTGTAACGCAACAGGGCTACTCGAATCACGCACTGGAACGAACACTCTTCATCCTTGAGAAGAGGGAGGTGATACGATTCTCTGGTCAGGTGAGTATTCTATGTCGGACCACAAAAATGAGATGATAACCCATGTGTATTGCAGAAAAAGGTCGTGCATCGGTAAGTTATTTATTTTGATATTAGTGCACGGCTTGAATATTGCCACAGGGTCGGTGTTTGATCAATGTGTTGTACGGACAATGCTATACATTTGCTCTTTGTTTTGAATATCTGTAGATAAGTAGTCTCCCCTAGTCAGACCCATTGAATCTTCGTATTAGGTGAACATAGTGTCTTTTATTGTTCCTGCGCCTTATACAGGTACACGTGGGCATTGTGATATCGCCCGCCTAGCTCAATCGGATAGAGCGTCAGACTCTTATGACTAGGCGATCTGAAGGCTGCGAGTTCGACCCTCGCGGTGGGCTAATGTTTTTGCATAATTTTAGTATTTGCGTTATAGGAGTTATGTCGGCAATGGTGGTGCACTAGTCTCTGTCCGAGCATGTGGAAAGGGTTTGTCGACGAAGAATGTCGGACAAAAAAATATTCCGGCTCTAAACATGTCATTGATAATTTTTTGATGATCTTCTGACAGCCTTACGTTGCACCTAGCCTGCCGCAACACCAAATTCGTAGTCATTCAAGGCCTAGGTCTTATACTCAAAGCGCGCTAACCAGACCCGTAATCCGGCGTCATGGCCCTTAGTTTTTTTCCGACAAGCAGGCGAAAGTTAGAGAGATATGCTTTCTCTAATTCGCTTCAAGGCCCCTTCCTTTCGCAACTATAACTGCCTCCCCTTTGGATTGCACTAGATCACTCAAACATGGCCCCACTCACAAATAGAAAAGGGCCAAAGAGCACAAAGATGCATTCAAAAGTCGTCTGTATCATCCATTTCGTTTCTATCATTCCCCAACACTCACCCATGCGCAGGTTATTATTGGGTCAGGTCCTGCAGGACACACCGCCGCTGTATATCTTGCGCGCGCGAACATCAACCCTGTCCTGTTTGAGGGCTTTATGGCAAATGGTTTCGCTGCCGGTGGTCAACTTACCACAACCACAGATGGTACGTACACACCCCATCCCGCCCTTATCTTCACTGCATCTCATCTATCACTGCAGTCGAGAACTATCCCGGTTTCCCATCTGGCATCCTTGGTCCCGAGCTTATGGATAGGTTTCGCGAGCAGTCCATTCGCTTCGGAACGCGGATCATCACAGAGACCGTTTCCAAGATCGATCTCTCTGCACGCCCCTTCCGTTACTGGCGAGAGGGTGAGGAACACGATGAACCAGAAACTGCCGATGCGATTATCATCGCAACTGGTGCGAGCACTAAGAGGCTAGGACTCAAGGGCGAAGTCACATACTGGCAGAGCGGCATCAGCGCGTGTGCAGTCTGTGATGCTGCCGTCCCTATCTTCAGGAATCAACCGCTAGCTGTCATCGGTGGTGGTGATTCTGCAGCAGAAGAAGCGACCTGTAAGATATTTCAATCTTCCCATCCTGTGAGATCGAAAATCAAACATCAAATTCTGGCAGATCTGACAAAATACGGCTCCCACGTGTATGTCCTTGTCCGCCGTAGCGAACTCCGCGCTTCTAAAACTATGGCCAAGCGCCTCATGAATCACCCCAAGATTGTATGTCTCCCTCTATTCCCATACTCCCTTACCTACCACATCTTATCCGCTTCCACAGACGATTCTTTGGAACACCGTCGCAACCGAATGCCAAGGCGACGGCAACCTCCTCAACAACCTCCGCATCAAAAACGTAAGGACAGGGGAAGAACATGATCTACCAGTGCGCGGACTTTTCTATGCGATCGGACATGAACCAGCTACGTCCCTCGTGCGCTCCCAGCTGCAAACGGACCTTGATGGGTATGTCATCACTGTCCCTGGAACGACGCAGACGAGCGTCAAGGGCGTGTTTGCCGCTGGCGATGTGCAGGATAAGAAGTATAGACAGGCTATCACTAGTGCGGGGAGTGGGTGCATGGCCGCGCTTGAGGCAGAGAGGCTTATTGCGGAGGAGGAGGTAGAGGAGGGTTAGTAGAAAGTCAGAAGAATTTAAATGCGTATACCGCTGCAATAATTTTTGCCATGTGATCATCTAGGCTCAGTCCAGGCTTGTTTGACATGAACTTGAGAAATGCCGACTGCAGCTTCGGCAGTATTTGGCTGGCCTATAGGTCAAAGCTTGAATTTATCAGAAAACCCTGTGCAATATTGAACTGCAAAAGGTATTGATTACCTTCCAAACTTGAACTAAAACTTTAGCCCACCGCGAGGGTCGAACTCGCAGCCTTCAGATCACCGCCTTGCACAAACTCGTACAATTCGTAAAAGTCTGACGCTCTATCCGATTGAGCTAGGCGGGCCTTGCAATGAGGCGCCAACATACCGTACTGTAGCACTCATCACATTCAGATGCACATGATCAAGTTGACATTGTCACGGGACGCTGGGAACAAGCGCGTCTTGAGTCGCGAGACACATTAATAGTCCATTGCAGGTCAGTTTCAAACATTTTACCACTGGCTTAGTGCCCATATATTGTTGACAGACTAGTCTTTATATCTGTCTTTGTCACTCGTTACTTAGGGTTAATGATCAAGAAGCTGAATCCAGAGTTGATATCAGATAGCGAGGAAGAAAGACTCAGGTGCGTGACCTTCTCGTGAAAACCACTCTTTGACGTTGACCCGCACATATAGAAAGTGTAAATCTGTCACTCTTGAAGTCATTGAAATATCCTCAGACGACGATGGCAACCCGTAAGATTCTATGGCAGAGATATATGTCTAAATAAATTCACGTGTTTTTACCTATCCAGACTCACAAAATACGGGTAAGTAATGTCTTGTATACCGTGATATCAGATACTTGATGAAGACATAGTACTCGACAGGGTCAGAACACTCCTGTTAACACAAGCCCATTCCGTGGATCGTCGGAAATCATTGAATTAACAGATAGTGATACCTGCGATACATCCTCCGACTTTCCGGACAAATTAACTGATCTCGTCAAGAGCCCCGCAAAAATGCGGAGGAAACCTGTGGCTCAGTGTCCGAAAGATTTCTTGTCACTTTATGCTGATGAAAGCGATGCAGACGATGGTTCTATTCTTATTTTGTGAGGCCATATCCACTCGTGCTAATTTCGAGCTCATATATTGACCGGGCAGGAACGAGCCTCGAAGTGCACGCAAACCCATTCGCCGTGCTCAGATATCCACTGTCAATGAAACCATTCCCTCCTTCCCGATTACTCGATGTAATGACGGGTCATCTCACTCACATTCATCTGGAGAGGATAAGAGTCAGGCTGGTACTCCTCGGGCAATCTTGGACAGCACGCCACGGATAAAACCACCTCCGAGGATCCCCAAGCAGGGAAAAGCAGAGGAGCAGGCACGTCGCGAGAACTATGCTGCACAGCTCTTTGAAGAGCTGAATAGTACAATATTCGATAACGGTCTCCCCCGGGAGACAAAATTGAATTGGAATAAGCGCCTCTTAACTACCGCGGGGAGGGCCAAGTGGCACAAGTATCCAGTCATTATGCTACATCTCTTATTATGCTCATCTTGATGGCAGGTCTAGGGATGGTGTTCAGACGACAGAGGTCGAGCTGGCCGCCAAGATTTTGGATTGTGATGGTGGAGAGGTCTTTGTTTCTGCTTCTACCGTGTCCCTGATTTGTGTGCGTTTAGAACGGATACGAAATACTTTGTCGCATGAGATGTGTCACCTGGCATCCTGGATCATCAATGGCAACCCGAAAGAAGGCCATGGTCAGATCTTCAAAGCCTGGTTGGTCCCTACATCCTTTTCGTTTTCACTGACTGTTGATCTGATACATCACTAGGGCCAACAAAGTGATGATCAAGCGTCCAGAAATTGAAATCACGGTAGGCAACCACCACCGCAAGGTGACTGTTTTCTGACAGCTGTAATCCCAGACAAGGCACAACTATGAGATTTCGTACCCATTCGAATGGAGTGAGTATGAGATTCAGCTTCAACGAAGCGCCACTTTGATAATTTGATTAAGAATGCGAGAAGTGTTCAAAAATGTAAGTCGAGTTGCGGTCCAGCACCAGAATCCAATGTCTGATGGTCTGGCACTAGATATGGCCGATATAGCAAATCCATCAGACCAGACGAATGTGGTGAGCGGCTCTCGAATGTACTTTCAATATCACACGTAGGTTCATTGAATATGTCCTAGTTTGTGGTGTTTGCAAGCTCGGAAAACTCATCCCCCTCTTCGCGCAAAGAGCACCCAGGACCCCTAAGGTCAGCAGGATGGCTACTGCTCTGCCTCAAGGTGAGATCTGCCTTAGTACTGGATATTGTTGGATTCACGAAGTTCCTGTAGGTTCTCCTCGTCCTGTCGCGCCTCTCGAGGAAACCAGGCAAATCCCGGCCAATAGCACAGTGTATGCTATATCATCAGAGGATGAGGTGGATATATTGATCGGCGCCATCAACGATGTGACCCTGCACGGTGGTGAAACTCCACCACGAACCATATAGTCCATCATTTAGCCCATGATAAATTATCCATTGATTTATCAGGCTGGTAATCAGATGAATATTTGAATGATGATAAGGATAGACTAAAGATACAAAACCGATTTGCTACAACAGGACCTTGTACAAATATCAGAGATTTACTCGTCCAATTTTTACAGGTAACCATGTGCCGAATTCGAATCGATCGTACACGTAGGGCCGCGTCCGAATTGCGTTGAACTTTTGTATATCCGCAGCAGGTTCGAAAACAAAATGAGGGATGAGAGTCGCCAGGAATATCTTGGTGGTTTCCAACATCGAGAACTTCCAGTCTGGACAAGCATGTGGACCGAATGAAAACGTCATCACGTTTGCAATTCCTGGATGAGAGGGAGCTCGTGCGGGGTGAGGCAGAGAAGACCAGCGATCAGGGCTGAAGTTTTCAGGAAACCGGCGCAGCGAAGAAAAACTTAAACAATCTTGCATCCTCGCCCCAGATGTCAGTGCTAAAATCCAAAGCCTCGATGGGAATGTGCACATAAGAGCCTTTGCGGATATGGATGGTCTCGCCCGGGGTTGAATGATCGTGCCATTACGTAAGAACTATGGGTGAAGATATCGGGATATCCGAGTCGTCATCACGAGTAGCAACTCGCATTGTACCGTGGACGGGAGGGCACAGGCGGAGTGTTTCGCAAACTACTGCGTCGAAGAAAGGAAGCCCGTCGATAGCTGCTGTGTGTGTCGGTACAGAATAGCCTGACACTGATAAAGAATTGGATGCGCAAGGAGACATCGAGTTTAGTTCAGAGCGTAGGCGACCTTGGACATCAGGATGGATGGAAAGGAGGTGGCTGCACCAGGACATAGTAGAGTCAGAGCTGGCGAAAAGGAACGTCGAGAGTTGGGATAGAAGATCTGCGTCAGAAAGTCGCCTAGAAATATCTGCCGATAGGTTTGATTTGACTACAAGTGAAATGTCAGATCCAATTAACAAAAACTGGCATGAGCGCTGACTGAGTAGACTAAGAATATCTTTCTCTTCTATCTCGCTCGCATTCGCTTTTTCAGTAAGAATGGCGAACTTCTTGCTTTGGATGAGTTGTTGACCAGCCTCGCTGATTACGCGTCGACTTTCATTTGTGATGCGCGTGGCTTCATTAGGCTGCAATACATCAGTGAAGTGTCTGCTAAACTGATGCATATTACTGACAAATATCTTCTCAACTATCGACCAGTGAGCGACGTCGATCACTGCCTCGGCAAAAGAAGGAGAAGGGGAATAAGGTGGTGCAAGAAGGGGAGGGAATTTCGCATCCTCGACCAATGAAGGAGAAGTTGCAAAAGTCTCCCATTTGTCCCTTAATTCTTCAGCTTTCTGGAACTTCCTCAGGGAAAATGACGACTTGCTAGATGGGTGCTCTTATGGGTGATATAGTATGTGTTTATTATAAGCTTGCGCGAACATCCCTAAAATTTGGGAATGGTAAGCACATGGCATGGCGGTACATACCAGATCTGCTTTCTACGACGTGTACTAGCAGAGACTCGATTACAACGTCATTTGTATTATTGCAGTCAACAGGGAAATGTCATAGTTACAGTACAACAATCAACTAGGGGAGACCCTTCTGGTCTGCAAGCTAATCGTGGATCCATAGGTGGCCAATGCCCGTGGGTGCCTGAACTGCCAACAAAACATCATATGGAGTGCTGGTAACAGATCAATCTGTCAGTGTCAGGTTACAGGTAACACTTCTGGCAAGAATAAACGAGTCGGGGGCTGGCAGCACATATGATTAAAAATCATGTGAGTTCAGAACTTGTTCGACTTATTAGTAGTCACAGTGACTCCTCCTGACGATCACACGCATTGAGTTTACCATGAGGCGTTTCGAAGTGAATCAGAAGCATGAGTGCAATACATGTAGCAAAAAAAAGTGTAAAATGAAGGGGTGACTGAATCTAAGTCGTGAACAGTCATCGTGATATCAATATACCGTGCAGCCATAAGGAATAAATACTGTTGAAGTAGGGTGAAAGAAAAGTTAAAGCGGGGTATATTTCAAATAGCCCAAGACACATAAACCCCATAAAACGACAGCACCAACACAAGCAAAATATGAGGTTCATTACCAACTGTCAACGCCTACCCACTCTTCGTCCTTCACATCTAGCCAATAATGGTCAACTATATCGCGAACCTCTTTGCGTTCCCTTTGATCGACTGCAAGCATGGGTTCAAGGAAGGAACATAAATCGTTCGCTTCCGAGACAGAGAAAAGGTATTTCTCTGTCATGACACGATTCAGAGGCCATGGCTTCAACGTTTTGATGTAACGAAGCGCCCCTGAACGTAGCGTGAGTCCTTTGCTTGAATTCTGTTTCCAATTTGACTTACCTGCGTGATCGAATATTTCACGACTATACCTTCCTCCCATCTTCGCATCTAACGGAAAATCACCCAGTAATTCAATTATCTGCGCCATGTGGTCATCGTCCTTTGTGAACATCTCGCCTTGTCCGTGAGGGTCAAACAGATATTCCGCAGTCAACAACTCGAAAACAACACAAGCAACGCTCCAAACGTCAGCTCTTGTCCCCCAGTCACGCCGTCCAAGAATAGCCTCCGGAGCGCGATACTGCCGTGTCTGAATGTCCTCTGTAAAATGCTGCTTAGAAGGTGTCGCATTGCCTAGATCGGCAATCTTAATAGAAAGCGGCGTAGAAAACGGCGTAGAAAGCGGCGTTGATGGCGGTCCTAGAACGGGCACCCCTGAAGGAGGCGACGGAGTTCGGTTGAGAGACGGCCCGGAAGACTGATGCGGAGCAGTCTGGGTCAGAAGCGACGGCCCGGAAGCGATGTGGTGAATATCCGAAGAATGTGATTGGATGAGGGGAGACGTAGATACGTGTTGCGCGGAGACCATGTCACTCTCCGTACTTGGACGCAATGTGACATCCGGCGAAGCACTCATGAGTGTAAGCGAGGCCATTTTCGTCAGGATGGGTATGTCTGCACTTCCCACCGAGGTGGGAGGTGTACTAACAGTACTGTTAGAAGCCGCTGGCGTGGATAGCGAGGAGGAGATGATAGACGAAGTCGATGGGCTACTGGAAGGTATTGCTGGTGAGTCATGAAGGGTGGTAGTAGGGTCCGCTCTAGCAGACTTCCTAAGCAACTGGCTGATGGGTGCGCCACTGATCGGAGTTGTCCCAGAAAATTGCTTTTGGAAGCTATGGCTACTCGCGTTAGCGCTCATACTTCCAGATCTCGATGATGGACTTGATAGTGGCTGTGAATCAAATATTTGTACGCGTCTCTCGTATGCAGGGGCATGTCGATAAGGAATGGTTAAGCCAGAACGGGACTTGGTGGGCTGAGGAACGCCTACGTGATGCGACGTTGGCTTTGGCGAAATAGACAATTCAGCATGGATACGAGCTTCGACATCTGGTATGGAAATGACTAACGGAGTAAGGTGTTAGTAGGGCGGATATGAATACAGAAACAATTAGATACGCACGAATGTTCTCAGGTTTAACGTCAGTGTGAACGAGATCGCATTCATCGTGAAGATACTGAAGGCCGAGAAGCACTTGCTTCGCGATGACCTTGACGAGGGGTTTTGGAACACCCTTCTTCTTGTTGCGTTGAATTAATGCGAGAAGCGTCTCTCCGAGGGGCTCAAAGACAATGCACACGTGAGTGTCCTGGGGAGTGTGATGTTGAAAAGAATCGAGGAACGAGACAACATGTGGTCGACCAGCATGGTGCGGATTTGCAGCAGCTACCTGAGACAAGAGTTTGATTTCGTCGCGTGCAGTCTCAGCATAACGCGTAGCAGACTTGACCACTTTGACAGCAGAGTAGCGGTTCTCGCTAGGAAAAAAATACTTTATGAGAACATACGTGTGTTTGCAGAACTGGAATACCCACTGAGTGTCCTTGACGAGCCAGACAGTTGAAAAATGGCCCCAGCTTGTCGAATGAACAAGAATTTTATGGCAAAAAATATGATGACTTACCCTAACTTGCGTGCTACGATATACCGACCGTCTTTGAATGTATCATCGATCTTGATGACCATATACCCGCCAGCATTGTAGTCAGCTGGTGATTCTTCATCCTTGAGCTCCTGGTCTGTGACCGGGACTATCTTCGGAGTGGACGATGTAAGTACGTACTGATATTTAGCGCATGGTTGATGCGGTGCCATGTACTTTGTGAAGGGATGGTTTACCAACGGACTCGGAATGCCCGGAACAGAGTGTGACGGTGTTGTCACGCGATGACATACAACATATGAAAATCAACGTTGTAAGTTATAACCTTAATTTCGCGCGCAGTTACGGCAAATCTTAATACACCGGGTGACTGTCGTTTAAGGATATTTGGCTATCCACGTACGTCGTATGATGCGGGCCCTGGCTCTGTGGCAGTACTTATATATCTCACTCCAGGGCAGCTTTGACGGTATGCTGCAGGGCTAACCAAATGACTGTTAATATCGCCAGGAAATTCGTCGGTTCCGTTAAAGACGATTGGCAATTGTATAGGTAATACAAATATCTACTGAAGTAAATAAGTTAGACTCACTTCCATTCAGTGACCGTTCCACGGACTACACTATCGGATCTCCCATCGGTTTCGGAGCATCATCTGTGGTATATGCTGCTGTATACAACCCTCCCCCGCCAGGGCCACAACGCCCTATGCCATGCGCGTTGAAAGTTCTTGACTTAGACGTGCTGCCCCCTCAGTCGCTGTCTTTGTTACAGCGGGAGACACAACTCATGTCCCTGTCAAAACACCCAAATGTACTACGTGTACGTGGCAGCTGGATGGTTGGCCACAAATTATATATTGCCCTCCGCCTCATGAACAAAGGTAGCGCCGCCGATATAATGCATTACGGTTGGCCCGGTGGAATGGAAGAAGAGGTTGTTAAATGCATCCTCAAGCAAGCCCTTGAAGGCCTCAAGTTAGTCCATTCTATCTCCTTTCCCGTGCTACAATGACCACATTTGCACAGCTACCTGCATATTAACGGATTTATCCATCGCGACATAAAAGCTGCCAATCTGCTTATTGATGATGACGGCACCGTTTTGCTAGGCGACCTTGGGGTAGCCGCATCTCTCACAGATGATGCTGATATGTCCAGTAGATCTTACAATGACACTGGCAATCGTGTTATCAACTTTGACCCTGTGTCTCCTGCAAATAGCTCCTATCCTGCATCCCCACTTGCGCGTCCTGGTATGGGAAAGCGACAATCGTTTGTCGGGACCGTGCGTGCCATTCAGACCCTAGGATGCCCTGACACGAACGTTTCTAAACTATGCAGCCCTGTTGGATGGCGCCCGAGCTTATTCAGGGTCATCGTTATGATTCGAAGGCTGACATCTGGTCATTTGCAATAACTGCTATCGAGCTTACCCAAGGTCGTCCTCCACGATCGAGAGAAAGTGCTCATAATGTCCTTTTGCAAACGTAAGTTTAACCTATCCGTTTAGATCACATTCCTTAAACCCTTTCCAGCGTTCAGGGTAAACCGCCGAAGCTTGATTCGGTAGGGGGTGTTCACCGGTATTCACGCGCCTTCAAGGACGTAGTCGATGCCTGTCTGGTAAAAGATCCCTCTAAACGGTATTTTTGTTTCCAGCACCTCGTCACTCTATATCTCATATTATCTCCTTGACAGTCCAACGGCTGCGAAGTTGCTTCTCACCCCATTTTTCAAGTCTGCCAAGAAGAAATCCTATCTGGTCAGCACAATATTAGACGGCCTCCCGCCCCTTACAATGCGCCAAGAACGTCGCAGACATCATCCAAGCACGGTTACTCATGGAACAGTGGAATCGTGGGACTTTAACTCTACAGAGACAAATTCATCATCGATCACTTTGGGTCCAGGACGAGATAGTTCAGGGGGTGTATCCGGAAGGGGAAGTCTCGATGTTGGATCAAACGATCACCAGTTGACTCGCTCAGTACATCCAAGATTCGAGCTTTCACGCGGTATCAAAGAAGAAACAACACCTACTTCAGACTCGACGTCCATCGACGTCCAAGCTCTGGATCTTAAGAACGAGAAGACGGTTGAGTTTCTCCTTTCGGGTTCGCAAGCCCACGCTGGATACGGAGAATCTTCAAGTTCGGATTCGTCATTTCCTGCATCGCCACCTGTATATGTGCCTAAGCCACGTCCCGTACCTGATCCCATTCCCATTCCAAAGCGAGCGTCACCCAACGTTCGTATTTCATCTGTCTCGTATTCCAAAGACGGCCCGGCCTCTGCCGGGTCTGCCCCCACCTCTCCCCCATCATCGGTTTCCCCGAAACTTTGGCAGCGCCTAACCCGCGCCACTTCCCGTAATGCCATGAATGAAGAGACCTCTACCAAAGAGAAGACAACGAGCGGGTTATCACGTATACTCAGCAGACGGAGCTCTGCTTCTTTGGCTCAACGTCCTATCGTCTCGTAACTTTTACCATCGTCAAGGCTACACTACCTACACCAATATTACACAGGACGTTGAATTTTATCTACAGCCAGTCTAGTCCCTATTCACCATTACAGCTGCCATGCGGAATCGCAAAATTTGCGCTCAGAAATGCCCAGAAGAGGACCCCGTAAGCACCTGAGTGAGACATTTGTGGGAGCTAGTGTACATCTGATCAGAAGACAATATTGTTGTTGTCATCAGGTTCTTCCTCAGAGCTACCTAATCAGTAACGGTGCGTGCGCACCAATTCCCCGACTCCCTGATTTTAAATATGGCCAGTTGTCATCACTCCAATAAATATTTATCATTTATCCCATCAATTCTTGGCTTGCAGCTGTCCGGCCAAAGTTGAAGCCCTTATACTGATCTTTACAAGACGGGCTGTGACACATTCGAGGTCATTTGTTAATTCGTTGATTTCTTCCAATGGTTTTGGTAATTGATTCCCACGTATGAAATCATGAGAACGCGTTTGCATTCACTGTCCATTCTCCTTCCCCGAAATTCTTCCATCTCAAGCCCCACGTCAGGCTCATTACCCTCCGTTTCAGTCAATAAATTAAGATGATTGGAACAAAATGACGGAGACGGGCTGAGTAGAGAGGCGAAAGAGATGAGACGACCGGATCAAAACGACAAAGAAACTGTGCAGTTCCAGCTGAGCTAATCTATTCGCACGGATGTAAAACAGGAAATAAGTTCGCAGGCATGCGTTTGCAGAGAAATGGCCGTTTGTTGCAATCAAGAACCCTCTTCCACTAAAGTGGAGTCGGGGACTTACTGGCATATCCATCTTGATACATACACCAAGATTACTACTGAAAGTAATGGTAAAGCAAATGATTTCCATGAAAGTCAAGGAACTCCGAAACAGTGCACGGCGGCAAATGTTGGACAACGCAGAGTTGCAATCAAGCGCTGCGAATCTCTCGCCTTATATGCTTACGGGTCCGTTTCCGACGCCAAAAGTTCATTCCAACCAGTCGTTACGAGTTTGTCTATCCCACTGTACTGTGTACCGGCCGCTGTCACTTATACTCAGACTCAGAACACCTCAGCAATAATTATCACACAAATCTTGACGAGACGCAACTGCAAGCTGATTTCTAGTGATGTCTATGACTCCGTGACAGGACAGTAAAAACAGCACATGATTAATCTCATCCAACAACGAGCTTTCCCTCGGCGTCATTGAAGTCATAAGGAGGAATCTCTAAATTAAGCTTGCAAGATAGTGTCAGTATGAATTCAGAATACAGAGGAAAAACCCCTACCGGAGCAGGTCCCTTCCGGGCACGACCAGCTGCAAATTGAACTTGGTTAGTAAAACTCTAAGCAAAGGAACCATGGCGGCATACAAATATCGTAGTGAGAACCATGACATGGACAGAACCTAGATAACGAGACTGTCAGAACAGTCGAGTAATGGAAGGAAAATAACACACCATCCTCCGTAGTCACCCGACTCGCCAATCGGGACACAACCTAGGTGTGTGCAAACGCCAAGCATAACCAGCCATTCGGGCTTCTTCACTCGGTCCTCGTCCCTTTGAGGATCCCTGAGTGCCTTCAAATCAACAGTCCGTGCCTCTTCTATCTCATCGGGGGTCCTGTGACGGATGAACACAGGTTTTCCACGCCATTTGATGATGACATTCTTGCCCTCCGGAATGCTGGCAAGTTCTACCTCGGTCTTCGCGAGAGCGAGGACGTCAGCCGATGCAGCCATGGTCTCCAGGAAGCCAGTAATAGTGGACTGGGCAACAGAAGCGGAGAGGACACCGAGAGAGCCAACCATGAAGTACGACATGGCACGGTTGGTGGTTTCGTCTTTCGGGGTGTAGGGGGTGAAATCAGGCACTTGAGGAGCATCTTTCACTGCCACAGATGTGTGGATGAGGCGCTGGTGAAGATGGGTTGTGGGGGGAGGAGCTAATGGCAAGGGACGCGTTTGGGTCAGCGTTAGTGTTGAGAAGGTAAGTTGAAGGAAGGCGAAAAATTATTACTTACCAACGAAAGTCTTGGAAACTAGACCAACTGAAGGACTCGTGACTGTTCCAGTCAAGCGTGTAGGGACATCAGCACGGGGACCTGCCGCACCATGACCATGGCCATCCGAAGGTGCTCGTGCCACGAGATTGAGACGCGGCGCGCTCGGGATTCCATTTGGGAGTGCGCGCACGGTCGGTGCGAGATTTATAGATTTCCTGATGGCATAGGAAGCCATGTCAGACGATGCTGGCGGTGGTTGCAAGTAACTAGTAACTGTTCGAGCGGAGTATTTTTCTAACAATCGGACGTTTACGGTCGTTGGTCTTGCCAGTACTAGTAAATTTTCGCACGGTCCCACCGATTCCCTTGTCCTCGTTCGCTTTAAGGCGTTGGGAGAACACAAGCGGTAGGATCTAGAAATAAATGGCAACGATACACATGGACGGACACCCCACTGGAGCCCATGTGTATAGGATGGATACAACATGGGACTACTTTCGCGCATGTTGACTTAGTCCTCGATTCCAGGCATCAACCCAGTTCTTCATGAAGTTGGACTCAACCATTTTTTCATGAGCATCACATCTCGAAAGCATTTATTTCCGATTTCTGCTGCCTCGCGTAGCCTCAGCAACAATCTTGTTAACTCAAGGCTCCTGATCCCTTTGGATTGCGTGAGTACATCCTTCAGATCCGATGAAGAGGGGTTAACTGTTGACTCAGGCTGGTCCAAGCAGGCACATGGCCCGACGTGATCCATGCAATCAACAATAGCATGACGCAAGTGCCACCAAGCCAGTGGTTATTCAGGGTCATTTGTGCTTAGGCACTTACATGGTGTAGATACTGAAGGCTCATTTATTTCATGTCATGAATAATTTTGTGTGGTCGAGTCAACGTCGTAGCTTCAGGGACATTAATGGCATGAGGAATATGATTATATGTAAGACTTTAAGCCCTGTCTTGGACAAGATGACATGTCCATTGTCCGGAGTGATCGATATCATCGATGCACCGCGTTATCCATCATGCGACAATTATGTACGAGATATATGCATTTGAGTTTGTTAGTACTCCTTTTACATACTGGAGTACCGTAATCAAGTAAATATGAACGGATACAAAGTATATGTAGAACATAAGTGATATTTAAATTAAAAGATACAAAATGATCAAGCGTTGAACAATATGAAACCATTCCTCATTCTCACAGCTCTCAACAGAGGAAGAATGCACTCACATCCACTTTGCTCATGTCCTCCGAGAGGTCAATATGCATCGGGTGAACGGGTTGCTCAATAGTCACAGGGTCTTCGGCGTCAAATCCAGGGATCTCCTTGGCTTTTCCTTATCCCTCTTCGTTGACGTTGACCTGCATGGAGCTAGAAGTCTCCGCGGCAGTGGATGGTACGGGAACGCGTTCAATAGGAACTTCGGTCGAAGTGCCTGCGGAGAGACGGTCAAAGATCGACTGGAGCGTATCGCGCTCTTCAAACCGGTACTCTGCCACAACACAATTTTCTGTCATAGCACAGCCCTCAATCACGTCCTTAGGCAAAGGTTCATCCTCTACGATGACCTTGGAGGTGGAAGTGCGGATCTGAGTGATCATGGTAAGTCACATGAAACAGAGCCACTGGACACGTGAGAACATACAGAAGTATCAGGCAGGTCGAAAGGCTGAAAGGTGTTGAGGTATGGTTCCCGATCCGGAGGTAGAAAATCGCTGAGGGAGGCCTCAGCTTCTGCGAGGAATTTCTCAGCATTTGCGCGGTGACGGGCAAAACCTTGTTCCTCCTCGATGTGGGCCTGCAAAGCAACAAAATGCTGCAACTCTCGCATCCTGCGCATTTCAGCGTGCTTGCGGGCCATGGTACCACCAATTTTCTCCTCATCCTGTGGCGTACAGGCACACAAGACATCCATCACGCGCTGTTGGTCGGGAAATTCATCGTATTCTTGAGCAAGAAGAGCAATTAGGGTAGGCTGGTTCACAGGCTCCTGCTGGTACCGCAAAGCCCATGCACGCTCACGTTGCTCCCCAAGATACTGGGCAGCACGAGTACTAACAGCGAATGAGACTGTGGGGCAGTCGCGGAGATAGTAGTCGAGAGGGTAGGGACTCGTGGAGAGAGGTGTAGTGAAAAACATCGTGGTGTGAATGAAGATGAGTTGATGGGAGATGTCATGCTAAGCAGCGAGTTTATGTCTAGATGATGTGGACTTGTGGACTGTGGATGAATGATGAACCGCTTTGTGAGCAGGCGCGTCCACTAGATTCGATAATGCGCGATTGTGATTTCCTGAACAATCATATTATTATTATCACAATGCGATGAGCAAGCAACCTTTCACTGTTACTACGGTTGCTGAAGAGTGCTCGAGGGCTCCGTAGCCACTGGTCAAGCGGCTGATGGCCTTCTTGAACCAAGGGCACGACTCCTTGATCATGCGCAGCTGGATGGTTTAAGACCCAGGCATCCTACTGCGAACGGTAAATGAGCTACTACATATAACATAATGTCCATTTACTTCCTTGTAGTGAACGCCACCAATTCTGGATTTGTGCCCACTTTCCCGGGTGTGGAAGAAGTCGTTGTAAAGCGTACTCTGGAGGTACATCGGACATGATTCATGTCGGTGTATATTTTAGTGTGCCGTCGGATAGTCATTTTTGGGTGTGCGATGTATCATCACAGTCATCAACAGTGCAATTAGGAGGCTCGAGTTCGGAAAGTACGAAAGGATGATGAAGCGCCCATCGCATTAGAAGAAATAGAACTGAATGCTAAGCGGGGTGCGGGCAAAATTACCTAGGCCCGAATATTCGTTAGTGTTTGTGTATTGAGTTGCGCGGAGGCGTTTCTTGCCTTCGAGGCCATGGTATACAGATGCGTGGGTAGCAGCGTGCTGCAGAAATAAAGGCACAAATGTAGGTATTCCTGACTGCGGTCATGTAGGGCGAGGAGTTAGCATGAATGTCGGCAGCCTCACGAACTTCATCCGAGATTGAAATCAACGCCTTGAGAAACAAAAGGGCACTATCAGGTTGTCCGTTTGCATCACCATCATCCACTCAGGATGTGAAGTTCCTCGTTACTTGAGTGCTCAAGATCCTTGATATTGAGCCGGCCAAGTCGTTCGAAGATTTCTTCATCAGAATCAGTATTGTACACGCTTGGATCTGCAGGGGCACCAAGATTAGATGGATGCTCATCCCACCTCTCTAAGAGGTGGTCCAGCTCAGGATAATCCTCTGGGTAGTTCTTGCGTGATTCTACAGCCGCGTTTCCATAGTTCGAGTGGCTATCGTCCATGGCCTGTCAGTGGGTGGCTCATCTCCAGCGAACGAATTCAGCGGCTGGAGACCGTCAACCTAAGAGAAAGATGAGCAAGTGGAAGTCTACAGACCTGCTGCTGTACTTCTGTGGTAAGAGAAGCTTTGAGTCATTCAATATGGGCACACGAGTGCCGAGTAACAGTTTGGATTTTGGGGAGCCTTCAAGTTCGTCCGTTACCATGTGGTACACTGAGTCACTGGCAGCACTCAAAGCTTTCGCATAAGCATCAAGTAGCTGGGTATAACTGCGAACCCTCGAGGCATTCGAACAGGACGTGGCAGTGAAACATAAACATAAACGAACGATCAGGTTGCAATACAGTATATCATAACCATGGATGGCACCGTGACATCTTAGTCACAGACAAACAATCAATTACATAGTAATGCCTCCTCGTCCGCTTCAACTTGGTTGGTGCGACCAAGCATGTTGTAATGACTACATACATCGTGACATAATAACACGACCGAGTGGAAGAAGGCCAACTATCTCCGGCGACACCCTCGAGGCGTTGAGATTCATTGGGTCGACTCGGAGAAGGTCTTCAACCCGGCCAAATCATCTTGAACGAGTTCGATCTTTGACAGGCGGAGGTATCTGAGCCACCTCCAGGACCTGAAAACGGCGGGATCCAGACATCCCAATGCCCATAGGAACACGAGATGCACTAGCTGGATTGGCTGATTTGGTCGGTCTAGTCTTTGTTTCCAGGCACTTATACCCAAGCCGTCCATTCATCCATCCACAGAGCTGTCCCTCATGAAGTAGAGCGCGATTCTTATTACAGTTCTAGTAATGATCCCGAAAGCACTTTGTTTCCCGTTTCTTGTCTCCATATTGGTTAGCCTCAGCAACGATCTGTTCAACTTGAGGCTGCCGAACCCTTTAGAATTGCGTGAGTACACTCAATACAGCCTTCAGATCCGAAATAAAGTTGACTGCCAATGTTGCCGGAGCCGATATGCCAGTATTCGCGTCTTCGAGGTCCTTTATTAGTGACTCAGAGATGCTGCTCCTTAACCTAAGCGTGGTGGCATCGCTAGCAAGTGGCAGCCTTCCCAGATGAAAGATAGCCATCAGAAATGAGGCGAATATCATGAGCTGCACCCACTAATACGATAGACGTACTCCAACAGTGTTGTAGGTTCTCAATTTCGTAGACTGGCCAAACAGGTGTGTCAACAAACACTCTCACCAAACCGCCATGCCTGAGCTAGGTCGCAGGTTGATTCAAGCTGGCATACATCCTTCACAAACAAAGTCTCGCGCACTTCGGCCTGACAGTATTCCATATACCAGCACCGACTAAGGGTTCGCTTTCTTCAAATTTGCTCCCTTCACGCCAGCGAACGATAATTCCTCAGAGGGTAGCCTGCGTTCTCAAGTATCGACCTTGGTGCTCCACACGATGATCAACCTTCTTCATGATGCCCAGCAATACTTCCTGATATCATTGTCCCATCACACGATCAACGTGGAAGCAAAACCATGGCATTCTACAAGACCTAGCCGAGAGGCCACTAGACGACATATATATCTGCAAGCATGAATTATGGCCGCCATTGGGTCGGTGATGAGGGGCTTCCTCCAATCCAAGTCAAGTCCTTGAAGAATATGCATCCCGTTTTGCCCAAACATTACGATTTCAACTTCGATTGACTTCGTACGCCTTGGGCAATTCTCGAGTACTACAGTATTTACATTCAAGTAAGATCAGGGTAGGGCTGCTGTGGCATGGATCGTCAATGACCTTGCACTAACGATACATACACTGATGATGATGAGCAACTTACCCTATTCAAGTTTTGACGCAGCGTTTTCTCATCGTGGCATTTGAGACAAGTCTTTCGAATACATAAGTTGCAGTTACCTCCTTAGTCGTGGTAGACAACTTGCCGATCGAATGTGTGATTTGGAGACATATGTACTTACGTTCTCGGTGTGGCGGCATGCCGCACGTAGGGCAATAGCCCTCAATAGGCCAACAGAAGTTCCATATTTCTTGATGTATTCGTGTCAACCCCTAACAAGTCTCGAGTGTAATAGAACGTAGATGGTACGTGTCTTATTTACATGGTAGTGATGTCCTGATTTGTATGGTTTTTCAGTTTGTGGCTGATGAAATCTAAGCTGCCTGGTAATCATATACTGAGAATGTGATATCGCTATCTTACACGAATGGGGAAAATCTATCCTTCGGTGCACCGCATCAAGAACACTAACGCATGTGCTGGTATAAGCAGGAGAAGACACGCTGTCTGGGATATTTAGGCGCCACCCGGAGTCCTTGTTGCTTGGCCCACCGCCTAACAACGTTTGGGTCTGATATGCATTCCATGAGCAATCAATAACACTTGTTGTGACTTGAAATTTACAATCCGTAATAATTCCATCTGCACCATCCTTGAAGAGCTCTTCGGCACGGTCCAAGCCATTCACCTGCAATGGGTGATTTGTGAATATCGTTTATTGTGAAGAAATGAGAAGTGCTCACAGTCCAAGGTACAACTTTCATACCGAACCTGTGAGCTTCGCTAATCATTTCAGGAGTTGTGAAGTGAGAGGATCCCTCATGGGACGAAGAGGGAATGAGGAATGTTCCAGTGGGAGATAAAATATCCGCTTGTATAGCATGGGCGGCTTGTGCTATCTGCTCGGACAGTGATGGTCCGGGAAATGATTCAAGGCGTAGGCCAGCCAGCCACGGGGAAGTTGAGCCACGCGGCGTAAAAGCAGTGTCCCTGAATGGTGACAGTTGGCGTGCAATGTATTGGCTCGAAATTCACTCACTCATCGATAAGAGCAGAAGTTATAAGTTTATCATCCAATGTCTTCAGCTGATGATCAAAAAAGCAGAGTGGACGAACATGAGACACAAACCTTCATGGATACCAGAGTTCGCCAGTCAAAACTTTGATACTGGCAAGGCAATTAGAGTATGGAGCAGTAGTAACAGAGCCATACTCACCGTAATAGATTGGTAGTATGGGCTGGATATGAATATCTCATGTTGCTTCTGGACAAAATCATCCACGCCAGCAGTTTGATTTGGGTATCGAGCGTTAATTTTTGACTCTATGTTCCAAAGGATCTGGTGGGACAGATCTGCGCAGGACACGAAGTCGAAGACTTCCCGTAATGTGGGTATCCGTGCTCCAGGATATGCAAGCTGGTGAGCTGTGTAAAATGTTTACGACAATGGTTACAGTTAAAAAGAGAGTATATACGATAATTCGTTTGACGCTTTGATCCACAATCGAGGGTCTTTATCTGAGCCAACGTCAGATTTGATATAAACTTTCCGACATAAGGATATGCGGGATCATCTGGGACCTGTTCGGGTCGGTTAAGCATCACAGTCGATTCTACAACACTGCTCACCACCGGTGCAGTGTCAGAGCATTTTTCTGGTAATATACTCTCGTCATGCCATACAACGACTTCACCATCCTGTAAGCCCCTTCAGAAGGATGCGTGACTCTGAGAAGTGAGAGCTTGCCTGAGTGATGCCGTTGTCTAGTTCGAGTGTGGTGGCGCCGTCGATGAGGCCCCTGTGACGGGAATTCGCTTGAGGTGAATCAAACATCGACCTCGTCCACTATACCATGCAAAGCTCGGTAGAGTGCTCTCGACAACATTTCCTCTTCCTCCACGATGAGCCTGGGTTACGGTTTGTACAAGCCATGACCTTGAGTGCACTACTGTGACGCACCTGGACATCGTAGAACTGATGATTGTTAGACACAGTTCGAAATGGACCCTGAGATGGCGATGCGTAAATCAGAGAAATCTCTGTGAATACGAGGGCATAGACAAATATAATGCACATGATGAAGATGGGGTTTATTTTTCCACCTCAGCCAGTCCATAATTCATATAAGATCTCTCCTTTCTCTTGAATTGCCCACCACGGCATTCGGCAAAACACCGGTTATCAATAAACGTTCAAAACGACCAGTGTCGAGACGAACGTTCAAGTGAAAGATCCCGATGTTTTCCTGTTGCCAGCGATTTGAACAGGTGGCACTGCCAGCTGAAACGTTCACTTCCTGGCAAGGCAAGTCACTGGCCTGCCGGCTATCATTCACTGCTGCTTTTGTGGTCTCGTTACTAGAGTAGCATGTGCCATTCTGCGACTCATACTAGTAACGTGCGTCGACCCATTGAATGCAAGTAGATGACCGCGGTATCAAAGTATTGTTCCAGTGGTGGACTGGTTGGGTAGGAGGAACGTGCGTGATGAACAGCCAACACGATATAAGTAGCTTCATGCCGTAGTGGGTTACAACAATGGAAAAAGCTAGTTTCATACATCGAGCGTTCCAGAGTCCACGGTCAGGAGATAAAGATCGTGCGCTAATATTTAATAGGGATACTCAGACCTGGAACGGATTGTATGGTTTATGCTTATGCTTAGACCCCCCGGTAAGTAGTACTATCCAATATGTAAACAAACCAAAATACGTTACAAGCCGGTGGGTGACCGGGTCTATAGACTATAGTCGAGTGCCCCTCTGCGACAAGCTCTGCCGAAGATTATTGATCATGCCAGTCTCACTAATGCCATGAAAAAGAACCTAGGATACGCCACCCCTTCCCGTTCCCCATGTCCATTGGTCCGTGGATATGACATGGACCTTGCTGTCATATCATGGTGGTGTACTCTTGCATTACTACAGTTCGTCGCAACTCACGCCTCAGCCAGATGTTCGTCAGATCCGCGATGTTCCATGGATTTTGTTTTGTGGAGCAGGTGTGCGCGTTGGTTCGGCGGAATCTCCCTCAAGGTTGGCTAGTCCAAGATTCCTCCATTCATCACGCTCCATCAGTCCTCTGCAGCAAATGTGAGCTATTGAGAGCACAAAAACAGACGTTGGCGTACTTGGTCATTCGACAATCAAGGTATTGTTTGCTCATTACTCTGCATGGGGTGGATTCACTAGAATTCTTGCGCAAGCAAGCCATGTATTGCATCATCTGTTCTTTGCACTCGCCTGCATATTACAATCAGCAAGTCATGTCATGATGAAGACAGCGAGCCAAACCATCATGGTCCAGAGGAAAAGAACCGCGATCTGGAGGGGAAGTCTTGAATCCGACGTTAATTGACGGTGGGCGTCCGAAAGACATATGCGTGAGAACGTTAGCAGGTATTACGCATTATGTAAGATACTTGACCAATACCTGATCCATAATGCACAACACACTTCAGCCTTATATATTTCATTCGGAACAGCTGGAGAACAAGTATTAGCATATTTTAATAAGCCTACCAAATCAAAAAAAAAACGCTCTGGAACCTTTCCGAGATGAAACATTATGGAAGTGTACCCAAAATGTGTGATTTTTGGACACTAAAATCAAGATCCACCCAGATCCCATTAATTCTATCATCATAGGAACTTCAGCATATATAAAATACATCATTCTGAATCTACTCCAGGTATTTCTATGTCAATAGAATAGCACCACAGGCTACAGCGTGCTACATGAGTGCAGTGTGACAGTCAAACTAAATACACTGTCGGCTTGGTTGAATCTCCGCTTTGTTGCATTAGGCAAAATCGGAATTGTCCGTGGCGTTGTGGCTGTATATCGACCAATTAGACTCGATTGAGTCTTGTCGGACTTTAGATACCATTGGTGCCGCGCGTGACATAGCGTGACGAACTTGTGCATTTCTATTTTCGACCGACTTCCGCTGCTGCCGCTGCAACAAGCTCGCAACAAAATAAAAAAATCATATTGGACTCAAAGGGACCTAAGGTACACCCTAAAGTAGACCCGATACGAATATGTGTTGTTGTTGTGATGTCAAGTAAAAATTCTGCATTTCCTGTCGAAACGCTAGCATGTACGCATTAAGATACTTGACCGATATGAACGAACAAAAAGGAACGTTTCAGCCATATTAGGTTTAACTATGGTTAAAATCTTGGCCTTACAAGGTACATACAAATGTGCGAACGTGCGGTTACAAAGTCCTGGTTGCTACAAAGTTCTGGCTGCTGCGCTGAACTTATCAGAGATGGGGCTGCCAAACACACCCAGAAAAAAAAAGCATCTCCATGATATCTATGATCTTGAATATAAGTCTCACACACATACATGACATAGCGTAAACGGCTCAACCTCCACCACGCGATGTTTTATTTCCCTTCGCGTGTCTCGTGACCTTCTTCTTCGTCGCTGCTAGGATCACCGTCATGACCGCCCCCCTGTGCGGACGAAGTACTGGCTTGTTGTGAATTCCTGGATTGTGAGCCACCAGATGCGCCCCTCCTTCTGCTTTTTAATAGCACGATTTCCTTCAACCAGCTATTCTCTCGTCGCAGCTCCGATGCCTCTCGCTCCAATTCATCCGTCCTGCCGGTCAGGTCAGTAACGCTTCGCTCAAGGTTGAGCGTCTTCTGCTTCTTTTTGATCCGAAATCTGGCTAATGGAAGATCCGTATTCAGACTCACGTGTCGTGTCTGTAGTTCGAGATAACCACGAACCTGAGGCTGAAGTATTTCGTCTGCGCTTATCTTCAGCAATGGCAGAAGTTTCGTCTGCGTTATCACTTGCGTCTGGAGAAGCCGATGATGCAACCGCTGAAGGCTCATTAATTGTACTGTGGAATCCTGAATGTGGGGTCATCATAGCGGGGGGAAAGTGTGAAAGGGATCCCGTAGACGACATCGCAAGGGGTAGATTGGGGTGCATGGCTTGGTAGGGCACATCGGAAAAAATTGAGGATGTAGAAGGACCTGCCGGGAATTGTCCTTGAGGGTATGGTAACGATTGATTATGTGCTGTTTGGGGTGGGGGTGGTACAGCTCCTTGCATTGAAAGTAACGCATGTATAAGGTAGTTGTATGCCTCAGGAGGAACATGAGGCGGTGCAGCACCGTGAAAGTGTTGTCCTGTCTTTAAAAACTGTCAGGAGTCTGATTCGGTTAGTAAATCTTGTCAAGTACCCCTGTATTGTCAGCGGAATTGTTGACTGGATTTGATGTATGATCGCCACTGTTGGAAGATGCTTCCCTCTGTTTACGCGAGTCATCCATGTCGCCTTGAAACACGATATTTTCCCAATTGGCGAGCTCTGCTTGTATGTATTCGAATCTGAGTGAATCAAGTTGTTCGTAGGTGATAGAACTGTCCTGAGAGTGTGGCATGATGAGAAGAAAGGTCACCTGCATCATAAGTACCCATTGTTTCCAGACCCAAATCTACCACGAAGCGAGTCGCAATCCCTTCCCATTATTGCGACACTCCTTAGGAGAAGTCAACCGAGTGGTATTATTACGTAAGGAAGGAAAGATTTGAAAAGTCTGCTTAGCGCTAGCGCTCATCGCTCATAGCTGGATGAGACTGATACCAGTCTACCAACGAAAAAATCTGACCTTGATCAGTACAATGTTGGCCCCACAGCTGCACTCCAGCCAAGCTTAAGGTGAAGTGCATCAGTTCTTACTAAAGGTGCTGAGGAAAGACCTACGTAGCGCTTAGTCAGCGATGGATATTTAGATTTTGAAGATGTAATTCAAGTGCTGTACTGCATTACGCGTTCCTCCTACAAGACATCCTACCTCACTTGAATTAGGGAAGTGACATGGTCAGTATTAAGTGCTCCATATATTGCAGGATCTCACTACTGTGTAGTTGTTGCGAGTCAGGTCGAAAGATGGAAATTTCCGGTTCGAACTTCCCTCAACCGCTGATATCTCAGTGCTCGTGAACAAGGTCAGCGATGTCAACCACTCTTGAGCCTACACATCTTACGCCTTCGAATTTCAGATCTTAGAGACGACTGTGGATGCCGATCCTGTGTCTCTTACGGTCTCGGACCAACCTAGAGGCAATGAAACCCTAGTGTCCACTCTGAAAGGGCGAAATCTGCAAACCCTTGGGCTGAAGTAAGTAAACGTTTGTATTTTCTGTATCTTGCGGAATTAAACAGGACAGGCATGGGGATATGATATTTGTGGGATATGCTACCAAAGTCTCACAAGCTCCTGCAACACCAATGACCGTCGATGCGCCAAGCTCAACGCGAGTGCAGTCAAATATATGGGAAACTGTACAAGAAGACGTGGTCGACATATATTGGCGCTCGAAAAACGGAAAAATTCCACGAGATCGCGACGCGCGTTTCTGCAAACATGGCGCCAACGGGATGTGTGACTATTGCATGCCACTTGAGCCATACGATGCTGCGTATCAGGCTGAACATAGCATAAAGCACCTGTCGTATCACGCGTATCTTCACAAGATATCGCCAAAGACATCATCCGCTGCCGCCACTGCTATTCCTCCCCTATCTCCATTATCGTACAAGGTTAAGAATCCTTGTCCCAGTGGCGGGCACCCGCCTTGGCCAGCCGGAATATGTACGGGCTGTCAACCTTCTGCAATCACGCTCCAGTCTCAGCCTTTCCGTATGGTCGATCACCTGGAGATCGCTTCACCGGATATTATAGAACGCTTCCTCAAAGCATGGAGATCTACAGGGTTGCAAAGGTTTGGCTGGCTTATTGGACGCTACGAGCCGTATGAAAAGGCGCCCATGGGCATCAAAGCTGTAGTTGAGGCTCTATATGAGCCGCCTCAAGAAGGTGAACTCGACGGATTGACTCTTGGTATTCCATGGGAGGATGAGCCTCGCATTCGAGAGTTAGCCAAGATGTCTTCAGCTCCACTGACCATCGTCGGTTACATTTTCACGGACTTGGATCCAGATCCAGAAGATAGGACTAAAAGCATATATAAACGCCACCCTCATTCCTTCTTTGTGTCCTCCCTAGAGGCCATCTTTGCTGCCACTATACAGAAGTCCAACCCTACTCCTTCGCGCTCATGTTCTAGTGGAGCATTCGGATCACGGATGGTTACCGCTATTCTTACTGCTACGGAAGATGGAAAAGTGGACATATCCGCATATCAAGTCTCCGAGCAAGCGTGTGCAATGGTAGACGCCGATATGATCGAAGCTAGCGTGGAACCTGGAATTGTCCGCATCAAAGAGGAAGACCGCAGTCAGGATGCGGCACGTTACGTGCCCGACGTATTTTTCAGGTATAAGAATGAATACAACCTCGAAGTCAAGAAGACTGCCAAACCCTGCTTCCCGGTTGAATACCTGCTCGTTAACGTGAGGCTCAGTAAATGGATGAGGTATTTATATAACTGAGCATGCTTCACTTCATACAGGTCACGCATGGTTTCCCCCAGAATCCATCACCGTTGTTCCGCTCGAACCAGTTTGCCATCGAGAACCGCCCAGGACTTGAAGACCAACACATAGAAGATGTTCTCAAGACCTTGGCCAGGCTTGGTGCCCCTCAGTTGACAGATAGTCCCCCTACATCAACGAGCGATGCGTCAAAACGTCTGGAGCTCGCCAAATGGCTCAGCGATTGGCATTTACTTGCATTCCTTGAGACCACGCAACTTGTATCGAAGGTATGGCATGAACTGTGTTATTCCACAAAACAATTCCTGACACCTTGAAGGTCGACATGAAAGTTCTCGTCAGCACAGTGACTTCACCATCATTGTTGGGGGATCCATCGGTACTGAATGCACTTTTCAAGACCGAAAGCTGGCAGACACTCATGACATTTACGCGGGAGAGTGCTCGTAAGTGTGGTTGTCAATCACTGGATGCCGTTTCTCATGTGCATCTTTTACCAGCATCATTGCCATCTACACCTGCACCTGGTCCGTCATCGTCACATATCGACGAAGACATTCCTCAAGACGTGTTCGATCAAATCGCTGCCGAAGAAGCTACCCGAAGGGAAGGTTTTAGTGGAGTAGGTTCGGGTGTCAAGATTTGTCCACATTGCACATTTGAGAACCCCGAGGGAGAGACAGATTGCGAGGTGTGCGGATTGCCTTTGGGCTAGTAGTTGACTAGGGAACGAAACTACTGCGAAGGAAAGAGAGAAGTCATACATCACTAGATTGCACAACTGTAACATCAGGAATAATGAACAGGAGAGATGAAGAAAAGTTAATTTTGCAGAGTGTCTCACGATTTTTGAGATCCGAAAAAGTTGTAAAAACGAATAAGTCCACGAGTGAGATGCCGGTCCGGGATCGCATTAGTGAGATATCGTAATGAAAAGAATAGTATTCAACGAAGATCCTAAATCCACGATAGCAAGGGAGGTTCTTCATGCAAACACCCACCATCCAGCAAACACAAGGCCAACGAGTACACCAACTGCACGAAGAACCAAGACTACGAGTAAAGCCTTGCGAACCGCAGCGTAGAATGTATTCAGTGCCGTGCCCGACCAGTTGACCCTGAAAATCGTTTCATTAAAATTTAAATATACCAGATTCCAATGGAAAGGCCAAATACCGTCGGACATTGGAGCCTCCATCGCGTACACTGGCTTCCCACCCACGTACAACTTCGCGATAACGCTTTCCAAAGACCCTGAAGGAATATCACTTAGTTGCCCATGACCAATATTAAAAGTAGACATACCAAATCCAGAAGTTGACATCCGGATAAGAGAAACGAGGGAAAACACTTGCTAGGCTGGGTGCGACAGCATCAATGCGCATTCCTTCACCCCCTACAGGGTGGAAAGGGAGGTGCAGACTAGGCAAGGCAATTTTGTGCAGATCTTGAGATGTGGGCTGTTTATTGAGACCGGCAGAAGAGGGAAGCGAAGTGGGTGGTATCATAGTCGCCATCAAGTCGAGCGTCATGCCAAGGGAAAGACCCCACAACTTGAGTTGGTGCCGTGACTTATTTCGGTTCTTCCCAGAAAGTAGCTTCGTAGCTGTAAATCCTTTTTCGAGCTTGTCCTGCGTCAGTGGGGGATACGATCTGCTATTTTGGAGTGCTGCAGGGCTACCTGTGGATGAGCCTGATATCGCGTCGGACTCCGGAAGATCGAGTAATATGGCAGGGAACTGCATGCTGCCTATGAGAACTCTAACTAATATTTTCAAGATAGCAGCGCGTCGAGGCGTAAGCCTGGATGCAGCATCCACAGTCACGCTGGACCATCTGCTCTTTGCGTTCATCTTGTCACCTATGTGTCCTGGTAAAACTGCACTAGCAAGAGTCGCAAGCGGCACCCAGTGGATGGTGGTCCCGTCCGTTGGGTCGGTGGGGAGAGGATTTGGAGTGAGCTGCAGGAAGACGAAAGGAGACAGAATCATGAGGAGTCGCTTCCCCAGCGATGTAGTGATCTCTCTGTCATCGAGTTGACCTATACAAAGAAAGTCACGCTCTGCAAGGTCCAAGCCGATCTCCTCCCATGTTTGACGCATGGCTACCGTGAGGTCGGGAGTGAGATAAAGTCAAGAAAGTAGATGAAACGCATATACCTGTATAGAGACCTCCTTCATCTCCTTCTTCAGTACGTCCGCCGGGAAAAGCAACGTGAGCTCCAGCCTTGCCGCTGCTTTTCCAAGTTCCATCGCCAGTGAAGTTCTGGAATGCAGATGCACGCCCTGGAACTGCATCAGAAGGGCCCGCACCATCGCGTCTCAAAAGAAGAAATTCTGGGCACGCGAGAGGGTCCTTGACCCAATCTAACTCGAAGAATTGATTTAAAGTGGGTAGAGGACTGTCGACCGACACCGGTATGGTGTTTGGGGGAGGTACGACACGGATAATGATAGCAACAGCGGCCCGACGAGGCTCTGTGGGATACAAGTTCGTAACAGGTCAGAAGATACAGAATTCAGAATTCGAAGAGAAAGATCGTACGACTCACGAGTTGCTGGCGAAGCGATTACTCGGGGAGGCGTTGTGCGGATTCGGTGAAGGGCACACGACAGCAAACGCACCACTGAGTCCGGTTTTTCTGTGATGGTTTGGGTGTGAGTAATGAGTATTATTTAATTACAAGACCATACCCTGTGCCATTTCGTTACAATACTTTACAGGTCCTCCGCGAAACTAGTAAACACCAGGGAGGTCGTCAAAACACTTCAAACACTCATGATGCCGAAAAAGGACATCCGCCACTCCGTACGCCGAGACCCCTGCCACCCTGTTCCAAGGAGAAGCGCTCATGAGTTACATAAGTACTGTACTGAAGGCAGACTATATTATTATCCGAATTGGAAAAGCTCTCCAAGAAAGTTCTATTTGCCACAGGATGGCAAGATGGAGATAATTCTGCTACAGATCGCACAGGCAATTCAAGCCAATAATAGTCCTCAGCGACTCCTCGCACCATTGAGGATCATGGGGACAAGACCGTAGCCTCGTATAGTATATACAAGCTGCATAGGATCCCCGATGGTAGCGCGAGCTAAATATTGTGCGATATCAAGACATAATAAACTTGGCGTTAATGCGTAGATAGAGACCTACTAGGGATGAAAGTTTGAGTGCCTCCACCAATCGATAACGGCCGTGCACCGCTCCAGTCTCCAAGTGGTTTGAATAGATCCCGGTATCACATCTGATCGATGATCTGTAAGGCCTTGGCAGAGCCTTAGCCTAGATGCGATGGGCCGTTGTTGCATGCGAACAGGCTGTAAAGCTGAGCCGCGAAGAGAAAAATGGAAAAGGTCAACTAGATCGGTTATTATCCAACTTGAAGGGGCCGGAGCAAGGTGGGAAACGTATCAGCTAAGATTCAGCTTAATTAGGTGTGTGACGGGGACGTACTATAGGTCTATGTCAACTCACCACTTCCGACTCTTTCCTGCTCTTTCTTGTTACTTACATTCACACGTCCCTAGTATAAAGGATAGTGTTTCATATAAGTTTCCGCTATTCAAGCGATCTTCGTCTCTAGTTTCATTCAAGTCAATAATCGCTTTTTCACTCCTAAGCTAGAACACCAGACGAAATGGGGATGAAGTACCGTCGTTATCTGGCTGGCGAGCGCATCTATGGCTGCTCCAAGTGCAAGACTCATCTTGCAACGATCCACTCTATGATTTCACGAGTGCGTCACAACTCTCATCTCATCCTTCGTCTCCAGGTCCAGTGTGTTGATGCGGGCTTTGTCAGGCTTTCAACGGCCAACATGGCCGCGCATATCTCTTCGATGGCGTGTGAGCTCTGAGTTCGTACTAACATCGACGCCCATCTCACTGTTCCGATTCCAGTGTTAATGTCATAGAAGGCGAACCAAATGACCGCCAAATGACCACAGGCAACCATACTGTTCGGGATATTTATTGCGTCAAATGTGCCACCGTCCTCGGCTGGAAATATGTACGTCATGACATCTAGACATTTCATTGCATAGTCCACCTCATTTCTTTCTTTTGTCGTTCAAGGATCGTGCATACGAACAATCGCAGCAATACAAGGAGGGAAAATATATACTTGAGCGAAATCTTCTCGTCGATGTCCAGTAGCCTGAAGTGCCTCGGTCTTCCATCTACCTGGCTACCACACAACTCCAACAACACGACGCACGATTACAAGGACCCAACGGCACATCATATTTGTCGACCACTCGTTGATCGTCCTGGCCCCACCACTGTAACATCATTTCCGTCTTCGAAACTCATCCAGGACTGTCAATTTGTTGCTTAAATCGTTATATACGTAGGGCAGATGCAGATGGCAGATGTGGAAGGGTTGGCGGAGGCATTCGCACCATCAGTCATCATCCTGCCTCAGCCATCGCCGTTCGAATCTTCTTCTGCACGAGGCACGAACCACGCAGCTCACGCATTGTCTGCCTCCTATCGCATCATCTTGCATCGTGCCACTATGATCCTCTTTATGATCTCCGCAGTCACACGAATCCAAGAAATGTATTCCGTGCCCTTCTGTCCGCCTCCTCCGAAACTTATTGTGTACTTACTATCTCATTGCATCCTCATTTAGTCTCGTCCTTAATCATTTTTTCAATGTGCTTATTTAGAAGCATGGCATATCCTATTCTCAACACACATTTCAATTCCGTATCACTCGTTATCAAGAGTCGTGTATGGAAATGTTCCAAATTATATCTCACCCTAATATCAACGTATAGATCGTTATTCTGGCAGGCAGTGATAGATGCCTCAAATCAAACCGCGCTATAGTACTAGCGGCGTTCTACCAGGCCGACCTTGGGCATGCTAATGTTTCCACCAAGGATGCAGTGATCGAAAGAACTTGTACTATTCTGTTCTAAGTAGTATGAAACATTTTCCATTGCTTTGTAAATGCGGTGTCATGAAACAAGCATGGAGTCAGTACACTGCGGTCACACAGGAACTGGGTGGTAAGTGTTCGGGCAAGTGGCAGATCAAAAGCACGTCTTTTGTCCGACTGTGGCCTTACAGTACATCAGCCAGCTTGTGCCACCAAATATAGGGTAAGGGTGTAGGCCTTAGGGTTCGTTCGTATGTAGCTTGGTGAACAAGCGAAGCCGTGGAAGCCTCTGAAGCCATTTCACGCGGGTAACGGAAGTGAGTTGGGAGCATGTCATCGAGACGCCTGGTATGCTAGGTCATGCTGGCAGACCCGCAAGTTGGTCATTAGTACCGGTCTCTTATCACTGTGGGGAGATCGATGTCAATAAGAGAGTAGTCTATTTTGTTAAAGCTGTTAGCCACTTGAGCAGACGGCGTACTAAGTGCAAGCCGCCTGTGCACATGGGGTCGATAAACGTTGATGGCCCGGGTCTCAAGCTAGTGGACCCAAAGTTTGGGTCATGGTCAGCTAAATTTTACTATCAATGATAGATCCGCCTGACGATGCTGCGAAAAATCGGTATTCATGACAAGTACTTTGGGTTAAGCAACAGCTGAACAACATGAATAGTGAGTTGTTGCTCACTTTGGGGTTGTCACGCGGTATTTGGCAATCTAAATTTAGGCAATCCCCAACATGTCGTCGCTAATAATATGGGTTGGAGTTCTCTACATTCCATCCCCACAGGATTGTAACAAAGTATATAAATACCAGTAAACGACAGCCACGTCCGCGACGCGACGTCTCCACAATCTTTCACCATCCAGGTTCTCCTTTCACCCTCAAGTACTCTTCCAACTTCCAGTACAAGTTCAACCGCCTGCCCTACGGTTCTCATAAATTTTCATCCGCTCTGTTCAACATAATGCGTATGTTCAAACCTTTGACTACTATACATAGCTGTGAACTGACGTTTTTCACAGCTGCAATGACCATGTCTGCGGTACACCCTGTCCTGCGAGCATCATCTCCGATGCCATACGCTTCTTCACCCCTTGCTGCATCATCTCCGATGCCATACGTTTCTTCACCCCTTGCTGCATCGTCATTGAACGCCCCGTCTGGCTTGTCGAGAGCGTCGCCTATGCGACCATCATTCCCTCACTCTCGCCCTTTGCGACCATTCGTTTCAATATCACAAACCGTCTCGTCGCGTTCATCAAAAAAACCCGTCAAGTTCATAGAACCACCAAAGAACTCCAAGACAGTCTTTGTACTTGACTTGACCCAGGGAGAACTGAGCAGGCAGGATTGAGCCCGCGGGACGCGTGTGGTATTCTTGCACTAGACTGATGAATGTGCCCTAGAGCCATAGATCGACCACCATTTGGCGCATTACTCCAAACCCTTTCCGACCATGTTGTATGATTGGTGGCTTCTTTTTATTTGAAGTTTTTTTTTATCTCGGTATATAACTCATTCCGACACGCGTGCAGTACTGCACACTAGCATACAATAGGTTCCTTCTACGCAATATTTCCATTCTGCAACTTGCCTTTATCACGATGCGTGCCATTCCATGTTCCACACATACTCCCACCTGTTCAACATTATGCGTATCATTCCACGTTCCACACATACTTCCACCTGTTCCAACTACGCATACCTTATCACAATGGGAAGTTTGTCGTTTGTCTTATCTTTCGGGGGCGAAAGTATCTCAACTGAGCCTCTTTCCCAAGTCACATTGGGCGAACTACGGTAACTTTTCAAGAAGGCATCCATGTCCTTCCTGATCACAATAATCTGTGCTTAAGTATAATTGTCACCTGCTTTACCACGGTTGACTTTTGGACAAGCTTGGCTTAATTGCTCACAGCGCTTCAGCCAGTTTATTTTGATAGCAGTGAACAACTTTCCCCTCTTGCAATACATCACATGTGAGCTAACCCTTAATCCTCGGAAGAACCATTGCGCATTATCTGAAGAACACTTGATACAGGTATCACTCCGAGGGATGCGTGGAATCTCCTGCGAAATCCAACGTATGTGCGGAAATAGAGCTTTTCTGCATCATATCAGATATCCGAGTCAGTCCGGATATTATAACCCTCCCCCCCCTTTTTTTCAGACAGGGACTCGAGAATGATTCAGAATCCACTGTTCTTAAACGGCCAGCTTCAAGGATATTTAAACATCGCTTGACGAAACTAGCGCAATCACTTGGTCTAGTGACGATATACCAAGTGGCTACCTACTCTGGAAGCTGCGGTAAGTAATCGGCAATATCATAGGCTTGGCTAAGCGACTCATCGGCATGCATCACCAGAGAGCTGACCATGACATGCTCTACCTCTGACCTCAATTACTAATGATTTCCCCGTCTTGCGTTGCTGACCCCATATTCATCACCCATTCCCGATCAAAGTTCGAACTGCCACTTGTGGTGCTGCGGGACCTGGGAAAATTCAACTGCGACCTCTGAACGACGAGTACAAAGTCATTTGGCAATCATATCTTGACACTGCTAACACCATATTTGGCACCCATCAAAATCTGATAGACAGCGCGGCAAGAACGTACCAGTTTTCATGATCGCCCCATCCCGTCCTGACTTATTGTTCTTGCTTTTCCAGGGAAACACTATCGCCGCTCATACTCCCTACCGAAGAGGAGGCGAATTCGCAAACTTTTCGACTGGATCGTTCACTCGGTGGTTCTCCTTACTCAATTCTAACACCGTTCTCCGCAATCGGAATCCCACATGACTCATACTGAGTTGACCAGTGAGCCAATCGTTCCGAGACAGCCGTTCGTCGTAGACGTAATGAAGGGAGACCTGAAGGTCTAGTCGTGGCTTTGTTTCAACGTTCTCAGTTATGCAATCTTCCTATCACACCGTGGGCCGGAATCAATGGGCGCGCCGGTATACTGTAGCTGGATCCGAGTCTGGTCCCTTGTTTACGTTCTTCATTTATGCAGGTAAGGGTATGACAACATCTTATCATGTCGAGATTCGAGAAGATATTATCTATAATCAGTTGCCGCTCGAAGAACACTATATATACCAGACGCTCAAGAAAGGCACAACGTTCCTAATCAGTGAACGTCTGGACGGGTATTGGAAAGATTTGGAAACGGGCTGTCTGGACCAACCATTACGTTTCTGGTGCTCGATTCAGAGCGTACTCCATGGACACGCGCAGAAGGCGTGTCGTCATAATTCCTTCCTTCCAAAGAAGTGATCGGAAAAGGGATCCCGAAGCAACCTGTAGTCGTTTCTTCAGTTGTACCAAAATTCATATGTTTGTGCGCCAATCATTACCTTCTTTTCTTCCGACCCAAAATAATTTTCACCCTTGAAAACAGACAGCGACAAAAAAACTGAAACTTAACATTACGACAACAGTGAAAGTTTCGGAAGAGGGCGAGCCAATTGGGCAGGAGGTTGGTTGGTTGGTATTCTTATTCTTATTTCCCACTTATCTCTGTTCTCGCTGGCTAAGGCACGTCTTAGTTCTGGGCACTGGCAGCTCGTGGGGTGAGGGGACAGACGAGTGAAATCCACGATCCCCGGAACTGATTAGCGCCCACTCCTGAGTCCTGACATGTCCGAGTCCAGCCCCGTGCCGCCGGGATCAACGTCGACGTTCCAATTAGGATATTTAGCCTGATGTGAAAGCAGTTCGGAGCAGAGCAGAGCAGAATTACGATGTGTCGGAAATGTCGATCAATGACAAGTGCTGCTGCGGTTTCAGCGTGATTATCGATTTAAAGCGGTGGCTTTATCGGATTCAAGTCAACCTTCAAGTTGAATGCTGTTGTAGGAGGGCCACTTGAAAGAGCCCCCAGGCTGGAGCATGGCATGCAATGCCTCAACATCCACCGGACGTGCAGCATCCAGTGGTATCAGCAATGAGACAGAATCAGACTCGCTTGCTCGTTGTCTACCGCAATCCACGTGTCAGAAGTGCAACTCGAGCGCGATTGCTCCCATCTGGTGAGAATCACGATGACTAGACGGGGATGACACCGTCGGATAAGATCGAGCACCCGCAGTACACCAGGCATGATCTCTCCGTAAATTAGCCGATGAGTCAGCCTGATGACCGTGACCATACTTTGACACGATGCGCTTTGTCAGAGTTCATCAGACGTCCGTGAAACCTAGTGAGCTTCGATCTTTTTAGGTGGCCCGAGCAAGTGAGTATCACCATATGAAGGCTTTCTTACGATAGAAAAATGTTCATTTTAGGTGCCGAAGGGTGTTCGCAAAGTTTATAAGGTTTTCACACATTCAATTAACTGGTCGGGGGCCCCATATGCGACAAATTCGTCGCCGCATGTCATCACGAATAAGTTAGACCCGAGAGCATCGTGTCGTGACGACATGAGCATCACGTCTGAGTTACGTGGCTGAAACTCGGATGGGAAAGTTTCATCGGCCTGGTTCTGCGTCAGAGAACACGGGGTGGATTTTGTCATCGATGACGATAAGTGCGTCCTTACCGTGTATTCGTTGAACCACACTTGGGAGACAAGTACTTTGGCGAGGCTTCCATGCGCCTAGTCAGGTGCTCCGTCGAGGATGCTGATACGTAACGTCCCATGGTGGCGGTGGCGCAATCGTATCAAGGACGGCATCAATACGACCGCAACTTTGGCCTTGACTCGTGGCAGCCTCTGAACGTTGAACTCTGTACTGAAGGCGACTATTAGTTCCAGTAGTCATATCTGTATATATATACCGCATCAGAACTTCAAGCTTCAGCATCCAGTTTGATTACAGGAATGAGCGCGGTCGATCTGGTCACGCGACACGAAGTTTTGACGAGCGCCTATTGAGCGTATACTTTCCAAATGCAGCAGCTCGGCAGTTCGGTTAAAAGTCACTTTTCTGACCTGACAATAAAAGAAAGACAACGATGTGGTTTGTTAATCGTCGCGGGAAGTTACAGGGGTCGTCCAGCTTTGATGGCGTTCCTTACCCTCGCAGATCAAGTTGGATTATTTGAATGGGCCGCGGCCAAAGATGGCCCTGAATTTTGTGGCTCCAAGGTCCTAACTCAATCTCCCAAGAGAACAGTGACGATGATAGCCCCAGATGGGGGCTCTCCTATGACAGTGTTAGAACAGTAGCTGAGCGCCGGACACAAGTAATTACCTGGATAATTTTGCGAAACGGAGGTCAAATGATAGCCGGACGAGAGGCGCCGCCATCTCCAAGAGGTACTGTTAATTGTCAGTCGAGGGGGTAATTGAATGATGAACGGGAACGATAAGCAATTGGGCCATGCCATATGGTTGTCTGACGGCAATTAATTAGGTCGACCGCAATTGTCCATCATCACATTGAATACCTCTTGACACTGCTTTTAAGGGGACATTCGATTTAAGAACATTGCTTTGTAAGGGTGGATGGAGATGTCCGTAGGCGGTGATGTAAATAAATATAATATAAACTTTAAAATTATATTATAATGATAAGTATTTTGATGTAAATTTATGGAGTACTTGGAAGGACAAGCCAAGTCGTACATCAACGCAAGGTTTCTCTTCTCTCCGCTTCCTACTCCTTTCTCTCTCTAAGTCTCAAAGTCCTTTTCCGCGCCTTTCTTTACGACCATATACGATCTGCACGACTTCCGAATATTCTTCCTTCTCTCAATCCTCATCTCTTAAGGTATCCCTATATACTTGGCACTTTCTCCGGCTTCAAACTCCATTTTCGGCTTCTCAAGGTACACATCCCCTGTACCCTCTCTGACAACTATAATTCACTTCTGACAACAGAACTCCTGTTCTATCTCTTTTGATCACACTCAAGGTAATCCTTCTTCGCTTGCTTCCATCTCGCTATTATCCCTAATCTATCATTAATAGCTATGGATAGCTGGAGGGTTGCTGTGCTTGGCGATGGTGGTGTCGGTAAAACTGCTTTGGCCGTTCAGGTCAGTCCTCATCTCTATTGTTACCCATCCACGCCTCATGTTCCCTCCTAGTTCACTCTCAATTGTTTCGTTGGTAAGCCCAACCAACTACCATAAACTTTCTATTGCAATCTAATGACCTCGACCCTTCCTCCCATATTATGGTACAGAGGTATGTGTTCTTGTTCACCCTCGTATCAATTGACTCATAGTTACTCACAGACTTACGACCCGACAATAGAAGACGCTTATAGGAAGCAGTTAATTGTGGATAACAAGATGTGCTTCGTCGAAGTCATCGACACTGCTGGGCAGGGTGAGTACTAGTCGTTACACATTTGCTATCTCTCTGATGTCCATGCAGAGGAGTACGCCACGCTGCGTGACCAATGGGTTCGGTACGTAATCACTGCGCTCTCTTGTTTTGTCATGTCTCACAATCTCATATTCAGGGAAGGCCAGGGATTTATTCTGGTCTACTCCATCGCATCTCGGTCAACATTTGAACGGCTGGACGTTTTCAGACAGTCGATGCTCAAAGTTAAGCGCCAAAAACCTATCTTCATGCTGGTGGGCAATAAGTGCGACAAGACATACGAGCGTGAAGTCTCACGTGAGGAAGGCATTGCGCTCGCTCGGACATTTGGCTGTGAATTCATGGAAACGTCAGCAAGAACAGCATATAACGTCGAGCTACTTTTCACCAACCTAGTACGTGCCCTACGGCAGACGAAACGATTGGAATCTGGTGGATCAGGGGGGAAACAGAGCGACAAGCAACCAAAGGACGGCGGCAGCAAGAAACCCAAATGCGTGGTTATGTGAAGGACATCTTCTCTGGTTATTGGCGACTTAGATTTCATACTCCCTTTACCTCTGTTTGATGATACCTCCACGATTCTTCTGCTTTGTTCTTTTCGCTCGCTTTCGGGCTATCATGGTTTTCTTCTAGCTACAATATCACACGTCCCACACCTCACGCTGTGACTTACGCGATCTAGTCCGCGATGTATTTTTCAATGCACTGGCAATTTTCTGGTACAGGTTGACAGGTTTGATGAATTTTGTACCTGGACTACGGAATTGCTGTGGTCAGACTCGGACATTCCCACTGCCGCTCATTCGCGTGTTGGTACGTCAACGGACACGAGTGCAAAAACGTTGTACGTATAAAGGATATATACAAGTAAGTCAGGGTGGAGGACATGCACTAATCCTGGATATGACTAGCGAAAACATCAGCGGTACAAGCTATGCCGATTCCAGTACTTGTGGCCCACCAAAATTCCACGTGCGCTCACTGCCTGATGGCACAGAGTTTCAAGTGAACCGGTACGTTATTGAAACATGCGAAGTGTTCCGTACGTATGTCCTGGCAGTCCATCTCGTATTCGAATTAATATGTATGACCTTAAAGGGAATATGTTTGCATGCTGTGACCACGGAGTGGGTGATAACGACAAGCCTAGGCCCCATGAAGCAGTTCTCCACTTGGATGAAACGGAGCATGCTTTAGCAACTTTGTTCCGCCTCATTCAAGAACCCCCCGAACCTCCCCCTACGGAGAATCCAGATGGAGCGAGACCTCGTTTCAAATTGCACGCAGGCTCAATCATCCCGTTCCCGGTTCTTCCGTCCATGCTTCATCTGGCTGATAAGTATGGACTTCCGGAAACGATCATATGTTCACTCCACTTGCACGTTCAAGCCAATGCTTCAATCAATCCCCTCCCCGTTTATGCATATGCTACAGCACATAACTTGCCCAAGATTGCAGCAGAGGCAAGCGCCCACCTCCTACATCCCCCACTATCGTCGTACACCAAAGAGGATATACAAATCATTCCCACTGTCACCGCATACCATGAGCTTCTGAGGCTCCATGAATACCGGAAATATAAACTACGAGATATCCTGCTGAATGAGGACATATTTCCACACGGATACGGCACTTGTCCTGTGCACAAGCAGTGGGCCACTCAGCTCTGGGAGCAGAAGCGGGTGTACCTGGCCACCCAAATCGAAGCAGGTATGCAGATCTTGTACGCATCTCAATCTCACTTACTGACGGATGAAATACAGCCACTGATATAGCAGGGGAGATGCATGACTTGGCTGCCCAGCTTTCGTCTTGTCCCCTGTGTCAGAAAGCTTTGACAGCTGCCGTAGATATGCTTCAGGTACGGAAAGAGCAAAAGCTTATCACACGGGACCATTCTAACTTTGAAGCATGCAGTATAAATGTCGGAGAGTGGCAAGAACTGTAGATTACGTGCCGCAAGGTTACTGGCTCGATGCAATCTAATAAATAATAGGAGGATATGGATATCTGGATAACACAGTATAAGATAATACGCGCATGCGTAAAGGAGTCTGGACTCACCGTTAAAATCTATTATCCCTCTATGTATTATGCCATAACAATGTCCTAAGATCAGTCCATACCTCGGAGTCACGGTAAAGGTATGTCATCGAGTTGAACATGCCAGGTTGAATGGCTTCTCCGCGGTGCTGGAACAGCCACATGACGGCACCCCATGATAGAGCCGCGAAGACAGAGAAATACCGCGGGTCTGGCGGGATAGGTTTCACCACAGATCCAGACGCGCCTGCAGGCGCCTTCGAGTATGGACTACCTGCGCGTGGCATGAACGAAGCAATGACCCGGGATACAACGTAAAGGACTATCTAAATGGAAAACCAATGATTTCAACAGGACTAGCACGGACAAGAATTCATTTCAAGTACCTGTTCGTTCACGGCTGATCGATCGCCGAAGACCACGTACCCTCCCAACAAGCCAGCCACAAATGTATCCGCGCTACGCTGTTTCCCTCCGTTTGCCTTTCGTTGAAGTAACAACAGTGTCTTGTAGAGTGAAACAAACTTTGCTAGGTTGAAGGCGTGCTGCTTGGTTGCTTTGTATATAACAAGAAAACGAGATCTCCAGCTACAGGAGGACAGTGGTCCAGCAGTGAAGACGACTCCAAGTGCAGAGAAAAACGTACTCTCCTCGACCAAAAAGAATGGCCATGATCAACGCGTGAGGGAATCTGACTTTGACTCCGTACACGAAGCCATTACGTGCGCCTTTTACGATGGCAAGGTAGTCGTGTATGCGGGGGTCTAACAGCCACTGGGTAATGCTGGACATGGTTGTGTGCCAGCTAAAGGAATCACTTGCGTGCTAGTGGAACGCCTGCGGACCGGCGGTACAATCACATGTAAACTGAGATTTGTACACGATTGTTGGACTTGAAGGACACCGACTACATGACTAAACTATGGTACATAACCACATGACTAAAATCTATGATCCAAGGAAGTAATCATCCTTAAATGCGAAGTTTGATAGCGAAGACCACTCGAGCTACAAGTCAGGTCAGTAGACGCCGCTGATGGAAAAATCACACTACATACCCCCGATCCGCCTTCAGGGAGGCTGCGAGTTTCCTCGGATGCAGCTCTGATGACCACAAATCGGCGGTAATTGTCCATGAACTTAGGCTGCAGCTCCATATTGATGAGATCCTGAGAAATCTCCCGGTCCGCTTCAATCAGGACGTCAGATTCGCTGGAGTGAGCGAAGCGCTCTATCGAGCTTTTGACGCATTCTCGCAGCACATCTTCTACTTCCAACAATTGCTGCTCAAGAGTTTCGGCAATCCAGGCGTCATCATTATGTTTGGTAGGCGCTTTCGTGACAGAGATGCTGCCTGCGTCTGCCAGGTCCAGAATGGGAAGAAGGCACGAGTCCATACTTTAGATACGTTCTCAGTTTAAGGATAACGGTACAGGAGCATCACACTCACCTCATAATTTCTGGAACTGGCTTATCCTTGCCGCATGCCAGGGCATGGCTCAAACCCACGATCGAAGGTATCAGGTAACATTCCCAGAGGGGATGCTGCGCGAGGTTACGCATCAAACTGTGACATCCAATAGGATCTTCGGCGATAGCCAAAGGCGTGAAGGTGACAATACCACCTTTGAAGATTGTCAGTGACACCGATCGCCCTGCTTTGCAAATACTCACCCAAAGGGAAAATCTCGCGCATGCCCCACCTGCTGGACGGAACAGACTCATGTGTGCCGTAGGTGAAAAAGCGAACTTCAGGCGCGTCGCGCCGCTTGGTGACCACAGCAGAAAGCTCGTGAAAAGTCTTGAGGGCTCCGACATGAATGAATATTACCCGAGCTTCTGCGTCAAGGCTAACTGACATAGCTTTGGTCTTGTCCAGCACATATTTAAGTTGTCGGGTCTCAAAACCAGGATTCAAGGCTGCTCCGTCGGCCGGGAAGGACCAGATACAATATTTCCTGTTTGAAAACTGCATGAAATCCAAGAGCTCGCGTGGAATTGAAAGCAGATCAATAGCCATGGCAGCCTCTCTCAGTATGCGACGACGGCTGTCTTTCGATTGACCACTCGGAGTCGATAGCTGCTGTATGGTTTTATCGACCTGGTTACGCGTCGTTCCTTTGATGTATTTGGCAGACGAGATCAGCCATGGCAACAGGGCTACCAAAACATGGGTGTTCTGCGAATTCTGTCGTAGATGCTCTGGTACGCGCAAAAACTTACAAAGGGCATCCAATGATGGGCTGAAAATAAAGAGCAGAGCAAGTTCTGCGCCATCCAATGACAGTGGGAGAACAGCAACCTTTGCCTTCTGTCAGCATAGACCATCAACGGAAAAAAGACTCACCTGTCGCTTAATTGACATGTAACGAAACAGTCCGTGCAGTGCCTGACTATCTTGATTTTCCAAAGCTTCAAGTTTGGCAAATTGCTGAGCTTCTCCACATGCACGAAAAACCGGTGTGAGATCCGTAACATTGTAGAGTTTTTGGATGCGGATGGAATTAGTTTGCGCCATCATGAAACTCATGCGAGCACCGTTATCGTGCGAATCAGTCGCATCCTTGATCGTCACTTCACAAACTTTCTTGGCTTGGTTCTTAGCAAAGTCAACAAATAGATCACCCTCCCATTTCCACTTTTTGGGAATCCTATTCGAAGATTAGAACACTTTTCATATTCGCGAGTAAGCACCACAAACTTTGGCATCGCAGAAGCTTTCATCGCTGTTAAAGCCTTTGGTCGGAAGGAATCAATGTCCTGGATGCCGTCGCTGACTGAAGGCTCCCTGAACATTGTCGTGAGCATTTAGTGATTGAAATTAGTGAAACAAGACGCACAAAGGACTATTAAGACTTGGCATGCATGTGGTGAGCGCAAACGAATGTGAGTAGCCTAAGATACATACCTTGGCATATTAAGACTAAGACTTTGAAGAAACTCGTCTGCGGCCTTTTCGGGGGCTCGCTTAGGGGGAGCTGGATTCGCGAGTTGATGCTGAATACTAAAAGGCCATCAAATGAATATGTCTGATGATACGCGGGCGCACTTACAGGGGTGCAGGTGAGGGGAGGGGAGGGTCGTCATCTGCAGCCGCAAACATCTCTGTATTATATTCCCAGCCTGAAACAACAGTAGAGGGCTCCTCTATCATCTGCGGTGTGGCTGAAGACGGGCCGACTCCGACGGGTGTTGTAGTGGAAGGATCAGACGATTCCGCATCAGTCGCCGAAAAAGGTTCATTCTCGAAAGGCTTCTCAAAGGAACTAATTGCGGACAAAGGCTCTTTAGTGGATGGACCAGACGGTTGCATACCACTTGCTGATAAAGGCTCGTTCTCGAAAGAGTTCTTGAAGGACGGACTAGTTGCAGACGAAGGATCTTTTGCTTCAAGGGGTTTCTTCTTGAATGACAAACCGGTCAGAAGTTTCGGAATTGTCTGCAGTGGCTTCGGCTTGGGTGCTACGGAAGGACCTGATCCCGCTGCTATACGTTGCTTCGTTGACAGAGTACTCCCAGATTGAACCGCCTTCGAGGGAAGATCTATAGTCTTGACAAGAGGGTTGCTCCTTTGATCTTGGTGAGTCCGAACGGTCTGTATTTTGGGTGGGCGAGGTACATTCGCTGATGGTGTGGCAGAAGATGTCGATGGCCTTGGTGGTGGCGGAAGGGGACGAGATGGTTGTTCGGTGAACATACTAGAGGAGGGGGCCGCTGATGAGTGTTCCTATAGAAAGCATTGAGGTTAGAATGAAAGAGACGGCGACTATTACGGAACCTTGTCTGCTGTAGTGCTCCGGGACTTTGAGTGAGTATATTTCCGCCGCTGTTTTAATGGGCGATCGTCCAATGAATCGGAGTCTGACTACTGTTGCCTAAGCTTCGCAGCACGATGGTAAATAAAAGATGGCATACATCTGAACTAATGAGTGTATTGTTACGCTTTTTCCCTCGCGGGGCCAACATCTTCGCGACCGGAGATCTCCGCTTGAAAGGGATATTGGGCTCTTTCAACCTATGAGTATCTTTCTCGACTTGCTTTGGCTCTAAAGTCTGTTATGTATAATGTGTAAGACAATATATTGAGTATCATCAGGTGAACTCACCTGCTTGATCGGTGGCTTATTCGTATCTTTTTCGCTTTTGCGATTTGCTTCTTCTGAGAACTGCGTCGCGAAGAACTCCTTCTCTTGCTCTTCGTACAAGTCAGTTGAGCCACCAAGCACAAGGTCAACCGAGTCTCACCTATCCAATGGTCCTTCGCCGTAATCTCGAATCCGACGGCGTAATCATCGTCGTCGTCATTGCCAACATGATCCCAAAAGCTGCACAAGAGCCGTTCGCATTGTTTCACATTATCTGTTGGCTCCCAACTGCATATTGCAGTAGAAAATGAGTTCGTGATCAATGAAAGGGACATAAATCTGACGTGTCTGCATCGGAGTCGTAGCCTGCCCACTATGAATCGTTAGGGGACGCAATCAAACGCGTATAGAAACCCACTTTGACATAATATTCCTAGACGACTCGGTTAGATCTTTGTGCGAAGCGCAGTGTTATATACTTACCCAGTCTCCTTCCTCACTGACGCGAGCTTTGGTGATAACCTCTACCAGCAAGCATGTGAATAGTGATAGCGATGAAGGACTGAGCTCGCACCGACGTGGTATACCTCTCGCTCGACTTTCTTCTTACGACCCATACAAAGGGAATAGTGAATGAATGTGGACAAGTTGTTTTGATGTATTCGACGTAAGCACGCTATGATTAGACTCCGCTTTCCAAGTCTGGGGTCCTTCCGACTTGCTTGACTCGCACTACGACGATGGCCTCTAAATCAAAGTCAAAGCAGGAAGAAGCTCTTCAATTTCTCGATGATCTTGATTCCCTTAATCCAGTCGCACCAACGACGCGTGGACCCGCTGCTAATACGGACAGCGCAGGAGACCCAGCGGATGTTCTCGCATTCATTGATGAGATAACTCAGAAGAGTTCAGAGCCAACCCGCTCCACGACATCACATATAGAACGACATGCTTCGCGTCCAGGAACTCCATCACTGAGAAAGAGCACTGAACGAGTTAAAGTCGGTGCTCATCCGTCCTCCTCAACTTCTTCTCTCGTGGCAAAACCAGAACCATCGTCAGCTTCTGTTGCCAAGGCTGAAGCTGAGCCTGCATTGGCGGCTTCCTCAAATCGTTGGGGATGGGGCAGCGTATGGACCAGTGCAAATACTGTTTACCAACAAGCAAGGTCTGTAGTGGACGAGCAGGTCAAGAACCTTCCCAAGAATGAACACATCAGTAAGTTGGGAGAGGGAGTCCTGGAGTACGCAAAGACTGCGCAGCTTGACAAACTTGGTTCGTCTGTGTGTGACGAGTTGATTCAAAGTCAATTAACTCGTACCCTCTAGGACAAGATTTCAAGAAAGTCGGACTGTCTACATTGACAGACATTCTGAATGTAGTTGCTCCTCCTATATCTGAGCACGAGGTCATTCAAGTATGGCTCAGTCATGATATGAAAGGATATGATGGTGTCGAATCGCTTGTATACCGGTCACTCGCTAGGGTACGCACCAAGACATTACGGGTCTCCACCGAGCTGATGTTGTTGCTTAGGTCATGGAACAGGTCGAGGGTGGCGATTTGATTATCAACCGAGGTGTCGAATCAAAACCAAAGGAATCTGCAGCAGGAATTCCTCGGGATTTCAATTCGGTGGACGGATACGATGCTGCTATTAAGCTCGCGCAGGTAAGATGCCAATGCCAAGAAATGTGTACGCGAGATTCACTTTTCCGTCCAGGCAAATATAGATGAATTCATCAAGACCAATTCCAGAGTACCACCCAAAGAGTCATCTATTCAGAATCCTGTTACATACTCCTCTGTCTACCTCCGCATCCAGCCATTCCTCACATCTTTCACCCTTCCTCAGCCCGTTGATACTTCAGAGCAGTCCGCAGAAACGCCCCAGCAGTCTAACCTCCAGTTCCTGCTACATCTGTCTGATCCCGGGCATAAGTTGGTGCACACGACTATAACGCAGGCTGTGCCTGGTAGTTGGTTGCAAATTTGGGATGATTATGACTGGGTGGAAGATCTTGTAGCCGAGTCTCTCAGGGTAGGCATTGAAGTCATTGGGCAGGACTACATTGTCGCACGGATGGGATGGGGTAAGAAGGCAGCCGAGCACACTACGCCTCAAGAAATGCCCTCTGAACCATCCCCTTGATGTACCTTTCCACTTACATGCTGTTGCCCCACCCATGTATTACCTTACGACGACCCAACACGACTGCACTCAGAGGATAGGAATGTTGTGTATGTATATCAATCAATAACGTAGTAACATCTACTTCTTTGGAGGCTGTTCGGCTTGAGGTGGAGGAACAGGCTTGAGCTCTGCAGGCCTGATGGGCTCTGTCCCTTGCCCTACTTGTTCCCAGGGTGACAGAGACTCGAAGTTTCTATATATGCTCAGGTGATTAGAAAACGCGGGGATCGAGATGATTCCTGACTGACCGGAAAGCCTGTGTCAATTGCAGAGGTTCATAAACGACGCGTTTCCTCTCTTCGTCGTAGCGGACTTCAGTGTAGCCCTAAAATGATGATCCTATCATTACAATTAGCGGGTTGTAGTGGTAGCTACGCACCGACAATGGAAAGTCCTTTCGAAGGGGATGACCCTCGAAGCCTAAACATAAATCTATGACAAGTGCGAGTTATTGCATCTAAGAAAACTTACCATAGTCTGTTAGTATGCGACGCCTGTAAATAGAAGGTCAAGACACCGGTTCATATGTATATAGAATGCGACATACAGGTCGGGGTGACCAGTAAAGAAGACGCCAAACATGTCCCACGTCTCCCGTTCATACCAGTCGGCTCCACTGAAGACAGAAACGCTGCTAGGTACAGGGTCCGCTTCACCAGCATAGGTCTTGACACGAATCCTCGCCGCATACTTGACGCTCAACATGTTGTAAACCACCTCGAAGCGTTTCTCTCGTTCTGGGAAATCAACAGCGGTGATATCCACGACACTTTTGAACTGACACTGTGAGTGATCTCGAAGGAAAGTCAAAACGGGGATGACGCCAGACGGGGAGATGTGCAAAGTAAGCTCATCCTTCAATACAGAGAACTGCTGGACGAATTTGGGGAGACATTGCATGAGGTATGATCCATATGTGTGTAATGACTCGGTTGTCTCAGCATACTTGGTAGCTGTAGGATTCGGAGACGTAGGCTCGGTGAATGGCGAAACGGAGGCTAGAAAGTTGTCAAAACGGTCATCAGTGATTAGGCAGGCATAACTTACCTCTGGACGACGATGACAACTGTATTTTTCGCGTCAAAGCGACACCAACGGTCCTCGCTGGTCTCTTCGACGAGTTTTTAAGCAGATTTGTGACCCGCAGACCCATGCGAAACGACATGTTTGCTGGCTACTTACTCAGTGGGTTCAGACAAACGGTAAATTCACACTCCGATCCGAATCGTGACCGGCGCCGTCAAGTAGACCATGGCTTCACTCATCGACAACGACACTCACAGAACAGAAATATTCGATTCATTACCTTACTATGACAACGATCTCGAGAAAAATCCAATACTGAGGGAAAAAGTTGAGCGCGAACTAGCACGCGAGCCAAAACCACCGCAGACTCTGCATCCTCGCGTTCCCCCTCCAATAGAGCTCTTCAAGGTATTTAAAGCTACCCTTTGATCGTTCACAGACCTGATATGGCGTAGGACAAACCTGGGCTTGCTGCTGAGCTTGCGCGCGTCGAGGCTCATCAGCCTTTAGCGCCTTTGGATACCATAAGATATCAACTTCCGGCACCGACCTCTACCCCAGGCACAGATGAGGAATGGCAGCAAGCGCTGAAGAATGCACAGTCTCAACTAGAGCACCAGCGTATTCGGTGGGTTTTCAATTATCCTTTGAGTACTTTGAGTTCATGCTCTCTCAAAGGCACACAAATCTCGCGCTGCTGCAGACATATGGACCCAATGCTTGGAGAATTCACAATTACTTGTTAGAAGCGACAGCCAAGCAAGCAGAGGCAACGCTCGAGGAGTTGAAGCAGCGCACCACAGATATTAACCGAGACCGCAAGAACTCTCAGGTATGTTTCGTGTTGATCAGGAGAGCAGTTGTGTTCATACTTGTTTAAAGACGCGAATTGGAAACCAGTTGACATCGTTGGAGAATAAATGGACAGAGTTGATATCGAGCATCCTTCAGATTGAGATGGCAAATGTGGCTCTTGATGCAGAAGTTGACCGACTGAATAAAAAGGAGGCTGAGCTTGCTAGCATGTAACAGTTTGTAGCTTATTAGAAGTACCACTTAACCGAAATAGGCTAACCGCCGCTCAACGTTGCACTCTGCCCTCGTTTGATATTTCCGCTCGTCAACGACAACGAAAATCTCGTTTGTCTGCTCTACATAAAGCTTTTAGGCAAGTCAACAGCAAGTTAACCGTGTGTTTTAGCTCATTGTCGTGTATTTTTATTTTATTTCCTTCTCGGCTCTTGCTATAATCTCTCTAGGCACCAGAAAACTGACTATCGGCGTCTTGGGACGCGTATATGGCCAATATCGACAACTCAAACACGGGGCTAACTGAAAATCATGCAGAAGAGGAACATGTTAATGCGCTGTTGAGTTCATCCAATGTATCCGAAGAACATTCTGCAGTCGCAGCTTGCGCTCTCAAGACTTCGAGTTCACCTCCATTGATTTCACCTACGAACTCATCAACTCAATCTCGCACTCAACTGGCTCTTCCTGCTTCAGATTCATCATTAGCCGCCCCACATCCAAAGAAATTTACTTCTGTCAACATCAACAAGAAGTTCCTGCAGAAGAATTCGTCCTCCTCAGGGTCTGCTACCACGTCATCGAACCACGTACCTGTCGTCAAGTCTGGTAGTCCAGCTCGTAAGTTCAATGTTGTATTTTATAATAATAATCTTCATATGACGTCCTGTAGCCGTCCGGCCTGTGGCTCCACCAATAAGCACGCATTCGCGGCTCGTGACCACCAAGCTCACAGCAGCGCCTGTTTCATCAACTACAACTGGTCCAGGTTGGTCGCGTCCACCATCCGCGGCACCTCCAGTCTCTTCAACACCATCAACTTCATCCAATGGACCCCCTCCGCAGCCTCTTCCACATGCCGCTGCACCAGCGCCCGTTTCCATTCCAGCTGCCCCACAGCTTCCCGTCGCTGGCAAAGTTATTCAGCCACAACCGCGAGCTATCCCATCGACTTCGTCCGCCACGGGGAAGAAGGATACTACGTCCAAACCGGCTTGGGGGCATTTGAAAGTCGTGGCACCAGTCCTGTTGCCGGACAGTGCGGGCCCCTCAGACTTTCCTACGGCTGCCGAAGTTGCTCATGGTACGTTGCAAATTTTATAGGTGCAGTTCGCGAATTGATCTGCCTTCTTTAGGCCGACCATCACCCAAGGTCACTGAATCACAGAAGCCCTCTGATGCTCCTCATTCAAAAAGTGTGACGCTAGAAGAAGCTGATGCATTTCGAGGTGTTCACCTTGATCCAAATGCCCACCACTGGGATGAGGTCCGCTTCAATTTACTCTTCCTATTCATTTTTCTCACATTTCGCAGATGGAAGAAGATGATGACCAATTTCTGGACGGAGTCATCGAATTTGGTGACGGAAGACAGTACAAGATATCACCGGCTGAAGCTAGTGCGCAAAATGTATCATCACCCGACCCAGCTACGGATACAGTCGAGCCCCACCCAGAGATTGTTGACAGCGGCAAAGCACCTGTTAGTAAAGAGGATCGTTTTGCGGACGACTTTGACCGGAGATGGCCACGATCAAGGCCCTCTCCATCATTCGTGCACAAGGATCTACCACGTGCTCCTCGACATCCGTCAATGTCCCCTGTGTCTTCGCATCCTAGCTACTCGCCTTCGGAAGGTTCAAGAGTTCTTTTCAATGAACGCTCAAACAGACTTGAGCCATATAGTTCTCATCCAAATACCCGTCATCTCCCTGGGGCTCCGATCTCTAGGAGAGGCTCTCATATAGAGCATATTCCACCTCCAGTGGACATGCGTAGTGGACGAGATGGACCAATGCGGTCACCTGTACAACCAGTGCAATTACTCCAAAAGCCTGCGGGTAACTATGATCGCTCATCGCGCGCATCGAGAAACGGTCCTGGTCCCCATGTTCCTTTCGGCAGGACTCGTGACGGTTTACCCTCTCTCTCAATGAATGGGCCGCCAAACTGGGACGGGCTTCCGTCCGTTTCTCCTATCGAGAAGCACGAAATCATGCTTGATAGCAGAGGTCGTCGTTTGTCGAACATGGGCCCTCCACCATTGCCGTCATTGAAGCGTGATGCCACTCGGCAGCGTCCACCCCATATTTCAACTGCTCCGCCTGGAAAGCTTTTTGCCAGAGATTCGCATCAACCTCTGTCTGCTTCTCAACAACATTTCGATTCGCCCACTACAACTCATGGGGGTAGTGTCGTTGGTCAGTCACCCTTATTATCTACTATTTCGGTGACCTCCGAAACTGCTGCCCCATTCATGACTCCTACGCTGAGCATCGAAGACGCTCACAAGACGGCCATGCACATCTCAGCTGAGCGCGCAAAACAGCGACGACAGGTGGAAGAAGAAGAGCGGGATAAAGAGAAAGAACGTGCCCGACAGAAGGCAGCTGCGTTGGAAGAGAAATTCAAGGCACATGAAGAGAAGAAGAATGCTCAAGTGGGTATTTGTGACGTGGCTAGCATCCCACATGGCTCATTCCATCTGCAGGAAGCGGAAGCCGTGAAACTGATAGAAGAGGTTGCGGAAGCAGCTAAATCCCCTTCCCAGCAAGCGCTGCAGCTCGATGCCACGGCACAACGTCCAACACCTGTCAGGCCGATAGGGCGACCACCTTCTTTAAGAGCATCTGTCAGACCGCCGATGATTTCGAGGCCGATCGTGCCCTCAAATGCAGAACAATCTCACGATTCCTCAAAAACGGATTCCTGGAGAAGCAAAGCTCCACCTCCATCGTCGCCACCAGCGCCTCGAGAAACGCCTGTACAGCCCCGTGCGCCTGCGCCGTTGCTTAGGGTAGACGAGTTTATTACCGTTTCTGCAGATGAGGATCTCGAGGTGGTGGACTTCTCTGATATGGGTAAATTCGTTGGTGCTCCAGCGGCCCCGCAAACCGAGGCACCACATGAAGGCAATGAAAGACCGTCCCGTCCCCCTCGGCCTGTCGCAAGTGACTTCTTTGAAGATTCGGAGCCTCAGACACTTCCTCCTCATCCGAAGCCTCCAAATGTGTGGCGTCGCAAAACCCCCACTGAGCTTGTTGACGAAGTTTCAGCTCCATCCGCATCGACGAACCAAGAAATTGCAAAGGAGACTGTGGAAAAACCGTTACAGGATACTCCAGTGAGCGTTCCGAGTCCGGAATCGCTACAGGAGGCAGTGGCGCGTATATCACCTTCGAAGAGTTCCTCTACTGCGGATGGCTTAACGACATATTCGTCTAACCACACGACGTTGCCCACATCTCCGCAACGCTTAACTCGTCCGACTTACCGCGTGCGAATGTCTGCTCTCGATGATGTGATGTCTCGCATCAGGGGAGCTTTGGATGACATGAAAGAGACGGAATCTGCAAAACAGGCCATCAAGGAGACTGCAGATGCACCGCCCGACCCAAATATCGCTCCATCTCAGGGCAATGCTAATGGTCGGGGTTATTCAGGTGCGCCTAAATGGCTTCCTCCTGCACTTAGGCCACGTCGCGTCGAGTTTGGGGAAGAACACGAAGTCTTCGACGTCACTGGCTGCGAACCACCACGTTCGCCTCGACTGACTGCTGTGGTCTGCCTCCCTAGCCAATCACGTCCCTTGGATCCTATTCCTAAACGGCAAGCCCGTTTTTTGAAGAATGTGCGTTCACAGTTTCGATGGGATATAATGTCTTGGGATCCACCGGTCGAGGGCATGAGCAAGAAAGACTTCTCCTTGAATGATGTGCTCCACAAGAGCTATTTGTCTCACAGGGGCAAACCCAGGTTTCGCGTACACCTTCCTCGAGCACGGCATAATCATGCATCTTTTGCCATTCCGTTAGGACCTAAGGTCAATCTTCCTGCTGGATCAACAAAGCCAAGTTTGGGAAGGTCGAAGGTTGACGACCTTCCGTCGTGGAGGAGGGTTGCTATCTGTCCACCTATTCCGGAAAACAGCCCAGATGGCGCCAGCGCAGGTGCTCTTGACACAATCAGTTGCTCGCCTCCTCCTAACCCACCAGAACTTACCCCCACTGCCCAAAGTGTATTACCATGCACCAACAAAGCGGAAGCCGTTTTGCAACGTCCGAGAGCTCAACCAAAGATGCCAGTGGGTTCTGCGGTAGCATTTTATCGTGATATCCCGTCCGACACAGCTAGTCAAGAGTTAAAGAAGCATACGGTATCCTTCACCGTCTTTAGCGAGCTGGACGAAATACCGGCATCTCCACAAAGTGATCCGCCAAGCGCTCTATTCTCTTCGGCCGTAGACTCATCTGAATCTGACAAAAGTTTTTATACCAAGGAGACGGTTACAATCAGTCGTGTTGTGAATGGTCTTGGAAAAGATACGAGCTCCCCAAGACTCGTTGTTTCAACGCAGCTGGACTCTAAGAGCTCGGATGAATCGGTCGGTATTCCGTTGTATTTCTATGCATCTTCTTTTGTGGCTCACAGGTATATAGGTTGACAGAAATCTCATCACTCCTGGATCTACATCATACAGCACACCATGGACGAAATCCCCTTTGAGCTTTTCATCTGCAAAGGAATCTCCGGCGAGAGCACCGGATCCCGAGCATCTAAAAGCTGTATGGTCGCAGCCCTCTGACAAGGCTTTAGTACATGCAGTAAACTCCCTCGAGGGCATTGCGGATGATCTTACTGCTCTACCGTTCACATTGCAAGATGTCAAGTCTGAAGATGGAGAAACTCCCCCTCCTACTTCAGCAGCAAACGTTCCATCCAAGATGTCACTTCATGACGTCACACGTGCATTCCAGCAAGTACCTACTTCATCAAATGCCGCTACGAGGAGCAGTAGTACGTTACCATCTTCATCTGTAGCTGGACCCATCAGCCGTCCTTCCAATTATACATATAGTCCTGTCCATCCGCCAGGCATGAGTGGCCGGCCCCCTTTTCCCTACTCGCCGATGATGGCCCATCCACCTAGTCCCACACCCCTCGTGTATCCACCACCAAGCCCTGCTCCGCGCGGACCCAATGGGCATTCACCCATGTTCGGTGGCGGCCAACCAATATGGGTGCCTCTTCCATCCCAAAGCCACTCTGGTGCAGTGAGGCCGGTAACTTCGCCATACCCTACGCAGCTGATGGCATATCCCTCACCAAATGGGGTTCCGTCGATGTATGGGCCTCCGCCTATGCCACACGGCTCGCAGTCCCCACCACAGATTAACGGAGCTGCCCAACCCCGCCCTCGCAATATGCCGGTGATGAGTCCTGTGTTACATTCAGCGACTCCTTCACATGCGAATCATTCAATGTATGCTGGGAGTCCTGTGATGATGCACGCACTTCCTATGATGGCTCATGGCCCCCAACCGTACATGGCCGTTTCTGGCCGTGGACAAGGGCGTCCTGATGGTATGCCTCCGATGCAGCAATCACACTCTGCTCCTCAACCTTCGCACGCTACTATGTATAGTCCTGCACAACCTCTACCATATGGACGTCCGTCGTGGTGATACGTGTAATGTTACCTGACGATATATTGATGTTTCTGAGATGTTATTATATGTTGTTTCGTTATTTTCCTACCCTCTCAATGCATATCTGCTAGCAATCCACGAGTACGAGGCCCGAAACTGATCACAATAATTTATAAGCAAGGTGAATAATCTAAGTCTAGCTCTAAACTGCCAGCTGCACAGCAGTCTCGGCAGCTTCGTCAAGGCTATCCAATGCGACTATCTTCAGACCAGATGCCTTGATCATCCTATATGATTAAGAGTCAGACTGAGGTTTAGTAATAGTCAAGAAAGAAAACCCACTCCTTCGCTTCTGCTTCCATTGTTCCCTTCAATCTGACGACTAATGGAATAGTGAGACCAAGCTCTTTGGTTGCTTTGATGACACCCTCGGCAATGTAATCGCAGCGCATGATACCACCGAAGATGTTGATAAAGATACTCTTGACCTTGGGGTCAGAGAGAAGAATCTCGAAGGCTTTTTTGACCGTCTCGGGGGTGGCACCTCTGAGGATAAGTAGTCAAGTACAGAACACAGTAGCATCAGGCTCTACGTACCCCCCGACATCCAAGAAGTTGGCGGGATTACCACCGTGTAGAGCCAGAACGTCCATTGTGGCCATGGCCAATCCAGCACCGTTGACTAGACAGCCAATGCTGCCATCGAGCTTAATGAAGTTCAGACCGGCTTTCTGAGCCTCAACCTCTGATGGCTCCTCCTGTGAGATATCGCGGAGCGCAAAGATATCCTCATGACGGAACTCAGCATTGTCATCAAAGCCGAATTTGGCATCCATGCTGAAACAAATTGAAGGGGAGCAACGTGGGATGTGATATTTCCACTCACCAAAGTACATGGCCATCAACAGTCTCTGACATGGGGTTGATTTCGATTTGGGTGGCATCCTTGTCCTTGAATATCTTGTACAGGTTGATGAAAATGTTTGCCGCTTCATCTTGACCACCTTCCTTGATCCCAAGAGTTTTAGCAAGTTCAAGGGCCGTTGACTTGCTCAGACCCTTCTCGAAATCGATGGGAGTCGTGATGATAGCACCGGGATTAGTCGCAGCAACTTCCTCAATGTTCATGCCTCCCTGATTGGACGCGACAAGAACAACACCTTGGGTAACACGGTCGTTGAGTACAGCGACATAGTATTCGTGGGAAGGATCACGACGCTCAGCGAGCATAACCTGTCCTGTAGTCAGAGACGAGAAACAGCTGGTAATGAATGTACAAACAGCATTGCAGATTCTACCACCGGCACCAGTTTGTTTCGTGATGAGTTTTGAACCGATCATCTTGCCAGCATATTCCTGTGCTTGTTGTGGGCTTTGAACCACATGAGTTGTGAAGTAGGGACATCTCTATTGAGCTGTTACGTACCTGTCGACGGTATGCACACCACCCTGGAAGCCATTGTCGAATTTTCCTTTGCCCCGGCCACCGGCAAGCACTTGTGCCTTGATTACGAGTTTGTCCGTGCCTAAGCATCCCAGTCTTAGCGAGGAATACACGTCACGATGAAGATTCCAAACGCTCACCAAAATTCTGAGCAACCTTGTACGCCTCTTCAGGAGACTTTGCAACGATGCTCTTTGGTGTTGGTATACCATACTAGGGATCAAAGTGGCAGTCGTCACGCTATGAAAATGCTGACGATGTCTGAGCAGTCTCACCGAGTTTAGTAGATTCACCGACTGGTACTCGTGAATAGAAAGGAAGCGCCTTTGACCGGCAGATGCTGCTCGCTATAACACCAATCAGATACAAAAAAAAACATGAATGAAACCTCACTTACTCGGGCCAACGAGCCTGTTGTTCTGAAGGAGGCAAGCATTGAGGAAAAGATGTGATTGAACGTGATAATTCTCAGCCCTTCGGGAAAAGCGGGGGCGCGGTTGCTTATATCAGCAGAGTGTCGATGAAAAGGGCATGGAAACACATGTTTGTGTTCTTCAGCCAGAGTGACGACGACGGTGGACTTTTCATCACAAGAATCTTCCAGTCTCTGATCCGCTTCTTCTTAGCTTGGAATAGCTCTGGCAGATGGAATACCGTGACCTCGCCTTGAGTTCGGACAACCTATCTTTAAACCGTGGGTTGTTCGAAATTTGGCAGAAGGAACATGCACTATCGAATTGCCATTGGCACATACTTAGTACTACTAATCTTCTATCTATCCGATGTTTTATAGCCTCGGTCATGAATTATCCTCGAGGCTGGCCCAGCCTCGTTGCAAATATAAAGGAGTTAAAAAAATTGTTTGGACAGCTGAGCTCAGAGCAACGCCCTCATGTCAGTTTCCACCATGGTTGACTCAGTTGTGGACTCGTCTCATTCAAACGGTAGTGATATTGCCAGCCTTTCTCCCCTCATTCAGCTTCAATTTGTGTCGACTACTGTTCTTCAACAGGCCCTTGATCTTGTGGAGAACATCCTGACTTCCGACGACCAGCTTACTGTTACATCCAAATTCCTTCCAGGGTCAACTATTGGTGATACTATAATTCATGTGATCAATACGATCTTGTGCATGTTACTGAGAGATTGCACGCAGGAAAACATTTGCGGCATGCGCGGGATCATTTTATCCTCCTCATCGATTGTGTAGCAGGACCCGCCCCACATATCTTTTCATATGACACCCGCAGCCGTAATACACCAATGGAGAGCAATCTCTCAGAAGCTCGAGAGGCCCTCAAGCAAGCTATCTCGCGTGTCAATGAAGTAGTACCCACAGCGAACCTCGACATCCCACTGACCTTGAACGCCGTGACACCTTTCATGCAAACCTTTGAGACAACATTTGGCCGAGAGGTAAGATTCGAGTACGGTGATGGATGATCTTCTCACCCCTGTTTTTCATCCAGCTCTGGTTTGCAGGGTTACATGCAGTTCATCATTGGTCCATGGTCTGTCCATAGTGTTTTATGATGCAAATGAGGTGCTTATGTGCTTAAATTCGTAGGTCCGGGTCATAGCAGGAGAGTTGGTCAGTGGGTTTTCATCTGCAAATGGGGGTTTATTAAATCCTTGCGCAGGACATCAAACTTAACGATGATTTTGGTTTTGCTCCCTCCACTCTTGTCTACAAGGGTAGCGAAGCGCTGTTAGGAAAGGCAAAAATCTGAAATTCGAGTGTGTTGTATAGCATACCTCACAACTAGTAATAGTACCTCGTACTGAGTTGTCAATGTTAAATCCACCGTTGCCGGATCACGTGTGCTCTGAGAGGTGCCTCAACTCACGAAAGTCATCTTTAACGCAACTGAAGCTTGAAGTCCTTCACTATCTCTATTATACTCTTTCTTCGACCATGTCACAAAACATGATACCCCTTGATGGTGAAGGTCAGAAGAAGAGAGTGGTCAGTTATTTTCTTTGCAGCCGGAAATTCCTCGATCAGATCATGATTACCTCCCCGTCAGTGTTACTTCTTCGACTCGGACATCGGGGGTTTCCACTATGGTCCCGGACATCCGTGAGTTATGGTTGTCTGTCAGGCCGAGGGTTGTGACGTGATTATCTGCCAACAGGATGAAACCAACTCGTATACGAATGTGTCATTCCTTGGTCATGAACTATGGTCTGTACAAGAAAATGGAGATATTCGTGAGTACACCTGCGAATGCATGGACGATCACTTGACCCAAATTTTACCTCACGCAGCGTGCTAAACCTGCAACAAAACGCGAAATGACACAGTTTCACTCTGACGAATACGTCGAGTTCCTCAGTCGCATCACCCCCAGCAATATGAATTCGTACATAAAAGAACAACATAAATGCAAGTAGTTCCACCTCTTATCTTCTCGCGTCGTCTAACTATCCTGGCTTCCTCTCGCAGACAACGTTGGTGATGACTGTCCTGTTTTCGATGGGCTGTTCGACTACTGTTCTATCTCAGCCGGAGGCTCCATGGGTAACAGTATTTCACGGGGTATGATAAGTCAACGCTCACGCGTCCTGCAGAGGGTGCTGCACGTCTTAGTCGAGACAAATGTGATATTGCCGTAAACTGGGCCGGCGGTCTTCACCACGCGAAGAAAAGTGAAGCAAGCGGCTTTTGCTATGTCAATGGTCATACAAATTCTTTCTGCAACAGCTATCTTCACGCTGATTACATGTCGCAGACATCGTGCTGGGCATTCTTGAGTTGCTCCGGTGCGCGCTTTTTAATTGCAGAGTCTAATCTTGTCATGGTCCTGATGATCGAAACCCACCAGGTATCATACCAGAGTCCTTTACATTGATATCGATGTTCATCATGGTGACGGGGTAGAAGAAGCGTTCTACACCACAGATCGGGTCATGACGGTCAGTTTCCACAAATACGGCGAGTATTTTCCAGGAACTGGTGAATTGCGGGTATGTGTCATTTTGTCTTGTTGGTGGAATATTGTTGACACCTATCAGGACATAGGAATAGGCAAAGGAAAATATTACTCTCTCAACTTCCCATTGCGTGACGGAATCTCGGACGAAAACTATAAATCGGTGTTCGAACCTGTGAGTGAAGTTTTCTTTTCCAACTGGCGTCTACAAGTTTTCAATACAGGTGATCCGTGAGGTCATGGAATCGTATGACCCGTCGGCTATTGTTCTTCAATGTGGAACAGACTCCTTATCGGGAGATAAACTCGGCTGTCTAAACCTATCTATGCGAGGTATGACCAAAAGTGTTACTCTTGACTTGTCTGAACTTTCATTCAGGCCATGCCAACTGTGTCAAATTTGTGAAGTCCTTCAATAAGCCTCTACTACTGCTTGGAGGTGGGGGCTATACGATGCGCAATGTCAGTCGGGCATGGGCCTATGAGACTGGTCTGGCAGCTGGCGTTGAACTGGCACCAGGTTGGCCTTCTTTCAGTGCAGTTCTCTCACCTCGTACTGACATGATCTAGAAATACCCGTGAATGAATACTACGAGTATTTTGGACCAGACTACGAATTAGATGTGAGGGCGTCAAATACAGAGGATATGAATACACCGGAGTACCTGGAACGTGTCAAGAATATTGTACTCGAAAATCTGCGACATTTGGGAGGGCCTCCCAGTATTCATATGACAGGTATGGATTTGGAGGGTATTTGGAAGGTGCTGGAATGTTCATCAAACTGCCAGATATTCCAAAAATGCCGATAGACGACGACATGGATGACCCCGATCAGGATGAAGACTTGATTCCTCCTGATACCAGGAGACACCGACGGTTATTGGACTCTCGCGTCCAAGCGGACGGAGAACTATCTGACTCGGATGATGAGGGAGAGGGGGGGCGTAGAGACCACGCACAGCATCGGGATCGTGACAGCGAACCGAGAAGCCGCTCAAGCGAGGCGGACATTGCTGGTGGAAGGAGGTTTGGTATCGGTGTGGGCATCTTGAGTTCGGGTGCTGCGGGCTCGACCCATGGGGCTGGTCCTAGTGGACACACCACGATGGTTCGCCCCGTGTTGAGCGGGCATTTGCCGATGGAAGTCGATACTCCAACGACCACAGAAAGCGGGCCTACACCTATCGAACCAGTTGCCGCCAATGGCACAACAGATCATTACTCGGGCGATAAGTCGCCAAAAACGAATGACGCTACGGCAACAAATATAGAAAGTTGATGACTTGCTTCGGCTGGCCACTTTGTATATTGCTTGCTATCATTGCTGTCGTTATACTACCGATATATTAATCGAACACCAGGAAAAAGCTTGCAGACAGTGCATCGTATGCGCTCAGCGAATCAGTTTTGTTCACTCATTCATCGGCAAAAATACCAACTTCCTAATCCGTAAAACTCGAATCTTTGTCATATGGAACGGAAACACCGTCTCCGACCCTTCTTACTAGTAAAGCTATTAGCAATCACTAGAGGTCTCAACATTAATGATGGAAGGACGGAATACTTCTCCTACGCTTTCCACTGCCGAGAACTCGCTTCTGACGCCCGAGCAAGTCAAGCGCATTGAGCTGAACCGCCTCAAAGGTACATGAGTAATGTCACGGGGGTACCCACATTCCAGTCCATATTTCAGCTAAACGCAGTTCTACCACAGCAAAAGCAAGGCAGAGACAACGAGAACAGGAGGCAGGCCCGTCATCTACGCCAAATCCGAACCAGAAACGCCCACTCGAAGTGATCCCAGCTGTGTCCACTTCACCGACAGCTCCTAAGCCACTGAAGCGTGATTCACGCCTCGGCAAGTACTTTGATTATGACCTGTCTAAAATGGTCAACTCGAAAGGTGGATTTTTGGTCGAGGATGGGAAGGAGGTGGACGAAGATTTAAGGGCGAAAGAGCGAGAACGAGAAAGACAACGAGCCAAGCAGAACTTGGAACCGCGTAAGTCTTACTTTTTCCTCTCTGTTGAGGTCCTAATGATAGTGATATCACAGCAATGTACTTGGATCCGAGCTTGAACCCGAAGTGTAGAGAATGCCAGTCTATCGACATTGATTACACGTACAAGAAGATATTTGGATCCCTGGTATGTAACAAATGCAAGGATGAATACCCAGAGAAATACAGTTTGTTGACAAAGACTGAATGCAAAGAAGTAAGTCTTAGCTTTCCCTACACTTTCATCCTCTCTGACAGACGATCAGGATTACCTCTTAACTGACCGTGAGTGGTTGACTTGGTCGTAGTGCATATACTGATAGATCCAGCTGAACTTCGGGATCGAGAGCTGCTACCTCATCTACTGAAAGCTAATCCTCATAAGTCAACGTTCGCGAATATGATGCTCTTCTTGCGTTATCAAGTCGAAGATTTTGCGTGGAAGAAATGGGGTTCACCAGAGGCTCTAGACGTTGAATGGGAGCGTCGAACGGAAGAGAAGAAAAACAAGAAAAACAAGAAGTTCGAGGAAGGACTGCGAGACTTGCGCAGACGGACTAGAGAAGGTGTGTGGCAAAGACGAAAAGATCAGGAGCACAAACATGTCTTCGGAGTAACGGAGGACCTTGGGGATGGCATGGGTCGGCAAGTTTGCCATGAATGTGGATTCACCATCGACGTCGAGGTCTTTTGATTTGTTTCAGCGCCTGCCTGGGATCGTACTTGGTCTAGTCCGAACCTATAATTGTATCCAACCATAAATATCATACACTCGTCTTACACATTTTTGAACAAGCTGCACATACGCATCTTTTACCAATCCCGACCTGCAGTTTCCTGTGATTTTTTACTCGGTTACCTAGCTGTAGGCCGCTAAGAATCATATAGCCGGGTCAAAAAGGTTCCGGTCACCGTGCACTTCCCGTTCACAAACTCAACCGGGTAGTTATCGATTAGTACTAAGCTGGTTGTCCTCATCGCCCATTCAGCGGGTGATCCAGTTGGTGGAATTCACCTGCTTTCGGTTTCATACTAATAATTATTGCCAGCTTTACCGGTACTTACCCCGGAACACCTCACGAGTCACTGCCACTAGACTCGTCGAAGATTGCAGTAGTCAGGCCTTTCCTCCCAGGCCACACGAAATAGCTGTTTTGCCGCATCCCAGGCATTTACTATGGATGATCCAAACCAAGCCGAGAGCTCCAAGATTTCCACCTCTTTGGAGCTTGAGCAGATCGAAGTAAATCTCTTTCGGTCAAAGACTTTATTCAAACCCACCAGGGCTCGAGGAGTTTTCGGAGGGCAGGTCATCTCACAAGCAATAGTCGCCGCTACCAATTGTGTTGATCCCGTGTTCGGGCTGCATGTAAGGGTATACTTCTTCATATCCGGGACTGAAAGTTAATGGAACGCTGTCACCCACTAGTCTTTGCACGTGAGTCGCGTGTATAACTTCTTGGTCGACAATACTCAATTCCATTTAGTGTTACTTTCTTTTGAGTGCATCTCCTGCTATTCCTATCATATATTTCGTCGAGAGGCTACGGGAAGGGCGGTCATACACTACTCGAAGCGTCAAAGCAGTTCAGAATGGAAAGGTGATATTTCAGCTAATGTGTTCCTACCACAAGCCGGAACCATGGCAACCTACATATCAGTGGCCCATGCCCGAGGTGCCCCCACTTGAGGAGTGCGAGCTTGAGGAAGTGCTGTACAAACGCTGGGCTGCGAGGGAGGACCTTCCTGCGAAAGTTCGGGACCTGTTATTGTCTTATGCACTTGTATTGTCTTCCCTACTACTTTCGTTCGCAATACAGCTTACCTTGCCTCTAGGAAAAGGAAAATGGTCCAATTTCAGTCAGAAGGGCTGGATTGACCACCGAGAATGGTACACAAACATCCATGCATTGGATGCAAGCCCGAACAGGTCAAGCATCACATTACGGGGCACCTTACCAGAAGGTACGATATTGCCATGACTAGTTGATTCTTGTCTAATCCATATCATCAGTGTATTCTGGCATACCTTTCGGACCTCAACTTGTAAGCAGCCTTCGACTCACGGGAGATACTCTCATGTTGCGCTATATCTAGCATCTCCGCTGCGTCTGATGTTCTTAAACTCAAGCGATACTCAGATGGTCCTGACGCTCATGCCATGACTGTGAGTACGGTGTTGTTTTGTGCCTTCGAATCCGCTTACAAACTCCACCTAGTCTACACTAGATCATTCCATATGGTACTATGAGTATGCTTCCTTTCCATTACTTGACCCACTGTGTTCTCAACTGCTGTTAGCGACAACTTTTGTTGTGAAGATGGATTACTCTACGTGGTAGGCGTCTTATCGTTTCTTGAAAGTCATTCTTGTTCACATCTTTCCTCATGTAGGTAATTTGTCCTCGAGCTACATCCGGTAGAGCAGTGGTTCATGGCAGGGTATGTGGTGTTTATATTTGCCGCGGCCTTTTCGGAATTTCTGATGCTATATAAGTTGTACTCACAATCTGGCAACCTGGTTGCGGTCACTTGTCAAGAGGGCGTGGTACGGGCTAACGTACGAGGTCCTACTGAAAACAAGGCAAAGCTGTAGAGTACATGTTATCTGTGTGACACTAACTTGAAGATACAACCGAAATTTGGTACTTAATTGAATTACGATGACGTCTTCAAGACTCTGTAGATTCTCCGCCTCATGTGATAGGCTTCTCGACAAGGAATGTTGAACCCTGGCGAGACACTACTGTAGTACACGTGCAATTGTTCAAATATCGCAACAGATACAAAAATCTAGCTACTGTCATAGTGATGCAACAATACTTTTTTCATCGTTTTGTATTTCTCTTATGAATCTACTTCACGACACCAAATAACTACGACGACAAAACTTGAAAACAAAAAGCAAATTGTCCCGCTCCTTGCCGAGTAATCCGACAAGTGTCAATCACCTTGAGCATTTTCCCGGCTAAACACCACTGCCAGTTGTTATATGCACGCGCTCTTGGAAAGCGATTGAAGTCATAACCATTCCTGCATCAGAGTCGGCCACGAGCCTAGCGTTAAATTCTCGAACACCGAGGATCAGGCGCGGTCCCAGCACGACCATCTGTACGAGCGTGAGAATTTGAGAAAAGCCAAGATATATCTGAGTCTCCAAAGAAAATGGGTTCTATAGAAATGATGAATGGTGCTTGCATACAGAGGTGAGTATCGGATCGACATACCGTTGACAGCACCGGAGATAAATAACCGATCTGGAAGCAAGACACAGCAACGAAACTAGCACGTTTCAGTGAAAAAAAGAGAACCGCATGAAATCATGAACTCACCCCGTAAAGTAAACCACGTGTGTTTTTATGAGCACCGTGAAACAGTCCCCGAGAATCCCTCTTGCTGATGATCGTGACAGTTCGCGAATGTGTATTACAGCAATCCAGATTGCGAGAGACAGTACAAAGACTTCCCATGCGATGCCGATTATCCAAGTGAGGTCAACCAGAAGTACGCCATTTCCATTAAAGCTAGGGGAGCACACGTAGCTACCGGAGAGAATGAGAACCACTGGTATTTGCCAATGAGCGTGATGAACCGGTTTTTCATCCATGATGAATGCTTACTCGCCGAACTATTCTTAGTTGCTTTTCCGGATGTCGTCACATTGATGATGCTGAGAGCCAGGAAGGTGACAACGAGAGGTATCAGCACCTTTCTGGATTGCTGATACATGGCATATAAACGAACGATCATGATGACTTGCATTGTTAAGGAAAGTCAGTGTCACTGATCAAAGTGTCGCAGGTGTAAGGCTCACCGCCTAGCATTGCAGTCGAAACAAAAGTGATCCAACTTAACGTGACAAAGTAAATATAACCTAAAAAATCCAGTTAGTGACCAGCCTCGGAGGATCATACATTCCAAATCGACTCACAGCTGTGGAGATCATTACATGAAAGCAATGAGCTGCTTAAGAAGCTCACTCACCCCTACATGAGGGTGCAGCTGAATATACAGAAATGGCAGGCATCGGTGCAAAATTCTCACTGTGTCTGTCAACGAGATTGTCGGGACTTGAGCTGTATGCCGCCGGTCAGAAATAATCATTGTGTATGCGAGGAGACATACCCAGTATGCTGAGGCTGATTATAAAAGATGATACATTAGCATGGCGACAATGTTGAACCTTCCAAACATACACGGCATATACTAGTCCAACATATCGCAGCTAGAAGATTTTCAAGTAAGCGCGAGTTGCCGACCCCAATTATAATCTAAGGCGCATACACATAGATACAAGGCAGTCATCAGGGACCAACGTTGCCTCTGTTGTAAATCAATGTTTTTGTTCTCCTGACGTAGGACTCTACTCACCCAGATCAATTCGATCTGTAAAGTCATTCTTAGAGAGATGACTGCTTCGGAAATAGAATCAACTTACCTCTTGTGCTAATGTCAGTGCTGGAGATGTTATTATTAAGGAATTTCAGCAGGTCTTAGGAACCATCTTGCTCACCCCAATCGTACCCCACACCAACAGAGGCGGCCACTGTAGAACAACGGCCAAGGTTAGACTGGGATATCACTGCCATCAACCAACAGACTCTCCACGAACCTATAAAATAACTGGAAACAATGCTTGCATTAATGATCGGCCACCAAGAGGGATCATCTGAGACTAGAGGCATGTTGTTAGGGAACAGTAAATTTAGTGGACAGATGATGACAGCGTTCGCGGTAGATATAATCCAGCATTTGGTTCCTGAATTCTGTTTTATTCGGCAAAAGTAAGCATTGTCACATGGTGTGGAGTCGATGGGAGAAGATAGGAAATGTCATGTACTAAGTTCATGGAAGCTGACCCGTTGCAAGGAACGGACCTATCAGTGTAAATGCAACCATCGAAAGTAATACCGTTAGCAGGCCATTCAATCTCAGACGCGGCAATTAGTAAGGCCGCCTTCAAAGCTGCACGTCGGAAATTTAATGGTCTTTGCAGTGCCGGGTTTGCCCTGGGTCGCTTGACACACCTCACGGAACCTGAGCGTGATAAGTCATCGAGGACGTCTCGATAAGGTTTAGTGCTGCCAAGAAAGTTGGAAATGAACAACATGCATTAGTAAACTGGAGTGGTGAGACCGGTCTGACTCACTGGGCTGTGCTCAATTCGGAGTTCATCGTCTACTTGGGATGATGGGCTCTTCGGCATCAAATCTGTCCTAAACGAGACTCGTACCTAATCTTTACGGCACGTGGCAGCGCCAACACTTCAAGTTGGCGTGCTAGTGGCCGTAAGATAGGCTGTGGTGCGCGCGTATAGTAACTTGAAGCGTAAGGTAAGCTGTTTGCGTACCTTCTAACTGCTATGATTGGATTTGAAAAGAAAAAGTCATGCGCAGAATGCAGTGACTCTTTGACCAGTTGTACTAGACGCACACTGAGCGTTTAAAGTTCCTTCGACAGAAAGTTTTCGTCGTGTTGGACATGTGTAAACCAGAGTTGACATGTCGACATGTGACACTCGGCTACCTCACCATCTTACATACTCTGAGCGTGTACCACCGGCTGTGGCTGTTGAGGTAATTGTAGGACTGAACAGATCAGAAAGATCGTATGTATTATATGCGCCGATGGGAAAGTACATGAATGACAAGTCAGATCTCAAATTTTGCGAGAGAAGATGTAACAATTCAAGCCCAGTAGCACATCATATGATTTTGGGGCAAGGATGCAAAGGCGGCGCGAAGTGTAATGTGAGTGAAAGTCTGAAGAGTTTGATATCTAATTCTTCCGACGGAATGAACTACCTGCAAAAATGACGTTAGGGTTTTGTCAGCATCGCATGTCAATAACATACCCTCAGTTAGTCTCGCCTTACCACCCGTAGGTTGGCAGAGGACACTCGAACACGAGCCGCAAAGCACGACTGATTGTGCATGGGAGAACACAGTAGTAATAGCAAAGCATCCTAGCAAACAGTGAGATCAGTATTATCAGCTCTGACGGGACGGGACGTACCTGGACATTTTACATCCATGAAATAAGAATCGGGGGATTGGACGAGACGCTTGAGTTTATGCTGCTTGCGCTCATGTTCTGCAGAGGGGTTCAATAGATCGATAGCCAGAGGCTGGGCGGATTCCGTGAGGATTTCGCACAAGTAAACCGAACATGCAGATGCCGTACCATTTTTGGCGAGCTTTAATCTGGGTGTTTTTGTTGTCGGCGTTGTTGATGGCTCAAGCGAGACGCTGACGATCGAAGATGAGAGAAAACTCGATGAAGTGATGGGTACAGTCAATCTGACTAAGCTTGCGGAACCGTCCGCTCAGGCTCGACCGGGTCCGCTTGTCGACCAATTGACTTGACGTCGTCAACTATCAAGCCGACTTCCCTTCACAGTCTCCCGTAGTCAGGTCATATGAAAGGAAGACACCTCTTATTATGATAGGATTGGAACATCTTCCTGTGCTTCAATTCAAATATCATCAGCGGTGTTTCTGATAAGGACCAAGGAAATGATGTGAGGATACGCTTCCTCGCAGAGAAAACAATAGCAACCTTGGGCGGATATCAAAACGTACGCGTAAAGGGTCTGGCGCAAACTTGTTTTTGTCCTCTACTTGGAAGATCGTAGAGTCGACTGCCGGCAGCACGTGTCCTACTATTGTTGTCAGAAAAGGAAATTATCCATGTTCTTTTGTTCTCACTTCGCGACCATTATGGAGGGCGCTCTGCCAGCAGCATGCCTTTGTTTACGCCTGGCGGCTGTTCTTGGCATGGAATACATATAAAGCTTAACCCCATAACCTCCCATACTCTCCATCCGGGTTTTGATAATCCAGTCATCAATTTACTAACTTTCTATCCTTGCAGCCAGGTTCGTTATACTTTTGTTGAACTTCCGTTTCGTTTTCAGCTAATCTGCTTCATGGCCTCTCCCTCTAGTCTGTTAGGTGAGCCAGCGTTTTAGTTTTACTTCATGAGACCATACTTAATATCATTCCAGACGTTTGCTCATATTCGATCTCCCCGTCTAAATCAAAACTCAGTATTACTAGAAGACTAGTCATCTCAAGTACCTTTTCAGCGCGCTTCACTCCCGCATCTATCATCGCAGGACGATTTCTGTTATTACCATCTATTCAACCTTTCCAATCGCTTTCTCGTTTACAATCATGACTACTACATCCAGTCTTCCCATCACTCTCGCTCAGGCCATCGCCTACCTCACTCGTCCTCTTGTCCTTACGTACCCTGTCGCCACAATCATCAGGCTTCAGCTTGCGCTCGAGGCAAACTTGACTGCACTATTTGCCCCTTCCTGGGTTCCCAAGGAACCCCTTCGTGGTTCTGGCCGGCGTTGCCTCACCCTCTCCCCTAATTGCCTCCCCCCACGTGCCGTATATGCCGCATGCCTTGCATCCAGTGTTCAGTGGTTCGACTGGATTGCGGTCTTGGGCGGACAAGAGTTCGACTTCTTTGTCGATCCAGGATGCATTTCCGTGCGCTTCGGGAAGGGCACTGAGCTCATTACCGTCTGGTCAGAGGAGCTGATAGCTCAGACCGTTTTCGTGCCACCCCATACGCATTCAAGCCAGCTGCCATCCAAATCTAAGACATTTGCCCAACAGCTCTTGGAGAATGACCACACGGATGACGATGAACTTTTCGCCTTGATCGCTGACGAAGTCAGCGCGCCCACTTGGATGACCCCCATCACTGACCGTTTCCCTGCTCCTCCACGTTCTGAATCGCCGCTGTCTGCTATATCTTCCGATTCGTGCTCCAGCTATCGCTCGTCCGACTCGGATTCCTGTTTCTCTTCGATGACCGGCTCTACTTTGTCCTCTAGAAATGACAGTCAGTCATCCCAACTTTCCCGTCGTGAGAGGGCCAGGCAGGCTCGTGTCTTTATTGACACTTCCAAGACTGAAGTCACCCCTTACGATGGAGGCAAGACCACTGTTCTCACCGGTGGTGTAATGCTAGGTGCACCTCCCAAGGGCAAGAGCGGCACATCTGTTCCTGCCTGGCGCCGTGTATGAACGGCTATCAGCCTCCCTCCCTTAATCACTCGTCGCCGATGAAGTTCTAACGAGATCGCACTTTTTGCCTGTACGCCTATTCATGCCACAAAAACCACGAACGATAATCCGGACAATGTTCTACCATACCACACCGTTTAACGTCTATCATACCATTTGCCTTTGCTTTTATTACTTTGTTTTCGTAGCTTTGATTCAGATCGAGTGTGTGTAGCATTGAACATTCTCATACATGGCTGTTATCTTTGCACTTTCATTGATTATCGATTTCCTGTCGTATTACATTCTCAGTACTATAGTTGTATTGTAATTGTATAGGATTAAGCGCCCGTGTATCATTCTGACTCCCCGTGATGGCTTGTTCAGGTCTTCGATGTTATCGGCGGAATTTTTCCGAGTCCGATCTACTCACTAGCGTCGGGTTGACACCAATGCGCAACTCCAAAAACGTCATGCTGGCCCCCATGGCAAAATAATAAACTGCAAAAGTCACAGTCAAGACAGATTATTCGACCACGAGGTATATAAGGCTACTAGTAATCTGTCCATTCTCACACCCGAGCCTAGTCTTCATTATTCTATTTGGTCCCATCAAACTTTCAGCATGCCGACCCAATCCTTGGAACAACAGAAATTACTCTATTCCCGTGAATTAGCGGCGTACACACTCCGGCAGTGGACAGCAACAATTGATGCACAAAAATTGGATGCATGCTTGTCCAGTGCCATGCGGAACATCTCGTTGACTTCCCCCGCACCCTCACCTGCACGGGAGAAGAAGGGCACTAGGCGTGCTACTTCATCATCTGGAGCTCCTGACCATCGGAAGGAGAGTCGGCCAGGGAAAAAATAGAACATGACCGTAATGAGGCGTTCAAAGGTTGAGAAATTGTCACATACTAACATGACTCTTCCGGTGAGCTCGACCCCAGTGACACTGCGTTGGTATCTGAAACCAAGCAGGTTTCCCCCCATCTCCCAAAAATCAGTTCTACTCAAGCTTCGCCTATACATATGTTTCCGCTGATACCTAGCCCAGATATTTTTATGGTTTACAGAATCCATATCACTTGTAACTTGTAATCGCACTGGCACTTGTCCGTTATGCCATGAAGAAGGTTGTAGCATAAATATTATATTAACGCGTCATTATCATAAAAGTATGATGATCCCCGTATTCCTGATCGTAGTCAGCCGTGGAGTCTCGGTGATAACAAACTTTAAACCGATACGTGTGATTGTTGTGTGATTGACAATTATAGATCTACTATAGTACATCACCTTCTACCTCTCATCAGGCATACCCTCGAATCGTCTTCGGTTCATCATGAACTTCAGTGGGTTTCTTCGGCTATCTACTCCCAGATTCAGCAGATCACTTGCAACTGTAACCCATACACCCCGCTTGGCACCACAAAGACATGACTGGACGCGACAAGAAATCCAAAAGATTTATGACAGTCCTCTGTTAGATCTTGTCTTCCGCGCAAGTAGCATCCATCGTCAGAATCATGACCCTAGCAAGATCCAACTATGCACACTTATGAATATCAAGAGTGCGCTTGTTCCCGATCTATCCCCTCTATCATTGTCCTGAACGTTGCATTATAGCTGGTGGATGCTCTGAGGACTGTAAGGAGCTTATTGTACCGAATAACGATACTGACTCGTTTACTCAGGCTCGTACTGTTCCCAGTCATCCAGATATTCCACCCCGACGAAGGCTTCACGTTTGCTTGATATCGAACCTGTCATCGAAGCAGCACGAAAAGCCAAAGAGAATGGAAGCACAAGGTTTTGCATGGGTGCAGCATGGAGGGACCTCGCTGGACGCAAGAGAGGGTTTGAAAGAATTCTTCAAATGGTCCGAGAGGTCCGGGGTATGGGGATGGAAGTCTGCACGACTCTTGGTATGCTCAGTCCAGAGCAAGCAAAACAGTTGAAAGAGGCGTATGTGTTTTCTATCTCTCAGGTTCAACTTAATTCACATCTGTTTGGACTAGCGGCCTCACTGCATACAATCACAATCTCGATACGTCGCGTGAATTTTATCCGCAGGTTTGCTATATGTTATGTTTTGGAGTTGCTGCCTGTATCTTTTTCAGGTCATCACGACGCGGTCATACGACGAGCGCCTGGGCACCATTAGCGCAGTTCGAGATGCTGGAATAAGCGTCTGCTCTGGCGGTATATTAGGCCTTGGAGAGTCAGATGCGGATCGCATCGGCTTGATTCAGGAAGTTGCCAAGTATGTTTGTGCTCGACCGTTCAACTGTCACTTATAACTTTTTCATTTTTTCTACAAGTATGCCGGAACACCCTGAATCCTTCCCTGTAAATGCACTCGTACCCATACCAGGCACTCCACTCGAAGGAAATGAAGTGTGCTTCTTTCATTTATGTCTATGTTTTAGCTGACGTATTTTCAAAGCGGGTTGCTCATCATACTTTACTGCGGACGATCGCCACCGCGCGTGTTGTCCTCCCAGGAACAATCATTAGACTTGCAGCGGGGAGAAACACGCTTAGTGAATCTGAGCAAGCCATGTGTTTCATGGCCGGCGCTAATGCGGTGTTTACGGGAGAACAGATGTTGACCACTCCATGTACGTGTCTTTAATCTACGTGCGAACAACTAGCTGATGATCGACAAAGGTTCTCCATGGGATGAGGTAAATCTATCATTTTTCAGGTTTGCATGTAGCTGACGAGAACTAACTTTGCTGCAGGACAAGGCAATGATGGGTAGGTGGGGTCTAGAAGGAATGCAAAGCTTTGAGCAAGCAAGCGTCGCAAGAAAGGAAGGCGCTGCGCTAGGTCCGCAAACTACGAGAACAGTCTCGAAGCCGCAAGCAGAGTCATCCTAGAATCTTGGGCAAATTCGCCATTCATTACGAAATACAAGCAAGGAACATCATTTCGCTACGTAGACCGGCGGTTTGTGTATGTATGTGCATATATATATATTTGCGACCACGGCGTACGCCTGCGAACTCACCGGTGATAATCCCCAAGTGCAACCGTTCGCGCGGATATTACTCAGGGACAACTTTCAGCTGGAAAAGCTATTATAACGTAGCCCTCCTCGTTTCTTGGGGAGTGTGCTGCAACCGCATTCCCTGTTACGGAAGTCAGACCTCAAGACCAGGGACCATACTTTTACGTATGAAGCCAAGGCAGACAAGCTCATTACATTCTCGCCAAACTTCGGCAGACAGCCTATCCGTCCCTGTGACCGATTTCTCCTGTGTAAATTCGGAGTTCTGTATTACGATTGATCGTTCGCCTTGGATTGCCTTTTGGCACCATGCTTCGGCAAGGATCTAGGATGATCGCACCGGATCGCGGTATCATCGCGCAAGTTGCCTCTATTCACAGTATCACGGCGACAGATCACGACATCATGACGGACATCGGGTTAGTAGAGATACGACCGCCTTAACACTCGAAGAACATAATGTCTGAACAGTGCTGTTTGTTTCATCGGGGAAAACCTCCCCCTTGAAATCGAGAAAATTTCCAGTAATTCCTTGGTTTTCTCAAGATTTTCAATGATTGTACCTTGACAAAGATTTCCTACCGTGACCTCGTCACCTGCGTTGCCTGACGAAAACTGTGCTGTCAATGTATAAGTACCTTCGTGCGAGAACCCTAGCTAGTAAATAGAAAAACCTGTTGAAGTTGCCGCGAAGCACCTTAGCACTTGATTCGGTCTGGAGTCTGGACTCTGCAGATTTCTACCGTATATTTTAGTGTGACTGTCAGTCTGTCACGCCAATTTTTTTTGGAGACGAAGCTGATTTGTAAAATGTGGTAAAAACATACAGAAAAACAGACAGTGACTAGCTATATCGAATCTGCCTGTTCTCAGCTTTACAATAAGCTGTGATCATGAAACAGACAAGAAGTGCAGCAATCATAATTTGTTATTTTGTGTATGGTCAGAGGTCACAGTGACACTAAGCGTGACTATGCTGCACGTGACGAAGCTAGTGCCGAATTCTCTACAGTATTTTGTATCGGTTTATCACAACGTTCAACAGATACTATGCAAAGCGCACCAAAAAGAGCCCATGAAGAAATGAGGTTAGTCCTGAATACGCGTGCATTTAAGAGATCTCATAACCAGTTTAGTCTGCTGGTCCTCAATGATCACAACGCGTGGTATTACCCCTCGCAAGGCTTAAGTTCAGATGATGAAGACTTGGCGGTCAGCATAGTGGGCGGTAACTGGGGAAACAAGATGAAGAAAAGCAGTAGATGGGTTCGCAAGGGAAAAATGGCTTCATGGGGCCCTGGCATGGACGACTGGGAGGTGAGCTAAGCTATTTACTCTAAACACTCTTAACCTTCAACCAGGCTGAGGACCGTGCCCGTAAACGCATCAAATGTTTATTACCCGAAAGACGATCGCCCTCCCCGCCTTGCCTTCCTCATATGCGGTCGCCTTCGCCACCACTCCTTGCTCCCTATCCACCACCTATCGGTCAGCATTTCAGTTTCGCCTCTTTTGTCATGGATAAGTCTGTGACGCATTCGTTCCGGTCAAGTTTGTTGGACGAACTGGAATATGCTACTAACAGTCTTATTGAAGGAGAAGCGGTCATGAGACGTGCTCTTGGGAGGCTCTGGCAAGTCATCAGTGAAGACCCAGACAAACAATTGGACGAGGAGCGTGTGATACCGAAACAGGAAGAGCAGGAAGATATTGAGGACGAAGAAGACGAGCAGGAACGTAGGGTGGCTCGCGCTCCAGATCTTACCCCAACAGCTCATAAGCTTTTCCTGGTTTCGTACGCCGACAATGTTCCACCTGTGATTGATCCGTCACAATTTGCTTCCCCGGAGATGCAGCAGGACAGTCTAGAAAAGTCTCTAGCAACTTTGCGGGAGCTACAAGATGATGGGAGGGAGTATGTCGAGCGTCTTCAGGAGATTAGGGAGGGTCTTGGAGATACTCGGGCACAACGGAATATCATCTGGGAGATGGTGCGGGAAAAGGCTGTGAAAGAATTGCAGGATGCGGCCTTCAGCGTCGCTATGGACTGATGTTGATCGATACAACAACAAGCAGTCACATTCCATATCGTACCCTGAGCGTCAGTAATAATAACATTTATCCTTACCACTATCGTATGTCGCACATAAAACCAATCAGATCTTGTGCTGTTCAGAAGGTGCGGTAATGTCGTATATCCGACCGGCCACTGGCAGATGGCAGACCGTCGGTTGTGGATCAAACCCTGACTAATTCTTGCTTCTCCGAACGGGCAACTATTTCTCTTACAATTTACTTTCATTGACATTGTTAACAGAACACCATGACTATCATTCCAGATGTTTCTCGCCTGGCCTTGAATGATCCAGGTCCTGAGATACATCAGACAGAAATTCCAGACGACATCAACCACGCGCCTGACCGCTACATGCAGAAACTCAAGCTTTATGCGACTTCTCTCCCATATGCAATTGAATCAAATGCACGGATGCAAGACATGTTGGATTTTATCCTAAGGCGTATAGCCCAATGCGTAGAGGCAAAGGACTTCGAACCGGGTCTTGTTCAGTGGGACAGCATGATCACTTAGTGAGCGCCAGTAATTCACTCAGGAATACAAATTTTCTTACGGGCATTGTAGCTGGAACATGCTCAAATACCCATTTCCAAAGGAGAAGCGCATTCGCCTTGCGAAGCTGTATTTTCATATCGCAACGACCCCTGGTATGCCCACGCAAGTCATGGCCGTCTGCGCGGATGGGTTGTCAAATTTGACTCGTTCGAAAAAGAAATTGAGCATTGACGATATGAGACTTCCGTGGAAGCCTATCTATAATATCCTTCGGGAAGACTTGTTTTTAACTCGACGTCAGTTCGAGTATAGGCAGGTTACACTTACTCTTCGATAATTGCACTATCTAACAGTCGACGTAGCCAACTTTCGTGGTGTATGGGCTACGTTGCTGATCTATCGAGGAGGTTCTTCCACCCCGCGGCCATTGAAGAGATGCTGAGCACTTTCTTGCCAGGCTTTAATGGGATCAACCTAGACGTGAGTTCTTTCCAGCAAAAACAGTTACACGTTCCTTAGCTTGCCTGCAGAGCGTTCTTTCGTCACAGTACTATCTTCTGACCTTCTTACCATTGACACATCCTCAATCGTATCTCCCTATGTTATGTCGTTTGTGGGAGTCTATCAACTCCTACATGTACGATGAAAGGATGTTGCAATTCCTGTCACGCCTCGCAGAGATGCATGTGGACCCAACTATCAGTGATCCTGCTCGCATTTATGATATTCTCGATGATGAAAAGTCTGAAGATGAGGGCAGACCGAAGTGGAAACAAGATGATTACCATGCAGGACAGACGTGGTCTGGCCTTTATAAGGAAGTTGGAATATTCACTGAGCACGAATGGCATCTTATTATGTGTAAATGCCTTGCCTCGATGGGTGGGCAGCCCTTGATAATTTACGTCTTCAATCAAGGCTGACTGACTACCGGTGCCTTTTGTAGCAATTCCACTGAAGGATGCTGGGTCGCTCACCACGGGACCTACGGCCGACTCTTCTTCAAGTTTTGAAATTGGAAGGCTGCCCAAAGCAAACTGGCGTATCCGTAAGCAGGTTCCCCTCGCAGAAACAGTTCCGCTGACATCTTATTTAGCATCTCTCGCCAAGCTTATCGTGTACTCTATGACCCCTGATGGTGCTTCTGCACCTCCTTCTACTGAGTCTACGCCGTGGTGTACACCAATGACTTCAGGCGTTAGCACGCCCCAAGTTAGTGGTTCCGTAGGCGATTATCTTACAGTGCCACTCCATAAGTGGGGGCCATCGAAGCTATATCTAGGTGGTTCTAAAGCTCTGGATTCGCTCGCACGTCTCATTGCCTCTACGGAACATTTCTTCCACCCCACCAACTCTGGAAGTTGGACATCCGATGTTCGTCGTTTATTCGCATCGGGCTTGAATTTCCGCTAAGTTATTGGTTGACACTGCAATTGCTGACCATGCCATATAGCTCACTGCCTTCGTCAAGTACATCGTGTACGAGTTCAACAAACGTGAGCTCCCTGTTAGTTTAAGTGCTTATTAACGCAATATTAACTCATAATCGCAAGGCTGGCACGAAGAACAACTATCCGACTGCAAAGTACCTTTGGTACGCCATTTGTATCTCTTTAATTAGCGAAGAAATTTAGGTTACCGATCAGACTCGCCGGCTCACACGAGAGATGAGAAAAGAACTGGTCAAGTGCCTCCGGACAGTTGTGTTACTTGCCGTTTTCTCCCAGGATAGTTCCACTGTTTCAAATGTCCAGAGCGCTCTGAAGTCCATGTCGTGCATGGAGCCTGACCTGGTATTCCAGCCAATTCTGGAACGAGCTATTCCTTCGCTAGAGGCTCTCGTTGAGGTACCGCTGCTCCTGTCGTCGATTGTTTTTTTCTCACAGTTCTTTAGACCCAGCGCACATTGTCCGTGATCAAGGCACTGAGCTCTATTGTTCCTGCAATCGTTTCCCGAGATATTTATTATCCAGGCGCTAAGCATTTGATCACCATTCTGCATCTGCTTGTACCTGGCATCGATCTCGTGAGTAGCTAGTCTCGTTTGAACGCTACCCTCTCACTTTCGTCAAATGCAGAATGACCCAACTAAAACGGTATTTAAACCCCTTCAAGTGCTTCCCCTATCTAATGCCTTGTTCATAAGCTTTGCACGACGACATTTTTATCGGAAGTGTCACAGTACATTATGTTCGGGGACGTAACATCCTCCGAGGGTCCAGAGGCTTCTGACGTGGACATTTCTTCTGGTCAAATTACTCTAGATGATGACCCGGGGGACACCATTCAATTGAAGTTGTCTAACGAAGCTGAGGATGCGCTTCTCAGAGACAGCACTGGCAGTTTTGCGAGTTGGGTAGCCAGCTTCATACGTCGCGTTATCCAGCTACTTGAGAATCTCCCGGAAGAAGGACCGAATGGGTCAGCCGGAGGGACTACAGAAGGTATCTTGACTTCATATGAATGTTTCTATTAACTGACCAATTTCTCTTCAGTACAAGTGGTGGATGCTGTGACTGGTGCATGCAGTCAAATCTGTGTCCATTTATCCGATCCACTTTTCGACCTCGTGCTCAACATGATTTTCGATTACGCAAGCACAAATGTTCGTTCTAATGCTGTCCGTGCGATACATCAGTTAGTCGAATGCATTGCGAATGCCCACCCCGAAAAAACTCTGTTTAAGTTCTTGCCCTTCTGTGTGGCAAATATCCGCACGGAAATAGAACATGGTGCAAGCTCAGTGAGGACGACATCTCCGTCATTGCCGCTTCCGTCGGATGCGACTCTACACTGGAGTAGGATTTTATCCCAACAGTAGCAGTGTCGAGCGCTTATATCCTTGTTACATTATAGATCTCGCTATTCTCCGCGGTTGTGTTTATAAGTGTGTTCTTTTCCAAGTACCTTACATGCGCTAACAAACACCTGAATAGTGATGGTTCAGCGGTTAGTGATCCTAAAACAGCTACTCGGGCGCGAGTTGATGTCACTTTAGCTTCTCGTGTACAAGGGCGAACTCTTGTCATTATTAACTCTGCTACGCGACAAAACTTTCTCGAAACGGGGGTACACTTGGAGCGGAAAGTTACTCTCCAGCGCATTAATCACACTCACTCATACTTACCCGATCGAAAACAAGTTCGTCAACCCCGAACAGTGGAACGATAAAGGTTCGCAGCTTGCACTATAAGATGCATTGACTGAGTACCTGCAGAATTTCAGAGAAACCATCACTTATACTGGGGGAAGTTATTTGAGCCCGGTGAAGTCAAGGTGCGCAACGTTTGACAATTGGAGGCGTCTGCAATACTCAGCACTGTAGATTTCATGGCATGTCCCAAGTACCGAAGAGATTGACTTTTCGCTTCAACTATTCCGCGAGTTGGTCGAACCTGCGATGACTCGCCTTGACTTATTGCTTGAAACATGTAGGTTTGTGCAGTATCCTTTAACCTTATACTGAAAAGCAGTAAAGCGTCTCGAGACGCCATTTGGAGGAACGACTTTTGTCGGTGAGTTTACAGCAACTGATCAACCAGCAGTAAATTAATACCTTTGAGTAGTTATCTCAGTTTTGTCCGAGAAGCGTTCTCCGGAATTCCAACGCTCTTCAAGGAGTTCATATCACCGGACGTGTTGCAATCCATGCTCGCCTCAAGTGATATTATGTACGTCATGTTGGCGCCCGTGGCATATTGTGTTTGTCTGACCTGTCCGCAGTAATGAAATTCCTGAAATGATTGCATCAATTGAGCCTCTGGCCTCCGGGTTTTGCCTCACAGACCCGCAAGATACCCGATATAAGTATATTACTAAACTCCGGCGTCGATTCGGGGAGTTTTTGCACGCAGCATCCCTGTCTCTGCAAAGACAAGGCGAGGAGAACACAGTTGATGCTGTACAGATGCTTGTACGTACTCTTATAGTACCTCAAGACTTACGTTTCACACTTCCAAAGATCAGTTCAATCCGCACTTATTTACTCGAGTACGGCGACAGCAAGGATAGGTCTGTAATGTGATTTCACTTGTGTGGACGTTGCTGAATATTTCACACAGCTACTATGTAAACACCGACCAATACAACTCAGAGATCGACGTGACTCGTCAATATTCAGGACAGAAAGTTTGGCCGCGCGCAGTGTTTGTGCGAAGAGCCCGGTAAACCATCGTTCACTTTTCTTTCTGTTTCAACTTCCTAATTCTACATGTGCCAGATTTTATCATTCCTCTCGACTATTTTGGAACTCCATCGAGCGAGCTAGAGGTCCACTTGAGAACTCCTTGCTGGACGATGTCGTTGAATGGTCAATGTGGCATTATCCGTCAGGTAATTGATCGTTCTTGGTTTCATGTTTAATGAATACTTCTAATTAATCTCACATACTTACAGTGAGGCAGTGAGTGAACTCCAGTTCATTTTCCTTGATCAAAATTCAACATTTCGTTCAAGATCAAGCCAGTCTCTTCTTGAATCCCTAACTTCAGTAGGTGCCTATATATGTTACGGGTGTCATGAGCTTATGGTCATCACATTTGCAGGTGTACGATGGTCTTCGTCTTCGAGCTCTTCCAGCACTGTACAAAGCCCTACAACCTGGTACTGATGATGATCGCATGAAAGGAGCGTTGTGGACGTTGAACATATCATCGTTTGGTGAGCCACGCCTCTTGACAGTGATAGGTCTCGTCTAATCATCTCCTCAGGGCGATTTGCGATATCTGGTGAGTAATATGGATACCTTTGTTGAAGTAGCTAGATCCACTCTTCTGCAGAACCGACGTTAGTGCCAGAGATCATCAAGCAACTCCTTGGGTGCCATCATAATGAGAAGGTACTTTCCCTCTTGACCTTCTTCAAGCTGGATGACAACGTCTTCCAGCCTTCTATCCAAAATTGCGTGTCTACGGTAACAGATACATGTAAGAACCACTTTCTCTTCTTGTTTTCTTTTCTAAGCCGATTCGAGGTCTGGCCAACTTCTCGGAGCCTTGCTATCTCATCTATGACGTTAAGAATGCCGCTCTGGATGAATCCTTACTTGCTCTGAAGAGCTGCTTGTCATTTAACAAGTCAGAGGATTCCATTACTATCCGGGCCCGTGAGAAGCGCATTGAGCGTGTATGTTTGATGAATGAAGAATATAATCGAACAGTAGGCAATATACTATCCTTATCGATGTGTCTCACCACTGAGGCTTGAACAGACTCGAGCGGTTCTCGAGATTGCCAATGACACTGCAACACATTGGCGCTACGCGATAGTGGCAGTGAGGGTTCTCCGCACTCTGCTGCGCCGCGATACTCCAACTTCGCCTAGTCACCTTAATCTTTTCCTGGAGAAAGTATGTGACAGCGATCCTACTATGGTGCGTTCTTGCGGTTTACCAGGTCTTTGTAAGGACGTTGACATTTTTGTGGATATTAGCGCTACGTGAGATCATGACTGACATCGAATTAGTCACGAACTGACTTGCTCTATATATCAGTATGCGCAAAGAGGTATCATGAAAGCACTGAGATACATCAAGCTTCGATCGTACTGTCAAAATCCAGCGGCTTTGGCTCTGTTCTCCCAAATCAACCCACTACAATGCAACATTCCCATTGAGGGTTCATATTCGGCGACCGCTGAGATACTCACCAATTTCAAGTTACGGGTTCCTATTAGATCTTCGGAGACTCTCGATCTCAGCAGGTGGGTCCTTGTAGAGTCACGCTAAGAAGTACTCACTCCCATCGAAGTATATATTGCGATACATTACATCAAGGCTGGCTCGCCTGGAGTGGTACACTGGCAGCATACAAACCACCTCATAGGTCGGAGAGCACCTTCGAATGGGAACCATCAAGCGCAGAGGCTTTGTCTTGCCTACGTGAAATAACAATGGATGCAGACTTCTGGAAGAAACTTTCCGGACACTTCGCTGAAGAGAACCACGAGAGTACTGTAGTACAAGACCATATATCATGCGTCAAATCGATATGTAAGTCCAATGTTACTTCACAATCAACCTCCATAATTTCGAGATAGTCCAAGTATTGGGTGATGAACCCTGGGACTTGTTGAAGCCCAAACTGGAGATATTACTAGCCGACCAAGATAAGAACAAGCAAAGGGCTGCGGCAGAACTTTTGGCTGGTGTTTTAAACGGTGAGCAGCTTACTTATGTAAAATTTTGTATGCTGACTGTCGCAGGTTCTAAACATTGGCCACAAGAGGCCCAAGATCAAATCTGGCAATGGTTCACTCCCTACATTAAGAAGACGCTAGATCAGAGCATGAAGACAGAGACTGTACCCATCTGGACTTCATTTGTCGGGGTGTGTGACCAAGAGCTTATAACTTTGTGCATTTATTTAAACAACTTTTAGTACATGTTCCATCACAAAGATCCGCGGCGACTCCAACCACTCGTTGAGCATCTCGTTGAACAATTTAACAGCATGGACTACAATGGACCATCATCCCTGGAATCTGTCAAAGTTCTGGCATTATTTCGGGCATTCTACACTGAATTAGAGTGGAAATTCATATCTTGGTCGGACAGCACCATGGATCGATTTTGGCGCGAGGTGCACAGTGAACACGATGATGTCAGTGCTTTCACATTCTTATTTGTGATTCAGTGATGATTCTAATGGGGATTAACAGGTAAGATCACATGTTGCTGAGATAATGGCATTCTGCAACGGTATCAAGGTTGGTGATTTTTGCATCCCGCTATATACATAGGTTATTGACCTTGATGGATAGTGGCAACCCAAGCCTGCGTCTCTCGATGTCGAAGCTTTCGTACGGGAGTGTCGAGAAATGACTGATGACGCAGATATCATGGGCATACGTGGTACCTATCACACAAACAGAGTTCTCGAACTCGTGGACAACTTCAAAGTGTGGAGAGAGCAGCGGCTACCAGGTGTGAGAGCCTATCAGTCAACCTATGACAGGTAATGGATGATATTCATTCCTTCAAAGTGACCGCTGAATACTCTCAGAGTTGGGATCGTTGTTTGCCGATGGTTGTTCCTGTCAGTCCACAGTACTGATGCCATATCTGCATTCGACTATATTTTGCCTCTTATGGTACGTGGTCTATCGCCAGCTGCTGAGAGTCAAGATTTATGGTTCTTTCAGCCTGAACTTTTCCGTTTCACTGAAGGTACGGTTGTAAATGATACATGCCAGTCGATGTTAAAATCATTCTCTTAGTGAATGATAACGAGGAGCTAGTAAGGCATGCTAATGTACTTCTTTTTCGCATGTGCGGAGTCGCTCCTCCACGATCAATGATCGGCCCCTTATTGAGTGCTATATTCTCCGCCATCCAGACGTCACCAGTAAGACATCTACCAGCGTCTGTAACTGTTCTTGACTCACTTTTGCAGTCATGGAAGGTTCGCTTGAAGGCCCTACCAATTCTACAGGGTAAGTTGTTACTACTTTAGTCTGGTGCTTGACGACATCACATTACTTAGTTCTGTACTTCCGACAACTTCCTCTGATTAGCGAAAGCGAAGTCAATGACATTCTAGACGTAAGTAGTTCTATTGATTTATCTCGTGCCTGGACCAATTGATTGTAGGTATTGTGTCAATGCTTGGACGACGAAGTCGTGGAGGTGCGAGAGATGGTTGGGACGTGAGTCTCGGAATCTGTCTTTAAAACGTTTCTAACTCTCGTTCAGCACCTTGTCGGGAATACTTCGACTGTCTCCGAGGCGCAGCGTTGTGACTTTGAAGGTTGGTCGGTAGTTACGTCGTCTTTTGATTTTATCCACTCTTTGGTCTAGGACCGATTTGTCAAACTGGCGGGAAAGATTCAGCTCCCTGATCGCGTGTCGCCAGTTTACAATGCTGCTGTTCGTCAGCGGCACGCCGCTATCATTGGCATATGCGCCCTCATTGACAGTTTCCCGTACACCATTGAGAAATGGATGCCAGGGCTCTTGACGACAGTGATGCTGGAACACACACATGATCCTGTGAGCAAATCCTCATTTGCTTGACTGCATATTCTGATCTTCTGCGCTGCAGATTCCAATTTCGACAACTATCCACAGGTGCGCGAGCAATTTTAGGAAAACACATCAAGACACTTGGCATGAAGACTCCCGGCGCTTTACGGATGATCAGCTGGCAGCTCTGTCGACGTTACTGACCGGATCATCGTATTGTAAGTGTAAATTATAGTTCGTCCATTCCCATTGTTCATGATGCTCTGTCAGATGCTTGATCTTTGAGATCCGAAATTTATTTTGCAGATCATGACAGAGCAAATCTCATTGATGTTGGATATTTACACATTGAATCGTATAGAAATAGGCTAGCTAGAGAAAGCAATTCCAATACTTGATATACAAGAAAGTTCAGTTGTTTGTGATGAGTTATTATGGTCCGAGGACTTGCTAGGTACGTGAAATGTGTCCGGTACTTCAAGATGGGAATTGATGTGTTTATCATACGTGTAAATAGGGTATAAGACCACTAGAACTGGAGGCAAAGGAGGTATTAGAAGGGTTTGGGGACATGAGACCATCTTCAAGGTCAGGGGTAGCTAGACTCGAAGCAGCATATTCGTCACCATTGGCTGCACCAGTTCGCGCGCCTGCCTCGGGAACCGTGTCTATCGGGGCATTTATCCGATTATCGTAACCAGATTTCACGCGATTGTTCGAAACTGACTCCCTAGTGATACAAAATAGTCAGTTTGAAAGAGGTATTACTACGTAAAAAGAAATCCAACCGAATCTCAGCAATCAAATCATCGACGTCATACCAAGCGAGAGGACCGTATGCAACACCTCTCCACCAGCCAAGTAGATCGGCAGGGGCTAGATAGGCATGTGCATGAAGATGATCTGTGATAGGAATCTTGTTGTCCTTGAAAGGTGGAGTAATGAAGCCGATCCGAAATTGGGATTCGGTATGAGGTGCCGAGGATGCGGCGGAACTATTGCCAGATGAGAAAGGGGGGGAAGAGGGCGGCGACGACGCGGATAAAAGCCTCCTGCCAAGGTTTCTAACATTCACAAGAAGAGGCAAGTCACTGGAAGACTACCAAAGCCAGGTAAGATTCTTCGCCGCGGGGAGGCCTGAAATTTTACGTACCAGGGTGTATATCGATGGAACATGGAGACTGGGGTATTCGATCAGGGGAAAGTGCTTGAAGAACCTGATATGGTAGATAGAAGACTTACTTGAACGCTATGATTATATGACCACTGGAAGATACTGGATGAGCCTTCTCCCGGTACGCAGTGAAATTTTCGTCTCTCCAGAGTATTTCTGGCTCTGCCGACGCGTCTGGACTGTGTGAACGTGGGGACTGTCCGGGGGCATGAACCGCTGCAGCGGCTACGATCCCACACACAGGACACCCAGGCTTGGATGGAAAAGCCATCAAGTACGAAGATAAGCCAACTCAGAGCAACTCAAACGAACAAGGGTTCTTAACCGAATGGCCTAATTATGTAAATGAATATGCATTGGCAAGCTCAGTCCCAATTCTCAAAAATTCAATTTCTTTATACTTATTCAAACTCCGAACCGGTTCAGCGTGACGAAAAAAACCTTTGTCACGAGATCGTACGGCATTATGATAGTTGTAGCTTCAAGAAGACAAAATGTGGTTTTTAGGAGGCACGGAATATACGAAGAAGTGGTGATAGGCAATGGTACGGCAATGTTGCAATGTGGTTGCCATATTATTGTAATATATATTGAAAAATAGCAGAAATTCGAATACCTCCGCTAACTCGTACTAAACTCGGTGTTCAAGTTCGTCGACCGCCCTCAGGCTCCCCCACGCTTTCCAAATGAGAACCCATAGAGAAAGTGTCATCGAAGCATTTGATGAGTTCCGACAAGAAATAGACGAACATCATGACCGGAGAGAACGACTTATCAAGGTTCCAGGCTCTCGAAAGAATCAACTGCGTCACTGACCCCTCCAATAGATTAGCCGGGATGCGACAAACCTTTCAAAGAAAGTTATCTTCCTGCTCCACCGAGCAATGACAGAAGAGCCCAATAATGACTCTAATCCCTCTCTACGAGTAGTCCGTCGCGGTCGTGAAAAGCTTCGGGAAGTGCAAGCGTTGTATGCACAAATAAGGCTCGAGGTACAAGCTGAGCGGTTCTGGCACTACCACAGAGCAGTATCGCCCGGCCTCCAAGAGTGGGCTCTAACATGGCAAATTGGTTGGCATATATGTTGAACGCCTTTGACTTCAGGTATATTGAAGCACTGGGCTTTGCTCACTACCTCGAGCATGGCACTCTGGTGTCATATCAGGAAGTTCAGCTTTCTCTTTCTGACGAGAACGGCATACCTGTGCGTATGCTACACCTCAATGATATCCGTATGACTGAATTTTGCACTCTACGGCACGACCCTAGTATTTCACTCTTCCAAAGGAAGATTACTTGCTGGGCTTGTCTGATGTCACTGGCGAACTCATGCGATTTGCAATATCTGGAATAGCTCAGAAGGGCGGTCGCGTCAGAGCCAGAGAAGTGTGTGCATTCGTCCGGCAATGCAAGGCAGGCAAGTCAGTCAGTTTGACAATAGCGTGCAAAGGTGTGATTGTGGATGAGTAGATTTCGAACGCTTTACGCCTTACGTGAGGGAGTTATCCAAGAAACAGGCTGTAACTTCACAATCTCTGGAAAAGATTGAGGACGGTAGCGTTTCCTCTATCACCTAGCACTCATGGACAAGTACTGAACGCTATTCCAGCGGTGTATGCCATCGTGGTCCGAGGATCTGAGTACGACATCCCCCCTGATATGTTAGACGACATTATCGCACAGTCGATCTCAACTTTCAGTTCTACTACCAGTGCAAAATCGAGACTTGGTCAAAGAGACATTCGGAACGGAGATGATTACGACGACGAGATTTAATACAGATACCCGGCAGAATTTTGTTTTGACAATTCCAATACTAATACGGGCTTAGGCGGCCTATTGGTTCTGGTGTGCCAATTACACTAAGTTTGCCTCCTAAATATTTAAATACGTACAACACAAAGTTGAAATCTAGATGTGAAACACCACTTATGATATTCTGTAATTTCATAGTTCGATCTTATTGCAGACATTGGTGTGGACTCAGGCGCCAACGCTGACCCGGAACTCCGAGCCAACATAGCGATATTCCTTTTGTCTTTAGGTTAAATGACAGCTGCGAAGATGTAATGCTATATGCGACAACCTTCGAGGAATCTTTGTGTTGCGTCGTGAATTATGGTAAGATCTCCTGACCAACAACTTAGGTATCGAATACTCTCAGATTCAGAAAACCCCCGAAATGTGAAATCGTAGGGTAAGCACCCACAAGAACAAAGAGCACTATGACTGTTCAACGAGGACATGAGCACATTGTTTCTGCGATCAACGGTGGATATATGTGCGAAATGACCTTACCTAATATGCACATTGCATAGAATCTGGGCAAGATTGAAGATACCGACCGACCAATGGTTTATGCGTGATTTGCTTGGTAACCGGTTAGAAGCAATATGGCTTGATGGATGTCGCGACCGTGAAGCGTGCAATGAGCATGTAAGGAGTCCACACACGTTCGGAATGCTCAGTAATCTCATACACCAGAATAACATAATCCCACACGTAAGGCGAAACGCTAGCTTCATAGCATCCTGTGGTGGATAGGGGGGGTGGCGCGACTATGAGATTAACCGATCAGTGAATATATGCGGCGGGCGAAACAGTCGACCGAATGGATATTTCATTGATCGCAAGACTGTGGCACGAAACAACGCCACTCCTGGCTGTGCACGCCTGGACAATATTCATGAGAATGGGAATTAGAGAGAACGTTAGAATGTACTGCAATAAGCAAGCCCCATGAGACACGCTAGAACTTGCCCCAATAGAGTCCAGGTTCGTATTAAAAGTAGACATTGTGGAAAGCAGTGCCAGGAGCGGTTCGAGCAACCGATCATTCCGAAGTACATCGAGCCCTGCAGAATGCAATCAAAGTCGTGGCTGTGCCAGTGAGTAAATTACCTGAGAACAGCGAAGGCTAGCCTCAACATGATGCCGCTTGATATAGCAGTAAGTACTGAGGGTTCAGCTCTACTAAACCAAGCGCTCTCGGGTGTACTGACACCTGCAGGGGATTGCGGAGCGAATGAGCCTATAGTGGTTCGAGAAGTCTTTTATCAACTGATAGGATATGTTGATTGGAACGCCGATAGATGGGAGATTGCGGGCCATCACGAACAAGCATCGCACATATCCCCGTGATCTTCCCCGGGCCAATGAAACCTAGTAGTAGTACACCAGAGTTAGCTGAAAAGGCGTTTAATGAATCTGAATCTGAATTATCACCTCGGCTTCGAAATTGATGCCACAGTCGGATGCCTGGTGGACGAATCGAAATGAGTACTATGCACATATACGCCCGATAAACACCCACTAGCGGTGCAGCTCCAGCAACTGAACCTAAGTTAGCCACATGATTGCTGAGTCGCCCACCTTTAAAATACTGGTGTGACATGTGGACAGCATGGATCTCATCCAGAGCCCCAAAGTAATTTTTAGCTTGAAACTCACCTTCACTGTCAGAGGACGTGTTTGTGATTGACTGAGCATAAGACATTGGCATCAGCTGCACTAGCACTGGTAGTGATTGGATGCACAGTCAACGGCGATTGCGATCGTCATCATTTCGAAAGCCTGAAGAGGCCTGGAATGTAGTTCCGGTCACTTGAAAGTCGACCTAATAATATACTAGGTTGATTAGCAAGCCGTTTTGAACGGGTCACCGCTCATAGACATACTTGGAACTGCTTGGAATTTGTCTAAACTCTGTGTTAGGGAAAGCCTCATGCACATGAGTCATGCGTGATATCCTGGGAGGCTCTGAAGACGGCGGCCTTTGTGAATTATGAGGAACCGAGCTGCACTGAATGTGCTAGAATTTCTGATGGCATCAATATCACTGTAGGTCAATTTACGTGTTGTGACGTGTAAGATAAGGCAGAATTCAAGCAGATAAGTCAAGGTACTCCGCGATTGGTCTCCAAAACGTTGCAAGGAGTGCGACACCAAACAAGTGCAAATGGTCCTGCTGGCTGCTTGAAGCGAATAGCAGGCAACGTGAACTGCGACTATGATACTACAAGTAACAATTATGACAGAAGTATAGAATATCGAATGAGGTCCGTTTAAGAATATAGGCCATGGAACGAACGTTGGTTACCGTCTCAGTACTCTTCGGTGCGGTAAAATCTCCACAACCTCATCGTCTTCATAGGTTGGGTCTCCATCTTCGTCATCTTCATCATCGTTATACGATCCGGGATAATCATAAACTGGTGGCACGTAGGAAACGATAGCGCCTTGATAGCGTCTTGTACGATAAGCGGTTTCTTTTGGCTTTACCATTAGTGCATTCGCTTGGGCGATTCTCCTCCATTTGCTGTAATAAGAGTACGTAAACGAACCAATGCGATCAACCGAATAGATTTGGGGAGCTTACTCGTGACGCTTCCTCCACTCTGTTAACCTGTCTCCCTTTTCTTGCCATTCTGATTGTCCGCTGACGGCAAGAGCACGGATGTATTGCTGGACTACGGCATCAAGGGAATAATTGGGAAGAAGTGGTTTGAACGTTGACAACGCAGCGCGGCACACTGCACATGCCGGAGACGCTTTCTGTAGTAGCTCATAAAATCCGAACTTGTCCTAAAATAGAATATCTTACATTCTGGGATATCCAGCCTTGGGCGCATTCTCCGCAGCAGCTATGGCCGCAAGGATTGCATAGGTGCGCTGCTACCCTAAAGAAGAACGAGATCAAATACTGCGATGCAGCATGGAAACACTCACATGACATCAAAGCATCTACAATGTTTTTAAGACATCATTTCGCAGGCGAGTAGACCAGGTACCAGTACGCACATCGGACACATAATCTCAGTTTCGAATCCCTCGAGTATTTTGTTTGCTGTATCATGGCTGTCTTCGGCACTTGTCTTGCCTTTTTTACTGGCGGGCGATGTTTGCGGTGACGACGGTCCACGCTTGCGGTCATCTAGACCTGTACATGGTACGAGTTGTGTTGGTTCGCGCGGAACTTTTAAACTTGATACTCACAAGATGAATGGTAGTGGGTTTCAGACATCATGTAGATGACACAGCGGATACATAAGAGCTTAAACCATCGTCGGCTTTCAATGAAACGTACCAGCGCGAGCTGTTGAGTTGACATCATCTTTCAACATGCAACGACTAAAAATATGTGGAACTCACCACTAATCAACTGCTGAGCAGTTGAAGGAGAGGCTGTATGCGTCGAGTTGAACATAGGGGTTGTGCTATTAGTTGACGATTGACTGACCTCCGAGTTGAGATTGACCATGTGCAAACTGTGCTTCGAGAGCATCCAGAGCGGCAATTGTTGACTCATCTATCTCGTCGTCGCAGTCATATTCGGAGGGTAGGGAAGACGTAGATGATTGCGATGGGGGCGCTGGTACGATCACTGTGGGAGGAGGATCATCCAAAGGGCTGATCGAAGCTGGGAGCGGAATTTCCTGAAGACCTGGGACGTTACTCAAGTCCAACTGTCCGATATCGTCTGGAAATTCGTCGTCACTATCTGCAGGTTGTTGTGGCATTGGTGAAATCAAACTTGGACTTGGATGTGAAAGCTTGAGGACACTTACTCGCGAACTGCACGTGATAGTCACGTGATTCCGATCGTCTTGTTGGCAACCATAGACAGATATTACCTTTTCCTGAGTCTGGGCAGGGCTGCCGTGCTGGCTGACAGAAGCATCAAAGTTTTTTTTTTTTCGCAAGCGGACAAATTTGACCATGGGTTAAATCGATTTACGGGTGTATTTTTGGGGATGTTAGTTGCTTCCAGCTAGTGTACATGTGGGGGGGGATGTGAACAACGTGTTTTTTTAGTCCAAGGCTAGACGACTCTGGTTCCGGTTGGTTCCTTGAGGCATTATCAAGGGTCTTACGAGGTCCTACGATATACGGAATTAGATTGATAAAAATAGAATTGCCAAGACCCTGCCATTGTCAAAATTAGTACCTCCGTTTATTTCGTCAGCACGTGTCTACAGCTGTGGAGCCCATCCATCCCTCATCCCTCAACGCTCGGGTGGATAAAATATGGGAAACGAAGCAAGTACTAGCGTTGTCTGCATGTTTGAACACGTCGTCAGATTCTCATTCAGATTTAGAATTCTTCGGGTATCCGAGCCTCACCTTAGGCTTGGCATTCTAATTATACCAGACTTAAAGATAGAATTTTGGACTTGGCTCACCTACAAAAAGTCTGCGGTTGGCGCCGTTCTAACCCATTCGCTACAAGACGCTTAACAACCCACCTAAATGAATTCTGGCCCTCCTTACCCAACACAAGACTACTCTCGTTTGCCCTACCATTCAATCGAGGCAGACTACAGGAGACTCATCATGTCCAGTTCACAAATACTAGAGCAGGTCAGTTTACTCAAATATATCCTCTCCCAGATGAAGCTCACAATCACTCAGGCACCACCACCTAGCCTCAGAGAAATACTTGGGGCATACAAATCGAAAGGCGACGGTGACAGAGATATGCTCATTGCCATGTTAAATGCAAAGAGCGCCGAAGACCAGGTAAGCTTTCTCGTATCTTACCTGGTCTCCTGTTGACCCCTTTACAGCGACTCGCATCTGTCGCTTCCTTGCACAGGACTCTACTTGAAATGTCCGCAGCGGATGCTCGGCATACAAGCCCTTCACCTCCCTCTCATTCCTTACCACCCGCAGCACCTTACTCAAAACATGGGCTATTTCCAACTGACATGACCAACGGACGTGTCTCCCCTCAACAATTGCCTGTGGTCAGAGAACCACCTCAACCCTGTCAACCACCTCGAAAACGCCAACGCTCCTCTCGCTCCCCCTCATCACACTACGAATTACGCACATCTCACACATCCTCTCGCGACTTGCCACCGTCGCCATATTCGTCTCGGAGTGATTCCGAGGAGTACTCGCCGCGCTCCAGAGCATCGATGGCGATAGGGTCATTGCTCTCCACCGGTCCTAGCAGAGATGTTCCAGAGGATCTACAAAATCATTCAGAGGGTACCCAACACACGTCCCAACACATATCTTCTGCTTCTGTTGGAGTTTCAGTGTAGCTACTGTACAAATTTGCTTCATTACTTATTGTTTTCATTGCGCTGTATGGTTAGCATTACTGTTTGTCAGAGTAGGCTCTCGTAATCTCTCACCTTTTCCTGCCCCTTGTGGGACCCGCTGTTGTGATTGGCAGCAACTAGCACCAACAAATGGCAGTGAAATGACACGTCTGGGCCGGAACTAGTGACCAAGATAATGGAACCAGACGACGCCAAGAACTTATTTATAAATGCCCAGTTATCTTTGGAGCTTAACTCTTTTGCTTTTGACTTTTAATCAAAAATATTCATCAACGAGTGAAAATAACCAACCATAGTTGGGAGTCCCACCACGCGCATGTTAGGTCGATAATAATAATGCGTTGCATGGCCGAGCACACCGAGATGGTGAAACAACTTGTATTTCGTACTAAGATCCAAACTGGCGACGGCAACGTATGTCTGTGCCTCTGTGGCAAATCCTGTGCGGCAAATCCTATCTGATACTAATCCAAGCTGGCTTGGTGTCGCACGTCTAAGTAATCCGATCTGACAGTGACACCCGTGAGTTAGAACATGATGAATTTAGCACCTGGGTAGCTGCTAACTCCAAATACTGGGTGAACACGCACATATTATTAGGCTTGACATGATAATACCCGGCAACAGTGTTAAATATTTCTCGGAGGCGGGTGCTCAATTCTAAAACGTCGTTTTTGCTGTTCAAACTTTTCAAACATGGGTACGGCACTGATTGCCGACGCTTGTGTTCTCTTACTAATCCTTGTTTGGGACCGCGGTGACATTCAGGCTGCCGCTTGGTCGGAACACTGCATTGTCAACCTTAATCAAATCAACCAAACGTTCTTTCCAAACTGCCGTCAATATACCTCGTGCATGGCAACCAAAACATGATTACATGGACATAGTACTGTAGAGATTTGACACTTCGTCATGTACAGTATGGAATACAGTCACACTCAGTGTCACAGTCCTTGTGACCTGTGACCATACAAAAAATAGCTTCATGCAAACTTAGATCTGACTTTGATCAATGATTACTAACAATTCTGCATAAATATTGAGGTAAGCAAAACTCTCTCACCCCCCTTATTATTAGATGCCATTTTTGTGGCATTTAGGTCTTATTTGGCCAACTAAAATTCAATTGAAATTTGAATTTGCATTCGATCATGTGACCTTACATCTGCCCTGACATGTTGAACATATATATGTGCTTTAACTGTTAATTGATAATTGATAACAACTTTACAATGACCACTACAACAATGTGCATGTACAAGAAGACCACTAGGGATCTGCACAGGTATGGGTAGTGCTTGTAGAAGTAGCTGTAGATCTTAGAGTAGGATTGGAATATTATATTTGACTCCAAAAACTATCTGAAATATCACTACAGTATATATACTATGATATGCTAAATGTAAGTACCTGGTCCATGCATGTGTAAGTGCGTACTTGTCTATGGTCTGCGCTATTGATGACAAATCATATCTGTCTCAGACATTACTGGCTATTCGTTGTTCCCTACATTATTCATTCCTGTACATATTACTAAGCTTTCTCTCCTGTGCTTGTACTTTCATCATCATGCTGTAAGTCTAACACTCCCCCTTGAGCACAGCTTACTTTCATCCCTTCTTTCAATCTTTCCAATCTCAGCTTTGGCAGTGCCTTTGTGAAAGTGTCCATGAGGTTATTGTCTGTCAGTACATACTCCAATCTAATTGTACCGTTTTCAATTACTGACTGAATAAAATGATAGTGTATGTCGATATGTTTCATTCAAGCGTGAAACTTGTTGTTCGAGGCAAGTGTACACCCCACCACTGAATAGTGGTCATACCTGCCGAGGGAGCGGCCTCAATGGTTTCGATATAGCTTGTGAACTCAGCCCTCCATGGTTTCGATGGATCCCCGATGGACGCGGCACCTGGTTCTGCCTCGGAGTCGTCTTCGGAGTCACTCTGAACTTCCCGAATGAGTTTCTTGAGGCCACCAACCTTACTTTTCGTAGTTGCAGGCTGCGACAATGCAAGTGACTGATTGAGCTCATTGTAGTGTTGTTCGAAGACGTTCTCGGCACAAGCAAGCACATCATCGAGCAAATTCAATGGCCAGTGCTTTTTGAAGTATGCGAGTTTGGCTGTTGGATCAAGTACTAGTATGGTAGAGTATGTTAGAGTCAGAATGATTGGAATAGAAAATGACGAACACATGGCAATAACATAGGCAGCAGTGTCTGTAGTTTTCTCATAATATTCATCTAGCTTCTCTGCTGCTGCCTTGAGTGCGCCGGCAAACGAATATACTTGGGCCTTTCCGCTCGTGAAGACCATGATTTGTGAAGCATCTCCAGTGCAGGAATTGCAAGATGGAGAGTTGATCCTCGATCGGACGAGAAAGCTTGCTGTGCCACGTCGGCATATGAAAGAAGGTCCGTGAACTGGCCAACCCGTGTCCACTCCGCAGATGTCAATTGCAGAAAGTCGATTTTGGCACGCTTCGATAAATTTTGCTCTTGGCGTCCCATTTCATACACGAACGTATCGACATGCTGTAATGGCAAGTCAGAGTAAGAACAAAAAGGTGTGGTGGTGTATCATACCTGCTTGTTGCAATCGGCACGATTAAGCATAATGTAAGTCGAAGACCAGCGGACCTTCATATCAATTAGTAGTTGTGTTGGCAAAGAGACACCTGCTTTTGTCTGAACAGTTCTATATAGCTCTTTCCGTTTCACCGAGGAACGTTCTTTGACACAGATACTGCAGACCAGACCAATCTCGTCACAATTGACCCTCTGAGCTAGATCCGGTTCGTGAGCATGCGGGTTATGGGGGTTGTAGTGGGGTGCCTTGCTATAGGTACTGATGAGTCGTTGTGTGCCAAGATTAATAACATGCGCTAAACAACTGTCAGGGTTGTTAGCAGTTCCATCAACCAAATCGAAAAGACTTACTTTATCTTGCATTGACGCCACGGGAAATCTTTGTGGTACTTCGCCTCGTACAACTTCGAGAATTCCTGCAGCATGGTACTATTGTTTGCTGCATTGTTGCATGTGACGTGGCCGATCTAGGTCGAGATATAAGCACAGTCATTGAGGAGGTGGAATTTTTACTGACTTTGTGTGCAACACCAACACGATCAAGCACCTTGAATAATGCACCCCCTAGGCGCTGGCCATTATGGGCATTATTGAGCCGAGTAAAGCCAAGTAATGCATTCCCAGGTACCCATTGCATCGGATCGTTTTCTTCGATCCAGTGTCCAGTGACAGCAAAATAACCATCCGAGTTATTGGCCTGCCATGTGTCACATGTGATATTGATTGCACCGCTGACGGATTGGCTCTAAAATTGTGTCAGATAAGAGCAGATACTGTGAAGAATGGTACATACATTCAATTTCTTCTTGAGTCTGGTCAAATGGTTCTTGAAAACACGTATGATTTCAGCACGCGTGGCCTTTCGGCCTGGAATCTTGACACCCTGTGTAGCACGCGAGGCAACATCTATCATTTCTTTGAACTTAGGGTGCTCAAGAGCCTGTATGGGCTAAATTCTGTTAGTTTACAGCCGACAATATCAATATAAATGAGTCTTACCTGATCTGTGGCGACAAGCCACTCAATTGCAGCTTTTCTAAAATTCTGGTGGGTGTAAGGGATGGCGCGCTCCGACAATTTGCGCTCAGTCAAGTGCGCATCAATCATTTGCTGTGCTTGTGTGGCTTTCTTTTTCTTGGCTGCGATGTCACCTGGCAATTTAGATGTGAAGGCGTTGGCCTTGGCCCATGTACGGTATTTTCCCTATGGACATTTAGATCTAGTACATCAACAAATAAATAAATGAGAACATACAGCAAATTTGGCTTCTGCATGACGGCAGAGGGTTGACGTCTCGTTTACAATGGTACATTGAGCCCTAAAATATGTAGTGTTAGTGATGTAAAGACATATGCAAATGATGTGACAACGTATGGACAAACTTTGCACTTTCGATGTTTCTTGACCTTGCCGTTAGTGTGAGTGCACTCCAACGGTTGACTGAAGAATTGGTCGATGTCGCGAGTTTTATCCTCGCGTGTGGGAGATTCATCGATGATGGGCTGGACATCAATATCTGCAAGAATACTGTCTTCGTCAACATCTTCTTGAGCTTTAGCAGCTTTCTTGTGACGGACTCATTTGCCTGACGATGCTAGGTCAGGAAGGTACATTATCTTGCAGATAGACTTACACTTTGGATTCATCCGTGCATCTTCGCGTTCGTCATCACCAGATATCTCATCTTCATTGATTTCTTCGACACGTGCCCTTTTGCTGGTGGTTTCAGATGCGGTGGTGTCGACATTCGGTGCAGGAGCAGATGGGATGGGTGCTTGTGGTGGTTCGGTGGCCGGAGGATGGGTGTCATCAGTGGTGCGCTTCAATGCCTCTGCAGCACGAAAGGCGTTGATGGCTCTTGTTTGAGAAGGGAGAGCTGCCTTCTCGGAGTGCTCCAGGAGTGCAGCAGTCGGTTTGACTTTGCGCACTGGACGCACTACACGTGGCTCATCATCACTGTCTGTATGGACCATTCCGACCATTAGATTTTTTCAAGTTAGAGCAAGGGTAGCGACGTACCAGTACCATAGCCATGAATACCTTTTATCCCACTACAAAGGATCAAGATCGTGATGAAAAAGTATACTTCAAACACAAAGCAACATGAGATAGAGTAACATTGACGGTGCGAAGCACAAAGATGGGCAACTCACCTGGGTTTCTGACATATGAAGTGTTTGTTGGATTTGCGGAAGAGACTAGAGTAGTAATGGTTAGACAGATTTAGATATAGTAAATAAACTTGTACCTGGTGTCCGGATGTCCATGGAAGTCTGTAACAGACGATTTGACTCCCTAAAGTAAGGATGCATTGATGTCGATGATGGATGCACAGGGACTAAAGCCGTGGCCTGAGCCGCCAGCTCAGGCTTCTCAACACGTCAAGCCGGGCCCTGGGCCGTGGTCAGGCCCTGACTTGGGCCCAGCTCGGCTCGGCCTAATCAGGCTCGGCTTGGGCCGGCCCACGGCCTGAAGCCGGGCCGTGCACATCACTAGTCCTGTCGTATCTATCCCCACTAGGTGCACAGTTATCTGTTTTCACATTGCTAACACTGTAGACCTCGTTATTACATGTCCGCAGTACCACATGTCTTATTACATAGGACATCGGACCCGAAAATTACCGCCACTACTTTCGCCTATAGCACTCCGAAATTCTACATAGACACTATATGTTTTACATACCTCCTACTTACTTATTTACCTTTCTACCTCCAAGTAGGAGGAGGTCATTGGTTATTTGTAGTTCTTTGTTGAAATCTGCAATATCATCCTTTCATTATCCGAAAACACTCCGAAAACACTGACAGTAATCCGCCATTCACTATCCCCAACATTCATTATATTCCCGACACTAATCCAACGTAACCCGCTAACCCAAAACCCCAAAAACATCAGACCTGAAGTTTTTACCTTCAGACTCGTAATTATACCTTTGGACTATCTTCCTTTTCATATAACTAATTATTCTAATACCTTACAGCGAACCCCTCATGTCGAACACACTTGTCTACAAGTATAGCAGACTAGGCCGTGCAAGACCACAACATTTGTATATTGCTGGTTACTTACTTCGTGAAGTGTCCAGCAATTGTTTGTCTCATTACACCGGGTGGGGGGTGTTCTGATGTATCACTGATTGAGAGAGCCAAGCAAGATCTGGCATGATACTGAGCTAGAACTGCCAAAGTGCCACGCTTCCCAGTGTCTTGGTACCAGAGAAAAGTGGCTAGAAACATTGAATGAGCACAATTTCCCCTGGACATCCGTGATTAGCTCACTTGAAAATAATCAAATCAACAAAGCGATTGGATGCTTCCAAATTGGTACAGTTGATATCCCTGGGAAGCTTATGATGTGCCAGAAGAAAAGGCAAAAACATGGAAGCCATGCTGAGAGGAAGATGTCCACGAAGGATATTCACTGTAGGTATAATCCTATCCAAAATGGTTCTACCAAGGGCGGTATCTGTGGCAGGTACATTCAGCAACAGTACAATAATTTTGAGAATGGTACTTACTGGGGTCAGGCTGTCTCAGAGTGGTGCCTAATTGCCAAGGCAAATTGCCTATCATTGAGCCCACCGTAGTCCTAAGCTCTAGGCCAGCAACCAGTGGGTTTGGCCTTTTCTTCCAGCTACCTTGGTTCCTCCTGTTCAGGTGCTTTCTGTCATATCCCGCGTTCCGGACCCAGACCAATCACGCAATCATCTCCGGACTTCCGGATCCAGTCAGCTCCTATCTTCCGTGCCTTTTCCCTTTGGTATTTCCCTTATCAGTTAGTATGCTTTATTTTCCATCCCTTATTCATTTCCGTCTTCATTTTACTAAGTTCCGATAGACTAGTGATAGTTGTCCCACATGCTCTGTCCATAGCCTCGCATAGCCTCGCACTGCACTGACTGTTTCTCTGTTATGTCCTCAGTAGTATATAAACCCTGTACAGTCTCTGTAGTTCCTTAGTTTGAATATTATCTTAGACTCTGCTCATTCCCTCCTCCGTCCGACTTGAGTCTTTCCTCTCGTCGACCTCTGATAGTCTTAGGATTGACTCCTATAGACTCAACACCTCCGCTCTACCTCTGGTAGTCCTCCGCTGTTTCCTTTCTAGTTTGGACATCGTCCGGATTAGCCTTATCACTCGTTCCTGAATGTCCGCCGGAATTCCCGCGCATCGGACATCGTCCGACAACCTTTGGACATCGTCTAACAGCCTTCGGAAGTTAGGGGCACATACTCGGGTAAGGGGCGCAGCGCATGAGCTGAAGCCAAGCCCTTCGGATTCGACCCTTGAGCATGTTCTTAACAACATCGTCCAGCTTAAATGAGAAATTAGTATACTCCAGCAAAATATGAAGTTCATACCTGGGGAGCACTCTCTTGATCTGTCGCCGCACTACTCTCACTTAAATCACCATCAACCGCCAAAACTCTCTCGGCCACTTGGTCATCTTCATTGTGTGAGTGCTGGAATTCGAAATCAGTTGGCAGCGCAGTCGCCACTTTACAAACAGGATAAAATTACCTTGGAATGGCTTCCGCAACCCTTTCGAGGCGGTTCTGGAGCAAGAGGATTTGCAGGAACATTCGGATCAAGGGATGTATTACCCTTGGCTTGGTTGGTCTGTGTTGGGGCATGCAAGATGGTGCCAATTTTCTCCAGCTGAGTGTCTCTACCTCCCTTCCCAGCGCCTGGACGTCCTGAACATCGAGGATGTTGTGACTCATCCACTTGATTGGTGGTTGACCCAGCCTGAGCACGCACTCTCTTCACCACACCTTCTTGCCCTTCAGGTGCTTTGAGGTCAGAATCCGTAGCTTTCTGCTTTGTTTTCCTTTTCTTGGGGCTACCTGGCATGAGTAAAGAAGGGGGAGAGATGAACCACAACGTCAACAATTTACAGATACTTACTTTTAAATCTAGCTCCCATTGCACCTTGAAAAGCGCTTAAAGATAAAACATCATACACAAGCACACCAAATGTAATACAGTGCAGCACAGACCATGAATGGGGTTGATGAGATGTAGCTGAGTCTACGAGTCCACTTCGAAGTTGAGTCAAAATGCAGTAGGCTGAGAGAAAATGCGTAAAAAACCTCCTTGCGTCGAACTCATGAATATATAGCCGAGTATGTTTGAATGTGGGTGGGAATATCTCCAGAACAAAGTTCAATTGTACACGTAAAAGGGGTATTGGCTACTAAGCAAGGCACTTAACTTGAAGAATGATTACTTATGTCACCCCATGTTGTAGTCCTAGTGTTAAGAACATGCTCAAGGGTCGAATCCGAAGGGCTTGGCTTCAGCTCGTGCGCTGCACCTCTTACCCAAGTACGTGCCCCTAACTTCTGAAGGCTGTCGAACGATGTCCGGAGGGCGTCGGGTGATGTCCGGAGTCCGATGTCCAATGCGCGGGAATTCCAGCAGACGTTCGGGAACAAGAGATAAGACTAATCCGGACGAAGTCCGAACTAGAAAGGAAACAGTGGAGGACTACCAGAGGTAGAGGTGGAGGTGACAAGTCTATAGGAATCAATCCTAAGACAAGCAGAGGTCGACGAGAGAGAAACTCAAGTCAGACGGAGGAGGGAATGAGCAGAGTCTAAGATGATATTCGAACTAAGGATGTACATAGATTCTACAGGGTTTATATACTACTGAGGATTTAACGGAGAGTAAGCCAGCGCAGTCTGAAGCTATGCGAGGCTGTGGACAGAGGGTATAGAAAAGTCAAACACTAGTCTATCGGAAAATAGTAAATGAACCCAGAGATTAGAACAGAGGAAAATAAAGGTGGAAATGAAATGAGGTATGGAAAATGATATAGTCTAACTGGAGTAGGAACGTACAAAGGGATAAGGCATGGAAGTTAGACGCGGGTTGGATCCAGACATAGATAGATGTCGGCCAGATCCGGACATCTGGAAATGAGGTGTGTGATAAGTCCGGGTCCAGAATGCGGGATATGACATCGACATTCATTACATTCCTGACGCTAATCCGACATAACCCGACGAAACACGCTAACCCAAAACCCGAAAACATCGGACCTGACGTTTTTACCTTCAGACTCGTAATTATACCTTCAGACTTTGTTTCCTGTGCTTCGGACTATCTTCCTTTTAGTATCACTGATCATTCTAATACCTTACAGCGAACCCCTTGGGTCGAACACACTTGTCTCGCAAGTATAACAGACTAGGCTGTGCAGACCACAACATTTTATATTGCTGATTACTTACTTCGTGTAGTATCCAGCAATTGTTGTCATGTTACAGCGGTAAGCCTGATATCTTGGCCTTTTTTTTCCATAGCAAGGGAGGGTTGGGAGTGCACACATTGCTATGACTGGGCATGCTACATAGTCTCTCCGTGCTTGACGTGTACGTTCTCTGTGCTCGACGTGCAGCTATGATACTGAGAAAGAAGCCTGTGTTCTGTTTAGTATCCTCCCTGTTCAATCGTACAACTCTCAAAGATTATTCGGGTAGCTGCATTTGTAAAGCTATGCCCTATATAAATTTTAATGGTAAACGAGCCTCGATTTTCACCTCCTGCCGTTCACTTCTGACCACCTCTATCACTATGTCTGAGTTCCCCCCTGTTGATGTCCCCTGCTTCTGTGTCTACTGACCAAGTTGGTTCAATTCCGTCTCAAGCAGATCAAACCCAGCCGTGTTGCACATCTTGTGCTATCTGTAGTATGTGATATTGTCATTTAATTTAACCTTGTGTGCTTGACTGAGGCTGGTATAGACTGCATCCACAGCAGGCACATTCAACTTCAACTTGACAGCTTCAAGCCTTGCAGGTGCTACAGGGAAGGTATGTATGCCGGACTGCTGTGGTGAGTATGTTTCAGTTCTATATGAATGCTACTTATATTCATTGCTTATCAGTTGATCTTGTCGTGCGTTCGGTTCTGCATCTGCTCTGCCTGACCTGATGACATCCTCATCTTTACGCCATGTCATTTATCAAATCATGGTTGAAGAAAGCACTCACATTGCTGATGAAAGGGAGGCGGCTTGGCATGCTATGGTGGAAGAAGTTGCTACTCAGGATGATAATACCCAGTAACGGCTTTTTCAAGTTGTATCTACTTGCGTGAGGGAGTTGTAGCATACATCATGCACTTATACTTGCACTTATACTACTTTTTGAATCTGATTTGGTGCACAAATTTATTGACCGCATTGAATTCTAAGGATGAGAATGAAATGTGCGCTTGGTGCCTTGTCTGCAGGCATGAGTTACGGTTCATTAAGTGTGCTTGATTCTAATGATAACCTGCCCCTGTGTTTTAATATAACTAGTCCATGAGTTGATACAAAGAAACAGATAGCAGCTAGATTATTCATCAGTAAGTACTAACTTACTACTACAAGTCGACACTGCCAACACTCTGAGCAATTAAAAAACAGATAGATCAGCAAACTACAATGGGCTTCTAGTACTAAGCTCCTAGTACAGAGTGCTCTGTAGGAGCTGTGCTAGAAGCCCATTGTAGTTTGCTGATCTATCTGTTTTTTAATCACTCAGAGTGTTTAGTGGTGGCTAGATTATTATCATGGTATTTAAATGCTCAATCTTTGTGCCAGTGCTTGAAGAGTGCTGTGCTCAACTCACTGGCAGGAGTGGCTCACATAACTCAACGGTAAGTTGCTACTTACTCGGTGTAATAACTACAAGCTGTTGATGCAGAAACTTTGAGCAATTGAGAAACAGACAGCGGTTCTATTATTTACATTCCATCAACATAGAAGAACTGATGATAGTGCGAATGAGAGTTGAACATTGAACATTGAACATTGGAACCAGTGTACATTGACTCGGAGTCTCGGATTCCTATTACTACACAGTCTGTAACACTGATAGTTGCCTGCACATGATACTAACTATCAATTACTAGTTAATATACTATCACGACACCCATTCAAGGAAATACTCTTGCAAGCTGACATGTGGCATGCACAAGTTTTGTCTTGATACTACAACTTACAAGGATCCATAGGACCACTGCCAGCAGAACATAGTAAGGCTGTAACCCATTTTGGCCATTCTTAGAAGTTCATAACACGTACGTGCTAATTTATATGCTTTCAATGTACATAACCTGGCAGTCTTGAATTTTTCACTCCTGCACCTTCATACTCACCAACATAGTCTTTGTGCCATGTTTCATCCTATTGATAAAACCTGGATGGTTGCTCAACATGAACATCACATACAATATTACGCACTGTATATTTATTCTCAAATATTCATGTTGCTGACCTCGAATAACAACGCAACAAGACACAGGGAACGAATAAAACGCCAAGCGGAACATAAACACAAGCATTATCAGAGAGAAAACAGCACAGCATCTCCATGGGTGATGTCCCGTTCTGCAATGTGTAACATCGCTAATGTTCACACTGCAGCACGACACTTGGAGATTGTATCCAAGTTGTCAAAGATGCCAAAGACGAGTTCATGGGTACAGTCAGCTCACCGCATCGATACATCGAGAATGTTGTCCATAAATTCATGAAAACTTTACCATGTGAACCCGAAGACTTGCGTCCCAGGTCAGGTGACATTGTGATCATAGAAAATGCCCTGTCATTATTAGACAAGATTTACTCCACGGCTCACTTAGGGATGGATACCATAGAGGAATTGTGCGGAGTATGTGTAGAGTGGCATGCTGCCAATGGAGTTTGTCTGGCTGTACTGGCTGTTCCAACTCACCTCGAGGATGTGTTATGCTTGGCCACATGTGCTGAATTGGTGGAGGCTGCTTTGTTTGGTGAGCTCATGTACCAGCAATCATCTTAGCTACATTCATATACCGAGCTTTCATTGTTCTTGCTTCGAAGTATCCGAGAAAACTTTCATTGAGAAAATGATACCATTTGGACAGTGAATACTACCGAGTGATCAATGTGAACAATACCAATATAGCAAGCGGCTAAGCATACAAATCTAGCGGCAGCGCAAAGTCCCAACACATTTTGTCGGTGGGGAGATATCGCACATGACGGAACACTTACATGTGCTAGTCCGATTCCTAAGATGGCATTAGCAAATACTTGGTAGAAAAGAGAGTGACACATGAGTTCTGTGTAGCCGAGGTCGATGATGTGCGAGTTTCAATCAATCGTTCCATTACCCATTGAACATCAGCAATGGCAGCAAGCCACGATACATTATCGATGCATTGGTCTTGACAAGCCTTGCCCCACCAATTGAGAGCACCGATCACACTGAGGAAGCCATTCTGTCCCAGCTTGTCAAGTTCGTGCCAGGATCCTGCTATCTCTCGGCTAGGAAGTAAAGTTGGTGAGTCAAGGGGTGCAGTTATGACCCTCCATGTAGGCTGCAGGGCGATCCACCATGCCCAGAAGTCGGTGGAATACTTACTAAGATCAGGCAGGGGTGGTATGCCTGACCTTGCACGTGCAATCCACCAGCCTACAGCTTCGGGTCGGTGCTTTTTGCCAAGTGAATGCGCTGGTCCCCTGCTGCTCATGAAAGAGGAGGATTGTTCCAGACAAACAAAGGCTGACAATAGCGAGGTATATTGAGCCGGAAGAGAAGGTGCATGAAGGTATACATGAGAATCCAAAAACCATTTGGGGCAGTCCGGAGGGAGTTCAGCTAGCCAAAGGTCACCCTGATGAAGAAAATGTACCAAGGCAGGCTTACTGTCAACATGATCGGATTCATTGCTTTGGTAGCTCACATCAGCCTTATGTATTGATAAAAGCAATGAAAAAGACGCACTTGGAAGGCTGGGGCTCAATGTCATTGCTGGTTTCCATGTTTGCATTATTCACCTGACAGTCTGGAAGATATATCGTTAAAGCCATTCACTCAAAAGTAACAGAACTCACCTCCAGTAGATGGAGACTCAATACCTTCTGTGTCAGCAGCCTCGTGCGATGGCTCAGGATCTGGGTTGGTATCTGAGTGTGATGGAGGTACCAGCAGATCAACATCACCATTGCTGTCAATGTTGTTGTCTGTGTCGGCTGGGTTGTGTTGGTCATGCTTGTCGTTGTCTTCATCATTGATACCAGCCACGTCATCGGCAGAGTACGTGGATTCCTCGCTGCTATCAGAATCTGACTCCGAGTCCGAATCGAAGGAAGACTTCTTCCAGGATTTCGGCATTGGCTTCAATTTTGAGCCCTCGGCTGCTAAATCATCATCAGAATCGTCCTGGTCTATGGTAAATTCGGCAGTGACATCCTCTGGTAGCCGACTGGCTTGAATCTGCTCCTCAGCTTGTTGTATTGCCGAAAGCTGTTAGCATAAGAATGAAAATAAACATGCATTAGACCTACAGTAGCACGTTGTGAGGTAACGGGTGAATGACTTGGTACATTGCCGAAAAGTGTTCTTGTCGAATCATTGCCAATCAAGTGGCTTCAAGCTGTTGTTCATGCCTTCGTGCATGCTGAAAGAGATACGTCAGCTTGTGATAAAGTGAAATAATGAGGGTCTACATTATGATTCTGATCTTGCCTTGTGCACGTGGCTCAGGACCGCCAACAAAGAGAGAACAATGCATGCCCATGATCTGGGACATTTCTGAAAGCAAAGGGCCAGCAAAATTTGCCAATCTATCGATAGCGCTATAACTTAAATTGAGCACGAATGTAACAGTGAGGAAATGAAAATACATACACTTGACGTTCAGCTGGAGATGAATGTGAGGGCGCACGCAGTTTCTCTGTCCAAGCCTCTACAGCTGCATCCTTTGTGAGACGCTTATACAAGTCTTGCGTTTTCTGACTTGTTTTGAGGAAGTGTTTTCGTGTGATCAAGTCACGAAACATTGCAAGATTCTTCGACGGGAGACCAGCTTTCTTCCACTGCTTATGGAAGTCCTTCTTGACGATGTCGTCAAAGTGGTCTTTGGACCAGCATTGGTGGGGTTGAAGAGCTTTTGGCTTGGTTTTCGATAAACCAGAGAGCTGCACTAAGTACCAGGCCCACTCATCATTCTCAGGTTTTGCGTGTCTCTTGAATTTCTGTGTTTTTCTGGCTCAGTAATCCAGCCATGCGTGTATACTCTAAAATATGAATGTGTTAGTGTAATGAAAACATATACAGAAACAAACCTTTCGCATGGCAATGACTTTGCGCCGTTTTTGCTCGATCTCAATTTCACAGACCGGATCAATTGGCAGATGTATGAGAGGATTATATGGTGTGTCGGGATCCTCCGTTACCTTCAGTCTCCAGGGAAAACACTGAAAGTAGCCATTGATGACCGAATCAAGCTGTTCTGAAGCCTTTGTGGAGCCTTCAGAGAGAGATGTGGAATACAGTGGGAGTTGGCTATTCAAAAACTCCAAATGAGGACCCTTAGCCCAGTTCCATTGCAGCTTCTTGACATATGCGTCAGGATCATCGGCATTAATAACAGGGGCTGCAGCCTGGGATTGAGCTGAACGGCCAGATGGTGGGGGCGAGCTACTATATGAGTCATTATTATCTCTACAACAGAAAGATTATTCATTTATTTGAAAGGATCAAATGATCACTTACTCCATGTTTTTATCCATGCAACATTTGCACTTTCTCGAGTCTATTCCTGGGTTGATGAAGCGAAGCGACAAAAAGTGATGACAAATACCCAACCATGACAAATGAATAAACGAAATGTGAAACCGTCAAGACAAATATGTGCAAAGAGAAAATAAAACCATGACAAATGAATAAACGGAATGTGAAACCGTCAAAACAAATATGTGCAAACAGAAAATCAAACCATGACAAATGAATAAACGGAATGTGGAACTGTGACAAATGCCCACTCAAGGCAAATGTGTGCAAACAAAAAAGAAAACTATCATGGCACACAAATAAACAGAAAACCAACAAATATATTGCTGGGTACATCCCACTGGCACTACAATATTCTAACTCTGCTAGAACCCACCGATAGCCAACAGCTATGCAAACGAGCCCCCTGGTACCTGCCAGACTATTTGACAAGTCATATTCTGGCAGCTGCCAGGTCAGTTTGGTCAAAAACTACAATATAGGCTGCTTATGTAGTTCTCTTCCGCTTGGGCTGGGGCGCAACTTCCATCGTCCAACCCATCCGACCTATTGTCGCATGACGTTCATTTATTTGTGAATCCGTATCATTACCCTCCAATTGATTTGCATTTCTCTTTTGCGGGAGCGCTGCAATGACTCTCCTTGCAAACAGAAGTTCAGGGGAAGGCTTGTTCTTTGGAAGCATGTTGAGGTGCGTTTCCAACAGATCAATGACCTCCTGGAAAGTGACTGTACTTGATGGTCCTTTGTTCCTGATCAACTTGTACCAATCATTTGCAAGCGGGAGTAGACTGGTGAAGTAGGGGTGGAATTGTCATTTGAGCTTTTGTGCATTTGGGTGGAAAAAAAACGAAGTCTTCTCATTGGTGGTGTCTCAGAGCATGTTGGTAGACCATTGGTGCAGTAGCCACTCTTGACTCCTATCAGCTGAAAGGTCACGTCTAACTCCGAGGGGACCCCTGAATTTGATGCAGATGCATATGAAGACATAGAAAAGGGATTTGAGATCGTCATGGTAGTGGTGTAGTATAAGAGGGGGGGGGGAGTTGCAGAGGACTGCATTGCGAGCTTTGCCTTCCAGCTGCGAAGAGATGTCACCTGGTCACCAACAGCCTCTGAGAGCTGCCATAGAAGAGAACAAGACATGAATGGCAATGTACCCTGATGATTGCTGTGAGCATATTCATCCTTTCAGCAATAGAGTGGTACTGACCGTCCCACCGATAGCATATTTTCGACCTGCAACAATATGCACGGCGAATTCCCAATTGATCAAGGTTCCCTGACCCCCATTGCCATCATCCCAGATCATAGCATTGTTGAGACTACAGTCATGGTGAAGAATTCCCCGTTCCTCAACTGCTGTCTGTTGAACTGAGAAATATGTCAGTGTAATGTAGAAGATGAACCAGATATAGTACGCACTTTTGACAATGTCTTGAAGAGCGCCTACTAACTCTAATTTGGTCCGGAACGCATGTAAAGGTCGCTCACAGGGCTTCAGAACCAAATGCAGATGTGTACGAGAGGTACCTTTGATACTTTCAAAAACCTTGTATCGATAGCTCATAGTTTCATCGACTTCCCCAGGTGCAACCTCGACAAGCCAATATTCGACCAGTTCTGGTATGCCATGGACCCCTTTCATCTCATGCAGCATGTCGACTTCATTCAACACAGCATATTTACCCCCAAGAACCCAATGGTCCTTGATAATGTATTCTTCGTCGTCTCTCCTGGCTAAGTAACAGACAGTGCCTCGACCGACGAGCCCCTGGCTAGAGAAGATAAGTTCAAGGATGTCGTATGCATGGTCATTAACTGTGATCCTGCCGATTGGTTCTGAAAAGGGTTGGTGAAGAGGGTCTTCAGGTATTTCTATCTGAGGAGGGTCCATAGGGAGGTTCAGCTTTGAGTGTGAGGTCTTCGCGTCTGAGTCAGACTCGGACTCGGATGCATCAATATCCATATTTGGTACAGTGCCTTCGGTTGCACCGTTCCATCTGGGGACCATGCACTTGATTTAGTGCGAATTTGTTGTCTAGTAGAAGGGCGGAAGAATTGGGGTTTCAAGCTGGGCAGGACAAAGAGTCTTGGTGAAGATACTAATGGAGGGATCATAACCAATACATTCAAGATGACCAAAGATGACACTCGATAGGATATGCAGGTAACGATTGGGAGCCTTGTTGATATGGACAGGACACGTTACGATACCACATGCATGGTCATACATATGGACTCGCAGTTTGTGGTATTCGTTCGTAAGGGAAAAGGGTAAGACAAACCACCTCCAAGGCTGGGGCCTCAAGAGAAGGTAGGCCTTGTTGTCGAGTGTTTTTCCAATCGTACTTGAAGGTGTGTATGGCTGTGATGTCAATTCGCAAACAGCTTTGATGGTATCCCAACAAGCCTCTACGTCATCCAACAATGCAAGGTCAGGCTTCCGCAATACTTTATCATCCTTGACAGGGCATGTGGAGTTCCGTGAACTCCATGTATGAATCACTGTTCCGCTATTTGCTGCCATGATCTGTGCTCACTTCTTCTGGGCAACAGCACCACACATAGCATTGAAGAACGATGAGAAGATATCCTCCAACGTCTGTGGTTTTTGGCTGGTGTCACTACTGGTGGTGTCTACCAGAAGGTGCTGTTAAATTGCTGGGCCCTCCGAGTCGCCACTACTACCCCCACTCTCAGACTCCTTGTTCGCCCCACTATCCTCTTCTCCATCTCCAATCTCTTCGAGTTCAGGTAACTTATTGATGCCAGTTTTACGATGTGATCTGGGAAGTGCCCAGTTCCACCTGCGGCTGGCTTCATCATATAACGGAACCATAGACTGTTCATCAAGGTGAGCAAATTTAACGTGAAGTCTGGTATCACGATAATGAATTTTATGTAACAGAACCTGGAGCTCTGTGGCATCTGGGACTTCAATAGTAAATGTCCTGAAAATCTGCGACAACAAATAACCAAGAGACTGGGTAGAATCACCTGGTTCTTCCTCCTCTACAATCAGATGATTGAGCTCAAGATCGGTGAGTTTGTCCATCATAGGCACATCACTGACACAGGGAGCTGACATTAGTTATGCTAACTTCATTCCAAAGTCTACAGGTTTGCTGTGATCTGCAGGTGCCATGACTGGGTGAAAGTGTAACAATGTCATTCAACAATGCAGAATCCTAGTGAGTACATGTATCTTTTAGCCTACAAAAATGGTACTGATGAAGTATGAACACAGTGCAAGTTCTCTACTCGGATAGAGCAAAAAAGGTATTTTTGGTCCAAAAATAATTTAACCAAAACTCTGTTGCATGCTCTAAGCTGTTGTATGCGGTGAGACATGTGTCCACAGTGGCGCCAAAATGGGGAACAAGGTGGATAGGCGCTCTAGGCTGAGAGACCAGAATGACATCGCCCATCCGTGTGCCATTCGAGCGTTTTGCCCTTTTCAGTGTATGGAGCTGAGTGGTCAGAACACATTCACTAGAGATATCAAAATGTTGGACATAAGTTAAGAACTGATCGTCCCATGCCCACGGCATCCCACTTCTGGCAATGGGCCGAATGACAAGCCTAATTTGGCCAATGGAATGCCCTTTGGGTTATTTTTTAGCTTGGTGAGTATCACCCTCAAAGACAGAAAGAACACACCTGAAAGGCCACTGGTAGGCCAAGAGTGCCCTGAGTTGGTTTAAATAATGGCCATATCATAACGACCTAAAGTCCATGGGCCACGAGGTGGTGCGCAGTTGAGCGTTTGCACTGGTAGAACGTTATCGGGATCATGAAAATCAGTCTCCTGCAGAAGAATTTTGAACCACACTTGAAAGTGGTCAAATGGAAGCTGAGTGTCATGTGTGGATCTTCTAGGACCGCTTATTGAGTGTATGTGATTACCATAGGTTGCCTCACGGTGAAGGAAATCTGTGATAGCTGGTCATAAGTCTGGTAGGCAGAACATGATAGCAACTTCATCGACAGTGGCATTCCTGATGGATGGATCATAAGAAAGGTGAAGAGCGGTGCACCCAATGGTAAAAGAACGTAGTGGGACAGGTAGTGATCTGATTTCCTTGTGCTGGAGTATTTTTGCGAGTGAAAAGTGATTCATGATAGGACGTGGTTGTGCGGGTATTTGAATTGAGGACAGCAGCTCTGCAGGAAAGTCATTCATGTCATCATCGATCTTGTCATCCTCCTCAACAAGTTCATCTCCAACAACTCCCGGGTCTTCCCTCTGCGAATGATCCAAAAGGCTAGTGGCAAGCTCAAACTGATTGCATTTATTGGCACGGTCGAGATAATGACAGATTTGTGGGTCATAGTTATTATTGTTGGTAGATCTTGCTGGGTCTTTGACCACGGTGATGTGCGCATGCTCAGTAACATCCACAGACCACTGTGCTATAACTCCAGAGTTGCGAATGCTAGGAACAATATTCTGCATAAGCTCGAGTTTTGGGATTTGCCAATTGTTGATGACTTTATTGCCTTTATTGCCTTTTCCCTGATGAAGACCAGCAGCGATGATTGCATGTTTGTTCACATGGAACTCACTCAGTGCAGCTGTAATGCAACCAAGATCCTTGTCATCAATACACAGCGATTGCACAAGATAACGAAAGTGCATGAGCGCGTGTACAGCAACAATAACTCCAGCAGGTCCTGCATCTGCACTGGCTGCAATGATGGATTGTTGAACGTCTTGGTGACAATGACCTGTAACCTGCTTAAGTTTGGAGATACCTCCGTGAAAATGTCGATAACCAGTGGTGGGCTGTATAACCGAAAACCGAAAATCTATCTTGGACCCTCCCACTGCAAGGATAATCCACTGCACATCATGGTCCAAAAACTGCTTATGAATGTGGTGCAGTGATTCAGGTATGAGAAACCGGGATGGATCCGCTAGCAACCAGTCCGACCAGAATGGTTTGTCTATGCCATTCAGGCGAAACTTCTGCGCCTCGCAGAAAAAGGCCTCAATATCATTTGGATGAGCGCATGAACGCACCATGTCCAGTTGCACAAGAGTTTTTGATTGTGTCTGGGGTTCATGTTGGAAGGGATCCCCAAAATATTTGTACATTGCCATAGTCACTGGGGACGTCTTTCCACCAACACATGCCAACATCATGGCTTCTGGCATGTCAGCAATATAACTAGCGAGCATCGTGAAACAGTAATGGCTGTGTCCGAGGGGATCGGACAACATGGTACCATTTTGAGCAGCCAACTTGAGAGGTTCTAGTACAATGTCCAGGCAATGATGAATGAGCCGGTCTTGCAACACACCTCTCATTCATTTATTTTTGTGGATGAATTTTGGGACTGGAAGTAAGGCAGCAAGAAGGAAGGCGTTTGAAGATGATTTTAGGTGTATGTCCATATGAATGTTGGCGAGGCTGATAAGGAGAGGATGCGCAACGCGGTTGCCTGACAATGCAGTAATGCATGTCTTGTCCAAGGATAGAATGGTACCGAGGAGAGTTGCACCATGGGGAAGTGCAGACTACAAGAACACATGAAGCAATGACTTCAGGAGAGACTGAATCACATACCTGCATCTCCCAGGCATGTTCGCCTGTCATCCATTCAGTATATATCCGAGAGAGCTTCTCCACTGTGTGATACACCTTGCGAGCCATGTAGTCTATGTGATTGTGAAATAAAGGATGGTTGAATAGAGAAGCAATGCATTCAAGTGGATCCCGCCAGTAGAGAACTGCTGGAGACTTTGTGGGGTGTGACATAGGAATAACTTGAGACTTCCAACATGGACCGCTAGGTAATGATTCAGCTCAACCTCATAAATCTTTTGATCATTGATCTAAGTGTTCTTTGAGCTAAGCTGTCATGATGATATTCAAATTCAAGACTTACAATATCAAGCGCTAGGAAATCATTGATTTGCACCATGCTCAAACCCGAATGAAGAAGCCATAATGCAAGCTGCCATTCCCTTCGATCGCTGAATGGATAGTATAGATTTTTTTTTACGATAGATGCTGTTTTTGTCTGCATTGAATAGGCTTAGAAATGTGTAGCCCTCCTCAAAAGCCAGCAGGGGCTGTGGAAAGTAGTCGGTAACTACCTCATCCCGAGTTCTGCTGTGTCCAGATGCCTCAAAGTCCAAATGCCCTCCTTCAGTTCTCAAATCATAGAAACTTACATCCTCTCCTTGTTCGTAAGAGGGGCCTTCGTCAATAGTATTGTCCACTGCCATGGGATCTTTGGTGAGTGGTAAGGTAGAGTTGAGTTGGATCAGATCGTCTAGCCAATTATTACATCCAGACCATGGTTGGCTCATATGATGAGCGACAGATATATGGTTCCGAAATTCTTTTCTGCACGACGGACAATGAGCTGGGGCCATGACGGCACGCTGGTACTGATATCTAAGTCACAGACTTAAGAAAAGCAAACTTGGTTTTCGATGTACATTTGGTATTTCCCAGATGCCTGCCTTACATTGTCTGAGTCCCTCCATGTTATCCTCATCGCTAAAGTTTGACATTACTACTTTGCGATCACTATCAGCACTTGCTTCCTCCTCCAATAATCCTGCTCATCATTCTTACACTAAGCGCAACAATGATTCTAATGTGGAAATACCTGCCAGTGGCGGTATGTGCGACTTATACGGAGTCCTTGAAGCTGTCAATTCACTGGTGGGTCTTCGTTTCTCATTTCTATCATCTATATCACACCTTACTTTTCAATAGTCCAGTGCCCATGAACCAACTGACTCTGAAGCCAGCCTTGTACTTGATCTCGTAAGAGCAAAGCGAGATGTTTTCCGAGCACAGAAGACACTCACAGACTGTGTGCTACAGGAGAATGAGGTTTCCACGTGTCTGCTCAAGTTTCAAGCAGCAGCTGTTGAGAAGAAAATTGATGAGACAGACATAAGGCTGGGATGCATGAGGATTATCTTTAAAGATCGCAGTTGGTCCCACGTCACATCCAGTCATCCACCACAAGGACAAGGTCGGTCAAGTGTGCAAGGTAAGTCTGTGCACTCTCTTGTAATATTGTTGGTCTTGATGCTCTGCTCAGGATTGAAAGTATCGCAGGGCTGGCACCCAACAATTGTTCTCGATTAATTGATATTCGGAGTCATGTTGTTATCATCATATTGTGTTATGCTGTCATCCATATATTTGATATACTATGTAGTATGCAAGGCTTATGTTTACATTGTCTTCAATGAAAATTTTATATGTAACCAATTTTCATATATCAGCGTGTTTGTTTGACGAAGTCAGACTGCGGCAAATGTCAAGGTTCTACTAGTACGAGTAATGAGTATATACTAGTAGGAGCCTTGTTACTTGAGTGCTTTATTGCTATCAATTGTGAGTCTGTCCAAACTGTGAGTGCTTTATTGCTGTCATTTGTAAGCCTGTGTGAGCTGTAGAGCCCTGTGGCTTCCTGTCGCTAGACCTCAAATTTGCGACCTCTGTGGGAAATTTGTAGTTTACTGATGCTCTTTCCATATTTCGGAGACTTCATCCAGGTGCTAGACTCGCAGCAACAGCTGATCTGTTATCGTGCTGAATATATGCTGTCTAACTAGTGAGTCTTTTTGATAATGTTCATCAATTTTCTTCAAGTCTTCTATTTCAGTAGCAGTTGGTATCAAGCTGTCTGGCTTCACAACCTGGCCACTTGTATTTGTCCCATATGGGACTGGCTTCATAATTTGACCGTCTAGGTACCACATCAAACCTCGAGTGCCGATCACTGTCTTCGCCCTTTGTTTATATCTGATCCAGTTCAAGCCATCTTCAGCAAGCTGGAGTATATTGTAGAGTGTGGAGCTGGAGCTGGGGAGCATGGTACTATCTGTAGTCGAAGCAGGGCTCATAACCTGTAGAAGTAGCTGTAGATCTTAGAGTAGGATTGTAATATTATATTTGACTCCAAAAACTATCCGAAATATCACTACAGTATATATACTATGATACGCTAAATATAAGTACCTGGTCCATGCATGTGTAAGCACGGACTTGTCTATGGTCCACGCTATTGATGACAAATTGTGTCCATCTCGGACATTACCGGCTATTCATTATTCCCTACATAATTCATTCCTATACATTGTCTTCTTACTTGAGGTGTCTTATATAAAAGTGGTCACAAGGCAATGACACCACAATTAAACTTTTGATAAGACTAGATGCTGCCAAACAACCTCAAGTTCGTGGTCTACAACTTTTCTTCTTTTGTGGTAGACAACACATTGTTCATGGGAGGTTACCTGCTATACAGCCTGGTGGTGTGATTCTACCTAGAACAGTAGATGTTCTACAAGAGAAATCTAACTTTATCTGGCAAGACAGATAATATAGACTTTGTAGAGGAATATCTAGCCTTTCCTATGGCTAGATGGAAAATACTTGATACAAATAAGTCTCTCTAGTCTTTTTTGTTGACCAGACAGATAAGTGATGTGAGGTGCGTACTGTTGTGCAACTGGTTGCAACTGGATGTAGCAGATATTGCTAGAATTTCCCCTGCCTAAATATGAAAGGACTTATTGATGGGAAATAGAAAGATTTGTATGACCATGCGATACAAATCAAAGATGCTGATTTGGACTCCTTTGAAGTAAAGTACAAAGGATGTATCCAAAATAATAGGATGATAGTCTATAACCAACTGTGTGTTATACAACTACAATAATATAACGGATGCGTACAACTACAAGTTATACGATTTGAAAATATGTACACAGATAGTCCAACAAAGGAATCTGCAGGCACAGATAAATGGCGTGACTTGGTACTCCTAGTCCTCTGAAATGTATATCAGATGCACACTAGACAGTATAGGTACAGTCAAGAAAAGAGTAAACTGATCTCAGAACAAGTCTAGTTACTTGGTCTGCACTTTCTGGCTAACACAAAGTGTCAATGTCAGAGAAAGTAGAAGAATGTGAGGGGGGATTTCCTTCAGATATTTGACAGGAAAATAGATTCTTGTATTTTTGGGTGGAGATTGGTTCTCCTTTTATACATAAGATGAGCAAAACTATATAGTACCAAGAAATAAGATTGAAAAGAGGAATGACATCAGAATTGCATCATAAATGACCTCATTGTGGAGCAATATGGAGCATTTGTGGAGCCAAGTGGAGCGGAATATTCTAGCATCTAATGACATCACTGTGACATCATGGGTGACATCAGGGAAACCAACAGAATAGGCTAGAACTATCTGTGGAGCTATGTGACATCATTATGACATCATACCTTGCTGGTACATTTTATGAAGCATCTGGGATGTCAATGAATCATATACATAAAGAAATGAAAGAAAAACATAGGGAAGATAAGGTAGGAATAATCATAAAAGAAAACAAAGCAAAACATGGGCTTTTTTGTTAGGGTTTTTGTAGGCTTTTAACTTTTCTCATTGGTTATTTGTAGTCAAAGTAAATAAGCCAAAAGTTAGGTAATAACCTAAGCTTTTGTGTACCTATTACTTGGACTATGTCAATATATGATTTCTCCACCATATTTGACTTTTATTCAAAACACTGTACTTTGTGTAGTCTGAGGATAAGGCTAACAGACTGTAGATATGTGAGATAATATGTCATGTATGTGTTCTGCATGATTCTCATATCATGCAGGACAACATATTACTAAGCTTTCTCTCCTGTGCTTGTACTTTCATCATCATGCTGTAAGTCTAACAGTGCTGTGGGCAGAACTATTCACAGGCAAAACATGGCAGAACTAGGGTTGTGCCATGGAAAAACCAGGCATAAGGTAAATTATTCATCAACTACAAAAAACCATTCACTGACATTAACAATGCAACATCCCAACCACTCTCTTTGCCTCTCGCACCATGATCAATCACTGAGAGCTCCTCATCAATGGACTTTGGCACCATACTGGCCTTGACTTGTGTTGTAGTTGAATCATTCTTGCTTACCTACTTAAGATAGTCTTATTGTCTGCCTGCCTGTTTAGGTAGCATGGTCTATGCATGGTCCGTGTGCAGTAGCCTTACATATATAAGTAGCCAACCCACCACATGTATAATCCTCATCCAGTTTGTAGAATAACTGCTTGACATCTAGTTGCACTCGCATGTCAGTACCTCTTAGGTGGGGAGGAGCAGCGGCCCACCCACTCTGGTGTGGGAGAGTAAGCCTGCCAGAATTTTTTATCTCATATCCATAGTCTAGCTAACTTGACCTCTGAAGCTTGACTTTCCTTCAACTCACTGTAGGACTTGGAGTCCTTTTGGCCTTGTAGAGGTCTACTTTCCAATGCATGTGGAAATATTAATGCTAATCATTACTCAAATCATTCCCTATCATATCTGGCTCAATATGCACCAAACCCGAAAACATTGGACATCGGTGTAGCACTTGAGCTTACGCTAGGCTCATGAGCTTACGCTAGGCTCATATTCAGTTATTTTGTGATTCACATCAAATGCCTGTCGCACAATAATCACTTCCTGATGTAATTCGACACAACCCAACACTTTGACTAGCAGACCCAACATTTTGGCCACATTGGACCCAATATTTTCTCGCGCACTTGTCCTCTCCATGTCCCATCCTGTCTTGCTAGCCCCACTAGGTGCGTAGTTGATTATTTCACACATTACTCATGCAGCAAACACTATTACATGTTTTCCCATAGTCTGCAGCACCTCATGTTAGTTTACATGTACTTCGGACCCAAAATATTCTGCCGCTACTTTCGCCTATGGGTTCTGGATTTCTATGTACTTATATATATATTGGACTGACCTCGAGCATTATTCATTATCCAAGTAGTAGGGAGCCGTTTCCCGACACTTTGTGGTCAAACCCAATATTTCATAGTTCTTAGTTGACATTGTGAATATTACCACTCTTTCTATCTGAAATACCTGTCATTATCAATAATCTGCATACTGCTCGCTTTCCCGACATTTGCTATCACTATTCCCTGTAATCTGCTGAACCTGAACCCAAAACCCACTAACCCGAAAACATTGGACTCGTAATTATATCTTCAGACATTGTTTCCTGCGCTTGGACTTTTGACCATTTATCTATTCACTAACTTTGGACTAATACCAGATAGCTAACTCCTCGGGTTGAACACACTTGTCTTGCAAGTATAGCAGACTAGGCTGTGCTAGACCACAACATTTTATATTGCTGGTTACTTACTTTGTGTAGTGTCCAGCCATTGTTGTTTTGTTACAGCAGGAATGAGTGTCTTTTGATATATGTGTCAGGATCTATAGAAACATACAGGATCCACATCATTCCCTTGTTATTCAGCAACAAGTCTCTCGGCTGTATTCATCCGGCATGCATCTGCTCCACACTCTTCAGGTTCCTTTTCCACACCATCTGTCCATGTCCTCCTATCTCTGCTGGTACATGTTTATTTTCTCTTTCAGTTTGACTAAATGATAGCGAGGCTTATTACATGTATCTGTGTATTCTGTCCCACTGTAGCACTTGGGTTGGTGTTGGTCATTGTAGCACTCAGCCTCGTGCTGAGCATGTATTCAGTCAATTCTCAATGCATGTCAAACACATAAATAACTTCCCAATGTTATCCGACACTTACCCGCTCAATCCGACGTTTATCTGCTAACCCGACACTAACCCGATGTAGTCCGACAGACCCAATGTTTCACGCGTATCAGACCCGATATTTTCCCGTGCACTTGTCCTCCCTATGTCCTGTCCTGTCATATCTATCCCCACTAGGTGCGCAGTTATCTGTTTTCATGTCGCTAACACTGTAGACCACATCATTACATGTCCACAGTACCACATGTCTTATTACATAGGACATTGGACCCGAAAATTACTGCTACTGCTTTCGCCTATAGCACTCTGAAATTCTACATAGACACTATATATTTTGCATACCTCCTACTTACTTATTTACCTTTCTACCTCTGAGTAGGAGGAGGTCATTAGATATTTGTAGTTCTTCATTGAATTCCGCAAATATCATCCTTTTATTATCCAAAACACTCCGAAAATACTGACAGTAACCCACCATTCACTATCCGTGACACTCGCTACATTCCTGACACTAATCCGACATAACCTGATGAAATCCGCTAATCCGAAACCCTGAAAACATCAGACCCAACATTTTTACCTTCAGACTTTGTTTCCCATGCTCGGACTATCTTCCTTTTCATATAACTAATTATTCTAATACCTTACGTGAACCCCTTGGGTCGAATGCACTTGTCTTGCAAGTATAGCAGACTAGGCTGTGTTAGACCACAACATTTTATATTGCTGGTTACTTACTTTGTGTAGTGCCCAGCAATTGTTGTCTCGTTACATTGTGTATCCTGCCAATCTCATAGGTATCTCATATTATACTCCTCGACACTCCATGCACTCATCCGAATCGTCTGAAGGTCATCTGTCTCCTTCCAAGGCCTGTATACACTTCCGATCCTCTGTACCATGTCCCATCCATGTCCATTTGACTTTGCTGATGCATTTTCACTTGGTTTATCTGTTATTGATTATGTCTTGGGGGCACATACATTGTTGGCCCATCGAAAGCTAGGTTAATACATATAGCAGCACGCCTCACACATTATTACATGCATATCTGTGTAGCAGCTTGCCTCAAGTCTCATTACATTTTGGATAGCTTATCTTGCTACTAGTTTTGCCTAAGCAATTCCGGACTTTCACACTGTAGGATATAATCTGGCTCGCTAGACACTCGCACTGCACTTCACTTTCCTTGCTACGAGTCATAGTTTGTAGAGTCACTTTCGGATAGTCATACTTTGCGCAATCAATCTTATTGTTCATTCGGAATGATTGTTTGGCTTGACTGCTGCCATTTTGCCTTTTGATTATCCTTAAGTCCTTTCGATAGACTTTGCACCGCAAGTCTTATACTTCAACAAACCATCATATTCATCCCCAGAAACGAGCCCCTTCAGTGACAAATTCCGTATTATACGGGCCAGCGGATTATGGGCCCATGTTGTGTATATTCTCGATGATGACGGATGGGCCGGGACACATATTATTTCCGATGGAGACGGGTGGGCCCATGTATGCCAATGATATATATATCCTTGATGTTGATGGATGGGCCGGGGGAATATGATCATTCATGGAGATGGGTGGGCCCATCAGGGTAATATGTAGAGTAGGATATTATAGACAGCTGGGCTGAAGAGAGATGTAAGGCAAATATTGTTATATAGACAGGTGGGCCGACGGGGGTGTATTACATATATGGGTGGGCCGAGGTAGGGGAATATTACATAGATGGGTGGGCTGACACGGGGTGTATTACATATACATGTGGGCCGACATAAAAAGTATTACATATACGGGTGGGCCGACGAAAGGGATATCAAATAGACGGGTGGGCCGAGGGTGTGATAAAATATTTATTACATAGACAGGTGGGTCGAGGTGGGGTATAATTATATAGACGGGTGGGCCAACATAGGATGTATTACATAGACGGGTGGGCCGACGTGGGGGATAATACATAGATGGGTACATATATGGGTGAGCCTAGATATGTATAAATGTCAAATTTTCAGTGCAAAACCCCAAACCAAGATTTACCAACCCCCGAACCCCGAAATTGTGGACTGCCGGGTCCCGGGTTTCGGGGTTCGGGGGTCCCGGAACTCGGAACTCAGTATGTGAGACAACAAAAATATATTTCAAACACAGGTAAGTCAATGTGTTTGTCAATCAACTTGATTGTAAATTATATTTTATTGATCTCCCCAAATTTCCCAAGTTCCGAGTTCCGAGCTCCGGGACCCCCGAACCCCGAACCCCGAAACCCGGCAGTCCACAATTTCGGGGTTCGGGAGTTGGTAAAATGTGTATGGATAGATGAAAGGTTGATTTAAACATTTCTGAAAGATGTCCCATATGAAATGTTAAGTCCCGAGTTTTGAACTCCGGGTTTCGGGACTCCAGGTTTCGGGACTTCGGGCTTCGGGACTCGGCACTCCAGAAACCCGGAAATTGAAACTTGGGACTTGACATTTCATATGGGACATCTTTCAAAAATGTTTAAATTAACCTTTCATCTATCCATACACATTTTACCAACTCCCGAACCCCGAAATTGTGGACTGCCGGGTTTCGGGGTTCGGGGTTCGGGGGTCCCGGAGCTCGGAACTCGGAACTTGGGAAATTTGGGGAGATCAATAAAATATAATTTACAATCAAGTTGATTGACAAACACATTGACTTACCTGTGTTTGAAATATATTTTTGTTGTCTCACATACTGAGTTCCGAGTTCCGGGACCCCCGAACCCCGAAACCCGGGACCCGGCAGTCCACAATTTCGGGGTTCGGGGGTTGGTAAAATGTTTATGGATATATGAAAGGTTGATTCAAACATGTTTGAAAGATGTCTTTCATCTCAAAAATCGAGTCCCGAGTTCCGGGTAAGACATCTTTCAAACATGTTTGAATCAACCTTTTGTATATCCATGGACATTTTACCACCCCCGAACCCCGAAATTGTGGACTGCCGGGTCTCGGGGTTCGGGGGTCCCGGAACTCGGGACTCAATATGTGAGACAACACAGATATCTTTCAAAAGTTTGTAGATCAAATTTTATTGATCTCCCCAAATTTCCCAAGTCCCGAGCGCCGACCCCCGAGACCCGGCAGTCCACAATTCCGGGGTTCGGGGGTCCTGGAACTCGGGACTCAATATGTGAGATGACACAGATATCTTTCAAAAGTTTGTAAATCAATTTGTTTGTAAATCAAATTTATTGTAGATCACCCCCGAACCCCGAAATTGTGGACTGCCGGGTCTCGGGGTTCGGGGTTTGGGGGTCCCGGAACTCGGGACTTGATATGTGAGACGACATATCTTTCAAAAGTTTGTAAATCAATTTGTTTGTAAATCAAATTTATTGTAGATCAAATTTTATTGATCTCCCCAAATTTCTCAAGTCCCGAGCACCAACCCCCGACCCCCGAGACCCAGCAGTCCACAATTTCGGGGTTCGGGAGTTGGTAAAATGTTTATGGATACACGAAAGGTTGATTCAAACATGTTTGAAAAATGTCTTTCATCTCAAAAATCGAGTCCCGAGTTCTGGGTTAGTGCCGAAGCTTGAAACTTGAAATCAGTGGAAAATGAAATCTCGCAACAATGTACACATGAAGATGTTTCATTTCCTTTGACAATTCACTGAGTGTCTTGTACTAACCTGACAACACAGTCTGGGCTTCAGGCTTCAGGGCTTGGTACACGACACTCGGGGAATTGTGAAATTTCTATTTTCTTGGACATTTCACTGAGTTCCGAGTTCCGGGCGCCGAATTCTGAGTTCCGAGCGCCGAGTTCCGAGCTCCGAGTGCCAAGTGCCAAAGCTCAAAACTTGAAATCAGTGGAAAATGAAATCTTGCAACAATGTACACATGAAAATGTTTTATTTCCTTTGACAATTCACTGAGTGTCTTGTACTAACTCAGGGAATTGTGAAATTTCTATTTCCTTAGACATTTCACTGAGTTCTGAGTTCCGAGTGCCGAGTTCCGAGTTCCGAGTGCCGGATGCTGAGTGCTGAAGCTTGGAACTTGAAATCAGTGGAAAACAAAATCTCGCGACAATGTACACATGAAAATGTTTCATTTCCTTTGACAATTCACCGAGTGTCTTGTACTAACCTGACAACACAGTCCGGGCTTCAGGCTTTGGGTTTCGGGGCTCGGTACATGACACTCGGGGAATTGTTTATGGAAATGAAACATGTTCATGTGTACATTGTTGCGAGATTTCATTTTCCACTGATTTCAAGTTTCAAGCTTCGGCACTCAGCCACTGGTTGGTAGTCAATATAGGCAAATGGTAATGAAAAATGAAAGTTGTTATTATGCTTAACTTCCTTACCGAAGGTTGTAGTCCAAGTCTAGGGGAGTGTATTGGTAGTCTTTTCTTGTCCATCAGTTATCATTTAACTGAGATATAAGCTAAAGAAATCTGAAACATCGGCAATAATGAAAAATGAAAGTTATTATTATGTTCAAGTTCCTGAACAAAAGTTGTAGTCTGAGCCAAGGTGAGTGTATTGGTAGTTTTTTCTTGTCAATTGGTTATCTCATTACTCGGTACTCGGTACAAGGGAATCAGTACTCGGTATTTGGTTCTGATACTCAATACCCGAGAATCAGTAGTCAGGTACTCGGTACTCGGTTCTGATACTTGGTACCCGAGAATCAGTAGTCAGGTACTCAGTACTTGGTTCTAATTCTCGGTACCTGTGAATCAATAGTTGGGTACTCCAGCCAATAGTCCCGAGTCCCGAGTACTGATACTTGGTATTCAGTAGTCAGGTTTGGAACTTGGGTCTTGGTTTGGTTATCATTTGACTGAGATATTGGTAGGCAATATTGGCACTCGGAGCTCGAATACTGACTATCAACTATCAAGTGTCGGGACTTGGTAATTGGTAGTTGAGACTTGGTGCTTGAATGGATATTGCATATATACATAAAAATACAAAATATGTTCCTATGTGTTCATTTCTAGGTGAATAGTATCTCAATCATCTATTCAACAATAGAAACAATGTATCAGGAGCTCAGGACCATAGGGTAATCCTTTATTGTATAGTGTACCTCCCCCTCTTCTGGTGGTTCACCTGCTGGGGTTTTTTCCCTGTAGGACTGGACCTCAAGGACTGTAGGGAGTCTATTCCTGAGCATATTTGGAGTAGATATATCATATAACCAGCCCAGGACACACAGGATCCTTTTCCAGGAACAAAGCATAGACAATTGCACTTGTGATATTTTTTCACGATTTTCAGTATCTTGCCCTTGCATCCATGATCCAACCTTTTGATATATAATGAGCATAGCTTATATTCTTGCTTCTTATGACCAAGATCAGCTCACAATAGGCTGGAGTTTGTGAGCTAGTGTGTATACTTGCCATTTCGCCTGATAAGGGGCCCATGCCTTCAAAACATTGAATCTTCATAATCAGAAACCTGGGGTACATTTCAAATATCTTAAGTATCATAGACATAAATTTACAGACAAATCAACCAAGAATTGAGTACTGAGGAAGTGAAATGGGTAAGAAATTGAGTGTGGGAAACTTCAAAGACCCAAAGCATCGAAAATGGTTAGTTGAGCAGTGGTAGGACTTTAATGCTGGGTCAACTCATATTTTCACTATATCCCTTCTACCCACCCCCTACCCTCAGGGCAGTAGGCAGTATGGGTTCCTTGGGTAGTTTACGATCTATCCTACATATTTGTAATGATATTTTTGGCCTGAATCATATATAAATGTGACTTTGTATAAAAGATGTCTATTGTCACTCTCCACACATATGTCATTTTGCCTATCATTACATCAATCCTTCATGAATCTTTCTAAGCTTTTAAGCTATTATAATGGATGTATATGGGTGTTATTCCAGGTCTCTGATCACATCACAGGCTTGTTATGTTGGATATCTCGACATAATGTGCAAGTCTCGCTATTAATATTCATTCTTTTATCTTTAGACTCACTTACTGCACACATGTATTTCATTTGTCATTATTGATGTTTCGGATTTCTTTAGCTTATATCTCGGTCACATGGTAACCAATGGACGAGAAAAGACTACAAATAAACTCACCTAGACTCGGACTACAACCTTCATTAAGCTGACTACTGATTCCCGGGTACCGAGTATCAAAACCAAATACTGAGTACCAATTACCATGTACCGAGTACTGCGTAATGAGTAACAAGATAACCAATTGACAAGAAAAGACTATCACTACACTCACCTGGACTTGGACTACAACCTTCGGTAAGGAAGTTAAGCATAATAACAACTTTCATTTTTTCATTATTGCTGATGTTTTGCCGAATGACAAGGAAAGACTACCAAGACACTCACCTTGACGTGGACTACAACTGTCATTTTTCATTATCATTTGCCTATATTGACTACTGAGTCTCGAGTACCGACCACTGACCACCAATCACTGAGTACCGAGTACCGAGTGCTGACAAATACAATTCCCAAGTTATTTGAACCCTACACCAAT